>NC_136072.1:200620032-201820032 GCF_964261635.1 Lissotriton helveticus
ATGTCCGGTACTTTCCTTATAGTGTCATTATAGTGATTCATACATCTGATGAATCTCATTTTACAGTTTCAAAAACAAAGAGAGGAGTATCCCCTATGAAGTTGAAGTACAGACGTATCTGGAGGGCAGGTTTTTGGCAAGAAGGAGGATATTCATCCTTTTGTTTAAAACCCCTCACTCACCAACCTAGTGGTGACATGCTTCATCATCGGGGTCCACCTTGGCGTCCTAGCGACACCAAGGTGTGCTACGACACCTGTACTACAGTGGAGCGGGTTGTGACTGTGGGTGTGAAAAAAATGTTAAAAATTGTCCTGGTTGTACTCAAAAATATAGTTTTAATTATAGAGCAACTGAACAATGTTTAAAAATTACGAGGGCGAGATCCTGGTAGGGGAGTTACGACCAGAGGATCTCTATATGTGTTGAGTGGTCAACATGTTTCTACCTTAAGGGCAGTTGCCCGGTATTCATCAGGACCAGAAAAACAGGTGGACAGGGGGTGTGTGCTCCCTAAAAAGCACACCCGTGCCTTGATCCCCTGTGTACCTACTGGCAAAACGGCCAGTGGTATATACTGCTCAGTAAAATAATTGGGCAGATGAAAAAGTGAAAATGAGACCTGTAAGGAGAGAAAAAGAGGGGTAAACATAATCAGGTTTAATGTTGACTTACTCTCCTGTAACGTCGTGCAGTGTCTCAGTGGAATGAAATATAGTGCCAAAAGGGGTTGATCTCCAAATAACATGATACCGTGGTGATGGAGTGGGATACTAATCAACATCTATGCCAATAATTGGTGCACGCGGGTTGCATGCGGTGTGAACTCGGCACTTGTGAGTTTAAATATTCAGTATTTGGAGTGCCAGTGTTGGAAAATGCATGACGACTTCAGCTCAGGATGGCACTGTCTCAATTGTGAATATCACGTGGTGCCTGTGCTCCTAGCAAGATAGAAAATATCTGGGCGAGTGCTCTTCCATGGTAGGTGAATATAAGGTGGAGTGATCTAAGGCATAGCGGTATCTCGGTAGTGCTATATTCATTTCAACAGCATCTGACTCATTCGTGTGAGTGAATAACAATTAGTGAACATACATAACGAACACACATGTAACAATGAGGAACAAACTTAGGCTCAAATGGCATGAATGAAGAATTACTTAATTATGAGCTCTCTGGGCTTCAACGGGCAGGGCGTAGGTACAATGCCTTAAGCGTAACATATTCTGTAAGATTAAAGAGAGCGCGGGCGTTGTAAACCTCTGTGCAGCTCAATGCGCCCTGAAAATGGTGGACGACGCCCTCCTAGACCCGGTACATACTTGTGTACCTGAGCGCTGACATAGAAGATCTACTTACAGTTACTGGCAGGAAAGATCAAATCCGACCTACTCCTAACGTCCTCTGCTCGGCTAGTGGTTGCGAGGGCAGCAGGACGCGGTAAAGAGGAGTTGGCCGTTTCCGGAGTGGGGCGCGGCCTGGGCTGGTGTGGGGGCGGGGCTAGCAGTGCGCAATAGCGTGCTGTCGGTAGCTAGGCTACCGTGTGTAAACAGACGGGAGGTTAGGTTGTCTGACAACACAGGTTAGGTAGAGCCGCAGAGCTGTTAGTGAACAGCGGGGCTTGGAGTGCGCAACAGCGGACTATCGGTAGCTAGGCTACCGTGTGTAAACAGACGGGAGGTTAGGTTGTCTGACAACACAGGACAGGTTAGGTAGAGCCGCATAGCTGTTAGTGAACAGCGGGGCTTGGATAATTACTCATGAAACGAGAAAGGACACAGAGGTGGAGAAATTCCACAGGCTAGTGAATTAAAGGGGTAACACTTTGGAATGCTTATTCTAGTATATAAGTGAGGCAGACTCCGGTTTGTTGACCGGTATTGGGTCGTATGGAGGGCATGACACAATGTTGTGTAAGGTGAGGCTAACACAGGTTAAATACCAATATTGGGTCTTGTGGGGGCTTAACACACAGATGTGTTGTGGCGCGTAATGCATATGGGTGGGCGCTTGGATAGCGCATGTAGCCGTGGGCTAGTCATATTCCAGATTTAGGGCACTCAAAGACATAAGCCCGATGGGGCAAAGCGTGGACAGATGCAAAGGCATCTTGTGGCATCTATGCCTTCGGGGTAGAGCGCTCCTTGTCAGTGGTCTGGTCGACAGGTGGCGATGGCATCTCATTTCAGCACAGAGTTCCATGGAATATTATAGTTGAGCCCAATTTTATGAGAAGAAAGTCGATAAATCCATCGCTGCTCCTTTTCAAACAGTCGGGCTTGTGCATTAGGGCCTGGTTGGATTTGCTCAATCACTGTCCATCTCATATCGTTGGGAGTGTGATGTACTGTGAGGAAATGGTCCGTGAGCCTGGTGTTGGTTTTCTTACATCGGATTGTACTTCGATGTTCTGCTATTCGTTGTTTGACTTTTCTTGTAGTCATCCCTACATAGGGTTTGTCACAACTGCATAGGATCAGATAGATGACAAACGTGCTGTTGCAGTTTGTGTGTGACCTTTGGTGCCAAATTTTGCCCTGCTCAAGGTTCAAAGTTTTTGTATTGTTAGTGAGGTGGCAAACGCTACAGTCACCACATCTGAAGTGTCCAGTCACTGGGGGTAGACCCCATGCGTTGGTGATGGTTTGATCGGTTGTTGCCATAGTCGTTTTGGGTCTGGTGTTGACCAAAGTGTCTTTTAGGCTACGTGCCTTTTTATAGGAAAAGAGTGGCTTGTCCCACTTGTGATTTCCCGTGTGCAGGATAGACCAATGTTTCCTGATACTTTTGCTCACCTGATTGGACACCGCATTGTATGTGGTGACACATGTGAGAGGAATCTCCTCCTCCGGTCTAGGTGTGTCCTCTAGCAGAGCTTGTCGCGGTTGATTTCTAGCCCTTTTCTGGCATCTCTTAGTGATTTTTTCAGGGTATCCCCGGTTTGTTAGTTTTTTCGTCAGGTCTTCTGCCTGGGTTTTGTAGTCCTTTAGTTCGCTGCAGTTTCTCCTAAGCCTGAGATACTGGCCATAGGGTAGATTCTCCCTCAGGGGGCGGGGATGGAAACTGTCAAATCTCAGCAGGTTGTTTTTGGCCGTGGGCTTGAAGTGGGTTTTAGTCTTGAGCCTATCATTGTCTCTTTCGATCTCAATGTCAAGAAAGACCATTTTGTCTTTATCTACACAGTGTGTGAACCTTAAGTTTGGGTCACAGTTGTTTAGCCACCTGATGAATTCCATTAGAGTTTCTTGTGGTCCTTGCCAGATAGTGAAGACGTCGTCTATGTACCTTCTCCAAAATTTGATGTGATTGCTGTAGGGGTTGTTGGTGGTAATGACATATCTTTTCTCAAAATCATACACGTAGAGGCCCGCTACACTGGGGGCAAAAACACTGCCCATAGATGTCCCGCCTATTTGGAGGTATAGTTTGCCATCATGTTCAAAAAAGTTTCTTTTGAGAGCGAGGGTTGCACACTCTATAATGAACTCTTTTGGTGTTCTATACTCCCATGTGGAGTTGTCCAGTGTTTGCTTTAGTACTGTAATGGTGGCGTCTTGGGGTATGTTAGTATAGAGGCTCTCTATATCTAGACTCACAAGGATGTAGTCTGGTTCAATCCTGATGTCTTCCAACATTGTCAGTAGGCTTTTGGTGTCCCTCAGGTAAGTTGCAGTATTTTGTACAATAGTTTTTAGGAAATGGTCACAAAAGCGTGACAAAGGTTCCAAGAGCGAACCTATGCCTGACACGATTGGTCTGCCAGGTGGAGGGATCTTGCCTTTGTGCATTTTAGGGACCACGTAGAAATAGGGGATCTTACCCTCCGTTTTGCAGAGGTAGTCCGCTTCTTGTTGGGAGATGTGGCCTGAGGCCTCTGCTGCTTCCACTATGTTGATTATTTCCATCCTTAGATCTTCAGTGGGGTCGGCTGTTAGCCTTCTATAGTTTGTGTTGTCCCCCAGCAGACGTTGGCATTCGGTGTCGTAGTCGGTCTTATTCATTATTACCAGCCCCCTCCCTTGTCGGCTGGTTTTATTATGATCGAGTCATCATTTTTCAGGTCAGCTATGGCTTTGTTCTCCGCTTGGCTGTTATTATGGTATTGTTTAGTGACTGCTAGTGCTTCAATGTCATTAAACACAGCTTGCTCGAAGGTGTTGATTTCCACCGGGATCGAGTGTGGCGGGGGCGTAAAGGTAGACCGCAGTCTGAGACCCGTTTCATTCGTGGTTTCATCAGAATCAGTGGTGGTGATTTTTTCAAAATATGCTTTCAGCTTAAGTTTCCGAAAGAAAGAGGCCAGTTCGCAGTGTAATTTGAACTTGTCTAAGGCTGCAGTGGGCACAAAACCTAGACCCTTATTTAGTACATTGGATTCTGTGGTTGTCAGTATACGCGAAGATAGGTTGGTTACTAGCTCCTCGCTGTGCTGGGGCCTGCTTTGTTGGCTCCTGATTTGCTCCTGGTTACGCTGCCCGTTGTGTCTTCCTCCTCCCAATGGACGTTGTTCCCTCGTCTGTTGCGTCCTCTTCCGCGCCTGCCTCTGTTCTGAAAAGGAGGGCGGAACTGGTTTTGTTGGAAGGGGAACTGTTGGAAGGGTGGCTGCCAACCAAACATAGGGTACTGTGGAGGGGGTTGGTAAGGATGCATCAACGGTTGTTGGAATGGGTGTTGAGGGGGGTGGTTGAATTGTGGCCATTGGAAATTCCCTCTGTAGCCCCCTTGTTGTCTTTGTCTTGGAGTCCCGCTGTTGGAGCTACCGCTGTTATTTGAACTGTTAGAGGTGTTGCTCGATACATCTGAGTCCTGGTCCGGGACTCCATTGGTTTTGAAATCAGGGTCCGAGTACGGGTAAACTTTTACAAAAGAAATTTTTTTAGATCTTTCTGAAATTTTTGGACCTTTTGTTGAGTGAGGTTTTCTCTGTATTCAGTTATTTCCTTGTTTAACTCATCTAACTTTTTTTTGTACCCAGTGATACTAGCTTTGATTTGTGTCTCGGTAACTTGAATCTCCACTTGGATCTTCTCTGACAGACATATGGCCGTTTTTAGAATTAGTATTATCCAATCGTGGGTACAATGCCAGGCGATGAGTGCCCAATCTTTTCTAAACTCGGGGTCGTCTAGGAAGATACGTGGAGCGTTTGTAACCAAGAGGCCCTTGGGAGCTATCTTGTTGGTAACATATTCCTTTAATATTGTCCCATGCAGGATTGTCCTGATACGGTTCCGTTTCATTTCCGTCAGTTTTTCCCATTCGCAGGTTTGGGATATGGTGTTACTGATGTTGGCGTCCGCAAAGACATTGAGATCACTCATGATGGAGTCTATCTCATCAGTAGAGTATGTAAGCCCTGTGTATTCCGCCATGCTGGCTGCAGGAGTGTTCCTCAGAAATTACAGTGAAAAGTAGTTTGAAAAACAGTGAAAAAACTGTAGTAAAAAAACTCTCGCAGCTGTGCGCTGCCAGGAATGTTACAATCAAAAGGAGAGAGTAAGGGAGTTTATTCACTCAGAAGTGAACTAGAGATCTCTCCTATTCCCCTGGGAGGAAATGTTTCAAAAACATTTTACAGTCACAGTAAACAAGTTTATATATCCTAATATCGTTTGTTAGAGAATTGGTTGTAGAATGCCAATTCTCCGAAAAGACGCGGATAGATTAGAGGGAAACATCTATACTCACGATAAAATGTATCATGGTTTTGTGAGGACGCCCGCCTTAGAAAATTAAGAACCCCTCACTCGTCTACATTTTCGGAGAATGGGGATTCTACAACCAATTCTCTAACAAACGATATTAGGACATATTAACTTGTTTGCTGTGACTTTGAAATGAGATTCATCAGATGTATGAATCACTATGATGACACTATAAGGAAAGTACCGGACATTAGCGAACATTGAGGAAGCCCGTTGGGCAAAATGCACGTCGGCTGCGGTGTTATCTTGAAAGAAATAAAGATTAAACTGGTTTGACTACATCATTGTGAACTTTAATTTGGGACCTGGTCTCGTGACGTGATAATTAAAACCTTGCACCAAAAGATGTTGGATGATTCTGGGACAGTGCTGAAATGCATTTAGGATAAAAGCAACAATTGTAAGGCATGCTCGGGTGTAGTTCTATTAATATGGTATCAGGACTACTTTTGTAAGCCTGGTAATTTGATACCTAAGGTGGATGGGTATCTGACATCCTGGATGCACCCGCAAACACAATAAGCATAGTTTGTGACATAACGACAATTGTTACTTTGGGACACATAGTGAAGTGCAGATCAATTGAAGCATATCCATCACAGTGTGTTTATACATCTGAATTTCTTACAGGCATGTATCATCTAAGATGGACATTGCTTCAATTATGACTGTATTGGCACTGATCCAGTATTGGCACTCGACCCACTCAAGCGCATATTTAAAAAAAAAAAAAACTCAGACTCCTCTTTGACTTTTCATTATCACTTTCCCCACAAGCATCACCAGAAGTTAAAACTAGGATTTCAACCTGAATGCTTTTCTAGAACATACAAAATACATCTAATCAAGGATCTCTGTTCCATTAAAGCTAGATTAAGCTAAAGGCATTTCTCTTTTTTGTATAAGTGAAGTAGGCAATGCTAATATAGTTTAGAACAAAAGCCCCCTGGGTTTTGGCTATACTAAGGCGGATAAGACTAAATACGGCATGATAATTCAGAACTAGGAGATACAGGAAGAATATGGATGTAATAATCAGAGGGGGCATCCAGACACTCAATTGATTAGAATGTAATGGACTATCGAAAGTTTAGAGCTGATGGCAGGGGTTCAAGCCCATTTTGCCACTTCATAAGCATGGGCCCAGGTGCACCGTATACATAGGCCCTCATGTATAAATAGGGGGAATTGGTAAACAGCTGTACATTTGACAGGTCACTGGTAGAGGGGTTACAAGGATGAGGTAAAAGGTGAAATCATTAGAGGAATTTCTCCGGCAACTGGGCCTGGAATGTGGCATGAAGTATCAGGAAGCATGCCTTTCAATAAATGACAGGAAATCATGTCTAAAAACGTAAGCATTGGTACTTGGAATGCACATGCCTGTTACAATATCCAAAAAAAGGCAGTTTTTCTACCATGGAACAAAAGCTACCTGCTTAACTACTGTTGGGCTGCTTCACTGGTTGCATAAGAACAATAAGCATCTATTAGAGCAATGGTGATTCTTATAAGAAATATTTAGGGCCATTCGGTGACCGCTCAATAAGTTCTGAATTGAAAACATATTTCTAGTTTTATGCACTTATGGCCCTAACTTGGATAGTCCTCCTAGTGTCAATATAATGGTAACACAGGTCTCGCAAACTTTAGAGGGTGGAGATTGGAATACCTCCTTTAATGCATTAGGTAGATCTAGTAACAGAAATTCAGCAAAAACTAGACTTTAATACACCTATCTGATGTGTGGAGAGAAAAATATAAAAACTTCAGGATTACAATTTTTTTGGAAGCCAATTTCATTTGTCAATTATTGCCTTTTACTGTTTAGTTCCTAGTTCTACTTCTTTAGGTTCAGATCAAATGAAGGTTGATCCAAGTTACATCTAGGACCATATAATGCTGACTCTTAAACTACTGGATTTTCAGGGGAAAATGCTAATACGAACACATTGGGCATTAGATCACTTGTTGCACATTCATTATCACTTTATCTCAAAACATCAGATGCCAGAATTCTTTAGCACAACACCATTCACAAAGCCCACATTTTCATGGTCTGGGATGCCTGTAAGGCAAATATCCAGGGTTTCATAACTTATTATATGGTATATTTCAAACATAAATAGAAAGATGAATGGCTAACGTTCATGAATTCTAATAAAGTTCTTCCAGACAACCTAATAAACTGTTCTAACCCAGCATAACACAAAGGATATCTAGTTTACTACAGCAGCAAAAAACATATGTTTATATATGAAAGCACTCAGCGGACGCGCCTGATTCAATAGGCGCTACGGTGCTGTTGGGGAAGGGCTCTCTGATAGAATTTATATTTTATAAAAGCATCTGTGACCTGTGCTGAAGCATTTTTAAACTGATAGCAACTCGTGTGGAAGCATTTTTAAAAAAGCATTTGTGACCTGTGCTGCTTGTATTTCCTTCTTGCTCTTAACTGCTTTCCGGTCGTCGCCCCGTTCCACCGCGGCAAGTGCCGTTTGTGTGGAGGGCGTTTCCGACCGCGGGCCCGCCCCCTGAGGGTGTCACTCTGCACCAGAGGTGGGAACGGCGCCTACATAGCCTGACTCACTTTCTCCCGAGCAGCGGATGCGCGCGGCGGGTAGCCGACGGGTCGCCAAAGGCGAGCCCGTCTGCGCCCGTCCGCGCTGGTCCGTCGCCTGTTGCCTAGATCCCTGGTCGCCTGATTAGCGATGGCGCCCTACGCCCGGGATGAGCTGGTTGCTCTTAGATATCAGGCTGACTGCATGGCTCACGCATGGCACCCTGGTTCCCCTACTATACACTGCAACCAGTGTGGCTTTAAGGCCTCTGAGGCTTGCCCATCGCCATCTTCCTCAGCCTCAGCGGCTACTAGCTTCTCTAAGCTACACATATTGAGCCTGAACTGTAGGTCCCTTGTGAAGCATCACAAGGACACGTCCATGAGCTCCTCTCAGACGAGAGTCCTGACGTTCTTTTTTTGACAGAGACATGGTTAACCGAGGATTCCTCGGCCACTCTAGCCCTGGCTCTTCCCCCAGGCTACCTTACATGTGTTCAGAATAGACCCATTGGTAGGGGAGGCGGAATAGCAGTGATCTATAAGTCCAAATACACCTGCACTCTCAAGGCCACAAGCATAGTTAGCAGTGAATGCGCACTATTCAAGATAAGGGTTTCTAACACCTTCACTCTTACAGGGCTTCTTGTATACCATCCCCCAGGGCCAGCGAGTGCATTCCAAGAGTCACTGGTATCAACTATTTCGTCATTAGCACTTCAATCAGCTAATTTCAGTGTTCTCGGTGACCTCAACCTCCACCTTGAGCGTCAAGACTCTCCCACTATATCGAACTTTCTTGGCGACTTGGAGGCGTGCCAGCTTCATCAGCTGATCGTGGGGCCCTCTCATCAGGCAGGCCACCTCCTGGACCCGGTCTTCACAAATATAGAAGAAGTCACAGCTGAACCCTCTAGTCCTCTCAGCTGGACTGATCACTTCCTGGTCTCTGTTTCAGTCAAGATTCCAACTAGTGGCAGGGAGAATCTCCCCCCCTTTCTATAGAAGCGCCCCTGGAATAGTTTAGACAATGCCCTGTTTGAAGCCAGGCTTAACCACTCCCGCCCTGTCTGGTCGAACAACATGATTCTGCCTATAGGGAGTGGATAAATAACTCATTGGATCACTTTATCCCCATGAAACGTTCGAGGCCTAAGCGAGATCAGTCTCACCCCTGGTACTCGGAGACTCTCGCTGACACTAAAAAACAATGCAAGCTGTTAGAGCGTATCTGGAGACGATCTTATGACCCCCTGGCCAAAACTAAGTTTAGATTGGCCACTAAAGCGTACCACAAACGTATAAAAAAAACCAAAGCCACCTACTACACAGACCTGATTATCTCAAGCACCAACCATTCCAAAACGATCTTCTCCCTGGTGAAAGATATGATCAAGGCTCCGGAAGGCACAGGCAACCTGATAGTGTCAGATGCACAGTGTAAAGAACGATCCTGTTTCTTTATTAATAAAGTCAAAGGGATATATGACCTATTACAACCAGATGGCCCCTTGGGGTTCCTCAATCCTGCTAGAGACAAATCTGATCCTCCGTACTCCCTCTCAACTCTTCCACCTATAGAGCAGACAGGGATGGAACAGCTGGCTCTAAGAGTAAAGTCAGGATCCCCGGATGATCCCACCAAACCGGAACTGTTCAGATCACTTTGCGACTCAGTCCTGCAGGAAGGCCGAGAGCTGATGAATCGATCTTTACAGCAAGCCTCCATTCCTAAATCTTGGAAACATGCCAAAGTAGTGCCCCTCCTGAAGAAACCATCACTGGATCCCTCTAGGCCAGATAGTTTCCGACCTATTTCGCTGCTTCCTTATCTCGCGAAAGTGGCGGAAGCACATGTCAATTCCACTCTGACTGCCTACTTGGAGTCCAATGGGATTCTAGATGAGTCCCAGAATGGCTTCCGTGCTAACCATAGTACGGAGTCTGCCCTGCTAACAGTCACAGAACATCTAAGGGCCTGTTTGGACATGGGCGCAATCTCTATTTTGATTCTGCTGGATTTGAGTGCTGCTTTTGACACGGTCTCCCACAAGATACTACTCGAGAGAATGTGGGAGATCGGAGTCAGGGAAACGGCCCTGGACTGGTTCGCGTCATTTCTATCTGACCGTTCCTTCCAGGTGCACGCCCCGCCGTACTCATCCAGCAGGCTCCCTCTTGAATGCGGGGTGCCTCAGGCGTCTGCGCTCAGTCCCACATTGTTTAATGTGTACGTCCTCCCCCTGGCCTTGATGGCCCGGGAACGTAAGATCCAGCTAATATCATATGCGGACGACACGCAACTCATTTTCAACTTTTCAAACAACAATGTGGTGGACCAAATTAAATTCCAAGAAGACATCCTGGCTATATCAAGGTGGCTATCTAACAATTGTCTTCAGTTAAACTCCTCTAAAACGAAGGTACTTCTGATCGGCAATGGCACGCAGACATGGGACGAGCACTGGTGGCCTCTTGCGCTGGGACCACCTCCCATACCCAAGGAGTCAGTAAAAAATCTGGGGGTGATGCTTGACAACTCACTCAACCTGGAGTCCCATGCCAAAAAAGTGGCAGGCACTTGCTACGGGCGTCTTCGCTCTCTTAAACCCATCTTGGGTTTCTTCGAGCCCCCTACCCGCCAGATTATAGTCCAGGCATTAGTCTTATCTCACCTGGATTATTGTAATGCCCTCATGTTAGGCGCCAACATGACTGCAATAAATAGGATGCAAAGAGGGCAGAACGCTGCTGCTCGTGTTATGTTTGCCCTACCTAAAACTTGTCACACGTCCCCCTTTCTCCGACGACTACATTGGTTGCCGATACAGCAACGCATTCAATTCAAGACCCTCTGCCTCACCCACAAAATCTTGTATAGCGCTGGCCCCCAAACTCTACAGGGACTTTGTTCCTTTTATTTTCCCACGCGCACACTCCGCTCAGCGTACCTTTTTCTAGCTCGTACTGTCAGGATTCGGAGGAGTAGAGCCGGTGGCCGCTCCTTCAGGTATCTGGCCCCTAAGCTTTGGAATTCTATCCCCCCAAAAGCTCGGGCCACTTCAAATCACCTGCAATTCCGAAAACTTATAAAAACTTGGCTGTTTGCGTCCATCTAGCACATCCTCTGTCGTACTAGCTTCAGGCATGTCCGCAAGCGCTGGGACGCCCCGTTGCTGGGGTAGCCATGCGCTATACAAGATTTAAAAAAAAGAGAAAAAGAAAGAACCCTTTGAACAAACAAACAATCTATATGAATACAGTGAGAAGTGTTGGAACATCCTGATATTGAATATTTTAAAGAGGATCTTTTAAGGGAAGAGGGAAGAGAAGGTAAAATGCATGTTGATTATATTTGGTGAGCCTGGATAATATGACAAGGTAATATGACTGCAGTTCAAGCTGTAGAGATACACTTCTTTAAGACCCGCCGAACAAACTTCTTTGCAGCAAGACATCTAATCTAAAGAAATAATTGCTATTTTACAGCAGTAAAAAAATGGGAAAGCCCAGGCCCAAATTCCGACCCAGTTGAATTTGGGAATCTACCAACTCCCAAAATTATGGCACCATACATTGAAGTCTACCAAGAAGTACAAGCAGTATTGGTTATAGGTCAAACACAATCCTCTGGTGGTCAGACAGACGGTGGCAGAGTCTGTCAGAAGCTGCTAGTGCGGTACTCGATTGTGGCATGTTTTAGCGCTGGTTGCTATTTTTAAAATTACACACTGTTTGTCACTTTTGAAATTGTAAATCTTTTACCTGCTTCCTGTAATCCTCCCGCCCCGGGCCGTCACGGCGTGCCCTGTGCCGATTAAATGGAGTGTAGGGAGGAGGAGTAGGACTTCCGGTCGCCCTGCGCCAGGCTCACTTAGCGGTCTAGTGTGCAGGTGGGATGGGCTATTTAGGACACTTGCCTAGGAGGGCGCACTGCAGTCAGACAGACGGTGGCAGAGTCTGTCAGAAGCTGCTAGTGCGGTACTCGATTGTGGCATGTTTTAGCGCTGGTTGCTATTTTTAAAATTACACACTGTTTGTCACTTTTAAAATTGTAAATCTTTTACCTGCTTCCTGTAATCCTCCCGCCCCGGTCCATCACGGCGTGCCCTGTGCCGATTGACCAGAGGGCAGGGAGGAGGAGTAGGACTTCCAGTCGCCTTGCGCCACGCTCACTTAGCGGTCTAGTGTGCAGGTGGGAGGGGCTATTTAGGACACTTGCCTAGGAGGGCGCACTGCGGTCAGACAGACGGTGGCAGAGTCTGTCAGAAGCTGCTAGTGCGGTACTCGATTGTGGCATGTTTTAGCGCTGGTTGCTATTTTTAAAATTACACACTGTTTGTCACTTTTAAAATTGTAAATCTTTTACCTGCTTCCTGTAATCCTCCCGCCCCGGTCCGTCACGGCGTGCCCTGTGCTGATTGACCAGAGGGCAGGGAGGAGGAGTAGGACTTCCGGTCGTCTTGCGCCAGGCTCACTTAGCAGTCTAGTGTGCAGGTGGGAGGGGCTATTTAGGACACTTGCCTAGGAGGGCGCGCTGCGGTCAGACAGACGGTGGCAGAGTCTGCCAGAAGCTGCTAGTGCGGTACTCGATTCCCGACTCATCAGCATGGGCACTTACTCGACCCCATTTTCGCCAACTGAGATCCAGGTTGACTCCCCTATTCCAGTCCCGTGGACTGATCACTATATCATCTCCTTTAGAGTTCCAATACCCAAGGCCCAAGGCAGGCCAAAATCAGACATTAATAAACCCCAGAGGAAGTGGTCCAAGTTTACGGCTACCAAATTCAATCTTGCTCTTCAGCAGTGGGGGCAACCTGGAGGGAGTGATGTCGAAATGGCCTGCACTGCTCTTGATCAATGCATCAGCGAGGCACTTGACAAGGTGGCACCTTGGGGTACTAATGCTCCCAGGAGACAATCTAGATCCAGGCCCTGGTTCAATGAGGAGCTGAAGGCGATGAAATCCGTCTGTAAACTTCTGGAACATTGGTGGAGGGAAGATTTCTCGGAAAAAAGGAGGGCCACATATAAAACCAATCTAAAGTCATATCACTCTCTCATAAGGAAGACTCGAGCGGCTCACTACAATATGAAAATCGAACTTGCCGACAATTCCTCGAGAGAACTTCTCGTGATCTTTAAAGAGCTTTCGTCCCTGGACAGAACCTCTGCCCCTAGTAAAATCTCTGTTGAGTCCTGAAATCTGATAGCAGACTACTTCTCGAATAAAGTTGAAAAGATCTACTCTACTTTCCCGGAGGAGGCCCGTAGGGGGATAGGTGGCGGAGAGGGAGTATGTCATCTGGAAGAGTCCTCCTGTCTCTCCAGCTTCAGCCTCTCCTCCCTTGATAAGTTAAAATCAATAGCATTGAGCATCAAGTCAGGCTCCCCGAAAGACCCCATTAAACCAACAAACATGAGGGAGAGTATAGACATTCTAGGGCCGTACATCAGACATCTTATCAAACTTTCCTTTGAGGTAGGAATAGTCCCCCAAAGATGGAAGGAGGCAGTGGTTGTCCCTATTAAAAAGAAACCCGGGATCAGTGCTAGCCAACTGGAGAATCCCCGACCCATATCTCTCCTACCTTTCTTCGCCAAAATCGCGGAGAAGGTGGTCAATGCTCAGATAATAATTCACATGAATCAAATTATCCTACTCTACCCCACGCAATCGGGCTTCCGGGCCTCATATTCCACTGAGCCGGCGCTGCTTCTGTCCACTGAGACCATCCGCCGGCTGGTCGAAGCTGGACAGATGGTGCCGCTGATTCTGTTGGACCTTAGCGCTGCCTTCGACACAGTGGCACATACAATACTGATTCAGCACCTTGTGGAAAGCGGACTGACCAACCTGGCTCTGAAATGGCTAAGCACCTTCCTATGGGACAGGAGTTTTCAGGTATCCCAAGGGCAGTATTACTCAAAGAATATCAGACTAGGTCAAGGGGTACCCCAGGATTCAATACTCAGCCCTACGTTTTTTAATTTGTACATTGCCCCTCTGTCTAACATCATTGACAAATACGACATTAGTATCGTGTCATACGCGGATGACACGCAGCTTGTCGTATCCTTGTCCCAATCCCAGGAAGAAGCGGCCATGACTTCTCGGTTTGCCTTCAAGAGCTGTCAGTCGGGATGGCTAACAACAGTTTAAAGCTAAATGGTGGCAAGACTGAGGTTCTCATTGTGGGAAATTCCCCCACAATATGGTCGCCGAGTTGGTGGCCGCACACCCTGGGCACTACCCCCACCCCCAAGGAGGAGGTTAAAAACCTGGGGATATGGTTAGACCACACCCTCTCCTACAATCACCATACCAGGACGGTGGCAGGAAAGTGCTTTGGCATAATGAAGGCCCTTTGGAAAATTCTAGATGTGCTCCCAGTAGCGGCCAGGAAAACCCTAGTCCACGCATTTGTCACCTCTTACCTGGACTATGGGAATGCTCTCTATATAGGTGCCAGCAAAAAGAGCATGCAAAGATTACAGTACATCCAAAACACCGCCGCCCGCCTGGTCCTGATGCTTCCTAGGAGAGCCTCATCTAAAAAGGCCTGAACCAATCTTCACTGGCTCCCAGTCAGGGAAAGAATTATATTTAAAACTCTATGTATCAGCCAACGAATTCTGATGAAGAAGGGCCCAAGGTACTTGCACAACTTACTGACACCGTACACTCCCACCAGAGCCCTGCGTTCCCAAGGCTCAGGACTGGTGCAAGTCCCTGTTATAAAAAGAATGAGAATGGGAGGCCGTTCTTTCCGCTACCTTGCCGCCAAGCAATGGAACGCTCTTCCCCTTGACCTCTGCATGGAGCAATCAGAGAACACTTTTAGGAAAAAACTGAAGACCTGGCTCTTCCAGGCATAGAACACTGCTTCCCGATGCTCTACCTCCCCCGCTCCCGATACCTCTCTGTAGCTTATGACCGCAGCGCGGGGACACACTAGTCAGTGTAACCAGGCGCTCTAGAAACTCTTTATTATTATTATTATTATTATTATTATTATTATTATTATTATTATTATTATTATTGTTATTAATACGTCAATTTATTAAAATCTGTAAAAAAAGAAAAAGCTCCTACATTATGCTCCTCATATATGTTGATATTCTTACATGAAGACAGTAAAGTCGCCTAAAAAAATAATAGGATGCATAGAGTGCTCAGTGATTTGATTCAAGTCGACCAGCAGGGTTTCTAAAACAATCATTACAGGAACAACATATAAGGGCCTTAATTACTTATATTGATAGAATAATTTCTTTATCTTGACCACTGATGTTATCTTAGTAGATGTGGCGAAAGCATTTCATTTTGTCAGATCAAGTTATTTGTGGCATGTTCTTAAACATATTTGTAATTGTTGGCTAAATTTATGAGAGTAATTCAGAATTTTTACAATAACCCCAGAGCAACAGTACTTATTAATTGGAATTGTAACCATCAATTTCACTTAAGAAGATGGACTTGTCGGAGGAGTGCTGTCACCTTTGGTATTTGCAATCATCATAGAGGTTCTTGAGATTAGTCCAGTGGACAATTTGACAATAACTCTGCTCCAGGATGGGTAACATCCCTAAAAAACATCCAACTAAATCCTGATGATTTATCAATCCTGATTACATGTCAGAAAGTCATGGATATATTTTATCTGTTTTGGAAGTTTCTCAGAATATATGCTGAATGACACTAACACAGCAAATTCATGAAGATCAAATATAGAGTGTAAACCTAAAAAAACAAGTTAAATATTTGGGGTAAAAATTATGCCTAATATTCTTGAAGATACTTATAAAAATGCTTCCTATGTTTCTTTTCTTATTCCAGCATTTACCCTTTTAAGTTCTAGCAAGCTTTTTTGTTTAATAAAATCGGATCTTGTCCAGGTTCATATTCTGTGGCAACAGTCTAAGAATTCTGGAAGATAGTAGAAACTCAAGTAAATGTACTGGTTAAAAAAAGCATTAGTCCAATTAGGGATGGAATCTGGTCTGAGCGTAAAGAAATGGGGACTCACAGCTTTCCCCAATTTAAGGAGGTTTCAGGTAGGACTATGCTTTTGCTGTATGGATTTCAGCTAAACAAAAGAAAAGAAACACCATTTGTTGCAGAAATCTAAATAGTAGAGTCACAGTGTAGAGAAATACTAATAGGCACAACTTATTTGTCCTAATAGCTACTAAGATTTGTTACCAACAAGCCCAAAGGAATCATTGATTTGTTTGCCTTTGTGCCAGTCCCAGGTTCCTATGGATATTGGGAACACACACTGTTTTCTTAAAAAATTGACTTTTTACCCCTTGCAGAAAGACGTAGGGCCTGATTTTTGCAAAAGGTTTCATAAGGTATAGCATATTGTAAACCTATCCAAGGGAACTTAGTACTTGCCCTATTTTTTACCACGCCTACTTCACACACTGAAACCAGCAGTTGCCAGTCCCAAACCATTCACCATCGCATAGACATTTCAGTGCCAACAGCAGCTGAAATTTCATGTGAAAATTCAGGAGAAATTGTGAAAAATTACTAGGGGAATCGCCCCCAGAATGATCAACTCCCTTGAATGTTCCCCATTTCGTAGTTGACCCCCAGGGTACAACTCATATTGGCCCGGACTTTCCTCAGCTCTAGAGTTATCGGTACTCCAAGTATTTTGAAATTCAGGGGTGGGAAAGTACCAGCCCATTTTCTGGGCCACTCGTAATGAAGACCCTAGAACTTCTCTATCACATCATATGTATTTTATATCTGCAACTCGCTTTGAGCACCATCCATCTTAATTGCTTCTAGTTTAAATAAAACCTATTGGTGCAAATTGTGCTCTGAAGCCTCTAATTTTGCACAGATTCCCACTTTATCGTCTTACTCATTTTAACTGGACTTCTGACTGTCATGCCTGGCAGCTCATTAATGATTTAATTTACTGTCAGCAATATCGGAGGGCAGTGGTAACTCACCAGTTGATGCAGATCAGGAAGTATCTGCAGTAGCACTAGAGTGGTTATCCTACAAACATAAAATAAGTCATTGATGGTGTGCCTTGACTGATCCTGATGACTTTGGACAGACTGCTCTGGGAAACGGGAGCTGACTATGGACAAGGTTGACTTCTAGAAGTCCAACAATTATTTTTACCTTCTTATAAAACAAAATAATCTCGAATTGATAAGGTGGAATATTCCATATAATGTACCACTATGATGCTACCTACATGCACATGTTTCCCTCCCCATATATTCTTGCATTACAATCTCCAGTTACTATCATCCCACCAGTTGGGGTCTTCTACAGCAGCTTCATTTTGGCCTAACATATCTCATCTATTAAATCTTGCTGATACCTCATAGTCTCTTGCAGTGGGAAATAAACATGACTGAACTCACTACTATCTGCCATATGCTCACTCTGAGAGAACACATGTACAAAGCTAATATTAAGCTCCCTTCAGGCCTTCCTCATTCATACAAGGATCACCAAAACTTCACAATCAGGTAGGACTGGTTATATTTTCATCCAAATTCCTGGAACATTCCCTTTTCATTCTTGCTTTGAAGACTGTCTTTCAAAACTACCCATAGGCTAGAAAGTGATTTGCACAAGTAGGTTTAGTTTGTATGTGCAAATAATCTTTTAAAATGAGAGTAGAACTATATTTGACATCCACAAAATGTGCTTTTACACTCGTAATAAGGTTTACTCGTAGAAATGTTTTCATGTGAAGAAATCCAATCCCAGAGGTGGGTATAGGCTTTCAAGGGCTGGAATGATGCTGATGTTTAAGAACACCCAAAAACATTCTTGGATTTATCAGTATTCCCTAACATTTAACTGACACATTCCAACCCTAGAAATGATTTGAGATTTAGGGCCTGATTTAGATCTTGGCAGGATCCCATCACAGAGTTTACAAGTAATCCATCGAGCTGACAGATTCCTGCCCACAGTATTGAGATGTGTGCTGGCTGATCCTCTGTGCGCATTGACAGAGTGTTTTCTGTCACTTCATTGGCTCACCGCTGTGGACGCGGAGTACTCCCCTGCTGGCAAACATTAATCTGTCGCTGTCAAGGTTGTGGGATTGCACTGAGCATATTTAGATTTCGCAGTTGTGCAGGTGTTGTCTCAGTGGCGAATTTCTGTCGGACATATTCTGTCACAGGACGCATTCAACATTGCCCTATTCCTGTGACTTTTGGATGGATGATAGCATCACACATCTGATGTGTTTTGCCTAATTGATTTCACCTACATACCACACTATAAAACATACTCCATTTCAGACCATAAATCTTTGTCATTCCACTGCAGCACAACTTTGTCCCTGAGAGAAATGTCCGTAAAGTCAGGTCTTTATTTTTACTTTCTCTGTTTCTTGTTCAAATGTTTCTTTTGTTATGTATCATCTTTTGGGTCATAAAATATATTTAAGTTAATTATTTAGTAATGGCAGGGAGGAGAAATCAATTTTTACTGAGGGAGAACTGTCAGTCATGGTGGATGAAGTTATTGGAGTGGAGCCACAACATTTTGGAGCCCAAGTACAAAATACAACTATAGCTCAAAAAAGGTAAATGATGGTCCAGAATAGTTGACAGAGTGAATGCTGTAGCAAACAGCCTGCCTACACAGGAAGAAATAAGGAAGATGTGGAACGACCTGTTGGGGAGAGAGATTTCCCTGGCCTCCAAGCATCACCTGGTGGCCCAGAGGATTGGTGGTGGTTCTCGCAGCCCCCCTTCCAACTTTTTCCCTGGGAGGAGTTGGTCTTTCAGATACTACATCCTGAAGGCATGGCAGGAATTACTGGTGGAGTGTTGACTAGTAAGTTGTACTTTTGAATGTGTCACTGAACCAAAATGTCATTTTTGCTTTTAATTTAGCTGTTGCTAATGTGTTTTCACTTTTATTAAAACATAATTCTCAATATATAAATGTATTTATTATTTTTTGCAGGAAATTTGCAGCATTATTGTCGTATCTCTTATTTTGCTAATGGTCAATATATGTTGCCAATATTTGTGTTTTGCAGGTTTCAATCTCCATTTAATTTCAAATGACGTTATGGTGCTTGTAAGTGTTTTTTCAGCTAATAATATATTTAACATGTGTTTTAAATTGTGAATGGCTTTTAATTTCCACCTTGTTTTTGTTTTGTGAAAATAATATTGCATTGAGATGTTGCTCATTCTCTCTTTTGTTTCATATTATCAAATATGTTAAAGTGTTATGTATTTATCAATCTCTATTTTATGGTATGTTTTAAAATGTCAAGATATTTGTTTTTATATGTTGTCACTCTCTTGTTATTTTATTGGTTGATGTAATTTGTTTCACAAATCAACGTATGTTGACTTAAACATTTTAATATATGTCATGCTGTAGGTTGGATATAGTTTTATTGATAATAAATCTACATTGTCATGTTAATATGATGACTAGAGCTATTTATCCTTCTAAGTTGTTTAATTGTCAGAATGTTACCCTGCTAGGCCTTGGAATGGTCTATTTCACATTTCACCTCGCTATTGTGTTGAATGTTTGGTATAATTAATGTCTACTTTCTAAATGTATTTTTCATTTCAGGATATCTTTTTACCTGCTTTTTAAAGTCATTTGTGTGTAAATTAAACTGATTGTGTAATTTATGATGATACTACTGAAAGGTATAATAATTATATTAATTTTCCTTTTTCCTTTTAGGTTGCTTAATTTTTACCTTCAAACTCATTTGACGTATAATCCAGATTTTTACAAGTTTTATTTTTTTTAATTTTTAATAGGTCCAACACCCAAAGTATGTGGACAACCATCTGCCACTGCTACTGAGCATACCTCCACTCCAGACCAGAAACAAACCTTCAGCGAGGAATCTACTCCTGTGAGTCTGGATGATAAGGAGCATCCTGGTCCATTTGGTCTTCCTGGGCAGACAGCTACAGTGAGTCTAAGTCGGCCTACATCTACACCTCCCACCACATCTGTTACCTCACCTCAGCCTAAGGATACTTCAAGTTCCTGTAGCCAAAGGAGCATCACCTCAATCTTGTGCCCCCAGTCCTGCCTGCTGTTGATCCAACACCACCATCACCTCCAGTTTCTCCAGGACCCAGTGGGTTGGGGCTTACTGGGTCAGGGGCACAGGTTAATGGAGGTAGGAGTTGTGGGAGAGAATCTGTGGGCCAGCAATGTGCAGGCACTGGGTTCATTGTCACCCAGGCCACCATCGACCAAGTCTTGGGATCCCTCCATCAGTCCCAAGACATGATGGGCCAGGTCCTGACAGAGGTCTGGGAAATGAAACTGTTGCAGAGGGAGCACAATGTACAGTTATAACATCTAAACTTCAATTTAGGCTACCTGACTGGATTGTTTTATCCATATGTGCAGGGTTTTCCCAGCAAATATTCCCCTTTCTGTGGTCCAATAACATCTGGGCCTACTACATGTGCCTCAGGCACAGAAATGGAGGCCTTGCTACAAGAGGAAGCACCAGCCTCCCCCAGAAGGGACATTCATCTGGACCACAAGGAGAGGATGGCAAGACTTCCACCAGCAAGAGATGCAGAACCTAACTTCCTCCAGTGTGTGACTACCATTCGCTTTGTGGACCATTTTCTGGACACAATTAACTTTTTGATGCCAGTTGTATTTTGTACATTGGATTTCAAACAATTGTGGCTCTTCAATATTATTTTCATTCACCATGTTTGACTTTTTATAAAAACATTTGTTTGTTTGTTTTTATCCTGTTTTACTTAATTTGGTTTTGTTGAATAAAAGAAAAAATAGCAAAGTCAAAGACTGGTGTTGTATTGCTTTTCTCAATTTGTTCATTTTTTCCTTCCATCATACATTTTAAAATGGAAAAATTGAAAAGATTGTTTATTCATCAATATATTCCATATAGGTAATGTTTATCACATTTTCCAAAAATGAAAAAAATAACGAAACCACCAATCAAAAACTAGTATTCTATTAAATTGGAATAAATAATTGTCATATTTTTCAAATACATTACAACCCATGCATAACCTGCATACTTCATGCAATTTAGTCATTTACAGTTCCAGACCTTGCCAACATGGAAGAACAGGATATAAACACAAAATACAGATTCAATAGGCAAAATATTACTGATTTATGTCATCAGCTGGAGCCAGATTCTTTGCCTCACAATAGAAATGCCACATCAATAACACCACTAGTCAAAATCATGACAGTACTTCATTTTGTGGCCGTAGGATCATTCGAATATACTGTTGCAGTATCTGGGAGAATGTCACCACCAACCTTTAAGTGGTGTGCTACTAGACGTTCTTTGTACAATAATGAGACACATCAACAGCTTCAGACACTTACCACAAAATGAGGATTCTGCTAATATGAAGTGGGATTGGCATTCTTTGGTGGACTACCACGTGGTTAGAGAAATTTAAGCAGCACATATTGACTTGGTGGCAACATTTAACAGAAAACAAGTCTAATGCAATCTTTAAAACTCAAATTCAATCACTGTGCAAGTAGTCTTGGTACAAGATATGTTCACCCAAAGTGTGTGTGTGTCTTTCACAAGATCAACCCATGTTCCCTTTGTACTTTGCAACAGCAGCATATAACTGCAAATGTCACAACTTTGAAATGTCCAAATGAAGACGACATGATGAAGGAAACTAAAACAGATTGAAACAAAAACAATTATTTGTATGACATGACAAAATAAACACATTACAAGTGTCAAATTGATTGTGAGGACACATTTTCTAAAAACAATCTTAAACAATGTAAATAAACACAAAAGTCAATGTGTCAAAACTTAGATCAACAAGCATCTTTGCCTTAGATTTACCTTAACTTGCCCTTTCTGAAAAATGACTATCACATACTTTTCTTCTCATTAGAATAAAAGATGGTTTTGAATGTAGTGTAGTAATATGTGAATATATACTTACACTCTTGTGACGAACTTGTCACTTACACTCTTGTGAAGAAGTTGTCAATAACACCTTGATGTAGGTCTATTTCTTTCTCTACATCACTATCATCTTTATTTGGCATTTCAACATCATCACCTGGTTGTTTGTCATGATTTTCCTCCTTTGCATTGTATGGGATATTCCATCGCAGGGCTACATTGTGAAACATGCAGCATGCCATGGTGATTTTTCACACCTTATTGGGTGAGTAGAGGGGGATTCCACCAGTGTTATCCAGGTATCGAAATCTGCCCTTTAGACGACCAAAGGTCCACTCCAATCTGTGTTCCTCCATGGGCCTCATTGAAGAGACTTCCCCTGGCGTCGTTCGTTTCCACTGCGGTACTAATCACCATGGTCGGTTAGGAAAAGCTGAGTCTCCTATATGAGAAAAAACAAATAATAACCCATTATATACTAATTTTTGATCATCAAACTTAACATTAACCCCAAAATATATTGGCATATTGTACTTGCCAACAAGCCAAGCCCTTTAAGGCCCAAGTTGTGACATGTGTGGGGGTATGGTGCTGTTTCACAGTACAAATGAATCATGTGGATCCTAGAAAACACGCATGCAAGCTAGTGAAGTACAAATCTTGTACGCACACAACTTGCACTTTGATTAAGTGGAAGATTTTTTTATTGTGGTAGACTTGCTAGATGTCCTGTGGTGACAGCAAGGCAATATATGAGCGATCAATTGTTCCAACACCATGTGGTAGGTGACTCAACCATAAAAATCTCTCTTCACCGTGGCAAAATTCTCATTTTCGGGAAAATGTATGAAGGTGTTGATGTGTCTCAGCATTGAAGAAAGAATTTATAGCACAGCACTGAAAGTTGGTTGTGACATTCCACCAGACACTGCAACAGTGCATTCGAATGATCCTAAGGCCCAAAAATGAGTACTGCGATTAATTTTACTATTGGTGTTATTGCTGTGGGATTCATATTGCTATGCAGAAGATCTGGCTCCAGCTGATGACAATAATCAAGAATAGTTTGCCTATTTAATTGGAATTTTTTGATTATATCACATTTTTAAATGGTGACAAAGTCTGGAAATTGTCTCAGAACTTGAGGCTGTCATCTCCTCACTCTCCCTGGGTTATATGTCTGCAATTAAAAGAACAAAAAAATTGTTATTCATTTTTGCTAACATATTAATGAAATTAAACTCATATTTCATTTAGTTGGGGGGGCGCTAGGTGGCACTAGACTGGCATGGCCGCTCTAGCGTAGAGCTCTCGTCCTTGCCGGGAGAAAAATATCCATCATCCCTATCCTGCCGCAAAAAAGCGACCTATAAATGCCACCACATCAAACCAGAAGACGCTGAGCACAATCGGGGAAACTCCCAGCCCTGTGGCCATCAGGACGAGCTCGGTATCGGTGATAGTAACTTCCGCGCCAGGAGGCCGGCGCGAGCGCGGAGCTCGTGGGCGGCCTGGGGGACCTACGAGAGGGCGAGGCTGCTCCGGCCTATAGACCGCAGGCCACCGGATCGGTGTAGCATATCCTGTTTTGCCCGGTTTGTGACTTCCCCGGGCCAGGTACGTGGATCCTCATCACACCGCAAGCCAGTGCCTACCTGCAGGCGGGCTGTGGCTTCCCCCCCCCCCGTTTATTCACCCGCTGATAACTGCTGAAATTACCGGCTCCGTATGCAACTTCTGGAGGCTGGGGGGGGCCCTGTCCAATTGCTGCCCATCTTCGCAGCCGTTGTCTGACTTGAACAGTGTACACAGATTGTGTCCGGAGGGAAGAAGAATCTCCGACAAAGACATCGGAGTGTGGTGCTGCGGTGGTGGAGTCGCGCCCGCCATTTTGCCGTTCCTTGTGCGCCTAGATCCCCGCGCCAGAGTCGGAGCGCAGTGCTAGTCTTGGATTTTATTTGACCCCCACTTTCCTGGCCGGGGCGCTGCCCTCTGGACCACTAGACGCCCGCACTACCACCTGGAAGCTTTTAAGTGCAGTGTAGGGCCGTAGTCCGAACTGTTTTTTGCCACCGTTTTCCAGCGGGCTGCGGCGCTGCTGTAATCTCCTCACGCAAAGTTTATATACAAGGCCATCCTTGTATTTTGGGGGGAAAATTACTACGCCCAGGCCATGACTCTAGCGCCCCTGGAAGAATCTGCCCCCGAGTGCGGACATCGCTGCCTCCTTCAAGTCCACGCGTTATAGCCGGGCGCACTGCCTCTTCTCGCTGAATCCTTGCTCACCACAAATCACGCACTGCTTCGCACAGACGACGTGGCTAGTTTGCATACCTGTGTTTGCCACGGTGGATTAGCTTGGAAAATCATTGTCTCAGTGCTCTCCTAAACTGGACCTGCGCAGGCAGCCGGGAAGGCTTGGGAAATTCGGCCGTTCATCTTCCTCACCGTCACCACACTCCACTCTCCCCGCCAAGATGGGGAAAACGGAACCAAGACAGGCGAAACTGGCCTTCAACGGGCGCAAGACATCGAGCGCAAACTCTAAAAACCAAGGTGATGAAGATCCGCCGGAAACGCCAGATGACGGCTGGAAGGCCCTCCTGGTGACTATGCAACAAAGCCTAACCTCTATAGACTATAAAATTGACTCAATGAATCACAGGCTAGATAATGTCGTGGCAAAACTAGATGGGCATGAAGTACGCCTTAAAGAAACTGAACAGCGAGTGTCTGATCTTGAAGATGGGGCTACCTCCAATCGGCAACATGTGGCGCAAATGGACAAACTGTTAAAAGTAATAGCCGACAAAAACGAGGAGTTGGAGGCCCGTTCTCGAAGGAACAATGTCCGCAAGCTAGGCCTGGCGGAATCTACCAACACTGGCAGACTGGAAGACTACTTAGAGCGCCTACTGTGCGACCTGTTCGGCCGCAAATCTTTTTCAGCACAATTGGTCATTGAACGTGCGCATCGATCCCTGGCGCCTAAACCCCCTCCTGGAGCGACTCCTCGCCTGATCATTATGAAATTCCTAAATTATCGAGACCGGGATACCTTGCTGCGACTGGCTAGGGAGAAGGGGGAAGTGCAATTTGAAAACACCATCCTGTCTTTTTATCCGGACTTCACCCAGGCGGTGCAGGATGCTCGGCGAAAATTCTTGGCGGTAAAGAAACAACTCCAAACCCGCAGTATCCAATATGCGATGCTCTACCCCGCGAGACTACAGATTCACCATCGAGGCCGACAGCACATTTTTTAAACACCTCAGCAGGCCGAGGACTATTTGAAAAGAGACAGGAGATCGTTCTCGCGTGAGGCGGCTGCACGTCGCCGCTCGCGCTCCCACTCTCCTCTGTCGGAACCTTCCTGAGGTGCTATCTCCTCATGGTGCCAACTGCGAGCTGGAGATCCCCCCTTGTGGCACGACGGAAATCAACTAACTGGTGATTTATAATAACACTATTGACTTAGCGGCGAACATTGTCTCCTGGCCGCTCGCCTCCGTCCCGTCAGTTCGTCCCCTGTGACCCAGGTGGAGGTAGATGGGTGAAACAAGTAGGTGGAGTTGAATGGACAGGAGCCCCTAGTGGCCCCCTCTAGAGGGCATTACCCATTGTCAGTTCATGACTGTTAAAGTTTGGGACTTGTTAACCTGGGCACTACGACTCAGTGTATTGTTCAGAGGGGGTGGGTTAATACTTCCTGGCAAGTTGGGGCAGCCAGTGTGGGGGGTGAGGGTGTGGGAGGGTAACTGCAATGTTCGTTCCGAAGTGTCATTCATCTATGCACTGTACCTTGCAAACGGCTTTCTGTCCTCGAATGTCTCATTAATCACATCTTCAAAACATACTTATCCGCCGCTTCAGTCCACAGATGCCTATACACGACATGACCAGCTCTAGCCCGAGCCAGACTATCAAGTTGACCTCCTGGAATGTTAGAGGCCTCTATGATCCTAGAAAACGCAGACAGATTCTGGGATACTTAGATAGTCATGGTATAACCGTAGCTCTCCTACAAGAGACACATCTTGCTCCAGGACACTCTCCGCAATTTGCGACCAGGTGGGCCTCAAATCGCACCTTTTCGCACTACTCCGATTATGCTAGAGGAGTGACAATTCTGGTAAAGAGGGGAGTTGCCTTCACACCCACAGGGGCAGACACTGATAAAGAAGGTAGATTTTGTCTGGTTTGGGGGCGATTACACACTCACGATGTTCTATTCGCTAACTTTTACGGACCCAATGTAGATAACCCCTCCTCCCTGCTGACATTATGGAGTACGATCCACACACTAGCCAGCACACATGTCGTCTGGGGTGGGGATTTTAATGTAGCGCTGCGCCCTATCTTAGACAGATCTCGCCCGCTCCCCTCACACTACTCTAATACACAATGTACGCTGTGTGATATAGTCGAAGATAATCACTTGACAGATGCTTGGTGATACATGCATCCCGCGCTTCGCGAAGGCACACATTACTCCACATTCCACTCCACTTGGGCACGGCTGGACTATGTCTTTATCACTGCGGGGGTAGCTCCCTGGCTGCGATACGCATCCCACTTGGCCTGCACATTCTCCGACCACTCACCAGTCCTCCTGGAACTGCAGATTCCTCTAGAAAGCTCCCCATACCTGTCTTGGCACCTTAACCCGGCGCACCTCCGAGACGCGGCCTTCAAGGCCGAACCGGACCAAGATATACAGCATTTTTTTGACCACAACATTTCATCCGTTGACAGCATTGTAACTGTTTGGGAAGCCTTTAAGGCAGTGGTTCCCAATCTGTGCGCCGCGGCACCCTGGTGCGCCGTCAAAACCAGCCAGGGGCGCCGCGCATCAAGCACACAGTTTGGAACCACTGAGCAGAGAAAGACGTGCATCTCCTTCGAGGACCGTGTTCGTGCGGTCCTCTTTTTATGTCTATGACCGCAACCGTATTGAACAAGCTCACAGTCATTCCAAGAATGGCAATGGATCAGTATGTGCAGTTCCAATACAAAAGGGATAAACTTGCTTGGGAAATAGAGGGGTTTTATTTCCGACCTCATGAGAACATTTTATGATCATTATTATATTGTTGTAGCTCTGCATATATTTATACCTGTGACTGTACATTGTTCGACTGAGTTCCGGCGATTGTGAACTAACCTCCTCTTTATCTGTTAACAATGAGGCTTGGATTGCATTCCGCTTTCAAGCCTCCCTTTTAATCCCTTCTTCATAGTGCATCCTGAGTGAGTGTTCGTGTTCCCATCGACAGTGACTGGGACACCGCACTGCCTGCTGTGGAATTGGAGCACTCAATACTCCAAGATGCCATTATTTTCATGGAGTTTAGTTGACAATTAGGCTAGGTTTCTTTTCAATCCTTCAAGCGCACTTCAAATGCATACTTACATCAGACCGTTCAGTTCCTCCGCGCTGTCCTCAGTTATATTGGCACCTTTACTACAGTTGCTGCTCTTCATTCCTTCAGCCGATTGCCGTTCTGTTTGTGCATAGGAGCGGACTCCCAGAGGTGAGTAAAAGGAGTAGTAAAATTTACGGGGCCTGTTATGTGTAATTCTTTAATTTTTTTTACTTATTATCTCTACGTAATTTGTTTTTGTGATTACAGGTTTGCACCGTGAGTACTTACTTACCTTTCAAATTTCACATCAGGGTGTACATGTGTGCCGCTCTGTATGACTTTGAATTCTAATGCCTGTAATCCAGGGACTTTCCAGTAACTAGTTTTATTAAATATGCTACTAGCACACCACTTAAACCACCATCATTTACCAGTTCTTTCTATCCGTACTTACTGGATGTCACTTCTTAGTTCTGACTAGTATCGGGTAGAAATGTTGCAGACACACCCTGGTAACAAACAAATAACTTTTCTAACTGCAAATTGGAACGTTTAGAGAAATTTTGGAGTTGTTTGTTACTCATACATTACCCTTTTTTAACTTTCTGATAGTTGTATCAGTTTGGCTTCAGTAATGGAACACACTGCATTGTGTTGCAATTTGCAATGTGACTTCTCTTGGACTTTGTTTAAAAAGTGAATATATAAATAGCTATTATTCTAAATTAAGATGGTTTAGTGTGATTTTATTTTATATACTATGAAGCATATAGGCTACGTAGTCTTTCTATTGAAAAATTATCTTACTAAAAGATAACAATTTAGAACCACTATTGCCTTAATATTGTATCTTAACTAGGTTTCCATAGGTTTATAGGTTGCTCTTGTAACCTGATGAGAACTCAGTTGCTTGTAGCAGTGCACCTCCTGCTAAAAAAGACTCAAATTAAATACTCCTGATGCCGGGCTTAAATCGCCCCACACTATATATTTTTTTAACATAGTGGGGAGCAGCGACCAACGGCTAATAGGTCAAGGGAGCCGCGGGTTGAAAAAATTTGGGAACCACTGCTTTAAGGTAACAGTTAGGGGTTGGTGCATAGCCAAAGGGGGTGGCATTTTAAAATCCCTGCGCACTGATTTGAGTAAACTAGAAACCGAACTGAGGGATCTGGAACGCTCTATCGAACGCGGACCGGACGATCTTGCAACTCATGAGCGCATGCGTAACAAACTTTCTGAATACACACAATCAGCTGACAGAGAGAGTAAATTTCTTGGTCGCCCTTACATGGCCCGAATATACGGGGAAGGCGACAGACCCGGGAAAGCACTAGCAAATGCGGTTATACCCCCCAGATTTGCTAACTATTTCACCGAAATCCATGACGAGGCTGGTAATGTCCACAGAAATCTTCCGGATTTGATACACATATTTAGGAACCACTACAAGTCACTGTACACCTCACATAGGACTGAACCCCTGGATCTTCCCACGTATTTTGATGGTGTCGCTCTAGCATGGTTGGGTACTGCTCAGCAGAAGTTTCTACATGCTGACCTCGAATTAGATGAAATCCACGAAGCTATTATGGGTATGCGGTCGGACAAGGCCCCAGGCTCCGATGGCCTTCCTATTGATGTTTATAAGCTCTTCACCCACATTCTAGCCCCCATTCTGAAGAAAGTATACTACACCGCGCTGGAAGAAGGTAGCCTGCCCCACACTATGAGAGAAGCTCTCATCACTTCCCTGCTTAAATCTGGTAAGCCCCCCTCCCACTGCGATTCCAATCGCCCGTTATCCCTTTTAAACTGCGACACCAAGATACTTGCCAAAGTATTAGCTACACGACTCAACCTCCTCATGGAACGCCAGGCCGGTTTTGTGCCCAACCGTGTTTCCTCTCATCATCTGCGTACCCTTCATGCCGTGCTACAATACCTCAACCCCAAGTGTGACGCCGCGGCGGTGTTCCTGGACGCTACCAAAGCTTTTGATTCTCTGGAATGGGATTACCTGCTTGGTACACTGCAACATATGGGGCTGCACTTTAGCTTTTTGGACTGGGTGAGGTTGCTCTATCATCAGCCCACAGCTACTGTGCTGCTCAATGGTTCTAGATCCACCCTGTTTCTTGTCCAAAGAGGCACCCGCCAGGGCTGCCCGCTATCCCCTATCCTCTTCGCCATTGCCATTGAGCCCCTAGCTGCAATGCTCCGACAAAAACATAACCACAGATCCCTTATCTATAGTGCTCGACCGCTCCTCATTTCGCTATACGCTGATGATCTTACGCTTTATATCGAAAGACCCTGTGTGTCATGCCTGCCGGATGCGTGGGAAATAGGCGACGCGCAAGTGGAGAAAATTGAGGTATGAGCATACGAGAACAGTGGTTGGCAGTGGTTGGCAAAAGGAGCCCCATAGACTGGTGCACATGCGCAGTATGCACGCATGCGCACAATGTAGTGAAACGGAATATAACCCGCCCCATGGAACAAGGAAGTGCTTCGCGTTTAGCTAAGCTGTTCCTGTTTTCGTTCCGGGTCGGTATCTGAGGTTATCTGAGGTCGGCGTCCGAGGAGGTAGGGTGTCGGCATTTTGTTTCAGTGATTCCCGGCTCCAGGTGTGGAGTGCTGGTGTTTATTTCTTAGAGAGTCGAGACGGCTTGTCTTGGGCTCGTAGAGTCTATTTTTGAATTTGAATTGCCTCCTGGTTTCCTGTGCGAAGGTCTGCCACAGTAGAAAGACATACTGTGGAGTTTATTTTTCCTTTTGAGAAATTCGAGTTTGATTCTTTTGGAGTCCCGTGTTTTATCAGTGACTCGTGCTTCAAATTAGAGTTGCAGTTATGATATACACGTGGTGAGTGAATTGCATAATAGTCGTGTTCTGGATGTAGGCATTTTGGAAGCAGTGTCTTATTTGTTTATATTGTATACAGAAGCGGGGTGTGCGGAAAACACTCAAGACTGTCACAGGAAGTTCGCCTGGCATAGTTTGAATATTGGTTCGAGTGGTGTTACATTCTACTAAAGGTACACGTGGTTAGTCATTCTAGACCATAATAGTACAACACAAAAGAGTAATTAAAGGGGGGTTGGTTTTTCACGTTTTCCTGTTTTTGTCTTATTAGAGATCCAGGTGCTGCAGACACATACTGTCTTACACAGACCACAGAAGAGAGAGGAGGCGTATTTCTTTTCCCTTTACTACCCTTGTTTTGTTCCCCTGTGTTCCCCCTAGTTACAACTTGGGATTCAGTGTACAATCCTGTGTTCCGAGGGGTGACAGGGGGAATCAGGGTTTTAGCGGCGAGGATCCAGGACACCTCCGAGACAAAGGTGCGTGCATTACACTGTGACAACTTAAACCCGGTTTTACGCGAAATTACGATTATTTGGGGGCATTGCCGGAGTGCAAATTAACTGGACTAAATCAGTAATTTTCCCGCTTACGGATAACACACACCTTTTCCACTCGATTTCCCGCTGGTGTGGGAGCAAGACGACTTGAAATACTTGGGTATTCATATTCACAGGGATAAGGAGGCACTTATGCACGCCAATTACGGCACTAAGCTTGATAAAATTACTGACAATGTCACTAAGTGGCTGCACCTCCCTCTTTCTATGGCTGGCCGCATTGCGTTAATTAAGATGAATATATTGCCAAAACTGTTATACCTTTTTGTGAACATTCCGTATAATCCCAGCGCTTTCTTCTTTCGCTCCCTCGGGTCCCAGATCACGCGGTTGATTTGGGGTGGGAAGCAAGCACGTCTCAGTCTTGATACCCTTATGCTTCCGTTTCACTTGGGGGGGTTTGAAGTACCGAACTTTGAAAAATACTACGACTGTGCCCAGGCACACTTTGCAGTATATTGGTATCATCCGCCACCATACATGGCGCACCTGACTGTTGAGAAGGGCTACATGGCTCCCATAGTTCCGACGGGCTATATTCACACCTCGGTGAGCCAGAGGAGTAGGGACCCTTCCACTGTTGACTGTACGATACAGACCCGGAATCGACTGGCCAAGGTCCTTGACAGTCCTTTTGTCTACTCACCTAACCTTCCCCTGATAAATGACCCGAGACTGCAGGTCACTTGCGAGGCAATTTGTCACAAATTGCTTCGGAAACTGAAACTTTGCAGCTGGGGGGACTTATACTTACAGGGTACTTTTCGAACTTCGGCACAGTTTTTTGGTGATATGTCCCCATCATGTATGGATACCTTTTTATATACCAGACTGAAGCAAAATGTCCGGGCCCTTACTCCTGCATTCCCCGCTGAACCAGACACGTTTACTCCGCCTCACGCCATAGTGCAACCTGAAACTCTAAAACACGTAATATCTACACTGTATAAACATGTACTGTCTGCATCTACTAACTCTCCCATTAGGGCCAGGACAGAATGGGATAGAGACCTCGATCTGCCACTAATGGAAGAGCAATTTTATTTATTTATTTTTATTTATTTCAATTTATATAGCGCGTTATAACCCAGAGGTCTCTAAGCGCTTTATCAGAGTCCAAAACAACCGGCACTGTGGAGCAATGGGAGATTAGTTGTATCATACACGGGCGATCACAAGTAATAACAGGCTGCGGCTGCTACATTATAAATTCCTTCATCGTATATATTATACGCCTGCCAGATTGAAAAGACTTCGTTTGCGCGAATCAGACTGCTGCCTTAGATGTGGCGCCGCTGGTGCAGACTTTATACATCTAGCGTGGTCCTGCCCCCTGGTTGCTAGATATTGGGAACAGGTTTTCGCTGGCCTTGCCAGCATGCTGGGGGTAGCACTGACTCCATACCCAATGCAGGCACTGTTGAGCTTGACGCAGTCCATTGCCACAAGCCACAAAAGGTTTTTAGCCCCTAGCCTCTTGCTAGCCAAGCGTCTAATTGCCTGCCGCTGGGGCAGGGGCCGTGCCCCGAAATTCAAATGCTGGATTCGCTCCCTGTCCACTTGGCAAGATAGTTTACATGACTATGCAGAACTCCTGCCCCCGAGATCACAGCCTAAAGACATATGGGCACCATTCATGGCATATCTCCTTAAGCAACGGGCTGGTGAGGAAGACGGCGTAACAGGGGCGCCATTATCCACTGCCAATGTGCCTCAATCACCGATTAGGTAACATTCTTCTTTGCATGTACTACACAATTGCTTGCGAGCGAGTTACAATTCACTTATCAGTTCCTTTGTACGATTGTCTGCAGGATTGGGATCCACTGGTGAGCTTCGGGCTGAGCACTACTCGAATATGGTATTTTTTGGACTGTATTATGGTACGGTGGTATTTAGGATGCGGGGGGGTCTTCTCTCTCAATTGATTCAGGACTTGCCTTTGCTTTGAATTGTCACTTCGGACAGTTGACCAATATGCGAGTCTACTATGTTGGGGGGGTGGGTTGTTGGAGGGAGGTTTAATACACATCCTTATGACTAGCCAACCAGGGCTTTACACTGCATTGCATGGGAAGATGTCTAATTTTAATTTGTTTGCTCCACATACTATGTATATCAACGTGATTCAATTTCATTGATGTACCGTGCTTTAAGATTTAATAAAGGGTTTTGAAACTTTTAAAAAAAATCATTTAGTTTGTGAAAAATTATTTTAAAAATGTCAAATATACATTATTAATTTTTCTGTACATAACAGACAAAAAGAATTTTAATTAGAGAAAATTAAAAGAGTGGAACCAATACAAAATTATTATTGCAGTAGCGTTATACATAGTTTAGTAGAGAATATTCTTCAAACAATTTGTGAATCGAGAAATTAGTCTGAAGAGGAACAAGAAGAAAAACTGACAAAAAAGCAAACCATTACTGTCTCAATCATAAAGAATCTGTTTGATATGGCATTCGTATGTTTCAAATGAGGGAGATCAAGAGAATATTTATAATTTTCAGCATATATGTATCACTCACAGGTATGTAAATAGGGTGCCTTGCTTTGTAATAAAATATAGCTTCAACATGCTGGAGTTATAATAGCTTTGTTGTGCAACTTGTTCACCAAGGTTAGTGGAGGCAAGGTAGTGATCTAGGGCTTTCCATATAGGTGTATGTGGTGACTTCAATAGGAAGTCTTGTAGAGAAAAATTGTCCACACCTCTTATGTGCGATATCCAGTTTAACCAAGCCATAAATTAAGTTTTATGGGTAGATTTCCAGTTGGAAGTAATCATTTGCAGGCATATGCATCAACGGAAATACCTCCCGGTAAAACAGCGATTCGGAAAAACAGGCCGATACCGAACGCAAAACCATAAATTGCAATGCATCAAACCGAAAATCGGAAAAAAATAAAGAACCGCTAAATGGCCCCGCGGTAAATTACCGATTCGTTAAACAGACATTCGGAAATACCGAACCACAAAGCAATAGTTCGGAAATACCGATTAGGCAATAACGAATGGAAATGGTATGCATGAACAGTCGCTAATACCGGAAATCCCCAAAATCGCTATTTAGCATGAGCAAAATAAGGGGAATCACAATCAGGAGGTAAAGTTAACAGAAGGACAGAAAAAAAAAATAAAACCCCATCAGCAGGTGCTGACAATCAGTTACCCTTCATAAATGCCCTGGGAAACCCCACATGTACACCAAAATGGCTGCCCTGTACGTGCTTGCTAGGAGGTGGAGGATCAACGCCCAGGCCCAGCGCAGGAGGATGATACAGGACAGGATCTTCAGGGTTCGCATCACTTTGCTGGGGCAGACCGAGGAACAGGTGTACGCCAAGTACAGACTGAACCGTGCCATGATAATGCACCTAATAGCAGACCTGACACCCTTACTGCAGCACGAGACCCGTCGGACCAACGCCATACCTGCCCATGTGCAGGTGCTATGCTGCCTGCACCTGCTTGCATCTGGAAGCTTCCAGGGGGTAATAGCTGAGACAGGAGGCGTGTCGCAAAGTGCCTTATCACGCTTTTTCCACCGGTTCCTAGAGGCCATGCTGACATTTCTCAATCGCCACATCACCTTCCCCAGAACCCCCCAGCAGCTAACCCGCACCAAACGGGAATTCTACCAGGTGGCACAATTCCCCCATGTCATCGGGTGTGTCGACTGCACGCATGTCCCCATCTGTCCTCCATCAGTCACCGAATACATTTACCGCAACCGGAAATCGTATCATTCAATAAATGTTCAGGTGGTGTGCAATGCCAAGTTGATCATTACCGACATTGTAGCCCAATTTCCCGGGAGCACACATGACGCCTACATTTTCCGTCACTGTGGCCTCCACAGGCGCCTGATCAACGGAGAATTCGGAGAGGGACACCTACTAGGTACATATAGCTGCATCATCGTACTCCCCATCCACTCCTTCCCCACATGTATAATTCCATTAATGCTGATTACCATTCTCTCCCCATCCTGCAGGTGACAGCGCATACGCATTGCGTGAATATCTCCTCACGCCCTATCTCAACCCAGCTACCCCGCAAGAGCAGCGCTACAACAGGGCACACATCAGTACTAGGAATGTGGTTGAGCGAACATTCGGCATCCTGAAGAGCCGCTTCCGAATACTGCACAAGACTGGAGGTGCTTTGCAGTACGACCCAGTGACCTGCTGCCAGATAATTGCTGTGTGTGCCATCCTGCACAACATCGCCACGCGCAGGGGGATACACATAGAGGTGGAGGGAGAGGAAGAACTGCGTGCCCAGCAACCCCCCCCACAACACCAACAGGCACATGTGCCCAACACAGCTGAAGGGCAAAGGAGACGGGCATACATCACACGGAATCATTTCTGAGACAGGTAAGAGAGTGACTTGACAACAGGAACAGTTTTGCAAGGGTTTAATGGGCATGGACACCTGACTGGTGCAGAAAAACGTAACACAAACAAGCTGCTGCCGCAGCGAAAAAAACTAGCAATGTCCCTTCTCAGTACAGGTGGCGCGTGAGGCACTTTGGTCTGTCCATGGTTACCTCACCAAGGACAGTGTGACTATGCCACATGTTTACTTCCGTTTGCCGCGTACCCCCAGTCTCTTGTCCTGTGACTCCTCGGGTTGTACACGATGGGAGTCAGTGGCAGTTGCACTGCGGCCACTGCGCCTCCTCACGCTGGTGTCCGGCAGGGAGACGCTGCTGACACTGGAGGCTGCCTCACTCCCCTCTTCCGCCCCCAGACTGCTGACACTGGCTGACCCTGGCTGCAGTTGCTCCACTGCAGTGGTCACCCTCTCAAGGGCCTTTGCCACATCCCCACAAAAATGACCTAGATCCACTTGCAGGGACACGGACCTGCGTGACAGCACAGCCGTGCTGTTGCACAGCTTATTGATGGCCTTGTTTGTGGTATTCACTGCCAGCATGACCTGCCTGTGACGCCGGCGCTCACTCCTTTGGCCTGCGAGTATGGCACGTGTCAGTTCTTGCAGGCACAGCTTGATGTCTTTGTTGCCCGCAGATACGGCAGTGGTGTGCTCACGCACTGCGGCAGTCATGTTGCCTAGTTTGTTGCATAGTTGTGTCATGCTGAGTTTCATGGCACCCATGTGTCTCCCCTGCAGGCGCTGGACACGCAGCATCCGGGCCTCCACTACTCCGTACCCTCCGGACAGATCGACCGGTCTTGCAGCAGCCCGACCCGGGGACACAACCATCTGCCTGATGCGCTGTCGGCCTGCAGTGTGGCTGGTTGGAGTGACGACAGCCTGGCGTGGAACATTTGGGTGTGATGAAGATTGATCTGACTCCATCACGGACAGGGCGGCAACATCTGCTCTGTGGCTCTGCGGAGTGGGCAGCACTGGTGGTGGTGGTGTCTTGGTCCGCGAGGGTGGTGGTGGTGGTGTCTTGGACTGGGAGGATGGTGGTGGTGGTGGTGGTGGTGGTGGTTGCCTCGGCCGGGAGGACGGTGGCGGTGGTGGTTGCTTCGGCCGGGAGGACGTTGGCGGTGGTGGTTGCTTTGGCCGGGAGGACGGTGGAGGTGTTGTCCGGCGTGGTGGTGAAGGGGAGGACATGACTTCAGCTCCCTCTGAGCACTCTGCTTCTGACAACACTGGCGTCTCTGAGATGACAAGGTGGCCACTGTCGTCTGAATCGATGGGGGATGCATCTGTGTGTGAAACAGTGCATAGTTAATATCATGGTATGGTATGTGACAATAGCTGTGGCATCTCACAATAAATTACTTTTGTTGACTGACATTTGACCCTTGGCAGCTGTATTCATCTCTGGGCTCAGGCATGCACCCATTCATGTATTGACTACATCTCCCATGGTGCAACACAGTGGTGAGGGTGTGTGTGTAGGGCAACGCTACATGTGCACTGGGTCTGGCATGGGGGAGTGGGCAGGGACTACGTACACGCTGCATCGTTACGCTGGCATGCCTCTTACCTTGTCCTCCTTCCGCAGCACCTGAGGTGTCCAGACTTGTGACCCCCACAACAGCTTCACGTTCTATGGTGGCCTCCACTAGATCCTCCAGGTCAGTGTTAGGCGTCACGTTTGATGGTCCCCCTCCTGTGCCAGCAGCATCCCTGACCCTCTGCGCAATCTTCTCCTTGGCCCTCTTACGCAGGTCGTACCATCGTTTTTTTAGGTCGTCGATGCTGCGGTGGGTGACTCCGCAGGCATTCACCTTGTCCATGATGCGCAGCCACATCTTCCTTTTTTCTGCCTCTGGCACCTTAAGCGACAACTTGCCAAATATGCGATCATGGTTGCTGCTCACACTCTGTATGAGGATTTCCAGCTCCTTATCTGAAAACTTTCGTTTTCGCTTTCGGGGTGTGTCCTTTCCATGCTGGGGGGCCTCCTTCTCCATCTTGTCCTGCTACCTTTTTCCTGCTTGCTTCTGGTTCAGTGTGGGACCTCAGCTCCTGAGCTCTGCCTCCTCCTCTGTGCAACTCCGGACACTGAATGCAGCGTGGGTGTCCTACTTCCTGGTTGTGATGTCATCAGCCTGCTTCCGAAGCGTCGCGTTATTTTCCCGTTTTCGGTATTACCGAATCCGCTATTACCGGATCCGGTAATACCGACTCGGTATTTCCGAATACGGTTTTTGTTACTCGCACTGGCGTTTACTCGTTCTTTATTAGCGATTATTACCGACTCGGTAATTTTTACCGATTACTTTGATGCATCGCGGTTTGCATGTTCATATTAGCGATTCGTTATTTTTCGGTATTACCGACTGGTATTTACGAACGTTGATGCATATGCCAGTTTGACCTGAGAAGTTGATAGAAGGTCAAGCAAAAGGCTATCGGCGCAACATTTAAAGCTGGGGTCCAGGAAGCCCTTGATAAGGAATGGGAATTCTCTTTTAGGGTTGATATTAAAAAGCTTGGCGATAAAGGAGAAGACCTTGTCCCAGAATGGACCCATTGATTTGCCGAGGAAGATTAGGTGTGCTAGGCCCCCAGTTTTTCCTTACAATTCCCGCAGCTGGGACTGTCTAAGTTTTTTAGGGTGTGTAGTCGACATGGGGGTCCAGAAGGCTATATAAATGTGACAATATTTGGTGTTGGAGAGTACAGGTGATATTTTGTGTACAGTTACAGATTTCCAGATGGTGTTCCATTCTGGTTGAGGTTGGGGGTAGAGGACTGAGAGTCCCAATTTGCCAATATCTTTATGTTTGCTTTAGAGGATTTGAGTTGTAATGGTAAAATTTGGAAATGTGTGACCCATCCTGTTGAGGAAATATATGTAAGCTGGGGGGGACAGTTTGTTACAGTGCTTCTTGGAGTTGGTAATTGCTGACTTAATTTTGACTAAAGTTGTAAAATGCCCTGTCATGTAAATGGTATAATGATTGTAGATTCAAGAAGGTTACTGGAAAGGCTGAGAAGCCTAACTGTTCAGGGAAATATATATCTTACTTGATCTACGTTTTCAAAAGAAGGTGTTGACCTTCTAAATTGATGTTGAGGTTATACCAGAGAGAGGTTAGGTTGGAAAGCTTCATATGAGAGGGTAAGGTTTATCAAAGGATAGAAGTGCATTCCTAGTGTTTTTGAAAATGTATTTGGATGTGATGAGGTGATTGCAGGTGGATGTTAGAAGTGTTATGAGGTTCAGGTTGTTCAAGATGTCTCTTTCCACTTCCAACCCAGTGGGTCTGTATGTATCAAATGTGGATTGCTAGTGTATGCCCTGTTTAGCTAGAAAGGCAGTCTGGTATTCTCTAAAATTGGCACGGTTGACTCTCCCTAGTGTGAAGGGAAGGTGGGGCTTCTTTAGCGAAAGTCTAGCTCTTTTACCCTGCCAGACGAAGTTTGTAATCAATTTATTTAAATTGTGATGGAAGCCATCTGGGAGCACCAGGGGTAAGATGATTGTCAAGTAGTTCCTTATGGGAGTCACCATCATTTTTATGGTTTCTATGCATCCTCACCATGTTATGAATTTGGGTATCCAGATTTCTAATAGTTATTCGATTTTTTTTAAGAGTCAGCTTTTCATTATATTTTATAGTGTCAATGATATCAGCTCCAAATTCGATGCCTAAATATTTGACGTAGCGGGATTGCCATATTAGGCCAAAGTCACCTAGTAGGTCTTTTGTACCGATAGAATTAAGGAATTTAACTTCTGACTTGTCTCTGTTTAATTTGTATCCAGACACTATTGAGTACTGATCAGTTGTCTCCATAAGGGCCTGTGTGGAGGATTTGGGTTCATCTGTGAAAATTAAGATGTCTACGCAAAGCAGCCAGTTTTACTGCTATGTTAGGATTTTTATCAATATCAAGGATGAGGGGTTCAAGAGCTAGCAGAAAGAAGGATGAGGGAAGTAGACAGCCTTGTCTGTTGCCTTTCCCTAGTTTGAATGATTGTGATAGGGAGACACGTGTACTTATATGGATGTTTGGTTTGCTGTAGAGGGCCATGACTATTTGAATATATCTTTCACCTAAATTGAAGATTCTTAATGATTCTTTGGGAAAGGTCCAAGATACTTTGTTGAACGCTTACTCAGTGTCAAGGGATATCAGTAAGAAGGAAGTCGACATGGACATGGACATATTTGCTTTTTCTAGGACATGACATAAGAGACGGGTATTATCATTAGAGATGTGCTTTTTTGGGGGGAATCCTACCTGTGAAATTATTATTAAATTCAGTAGGAAGAGGGTTAGGCGTGTGGCTAATATTTTACAGTCTAGATTTATTAGTGCAATAGGTCTATAATTTTTGGGAAACAACATATCTCTCCCATCTTTTGGAATTACAACAATACTAGCCTCTGCTATGGAGCCATTAATGATACCTGTGTCAGCAAAGTGGTTGTAGAGTTCTAGCATGGTTGGTTGGAGTGATTCTGCGAATGTTTTGTAAAATTTGGCAGTAAATCTGTTGGGGCTAGGGGCTTTATTTTCTTTAAGGGAGTTAATTGCATTAGTGATCTATGCTTGGGATATTGGTTCTGACAGGGCTGCTTTATTTTCTTCTCACAGTCAGGGTATTTGCAACTTGAAAAGAGACATTGTTAAGGGAGGTAAATATTCAAATGCAAAACATAGAACGGAGAGAAAAAAAAATGAAAAAAGAGAGCCCTCCTCCCTTACCCACATAACCCCCCTTCCATCCCCATTACCATTGATAGAGGGGATGCGATGACAAAGAGTGTGAATCCCAAACAAGGAGCATAGGATTAATGTAGAGACGTACTCCAATATTGAGCTTACAACATTTCAGAAACAAACCAGGTACATCTCAGATATTCAACAATTCAACAGCTGAACATGGGTGAGTTTATGCTGGATGTTCAAAAAAGAGAACCCAGAAAAATGAAATACTAGCAATGGGCAAACCCTCCACAATGAGAGAAAAACTCAGTTTTTCTTATAAATCCCTCACCCACCAGGGTTGCCCCTTGGTAGCATGCTTCATCATTGGGGTTCTTCCTGATCCGCTGCGGATCGAGGCATGCTGGGACCAGACGAAATACGCAGGAACACTTTTCTAGTATTGTCTATGATATAGACGGTGGTGTGAGAGGGGAGTGGAGAGAGGTGGTATACAAGTTAAAAATACCTGACTAGCCCGTTGGAGCGAATCAGAGCTCAGTGGAGCGCAGATGGTTTGGAATTAGACGACGAAGATTGGGTGGAGGCAGTTTCCTCCCCGAAGGTAGTGGCAATTCAGATGAGGCTCCGACTTGCACAACTAAGATACTGCATGGATCATGTATAACCGGGCCTCGAGTTTCTGGGTCGAGTGATGGGACAGTTAGATATAGACCCAGACATGGAGCTCCTTATAGCAGGGGATTTTAACTGTGCACTTGATGGAGATCAACGGCGTATCTAGGGGGGTGCGGTGGGGCGGTCCGCCCCAGGCGGCACTACTTTGAGGGCGGCGGCCGCACGACCCTGGCCCGTTGCAGCGGCCTTTATAATCTATTTGGGGACACTCACTGACACTACTGTCAGTCAGTGTACCCAAATAAATTATTAAGGCCGCTGCAACGGGCCAGGGTCGCGCGGCCGTCGTTTGACGTGCAAGCCCTGCGCACGTGACGTGACCTGCTTGCAAAACGCTCCAGCGCGTGACGTCTGAGCAGCCCACTACTTCCTGTGCAGCCATGGAGAGGGCGTGCTGCCATGGAGCGAATACAGAAGCACTACACTGATTCGAACTGCCCTAGCCATACTGTCAGTCATATCCAGGTCAGTACAGGTAGAGCAGTTTGCTGCGTCCTGACCATCCAAGATTGTAGGGTTGGCCGTATTTCTTCTGGGACAGCTGGCATTGACTGGCAGGATCGATTCGACGTGAGAGTGAGTCTCGCATAATTCATCATGGCAGCGCTGTGTGCGGGGAGACAAACTGCTGCATGCAATGCTGTGTGGCCGCCGACGGACCCTCAGTGCCGCGGCTCAGGGCTCACTGCGCGGCCGCAGACCCGTCACCCCTGGTGCTTGGCTCACAGACAGGGCATCGCCTGCCACAGCCAGTGGACTGCCAGCTGCAGCTACAGTCACTGTACGGATAGTAGTACAGTCTGGTTGAAGTCACACAGAAACAGTAAGTACTACTACCGTAATTCTCTGGTCACTGTGTGAGGCAGCCTGCTGCCACTGAGACTGTAGCGTGTTGTTACGGCCTAAATGTCAGGTTATTTAATCTCATGGTTACGCAGTCCTTTACAGTACAGACAGGTTACAGGAGGGAGCACTAGGGTCAGCACCCTTCCATTTCTGGTGCTCTGCAGTAGTTTCAAGAACTTCATGGAGTTTCTTGTTGCTTAAACGGCTGTAATTTATAATATTTACAAGTTTCCCTCATCTTCATTGCATGATTTTTGCTCGCAAGAAAGTGTCACTCATAGTCGCTGAAATGCCACTCGTAATTTCACAGAAATTATGAAAATGTCACGATTGGCAATCTGAATCCTTGGCAGCTATGCATCACTCTGTCCGACAGTGCAAGCACGTACCTGCCCGGGAGGCAATTAGTATTGCTGGACCTGAGGGCAAGGCTGTTGGTAGAAACCATATGCTTGCAAATATCTCCATGCGCTTTGATGGTCTTTTGGAGGGAGGAGGGGTTGTGGGGAATGCATCTGTGTTATATCGACAAGAAGATACCTGTGCCACAAAGCTCTCTGTAGTTGGGTGTTTGAACTGAAAGTCTGGACTTCCAGGAGCAGGTCTATGCGTTTTGCCACTAATCTATTTACCACAAGGAAAGATCCTGGCATGGGCCAGGTGCAAACCAGCATGTGTGCAAGGGCCTCATTAAACAGAAGAGGAGGTTATTGGCTTGTTTGGCCTGGATTGAGCACCTCGGTCAGGACATTTAGTTTTTACTTCTGCCATGGGCAGGGTTAAGTCTAAAACTTCTATCGCCCTCCTAATCACTGTGACAAAGAGGTTGGACTCTTCTATACCATAGCCTGGTTGGGCGAAGAAAGGACAGTATCTCAAGAGTTGTCCAGGCCATTAGCATCAAATAAATTCAAAACAATGGTCTCTCCATCATAGGGTTCATCATCATTGTCAGTATCAGCAGGTGGTTGGGAGGTTTCATATTCCCCAAAAAAATAAAGGTGTGCTGTGTATGACCTTGTGGAGGGGTGTGGGGTGTGAATTCAGTTTCGTACTCCCAATAATAGTGCTCTGGTTTTGAACTCGGTCCAGCGTTGAGGCTCAGGGACGCGTCATTGGTTTCAGTGTCTAAGGCAGAGTCAGGCTCAGTGATGTTTTATGTAACATGCTTTGGTTCATACTGGTTTAGTCACCCCTCATAGCCAGCTACACAGTGTATCTTTATGAGGGATGCTGACTGTAATGTACTTTATGTGTTGTCTTTTGTTGACAAGTATGACGTGATGTGATAGCCAGCTGTAAGGTATGTAGTTATGTGTCTGTCTCTGACCGCACTTGGTTGGCATGCTGCAGAAAGTGATGAAAATGCACGGATTGTTGGCACCCCTACCACCACTCCCTGATGACGGTGGGTGAATCAGCTATGGTGCCTGACACCCCCGGGTAGGACCCATTTCCTTGAAGTGTCCTACTGTGCTGCAGGCGGGGTGGTGGGTAGTGGGATGGGCACGTGGGATGGCTTCTACTGAGCTCTCATAGGGGGCTTGGGAGGAGTGAGAAGGCTAGTGATCAGGTGCATTTGACTCACCTGTAGTATCCTGAAGGTGCTACCACGGGAATCATGGTCAAACACAGTGTGGTGGACCGCTCTGCAGACATTGCTGAGATCATGCACAGGACAGACAGGGGACAAAGTTCCTGCACAAGCTGTGATGTTATGACTGAGATGTCACAAACAGGGTAGGTAGAACTGATGTAAGTTTTGGATTTCCTTCTGCTTTTCCTTCAGTGGCGTAGCTAGGTGGGGGCGGTCCTCCCCTGGCAGCACTATTTTGGGGACGGGGGCTGTCTAGCCCTGGACCGTGTCATGTATGTGCATGTAACTTGCATGATTGAAGTAACTATTAGCAGCGATACTCTGTGTCTCTCGGACCTCTTTCAGGTGCTCGCCGTCCTTTTTCCCCAGCACACCCCAAGGGGGGCGGCAATCTGAAGGATATTCCCAGGCGTATGATCAATTGAAAGGGGGGGGAGAGAGGCATATCGGATCCTTTCAGTCTCCATTAGTTACTCATAATCAAAAAGGGGGAAAGGATCACTTGTCCTGCATAAACCAAGGTCTGCAGGTAGGTAAGTGGGTGTCTCCCAATAAAAGACCCTCATACACGCGTTTTTCTGGGTATCTCATAGCGGTATATGATGTGTCCCCGCTTATTTAAACACGTGAGTGCGTAATCCTTGGGTCTGTTTTTTGTGTGTGCACCCTCCGCCAGGAGGCTTTACCTTTGGGGAAGGCAGTAGTGATCGTGGAAAGGTGAGTGAAAAAAGGTGGTGATGAATTAAAATTGTCCAGAGCTGCCAGGAAATTGATTTTATTAGGTCTGGAGTTGGACAAGTATAAAATTACTTTGTGCAGCTATTGAATCGGTTATGAATTCTAGCGCACTCCATTAGTGTTTTTAAAAGGTCGACATGTTTCAGCCTTAGTCGCCAATAGGTCAGTAGGCTTTCTTCAGGACCAAAAAGGTGCAGTGAATAAAGTGAAAGAATAGGTAAATTTATAACCTGATTCTTGAGGTGGTAGAAGGTCGCATTGTACCTATAAGAAAAAGAGAACGTACACACAACAACATATAGGGAAAAGGGGTTGGGAGACATACAGTTGTGTACAATTGTACAGTTTTTAAAAAACCACTGATTTGTACAAGAAGCTACAAAATGGCAATACTTTGTGCAGAATCACTATCATTTCAGGCGTCAACTTATTCATTCTCATGCCATTGTGAAAAAGAGTGATTTTGCTATACTGTAGTGCACTTAGCTGTTAGGTCTATCCGTGTCAGACTCTCTTTCAAAGTACTGGTAACAAGCGTGGTGACAGGCTTGTTCGCTATCTGGTGACAGTTCTCTGTTGTTTTTATTGGTGGCTATATGGTGGTCCTGTTTGTGGAGTGGGATTTCTCTTTTCTGATTTACGTGACGATACGGAGTTACCGTGATGTCTATTAGGTCTTGTCACTATGATTAATTTTGTATACGGCTTTTAGTGACAAACAAAAATCTTACGGAAAACGAGATAAGTGTCCTAAACAAAGGCCTGGGTTATGTACCTACTCCAAAGACTGACATTTTCAAAACAAAATGTGAACTAGCCAATTTCTGCCGCACCTTAAAACTAAAAGCTTTCTTTAAGGACGAATTACCACCACCCCAAGAGGGAGATACAAACTTGAGAAACAAGTCCAACTTCTGCCCTCTCAACTCACAAGTCCCGATCGAAATATGTACCTTCGAACAGGCCATAATGAAAGAGCTGGATGAACTGAATTTCCAAACCCAAAAACCTTTTCAAAACATCACTAAGGCGGAACAACTGGCCCTTACTGAACTCAGGAACGACAACGAGATCATAATAAAACCAGCGGACAAGGGTGGAGGAATAGTCATACTATCCGTTGAGGGATATGACAAACAATGCCAAGATCTACTTTCAGATACCAAATTTTATGAAGTCTTAACAACAGACCCGACAATGCGTTTACAAAGGACAATATCTCTCATGATCGAAGAAGCAGAAGCTAACAACTGGCTATCCAAAAAAGAGGCGGATTACCTAGAAACAAAGTCACCTGTAACACCATATTTCTACTCCCTTCCAAAAACACACAAAGGAAAGATACCCCCTCCTGGGAGGCCAAGAGTTGCTGGAATCAACTCAATTTTAGAACCCCTCTCGGAATTTGCAGACCAGTACTTGAGACCCATAGTCCAAATAACCCCGACGTATCTAAAAGACACGAGAGACCTACTAAATATGTTGGCCAATTTCGAATATTCAGAAGACACAATGCTCCTAGTAGGGCTCGATGTAGAGAGCCTCTACACGAGCCTACCACAGAAAAAAACTCTAGACATTCTGGAAACAATACTTTTTGGAATGGAATGGCCTTATAAAACGCCCAGACATTTCGTCCTTGAATGTTGCCGACTAGCGCTAACAGAAAACTTTTTTCAGTACAAAGACATCCTCTTTGCCCAACGTCATGGGACATCCATGGGCAGTACCTTTGCCCCAAGCGTAGCGGGTCTTTATGTAAGCACTTTTGAAGACACCCATGTTCATAACAGAAATAATCCCTTTTTTGACCAGATTATTTTTTGGAAGAGATATATAGACGACATCCTACTGATTTGGAGAGGTAACCACGAAACTCTAAAGAACTTCCACTGCTGGTCACCAAGATGATTGTCTAAAATTCACATACGTTGCCAATGAAAAAACCCTGGATTTCCTGGATATAACTATCTTTGCAGAAAACAACACCTTACAAACTCTGACTTTCTTTAAACCTACAGCCAAGAACAGCTTATTATCATTCAAAAGCTTCCACCCGCGGCCATTACGAGAAAACCTCCCGTACAGCCAGTTCCTCCGCCTGAGAAGGAACTGCGTCTCAATAGGTGATTATAAAAATCAAGCTGAAGATTTATGTGAAAAACTCACGGTCCGAGAATATCCCAGGAAGGTGATCCACTCTTGCAAAAAACGAGCACGTAACCAATCGAGAGAAGCATTACTAGAAACACACCCCAAGACACAAGACGACAGAACAACGTGTGTCACTACTTACAGTCCAGTCACAAATCAGGTCAAAAAGATAATCAACAAAAATTGGAAGATTATAACATCAAACAAACTAAATTGGCTCAAACCACACTTTGCAAACAAGAGCAGTCAAAATCTCAAGGACCTATTGGTTCACACCAGGCCACCACCCAAGAAAAAGAAAAACCAACCAGGACTATGGAACACGGTTCCAATAACAGGACATTATCCTTGTGGAACCTGCACAGCCTGCGAGACCACAAAACCCACAAAAGAATTGCAGCTACTTCCCAATTTCGTCTGAAAACTAAAACGCCACACGAACTGCAATACAAGTCATGTCATTTACATGACCACCTGTCCTTGCCAGATGAGATACATTGGCATGACCTGCCGAAAAGTAAAACAACGACTATGTGAACATCGCAGCAATGTGAATTGTAAACAAACTACTACCAAAATGTCCACCCACTACAAAGAACTAGGTCACACTATCAATGACCTCCAGTGGGTCATCCTGGAAACTCTAGAAACTATAGATAGGAATGCTACTAAAATCCTATTCGAAAAGGAGCAACGCTGGGTCCATAGATTAAAGACAGACACCAGCGGTCTCAATGACTCCATTCCATGGTTATCTCTGAATAAATAACTTAAACATATCCCCTTACAATGAAAGAAAAGAATTCGCTGCCCCATAAACCAGAACCGTGACTATAGAGAGTGAACAAACAGAAACTGAGTGCCAAAACTTAATGAGAGTCTCAGCAAAAGCCCAAAAGAATTGAACTATTCGAACAGACCTTGTATCAATTCCAACCACAACACCCCCATTTTTATTATTAATTCACAATGTAATTAATAAATCCACCGTTACTATTAATCAAACAAACAACGACAAAAATCTGATTCCACATTCAATTAATTCATCGATGAATTAATTATAACTATTGAAAAATATGCGGCATCACCGCGAGCAAAAAGAATTGATAAACTACTAATATTTTGTTTATCTCTATTCATCGAGGAATTAATGATAACCTTTGAAAAATATGTGGCATCAACGCGAGCAAAAAGAATTAATAAACTACAAATATTTTGTCTATCTCTATTATCTTGGTTCTCTTAAAGAACGAACCGGATTCAACTCCCAATGAATTCCGGGTGAAGAGTGGCAGAGACAGCACATGCTGCGCGTACCGAGGCGAAGGATTGAGGTAACAAGCTGAAACTACGGACATTGGAGAGACAAACCGCAAGTAGTTTACCATTTGAAACTAACAATTGACCTCTCCCCTTAGTACAACCTCCCTCTGTGTGCCCTCCTCCCTGAAGAAGCAAAACCCTGCAAGACGTAGAGGTAGGCTCGACAATTCACCATCACGAGCTTTGCTCCCATAGCCAAACGATCCACCCAGAACCCAATCACTTATCGATACTACGTACACTAAAAGCCGTATACAAATTTTATCATAGTGACAAGACCTAATAGACATCACGGTAACTCTGTATCGTCACGTAAATCAGAAAAGAGAAATCCCACTCCACAAACAGGACCACCATATAGCCACCAATAAAACCAACAGAGAACTGTCACCAGATAGCGAACAGGCCTGTCACCACGCTTGTTACCAGTACTTTGAAAGAGAGTCTGACACGGATAGACCTAACAGCTAAGAGCACTACAGTATAGCAAAATCACTCTTTTTCACAATGGCATGAGAATGAATAAGTTGACGCCTGAAATGATAGTGATTCTGCACAAAGTATTGCCATTTTGTAGCTTCTTGTACAAATCAGTGGTTTTTTAAAAACTGTACAATTGTACACAACTGTATGTCTCCCAACCCCTTTTCCCTATATGTTGTTGTGTGTACGTTCTCTTTTTCTTATAGGTACAATGCGACCTTCTACCACCTCAAGAATCAGGTTATAAATTTACCTATTCTTTCACTTTATTCACTGCACCTTTTTGGTCCTGAAGAAAGCCTACTGACCTATTGGCGACTAAGGCTGAAACATGTCGACCTTTTTAAAACACTAATGGAGTGCGCTAGAATTCATAACCGATTCAATAGCTGCACAAAGTAATTTTATACTTGTCCAACTCCAGACCTATTAAAATCAATTTCCTGGCAGCTCTGGACAATTTTAATTCATCACCACCTTTTTTCACTCACCTTTCCACGATCACTACTGCCTTAACCAAAGGTAAGGCCTCCTGGCGGAGGGTGCACACACAAAAAACAGACCCAAGCATTACGCACTCACGTGTTTAAATAAGCGGGGACACATAATATACCACTACGAGATACCCAGAAAAACGCGTGTATGAGGGTCTTTTATTGGGAGAAACCCACTTACCTACCTGCAGACCTTGGTTTATGCAGGACAAGTGATCCTTTCCCCCTTTTTGATTATGGATATCCCCAGGCGCCACAAGCTCTAGCTACGCCACTGATGGAGATCTAGACAGATGCCCCCCAAAGTTAGACGCCAAGCCCAAAATGAGAGAAGCATTGACCCAGATGCTCCAAAGTTATGACCTGATAGATGTCTGGAGGCACCGCAATCCTGTTCATCGGGTGTACTCGTGCTACACGCCTGCTGCCAACACTCACAGTAGACTGGATTATTTCTTTCTCCAGGGCATGGTCATCGACCGGGTAGAAGAGATCCACTATTTGGCGCGTTACCTGTCAGATCACTCTCCACTCCTGCTTACATACTTGGTGGGTGGACCTAGGCCCAAGATCCCACTCTGGAGACTCAACACGGAGGCTTTTGGTGATCCCACTTATAAGGAGGCCATTTCGCAAGGGCTCGAGGCATATCTAGAAGTGAACTGGGGGTCGGCTAGTACAAGGGCGACTGAATGGGAGGCCATGAAAGTGGTAATTCGGGGAACTTGCCTGTCCACGGAAGTAGGGGTAAAACGGGTACTGGAAAGGGAACTCCGACAACACGAGGACCGTTTGGCGGAGATGGAGAGGGACTTCCCCACAGAGAAAGAGCAACGGCCTGAATGGACGGCCGCGCGACAACACCTAGGGGACACCTGGGCCTCCCTTTGCAAATTTAATAGGACAGCCAGCAGGAGGAAATGGTACGCAGAGGGCGACAAAGCTGGGAGACTACTGGCGCGTTTGATTCGAGCAGAAACCCAACCCCCCCCGATTCTGGCACTGCAAAATGAAATAGGCCAGATGGTGTATACACAGCAGGCGATTAACAAAGCGTTCTGATCCCATCTATGCAGAATATACTCAGAATCGCAGCCCTTAGCGGGCGCCGAGGACATGAAACTGTACCTCGAGGGGATACAACTGCCCGGCATTGATGCGGATAGTCAGGAGGAACTGGGTGGGCCACTCCGAGAGGAGGAACTGCGTGCCGCGATAGCCCATCTGCAGACGGCAAAATCTCCGGGAATGGACGAACTAGCGGCCGAACTTTATAAAGAGTTCAAGGGCGTTCTAGTCCCGAAACTCCTTGAAGTGGCAATGGAAGCTTATGATCGGGGCTTGCTCCCAGACTCTATGCGGGCAGCAACAATAGTTATGATCCCCAAGCTGGGGAAAGATCATCTCCTCCCAGGATCCTATAGACCCATATCCATGTTGAATGTGGATTTGAAGGTTATCAGCCAGGTGCTGGCCTCTAGACTCCTTCCCTATCTTCGTCGCCTGGTCAATGACGACCAATCGGGGTTCATTCCGGGCCGGAACACCTTGCGGAACATCCACCGCCTGGCCCACGTCATGCAAACCTTGGAGGGACAGGCCAAGCAAAACACGCTGGTATTTCTGGATATCAAACAAGCATTTGACTCTATCCGCTGGACCTACCTCTGGAAGGTGCTTTTAAAACTAGGACTGGGGGAAGGATTTGTAAGGTTGGGTTCAGCTGCTGTATGTCAGATCTGTGGCCAGAGTCCGCACGGGTCGATGTGTCTCGGATGAGATACCTATATCGCGGGGAACACGTCAGGGGTGCCCACTCTCTCCCCACGTCAGGGGTGCTTAAGGGCCGGGGCATTCGAGTAGGGGCGGTGGAGCATGTGGTGTCCTTGTATGCGGACGACGCATTGATCTATTTAAGCCAGCCGACGCAGTCACTGCGGATCTTGATGGCCGCGTTAACGCAATTTACAGCCGCTTCTGGCCTTGCGGTAAATAAAGCGAAATCCCAGCTCTATGCGATTGGAGAGCAGGCTGAATGGAAGAGGGTCCCGTGTCCAGAGATGGGACTCCCATGGGTAGACGACACACTTCGCTACTTAGGGATCTGGATTGGTCGAAATTCGGCCGCTTTCTTCCAACACAACATGGGACTGATAATCCGGGGTCTGAAGGGAAGTATTGCCTTCTGGAACACCATCCTGAACCTCAGTCATCTCAACAATTCACCCTGTGGCCCACTCTTTTTTAGTTCGGAAATTTAGATTCACACCCCACGAATCTCATGAACTAAGCTATCCCCTTAGTAAAACGCAGGATTAAACCCTTTTTGACACTGGAAAATAAAATAGAACATCCCCAAATTGGTGGAGATGTAGCAGAAGCAATTTGTTGATTATGAAATACATTTTCCTTTAACCCCTTGGGTGCTGGGTCTATTCCCCTGCTGTGCTGGGGGGCATGGGCGGGGGGCGCGCACAGCGCCCCCATGCTCATGACGAGCTCAGCTCGTCACGAGCCACGGTGCTCCGGTGCTCATGACGAGCGCAGCTCGTCACGACCACGCCCGTTTAATGGAACGCTCAGCACAGCAGGGGAATTAGACCAGCGTGCGAGCGTTCCATGCTCGTCATGAGCACCGGAGCACTGTGGCTCATGCTCGTCATGGGCATGGGAGGGGTTAAAAAAAATATAAAATTAATGTGCAACTGTACTGGTACAAAGGCATTTTCGCATATGCAATTGTAGTCTTTATACAATTAGCCATGTGTAAAACTCTTTGAAGTCAGGTTGGTAGAAATCTATAACATTTCGAGAAGTATTTCTGAAATTCGTAGGGATATCCTAAAATTCAGAAATGTACAGATCTCCAAACTTCTGTAATGAATGGGCTGTAGATAACATCTCAAAATCAACATATGGCCATCAAAACTAAAATAGCTCACTAGACAAGGAAATCGCATTAAAACTGGGTCCTTGTGTAATATCCATTATGTCACCGTAATCTCACGTAATCTTCCAATTTTTGTGACTTCACACTATTACGCCATCTGGCATAATTATTCCGGTAAAATGTCTTCATCAGAGCACTGTAACAACGTGAATACCCAGAATGCAACAGGCTGTTGTTCGTTGTACTTGTGTTTCTGCGCTATTTTTTATAGTATGAAATGTATCCTCCTGTCCTAATTGGACACAAGGACGAATTTGGCAGTAAAATATAGTGATAAATGCTGATTTTGCGGTTTGTGTAATTTTTGCAGAATTTCACATAATAACACAAAAACAAACGAACTATGTGAATTTCGAACAGCCCTAAACACGCTTACTGCAAAGCTTGGCCTTGATGGATGGAGAACAATGGCACAGTAACATGAGGAAGAGAATAAGCAACACACCATTTTCAACAAGTGTTCTAGCAACAAGACACTGGGATTATTACGAGTTTCCCTCATGTACTCTTGATGTTTGGAATACACATCAGTCAGTCCCCCCCTTTCCCCTCAAATGGTGGATGGAGTGCAAGAACTGGACTCCAGTGGTACCTCCTGAGTACAATAGGTACAGTTGAATTATTTGGCAGTCTATCAGATCTTTTCCAGAAGTTAACACGAAAAGCTCAGCAAAACTATAATTTTACTTGCCAGCACAAAATATTTGAAATCAGCAACAAAAGAAAGACGTATGTTGCCCAATTCCACTCAAAAAGACAGCATTACGCTGGGAAATATAGAGGGGAAAGTTCTGATAAGGAAACTAATTTATTTGCAATTTTATATCACTTTATAAACAAGTTGTCCAATGGTAGTATTTTTGTAAGCAACTTTCTCACAGAAAAAGGGTAGCGTGCAATTCTTTTTTTATATGTTTCTATTAGCACTGGTTAAACAAAGCAGATACCTGAAGCCATTATACAGCTGTTGTATTCTTTATAAAGAAGCACTAAGATGTCTTCATATTTAATTCTTGGCTTGGTTGGACAAGGGATATTTAGTTAAAGGACATTTCTTTTTTTTTTATTTCAGTAATTTTTTATTGAAAAGAAAGTTTATATATACAAGGTACTGTATACAGGGGTACATTCAAAGGAAAAGCAGGAGTGTCCCGGGGGGGGGGGGAGACATAGCAAGAGGTTGCAATGACAATCCGGGCCGGTGAGGTTAAATACTGTTCGTATAGTTGGTGATTGTTCTTGTCCGGGCCCTGGCAGTCTCCCCCGCCTCTACTGGTCCGGATGGGTGGCATATTGTTCGTATGGCCGGTGCTTGTTCATGTCTACGGCCCTTGTCTGTCTGTATCCCCCGGTGGCGAGAAAGGAAGGAAGGAAAGTAGAGGAGGAGAAATGTGTGGCTGTGATGTTAGACGGAGCACAGTGCTTGTGTTCAATTGAGACTGGTCAGGATCTTTACTCGAGCGGCTACGGTGGCTTGTGTGAGGACAGGTAGTTATCCAGGGAGAGCCACATTTCGCACTTTGTGTGGGTTTTGGGTGTATGGTTGGAAGTTATGGTGTCTGCTCCACGCAGGAAGGTGACCCAGTTAAACCAGACCTTGAAGGACTCCTTCCCTGTGTCTTTCCAGTTGTTCAGGACCATCTTGACCGCCGCTGTGAGTAGGAGGTCAATCAGGTCTCTGTCTTCTCTGGATTGGATTGTTGGGGCCATGAAGCCTGTGGCTAGGCTGTGGAATTCTAGCTGTAGGGGGGTGCCTAACATGTTATTTATGAATTCGCTTATTTTGTGCCAGAATTTTCTAACTTTGGGGCAGTGAAAGATTAGGTGTGCCAGATCGCCTTTCTGCCCGTCACAGTTCCAGCATTTGTCGTTTTCACGGACACCAATGGACGCCAGGCGTGCGGGGACCTAAAAATGATGCTGACCCGATGGTGAACTACATGCTCAATATGCTCCCGCTGACCAACACAGTTGATTTTCACAAGAGACTAGCTAAACTAATCAACAAGTTCTTGTGGAAAGACAAAAAACCAAACCCCGAATTAGCCTACAAAACCTCAGGCTTAGTAAAGGCCTGGGAGGCCTAAATATAACAAACTTTAAAACCTTTCAAACAGCCTGCATAGCAAAACAAGGACTGTACTGGCTTACCCCCGAACAAGAATACACCCCAGCATGGCTCTCACTAGAGAAGAGACTGCTGAAGGGGCTAGATCCCATCGCCCTCCTCACGGCGACCAAGCACCCCGAGATCGCAAACAACCCCATACTCAAGAACACCAAGATGGCCCCCCTTAAAATAGACAAAAAAATGGACACAGACATTAAAAACACTGAGTGGGAATCTATATGGTTCAACCCCAAGATCAAATACCGTGAAAGAACGCTAGACATGCATTCCTGGTACAAGCACAGCATCTCCACCGTGAACCAACTGTATACCCTAGGGACACACACAACCTTCGACTCACTTAAAAATAAATACAAGCTAGGAGACATCGAGCTGTATAACTTCCTTAAGATAAAAGTGGCGATCGCCAAGGCTGACCTCAGCAAGCAAACCCCCCCAATCCTACAATATGCCACCAATCTAAACAAAACAGGACACCAAACATCGCACCTGTACAAAATACTAAGCCCAGGAACTTCCAAACTGAACAACAAGGCCATAGCATACTGGGAATCACTCCTAGACAGGAAACTTAGCGAGAGAGAAAAGTCCAACGTCTGGACATCAACCTCGAACAAGAAAGTGACCACCACCCTAGCCCAAACCAAATTTTGGCTAATACACAAGTTAAAGGACATTTCAAGATGAAGCAGTTGTGTGGTTGGGTATCTGTACTAGTGGGCTTTCGTGGGTGTTAATTGATCAGTGAGCATTATCGGCTCTTCCCTGGTTCCACTGTAAAATGAGGCAGTAGTAAGGCACAGGAAATTAATAACAAGCACAGCTGGTTTGTTTTGCTTGGCATTGCCGCATAATTACTAACTAACTAAGTATTATCCAGTATTTGGGTGTCTTTCATAGATTCACATGCCTGAATCATTCCCAGACGTCGAGACGGGAGCCTCCGGTATATATAAAAGTAATGTCCTATAGACATACATAGAAAAGAATAGGCCTAAGGGTCTCACCTTAGTGTCCTATCCACGTCCTTATGTAAAAAGGACCAAAACAGAGTAGGCCCAAGGGTCCCACCTTGGTGGCCTATCTGTGTCCTTTTGTAAAAAGGACCAAAGTAAAGAGAACCAACCAATCAGCTACCACCTCCTTCTAGAACCTTCCTGTCAGGAGCCCAAGTCTCTCAGATTTTCTACCGCACGTTGTGCTAGGGAGTCTCCACCTGAGTTCTCCTCAGGAATCTTTTTCTTACTTCAAAAACTGAATTTCTTCAACTTCTATCATCATGGCTGATAGCCAGAAAAAAGGTCTCTTTAGAGCCTGTTCCTCCTGTGGGAAGAAAAGGCTACATGTAGAGGATAAACATGAAACCTGTTTATACTGCCTCTACCCTCAACATCAAGCCAAGGACTGCAAGATATGTCGGACCTTCTCAAACAAAACCCTCAAGGACCGAGAAGGACGCCTACTACTTTGGCTAAATAGGCTGAAGGACAGAACAGACGACTTGGTGTCAGAAGGTGAGAGTGTTTCTGGAACTTCGCATTTTTCCTTAAAGAGGCCACGGGTTACTTCCCCTAGTGATGAGTTCAGGCCTCAGCAAGGCCCAAAGGTACCGAAAGGGTTCGCCCTTCTGTGTACAAAGTCCTTAGACTTACAAATGAAGTTGGCAAGGAAACTGGAAATACAAAAACATAGTTTAATAAACCTTTAAAGGTGGTGATACAACCTCCACAACACTTCTACAGTATTGTACAGAGTAGCACACTGAATACAAGCACATGGCCCCTTTTATACACAGTGGAAGGGGTTCAGCTTACAGCTTAGACAGAGGTTACAACCACGTAAGGACATTTCCAAATATATCAGTGGGTGGAGCTAACAGTATTTCTAGAACATGGGAGGGCTATGCTAATAAGGAACAACTGTTACTTCTGCTGAGCATGCGCTACACTCTCAAGAAGGACTAATAATAACTGTTGCTAGGTAGAATCCACAGTGTAACTGGCAGAGAGGTAGGACAATCAGAACATTGAGCACATGGCAATGTAGGGCATGAAAATGGTGGACTCGAAATTCAAAATGAAATCCCTATACTAGATATTTGAACTGATGCATTATGGCTTCAGCTAATGCTTAATAATACCGCTGTTTTATTTACAACAGACGACCCTTTCAGCGTTAGCTGAAGCCATTCCATTTCATAGGGTAGTCATCAAACTCATCTTGAATGTCAATGCTCATAATGTTAGAAATCTCTTTAGTTAGACTCTTTTGATAAGCAGCTTCGGAAACAGCTTTCTTATTGGGTATACAAGAGGTAATGCAAAGAGAACATATCATAGGACCACATTGAATACACATACAGCAAGTAAAAAGAATTACTACTATTATACAAAGGCCAGTGAGGATCTTCCAACCCCATGTAGTAAATAAGGTCCAAAACCAACTAGAGAAGGTCCATGTACCATTATCTACATGTATGTCAGCAGCTATTTTATGCAGTTTATTTATGGCATTATAAACAGAAGGCGAGTTGTCTGGGATGAAGACACAACAGCTACTTCCAATAAGTCTACAAGCTCCTCCTTTTTCTGCTAATATGACATCTAACACCATTCTGTTTTGCAGGGCAACAATTCTAGTAATTTGCAACTCTTCAGTTACGTTTCCTAGTGCTGCAGCAGTTTGGTTGGTCACTGCCTCTACAACTCTAGTTAATCTTCTTATCTTTCTACTGTTTAGGGCAGCTCCAACAAAAAAGAATAACCCTAGGTTAAAATCTACATATTGCTGCAAACTAGTGTCGGTCTGGTCCACATCATCGATAGATAAAGTACGTTTGTATCTATTCACAGTGGCATTATTCAACAATTTCAAGTCTTTATGATAAGTGGCAGGTGCTAAAAACACTGGTGGTAATAAAAACGATACATAGCATACTCCTGACCAGCCAGCTGGTAATCGATAATATCCTCTATTACCGCATACAAAATATGTATTATGGGATGCTAAAAATGTGCTATTATTCAGACCATCTATATTTAAGACTTTAATACAATCACTAACACCTACAGGGATGTTCCCAACACTTTGTACGCATAAGTCCGCTTGTGCTTGTGCAACTGAGATCACAAATTTTTCACTTTCGACAGTGTCTCTAGTGTTCGTAAAAATGTAGGGAGTAGACTCATTGTCCGGTTGATATTCTTCCCACTCCCATATTGTTCCATTGGCTTGTGGATAGCCTTCTTTATTCTGGTGACATTCTTTGTTTAGTCTAAAAAGTAATCTTCCAACAGCAGGCTTTCTTGTGGCAAATAGAAGAGTATACCAGGCACGACAAGAACCATTATGAGAGAAAGGGAGAGGTATAAACGGTGTTCCCCCCTTCTTCTGGTGCGCTGGCATCATACCACATATCCAGCAATTTGTTTCATTTGTAGCAGTGTGGGTATGATGTAGCATCTGAATGAAGGTGTTATTTACAAAGGACAAGCGGTGTTTTGATTCCTGATAGGGGAGCGTATAAAAGAAATGCTCCTCTGGCACCGGTGTAGAAACCACATATAGATCACGGGCAGGAATTACATCCTCAACAAACCACGTGATAATGGCAACAACTGCCACACTAGCAATAAATCCGAAGGCGCAGATCACTTTCTTTCTCTCCATGTTGAACAAATGTCTCGCAAATCTTCCTGAAACTAAAAAAAAAAGGCTGTCAGAACTCTTCCCCCAAGGCGGCTGTTGTTTTCTTCACCAACGGGCCAAGACGGGTGTCACTACTCTAATGCAAGGCTGATCCACCCCCCTTGCCTCATCGGCTCTCCGTTGCACCAACCAAGAGGCCGTTCTGACAGCAGTCTAAACAGCAGAAAACTTCTTCCTGGGTCGAAGGTTGTATTTTCTTACTCCAGAAGTCGTCGGGTCCGGGAAGAACTCCTCTTGCTCATCAGGTACCACAGCAGGGCCTTTCTCTGTAGTCAGGATTTCTCGATGGTCAGTCAACACGGCAGGCTCCACCAATCCGGGTTGCACTCTGCGACAATGAAGGGAGTGAATCCAGTTCTTCCGGTTGGTCACTCGGACGGCCGTTCTTGTTGCGAGCAGAACCTGCTCGGGACCGCACCATCGGGGCTCCAGGCCACTCGTCCTCTCGAACGCCTTGATGAGGACGAAGTCACCGGGTCGGAGACTATGACCCTCACCTGTGGACCGGTCAGGGAGTGCTTCTCGAACCTGTTGATGAATAGAAACCAAGTTATCAGTTAATTGTGCCAGATAGTCATTCATCAATACACAAGGTACATCATATACGGAACTTGGTTTAGGCACTCCCCAAATATTCATGGGACGACCAAACACCACTTCATACGGTGTAAGGCCGGTTCGGGAGTGTGGTACTGATCTTATTGACAACAATGCCAAAGGCAAAGCGTCGGGCCAAGTCAGAGAAGTGGAAGCCTGGATCTTTGCTAGTTTAAGCTTCAGTGTTCCATTGTAGCGTTCCACCAAGCCAGCCGACTGTGGATGGAACACTGCATGAAACTTCTGTTTTATCCCCAGACCTCTCAGAACGTACTTGATAACGTCTGCTATAAAATGAGGCCCGTTATCACTCCATAATAGTCTACAAACACCATACCTAGGGAAGAACTCCTTAAGTAGCACCTTTGCTGTAGTCATTGCAGTATTGTCCTTAGTAGGGTAGGCTTCAATCCATTTACTGAAAGCACACACCACTACCAAGACGTACTTTAGATTATTACAGCGTTCAAGTTGGATATAGTCCATTTGCAGGACTTCAAAAGGTGCAGTAGGTATTTTAAATCCTCCTGCTGGAGTCCGTGTTCCTTTCCCTGGGTTGTATTTAAGACAGATCATACAGGTCTGTACCACTCTCTTGGCCGTGCTAGCAATCTCTGGATGCTCCCAAACTTGCGCAATCAATTTCACAATCGCTGAAGCTCCAACATGTGCTAGTCCATGTGCCATTTGAACCATAGGTTGGACAAAAGCTGTGGGCAACTTCCACCTATCCATTTGTTTGTTGCGCCAACAACCTTCATCATCCAGTTCTCCATTTTCAGACCATTGCTCTCGTTCTTTATCAGAAGCAACTCTCTGTATTTCCCTCACTTCTTTCCTAGCATCATGCCATCGTTCTGCTTGTGACTTCACAACATACATTGAAGTGGAGTCAGGTCTCATTGCAGTTTCTCGTGCTACTTGGTCAGCGAAAGCATTTCCTTGCCCTACTTTGTCAATAACTTTCTTATGTGCACTGCATTTCACTATAGCTATCTTCTTAGGAAATGTCAGGGCAGTCAAAAGATTGTGCACCAGTTCTCCATACATAATTTGTGTTCCGTGTGATGTCAGAAAACCTCTTTCCTTCCAGAGCAGGCCAAAGTCGTGCGCTACTCCGAAAGCATAGCGGCTATCTGTATAAATATTCACACACAACTCTGCACTAAGCTCACATGCTCGTGTCAATGCTATCAGCTCCGCTGCCTGGGCTGATTTCTGTGGTATGCGTGCTGTTTCCACGATAGTATACAAAGTAGTGATGGCATATGCTGCCGAAGTCGTACCATCCGGTAGCTTCAGGCAGGAGCCATCCACCCATAATTCTCCATCTACATCTGAGAAAGGCGTATCCTGGAGATCGATACGACCCTTTGTCTGTTCCTCAGTCACAAAAATACAATCATGTGCTTCTTGTGCCTCAGGCTGAGTCGTCAGGAATGGTAACAATGTTGCTGGATTTAACGTAGCACATCTCCTCAATGTGATATGGGGAGCCAGCAACGTTAGTTCATATCCGGTCAGACGGGCACTTGTTAAATGCTGCGTCTTTGTTTGATTCAAAAGGGCGTCAACAGCATGGGGAACCAACACTAACAGCTTGTGAGATAACACTATTCCCTCACTCTGACGTATTGACACAGCTGTCGCTGCGACCGAACGAAAACACCCCGGCAATGCCCGAGCGACAGGATCGAGCAATGCCGAGAAATATGCACACGGACGCTGCCTGTCCCCGTGCATCTGTACTAACACAGATGACGCACATCCATCTCTCTCATGTACATATAATGTGAAAAGTTTCGTGTAATCAGGAGTGCCTAACACTGGTGCTGAACAAAGGGCCTGACGTAACTGTTGGAAAGCGTTTTCACATTCATCTGTCCAAGGAAGGGGAATTGGAGTGTCTTTTGTCAATAGCGCTAACAGTGGTTTGACTATATGTGAAAACCCCAGTATCCACTGCCTACAAAAGGACGTAAGACCCCAAAATGCTCGAACATCTTTCTGTGTAGAAGGTGTTGGTGTGTCCAGGATGGCTTGGATACGATCTGATGTAAGTGCACGCCCCTCCTTAGACAAAAGGTGGCCTAGGTAGGTCACCTTAGGTCTACAGAATTGCAATTTCTTCTTAGATACCTTATGATTGTGAGAAGCCAAAAAGGAAAGCAAAGACAACGTACAAGTCTCACATTGCTCAGGGGTGTCAGCAGCCAACAAAATATCGTCGACATATTGAATAAGCACTACCCCCTCAAGCAAGACAAAGGAATCCAACTGTCTTTTCAATGCCTGACTGTAGATACTAGGGCTCTCAGTATAGTCCTGTGGAATTCTACAAAATCTATACGATCGATTATTCAAAGTGAAGCCGAAAAGGTAACGGCTATCAGGGTGAATAGGGATCGAAAAGAAGGCGTTCTTCAGGTCGACAACCGAGAATGTTGTCGCTGTTGGTGGGACCAAGGTAAGGAGTGTCGTGATGTCAGAAACAACAGGGTATTGGGGCACCACTATCTTGTAAAATAGGACTGTTACAAACATTGTATGGGACTTCTTCCACCACCCCCACTCGAATGAGATCCTGCACAATCTGTATGAGCGCCTCCTCACCCTCCTGTGAAATCCTATATTGAGGCAGGCGTGGCAACACAGCTCCCTCCTTTACACTAATGCGAACCGGGGGAATGACCATCTGTCCCACATCAGTGTCTGAAGTAGCCCACAACGTGTGAGGTAAAGAGGCTAATGCAGCACTTTCAGCGACCATACACACTCTCTCTTTTGCAGGGTAATTGTCATTTAAAATCACGCGTACTCCTTCAGGGGAGCAGCGGATTGTGGCTCTAAAATGTTTCAGCATGTCTAGACCCACAATGTTGTCAGGCGTGTTTGAGGAAAGCAAGAATGGACATGGTGCTGTAAATTTGTCGACATGAAATGCAAGGGGTTGGGATAATGGGCTAAGAGAAGGTGTTCCATCGAACCCTACAGATGTGATCGTTAAGCCAGACAGGGGAGCCCTCGGAACCAATTGTTTAGACAAAGCGCTACGAGTAGCCCCTGTATCAACCAGAAACTGATCAGTAGAACCCAAAACATGTGCTGTAACATAAGGACCCCTCTGATCTACTGGTACTTCAACTGATTCCTCCCCCCATCCTACGCAATCCTATGCATATTGGGAATCATGACTTTCGGGGTGCACATAGTCAGACATCTGATACTGATTTCGTCTATCAAAGGTATTAGACCCTCCTTGTTGTTGCTCCCTAGATTCGAATCTAGCCCTGTCATTTAGGTTACCTCGTGGTCCAGAAAAACCCCCACGATTTCTCCCAAAACCTCTACCCCGTCCCATAGCCCTGTGTTCTCGCGCTAAAGGACACTCATTGGCCCAGTGGCCTCGTTGCTTACAATATGCACATTGATCTTTAGCCAAGTCTGTGCGGTTATATGTAGAATCATAAAAACCCCGACCACCTCTATTATTTCCTCTCTGGGGTGGTCCATACACTTGTGCTAACATAACTTTTGTTTTCAAATCCTTAGATTTCTTATCTTCATTACTTTTTGCTTCTAGTTCCTGACGCTCGTAATACTGAGCCATTGTCAGGAGGGATGCCGGAGTCGAAGTCGTCCAGGAGCTTTCACTCGCTTTCAACCGAGCTGCTACTCCTGGTAATAAATTCGAAACATATTTGTCTACAAACAGATGTCGACCCGTGTCATCCGTCAGAGACTGACCACTGAAATCGTGAAAAGTTTCTTCAAATCGCGTAAAGAAGTCAGAAACTGATTCATCTATCTTTTGCTTGCAAGATGCTAACATAGTCCAGTCAATCTTTTTAGGGGGAATAATCGTCTTTAATTTAATCAAAATAGCAGCAGGGAGGTCTAGAATGAGCTGGGGTGGTTTCTGCGCAGGTTTCCTAGCTCTGTCCTCCTCCTCAATGTCTTCCCATTTAGCTTTAAACGTCACTAAATCATCAATTTTCCGTACTGATCTCCACATGTCAGGGGGTAATATAAGACCAAAGAATAAATCAATGTCAGCTAATGTCATAGTACAAGAATTCAAAGCCCCCTCAACTTCCTCATAAAAGGCAGCAGGATTTTTCCGTGGGTCAGGTAACGCTTTCTTTAAGGCCATAACATCCGCTCTATTCCAAGGAGTATATACCCAATTATAGATAAAATACCCTCGGGCATCAGCTGAATCTTTATCTGAACTAGTACCCGCTCCTTTAGGAGGAACATACAAAGGCGCTGCCTCTCGCATAGGTTTAACATGCACAATATCGACCTTATCTGAAGAAAAGATAGGTGATTGTTTCCCGTCGCCACTCAAACCCGTCTCTTTGTCGTCCACCGTCTTTTGTCGCTTTTCTTCTCGTAACCGAGACGCCTCATCCCGCAATACGAATAACCGTCGAACTGCATCAGCTGCCTGGGAAGGAGAAAAGAGACCTTTACGCAATTCTTTCTTATCTTGTATTATGTCATCAGGTTCAAGAACAGGAGAATATTTTCGAAAAGCCCCGACTACTTCATCAGAAAAGGTTTCAAGAAAATAAATTTTTTCCCTGTCCGGCCATTTTTCAAGAGACAACAATATTTCAGCAAGAGGAATTGTACCCTTAAGAATACGATAAGAAATTTGTCGGAGCTCCGCCATACGATCAGATGTTAGCTTAGACCGCGTGTCTACCTTATCTTTAAATGATCCAGAATCCTCATCTTCCCCTTTCGGAGCAGACGGGCCAGCATACGGAGGCGGAGAACGATCTAGTAATGAAAAATCATCATCAGCATTATTAAGGACAGGATAAAGAGGCCGACGAATGGGATATTGGCCAGATATCTGCAATCTACGTTCCTTTTCCCGTTTTTCTTCCGCATCTTTTTGTTCACGTTGTCTCATTTCTTGCGCCTTCTCACGCACATTCTTCCTCTGCTCTTTCTCAATCAGCGCATGTTCACGTTTCTCACGCTCACGTACTTCTTTCACCCACATTCGCACACTCTCAAACATATCTTGTCTCGCTCGGCGCTTACACAGGCACTGTTCCACATACTCAATTTTGCGCACATCAAACGAACCATACAAAGGCCATCTCAACTCAGGATCCTTCTTGGTATACTTCCTCCACAATGTGCTGTACATTATAGGGGAAAGACCAAACTTAATATACATGTCCCTATTCGGCGTCCCTTCTGGGGGAGCCGGCTGCGATTCTTCAAGACTTAACCGGTTTCCACAGCAGCACCACTTACGTAGTGCGCTAAAAGCAGACATGCTAGAAATATTGTGAAATACACAATATTATACAGAAAAATGGCACTTAATCGTTGCGCCGCTCACAACCATATGTTGGAGAAAAATCTCCACATTGCCTACCTATATGTGTTGCAACGCATATATACCCATATTCATAATCATAATATGATCGATCATCCAAACATCTCCATATCCATATCCATATCCATAAGCCACAGCAAGCGTATCCTAAAACTGCCTTGCTAATCACTGGCTACCATAAACACTCACAGTAATTACCATACATTGGTCCTTACCAAGCACGAGCGTCCAGATTCCACTTGCCAAGTTCCACAATTTGCTCAAACAGCTTAAACACAGCAAACCGACAGAAGAGGTCTCAGTCGAAGACCGGCGCCACCCAGATGGTCAGATCGGAAGGAAGGAAGAAATACCTCAGGATGCCAGGACTAAAGACGCCGCTGGCAGTGATCACTTCCCCGGCAGAGTTCCACTCCTTCGTCACGACCAGTCCTTCGAGCCTCCGAGTCGCCGATGAGCCCCACGTGACGGGCGCCAATTGATGAGTTCAGGCCTCAGCAAGGCCCAAAGGTACCGAAAGGGTTCGCCCTTCTGTGTACAAAGTCCTTAGACTTACAAATGAAGTTGGCAAGGAAACTGGAAATACAAAAACATAGTTTAATAAACCTTTAAAGGTGGTGATACAACCTCCACAACACTTCTACAGTATTGTACAGAGTAGCACACTGAATACAAGCACATGGCCCCTTTTATACACAGTGGAAGGGGTTCAGCTTACAGCTTAGACAGAGGTTACAACCACGTAAGGACATTTCCAAATATATCAGTGGGTGGAGCTAACAGTATTTCTAGAACATGGGAGGGCTATGCTAATAAGGAACAACTGTTACTTCTGCTGAGCATGCGCTACACTCTCAAGAAGGACTAATAATAACTGTTGCTAGGTAGAATCCACAGTGTAACTGGCAGAGAGGTAGGACAATCAGAACATTGAGCACATGGCAATGTAGGGCATGAAAATGGTGGACTCGAAATACAAAATGAAATCCCTATACTAGATATTTGAACTGATGCATTATGGCTTCAGCTAATGCTTAATAATACCGCTGTTTTATTTACAACACTAGCCCCTCAGACTCCCCTCCTAAGAAGACTTCTAAGAAGTCCTCAGAGGGCAGAACCTCAGTGTCTGACAAGGATCTTCCTGTCATCAGGAAGCAGCCGCTTGTCTTGACAACGACGACAGCGTCGATGGTCTCTTCAGCGCACAAAACTGTCTCGACGTCGACGACGACAGTGTCGACGACGACAGCATCGTCGGCCGCCTCCTCGATGACGAGGACGACGCCCTCATCGTCGGCGAGTAAGCCCGTGCCGTCGACTATTCCAGTCACTTCGTCGACGACGAAGATACTACCGTCGTCGACGAGATCGACGTCGAAGACGACGACGACGACACCGTCGACGAAGACCATACCGTCGACGAAGCCTATCTCGTCGACGAGGCCTATCTCGTCGACGAGAAGCGTTCCATCGACGACGGGAAAACCGTCGACGACGGGAAAACAGTCGACGGCGGAGTCATTGCCATCGACGAAGGCCGCGTCGACGAGAACACCGTCGATGGAGACACCGTCGACGACAGGTAAATTACCGTCGACGAAGGTAATTTCTGCGACGGCACCGTCGACACAAGTGTCGACGACTGCAGGAACATGGAAAGAATCCGAGCTGCTCTCACATGCCATGGATGCCTTCCCGCCTCAGACATCCCATATCACAGTTAAGATCACGAAAAGGCCAATTACGCCGCCCAGTAAGGTGCAACAACTACCTCCAACATGCCTATTACAGGGTGAAGAGTCGGAGGAAGAGTTTTATACTCAATCCACTAGCCCATCAGACTTGGTACTTAAGTGCCAAAGCACAGACGAGGAGCCGGAAGAGGAGGAACAAATTGAGCAATCAGTCCACTCTCAAGTACAAACACATGTTACTCCAATGGTGTGCCTACCAGCATCCATTGTCTCGGACCTGCAATTCCTAATAAAGGACTACAAGGAGCGGTTTCCGGAAAAATCCACTACGCCTGCACTTCCAGCTGCACAGGTACCTACTCCTTTGTCTCGACACAAGCCACCTCCACTGGTGCTTAGTAAAGACCAGGAGCCAACACTAGACATTCACTCGTCTGACGGCGAGGAGAGAGACCAGGAAGAAGGCGAGGTATAATGACGACGAGTCAGACCCAGATGCAGACCAGGACTATGTTACACATTCTCCGGCCTCTCCAGAACCACAATCTTCGGAATCACCACCCGCAGACATCGGTGGATTCCATAATCTGGTAGAGCGGGCTGCCAAACGCTTCCATATGTCTATGGAAACCCAGGAGACTGAATGCTTCCTTTACGATTTCAAGGAGCCCACTAAAAAGACAACCACGTCAATTCCCATCATTGACTTTATCTGGAAACAAGGCAAACAACTAATGCAAACGCCGGCATCCATCTCAGTGGTAGTGCCTAGGCTAGATAAAAAATACAAGGCAACATCATCGGCGCCAGCATGCCTCACAGGTCACCCCAAGGCAGACTCTGTGGTAACCCAAGCGACGCAGAAAAACTCGCGAAATCCAGCATCGCCGCTCTCGGCGCCACCTGACAAGGAGGGCAGAAAACTAGATACCATCGGCAAACGTTTCTCCACCACGTCGGCCATGACGGTGAAAGTGGCGAATTCAATTGCGCTTCTGGGCCGTTACAATCATCAACTCTGGGCAGACATTGCGCCCTATCTATCTAATCTGCCAGAGGATTTAAAGGAGGAGGCTCATTCGCTTCTGTTAGAAGGCCAAACATCTGCCTCCGAACTCATTGACTGCGCAATGGATGTCGCCATGACTGGTTTCCGTCAACTGGCAGGGGCGGCCGTACTGAGAAGACAAGGCTGGCTCAAGGCCACCTCTTTTCGCCAGGAAGTGCAAACGAAAATACTCGATATGCCCTATGACGGCCAGCATCTCTTCGGCGAAAAAATTGATGAGGCCCTCACCACCATTAAGAAGGACACGGACACTGCCAAAGCCCTTGGAACTCTGCAATTCCGAAACCAGTCTTTTTGTGGAAGCAGAGGAAGAGGTCAATCCTCATATAGGGGTTCCTACCAGAATAGGTCTTCCTATTCGTACACCCAGAGCAAAACGCAAGTCCAACCGCGACAAAACCAGCAAGGACGCCAGACTTCCTATGGCAAGTCAAACTACAGGGGGAAAACCAAAGAAGACCTACTGCCAACCGCCAATGACTCGTTTCAATGGCCAGTCCATCCACCATCGCATTCTTTAAAAATTGGAGGAAAACTCACATATTTCCTAAACAACTGGCAGAAGATAACAACAGATCTGTGGGTTCTCCAACTCATTCAATTTGGACATTCTCTAGAATTTGTTTCAATCCCCCCAACAACACCACCTTGCAAACGGTCCCACAGGCACCTACGGCTGCTTCTTCAGGAAATCGCTTCCATGCTCCAAAAAGGAGCGATAGAGAGAGTGCCTCATGCCCACAAAGGGAAAGGTTTTTACTCCCACTTCTTCCTAATCCACAAAAAAGGGAGAATGTGGAGGCCAATCCTCGACCTCAGAGCACTCAACGTGTTCCTAAAGAAACAATCGTTCCGCATGGTAACACTACAAGAAATCCTGGGTCTCCTGGAGGAAGGGGACTACATGACGTCCTTAGACCTACAGAATGCCTACTACCATATTCCTATTCTCAAAGGAAGTACCTCAGGTTTGCGGTAGCAGGACAACACTACCAATTTCGGGTCCTTCCGTTTGGCCTCAAATCTGCCCCACGGATATTTACCAAATGCCTCTCCCCTGTGGCGGCCTTCCTTCGTCAACAGGGTCACCAGGTCTTCCCATACCTGGACGACTGGTTGGTAAAGGCACCATCTGCAACAGCCGCAGCCACATCCTCCAGCGCCTGTCTGACTATTTTCCACCGACTAGGTTTGACCCTCAACCGCGACAAGTCGGCACTGGAACCCGACAGGGTCATTACATTTCTTGGAGCAATCCTGGACACGTCAGAGCTTTCCCCTCTCAGGAGAGAAAAGTCAAACTCATCTCCCTGGCCATGTCAGTGGCGTCACGGAAGTCTCTGCCTGTCCGCACCTTCAAATCCCTCCTCGGCATGATGTCTTCATGCATCATGCTCATTCCCCACTGCCGCCTCAAAATGCGCCCTCTCCAGGAGGAACTAAAGAGACAATGGACACAAGCTACGGGATCATTCGAGGACCGCATACGTGTCACTCGAACCATGGTCAACCACTTACAGTGGTGGAGATCGATCAAACACCTGTCAAAGGGACTACCATTCCTGCTTCCAGCAGAGCCACACGTAATAACAACGGACGCATCCCTAGAAGGCTGGGGAGCGGTCCTCCAAGAACTCCAGATCAACGGCAAGTGGACAACACAGGAAACCAAGCTCCACATCAATCTACTGGAGTTAAGAGCGGTCTTCCTAGCTCTATAAGCGTTCCTTCCACGCATTCGAAACTCCCCAGTGCTCGTCAGGACAGACAACACCACGACGATGCACTACCTGAACAAACAGGGGGGGACGCGATCTCTCTCTCTATCTCGAGAATCGCAAAGAGTCTGGAACTGGCTTCTGGAACATGGAATAACGCTGAAGGCGGAGTACGTCCCGGGCAAGGACAATGTCTTGGCGGACGCTCTGAGCACGGAGAGGTCCCCATCCCACGAATGGGAGCTGGACACGGAGGTGCTGGAGCACATCTTCGCGGAGTGGGGAACCCCGCAAATAGACCTTTTTGCCACCAGAGAGAACGCCAAATGCCCAAGCTTCGCAAGCAGGCATCACCACCCAGGAACCCTCGGAAATGCATTTTCCATCGCATGGCGCAACGTATTTGCGTACGCCTTTCCGCCATTTCCACTGATACCCAGGGTTCTCAGGAAGATGAAGTCGGAGCCCTGCACTCTGATCCTGATCGCTCCATCCTGGCCCAGACAGCACTGGTTCACGGACCTTCATCGCCTCTCTGCCCGGCCACCTCTTCGCCTGCATCATCATCCAGCCCTGCTCACAATGTCCCAAGGGCAGGTTCTCCACCCGAATCTGAGCTCTCTAAAGTTGTCAGCTTGGCTCCTGAATACTGCGAATTCAGCCACCTAAACATACCGCAGGAGTGCAGAGACGTCCTTGCAAAGGCTAGAGCGAACAGCACTAATAAAACCTACTCACTAAAATGGAAGCGGTTCTGTTCTTGGTGTGAGGCTAAAAGCTTGCACCCCTTCCACATCACTCCACAGCAACTGCTACCATACTTACTGCATCTAGCGCAATCGGGCCTCGCACATGCATCCATCAAAGTGCATCTAGCGGCGATCTCCAGATTCACAAGGACTTCTAAGGGTCCATCCCTGTGGGCGGACAGACTTATAAAACAATTCCTTAAAGGCCTCTTCAGGTCCTTCCCACGACCAAGACCAATCCCTCCGTCGTGGCACCTCAATGTGGTCCTTCACCAATTAATGAAGCACCCCTTCGAACCCATCCATAAAGCGGAGATCAAATTCATCTCATGGAAAACTGCCCTCCTCCTGGCTTTAACCTCTGCCAGAAGGGTCAGCGAGTTGCAGGCTCTCTCAATCCAAGATCCTTTTATGCAGTTCAGGGAGGACAGGGTCATTCTACGAACTAACCCTCGATTTATCCCGAAAGTCCCCTCGGACTTCCACCTTAACGAACCAGTGGTACTCAGGTCCTTCTTTCCAAATCCTACCACTGCAGCCGAGAGAACTCTGCATTCATTAGATCTGAAGAGATGTCCTAAATTCTACATCGACAAGACACAACACTTCCGGAAGTCATCTCAACTCTTTATTGCCTTTAGTAGACCACGAAAAGGCATGCCCCTCACAAAACAAAGTATTTCAAGGTGGATTTCTTCAGCAATCACCTTTTGTCATGACAAGGCCGGACGGCCTTTGGACTCAAGAGTCAAAGCTCATTCGACAAGAGCCATGTCCACGTCTGCGGCGCTGTTTGCTGGAGTGCCGGTATTGGACATCTGCAGAGCGGCGACCTGGAAGTCCCCGCATACCTTCACCAGGCACTACTGCCTGGATACTGAGCTGATGAAGGATGCAGCAGTGGGCCGAGCAGTGCTTCGCCATCTATTCCAGTGAGGTGAGCCTTCCTACATCCCTCCATCCTTTACTGGTATGCACATTCTTTTACTAATATTTACATGACAATGCATTTTGGTGGTTTGCAGTCGCATGATATGTATTATCTCAGACTCATATATGATGTTCCATCAAAAATGTGCATAGTATATTGCTTGCTACTCTGATTCAGGCATGTGAATCTATGAAAGACACCCAAATACTGGATAAGAAATGCGTTACTTACCTGTAACTGCAGTTATCCAGTATTAGTGTCTTTCATAGATTCACATGCACCCTCCCGCCTCCCCTGGAAGGACTCACCTATCTCTCTAACAAGTTTACGCCTAACTAGCTTGGTGCGTACGAAAATCTGAGAGACTTGGGCTCCTGACAGGAAGGTTCTAGAAGGAGGTGGTAGCTGATTGGTTGGTTCTCTTTACTTTGGTCCTTTTTACAAAAGGACACAGATAGGCCACCAAGGTGGGACCCTTGGGCCTACTCTGTTTTGGTCCTTTTTACATAAGGACGCGGATAGGACACTAAGGTGAGACCCTTAGGCCTATTCTTTTCTATGTATGTCTATAGGACATTACTTTTATATATACCGGAGGCTCCCGTCTCGACGACGGGGAATGATTCAGGCATGTGAATCTATGAAAGACACTAATACTGGATAACTGCAGTTACAGGTAAGTAACGCATTTCATACTGCTGGTTGCACACATTTTGAAAGCATTATAGACGGCAAAATCTGAATGAGAAAATGCCAGGTTTGTAAAATAATTTCATATTAGCTGCACCCAAATCAGGATTACTTGCCCAAAAGGAGGGCCTAATTTAAAAATAAACACCTTTCTGCCGATGCATGAGAAGTACATTACGAGTCCGTAATGGAGCTTACAGTATGCACAGGATGGATTTCCGAACTAATAAATGCATGTTAATTTAACTATTCAATAAACTGATATATCTACTGTAACCACGCTGGTAGCCCCATGCAATGCAATTGAGGGTAGTTCCATCTGTAAGAAAACCACATCACAACGACCTAAAATGGGATACAATCCCTCCTGGGCATCTGCAAACGTCAGCCAGCAGCAGCCATTTCCAACCAATTTGCCTTTGCTACTTATGTGTTTTCCAGAAGTTTCTTTCAATTGCTGTCCAAGTTCTACAAGGAAAAGCGGAAGCATTCATAGAGGGAATTGTGGTTTTCACTGCAGTACTGCAAAATGTGTTCAAGTGAAAAGCATTTCCTGAAAACCTAAGCAAAACCATAATTGCCTAGACTTAGGGCCGTACCACACAAAGTGGGCATTTGGAACAATAAATTAAGGCCCCGTCTGTGCCACAGTTTCGCTGACTGTTGTCTTAAGTAGTTGGAGTGCTGGAGCAGTGTCATTTTACCACAGTAGGCCTCTTTACAAGCGCATGGCTAAGTTCCACATTTGCACAGAGATTGGAATAATGAGTTATGTGATAATGGCACATCACAACAAAGAAGCCCAACTGCAGTACAACAAAACAAAATTACATTCAATAGTACGGCAAAAAAACACAGCAGCACAAAAAACATAGGCATGCTTCACAAAATGCCTAACAAGAAATGTGCAAAAACATTCTTGTCACAGATTATCACCTCTAGAATTCTGTTTTCATAATACACTGGTAAAAGATGCCTGGAGCAAGCACTACCTTAACATATCATCAAGGGCATTAAATACCACTAGGTAAAAATGTTTTGTGATCTGTTCCAGTCTCTACAAAAGTTGTGGGCTGCTGGAGTCAGAATTTAGTTACAAAGCTGGAGAAGTCCTATTTTACCACTTTAGACAGTGGTAAATGGTTGCTTGTCACAGAAACTTATGAGTTTGGAAAAGTCTTTCTGACTCATAAAAGTAATTCTGCTACCCATTACCAATTGCAAACAAGAGGTGGAATGAAAGGGGCCTTCGCCTCCTTGGGAGTTGAAATGGAATGTATCAATGCTTTGCGATCGTAATTGCAGTGGCAAGCTATTTATTAGAAAATAACTCCAAATGGATGGTATATAAATGGGGAAACTGCCCTTGCTGGGCTGCTTTCAATTTGGAATTCATAACGGAAAACCCCCAAGGGAGCAGGCTGTGATCCAGCAAGCACCATCCTTCCCCACCCCTGGGATTTTTTTAAAGCAGCACCTCTATTGAAAAGGGGGGGCCCTCGGCCCCCCCGCACGCATGGCGGCGCGGCGACCGCCTCACCCCCTCTCCCCTCGTGTCCTTCGACGGTGGGGGCGTGCCCTGGGGGCGCGGCCCACCGCCGATTGGCCGGCGCCCCTCCTGACCCGGAATCAATGGACTGGTTCCGGGTCGGGGGGGGCGGGCGTTAGGAGGGGCCATCCGGCCCCTCGGGAATAAGAGGTAGGGAGCGCCCAGGAGACCCCCTTGTCCCTGGACGCTCCCTCGCTGAACGTTGTGCCCCGCGTTCGGGGCTTCTTTGTTTTGTTTAAATTTTCCCGCTTTCTTTTTCAGGTTTCAGGCGGACGATTCCCAGCGCGAGCGGAGGTCGGGAAGGTGCTTGTAGACACCTGAGTGGCGAAGGAGCTGCGCCGCTTCGGGGGACCTGCGAACAAGTCGGTATTGCCGTTGTCTCACTGTTGTGGTGAGCCCGGCTTGGGACCAGCGTGTGTGAGGGACCGGCGTGTGACGAGGTACTGCTGGGGACCAGTGAGCAAGTCGGTATTGCCGCTATATTGCCGTTTTGGTGAGACCAGCGTATCTGAGGGACCGGCGTGTGACGAGGTAGTCTGGCGGGGTGGGGCGCCGCATTGGGGATTTGAGACCGGGCGGTGACGCACGGTGGACTCGAGCGGCTCCAGCTTGGTTAGCCAGTACGTAAGAATTTTGCCGCTTTTCCCGCCATTCAGGACAATTCAACTGAGCGGGAAAACTCAAAGAGCACTCGTTGTTCAAATATCTAATGTGCGCTTTCTGTTTCTGCTCGCCGGTTGTCCCAGGGCAGATTAGCACGTCCTACTAGGGCAAGAAGTGAAGCAGGGTCGACCAGGGCAGCACCTGGATGGGAGACCCTTGATGAAAAGTGTGCAATTTTAGGGGAGAAGTAAATTAATACTGCATAAGTGTTTGCTTTAACGTTCTTGCATTAAGAGAGTGTTATTGTGCTAGGTGGTGAATACTCTAAACGTGTGCAATTTAGGTTAAAGAGCGAATTCACTGTTTTTTCGCGATTATTCTTGCCTTGAGCGTGAGTTAATTTAGTTTTGTGGCCTTACTGAATTTAAGGGTGCCCAGGGGGGGGTTCAAGCCTCCATTGTATTTAAACCGGGTTTTTTCCCAATCTGCTCCCGCCTATACCACACGGTATTAATACATTTCTCTATTTCAGGCATTTATCGATAACTTAGGTGCAATTTACTCCCAGAGAGGACGTAAGGAGTGGTGGCTGAACCTGGTGGTGGCGTGATCACAGACCGATATCGCCGGCGAGTTCCCAGGATTGGTCGGTAAGAGGGGTACGGGGGGCTGGCATTCATCGCTCCTGGTGGCCGCCGGGTGGGTCTACATTAGGTTTACTCACCCCTTACATAAGCGGACAAGCCGCTAGTGTTGCGGTCGCCGTTGCATGGTGCTGAAAGCCCCCTGGTGACCCTCCATCTGAAAGGTACACACAGTTGACCTGTTGGGAGCTAAGTAGGCAGCGGGTGTTTTTTGGGGTAAGCGTCATGCCAGGTCCAAGGGGTGGAAAAAGGGGGTCCAACATGGAGGCTATGATGCGGGCTATGATGCGGGAGATGAGTGACATTAAGCAACAGCTAGGACAAATTAAGGAGCGGGAAGCCCGGTTGGAGGACAGGGAGGGCGAAGCACCGGGCCCGTCGGGGAGACCGATCCGCAAGAGGGTGGCACCAGTGCCAAGAGGGGATTTTGTCACCCCGCAAGGGAAACCAAGGTCGAAAAGACCCAGGGAGGCGGTCCCCACCCCAGGCCCAGTGGATCCGTTACCAGCCGCACCGCCTGCGGTGGTCCCACCCCCGCATGTGCCTACACCCATTGCCCCTGTGGTGCCGGTGCCGGCAGGTCAACCAGTAGACGCTGGGTCTGCTCCCGCTCCGGTGCCCACAATCCCGGGTACAGGCGGGCCGCACCCGGCGCCCGCCCTGCCAGCCGTGCCAGGACCACTGGGCATAACCCCAGTGGTACCTGTTGTCCCGGGGGGTAATATAGATTCAATGCCACCCGAATTATTGTCTCAGTTAACGGCCATGATGCCATGGCTCCAAAAAGGGGGAGCCTTCCCGAATTCTGCAGACCATGCGGCAGAGGCGGCAAGGTTTGTAGAAAAAATCAGATCGGCACCGGTCGCCGACAGTGTTGCATTGCCAATTTCTTCTCCCCTTGCAGGTCCAAGTGTTCCTCAGCTGGACGGAGTACAAGGGCAGCCGCCCCCGGTGCCCGCACTTGGTAAGGAAGTGGCATTGCCACTCTTGGGGGACGGTGTAGTACCTTCCAGGAGCGAAAATCTAGCTCAACATGTGTCTTTAGCTGTTAAAGAAATGATTTGGGCTGATAAATACGTGTACATTTATTCTTTATTATTGGATAATAGGGAAATGGAGCAGGCAAAAGCACTGAAAGAGTGGATGCTCCCAAGTGAATGGAGGGCGCAGTGTACTAGATTCAGGGTTGAGGAAAATCTCAATAATTGGATGCAAGCATGGGCCGTTTTTACTGCAGTTAAGGCTGAGCGTCCTCCAGATCTGCAGGCTGCATTGGCTTGCTACTCGAGCAGGATTGTGGGGTGGAGTCAACAGTATTCTGGGGAAGCATGGAAGGGTTATGATGTAAATTTTAGGAAGGCATTGGAATTCAATAGATCATTACCATGGGACTCGGTAGATTCCATGGCCTGGCACAAACAGTTCTCTGACACTGCACCTCCCCCTCAGTTCGGTGCGGGCAAGGTGTTCACTAGACCGCAGCAGCCCTTTCGGCCCCCCCAAACGAGTGAGGTACCTGGGAAATTTAGGGCAGGTGGGCCAGAGAAGAAAGGGGTGTGCTGGGATTTTAATAAGCGTACCTGCACAAGGGCCGCGTGTAAGTTTAGGCATGCATGTGCCTCCTGTGGGCACCCCTCTCATCCAGAATCTACCTGTAGGTCCAAGCAAGGTAACACGGGACAGAGGGGTAGGGGAAAGCCACTATAAGTCAGAGGGGTCACGCCCCCCCACTCCAGTGGATGTGGTGGCAATGATACCATTGTTGAACAGATACCCTGACCACAAAGCGGCCACCCTACTACAGGAAGGTTTTTCTAAAGGTTTTAGGATCCCGGCCGGGGGATACACAGGCAGTGCGCACTGTAGAAATCAATTATCAGTCACACACAATCCGGCTGTTGTGGCCGCCAAAATTGACAAGGAGCTTTCCTTAGGCAGGATATCTGGCCCTTTTTCTGCAGTGCCAGTACACAATTTTGTGTGTTCCCCACTGGGAGTTGTCCCCAAGAAAGAGAAGGGGCAATTCAGATTGATTCATAACCTATCAGCGCCAAAGGGGGCCTCACTGAATGATGCCATTGACGAAGGTATCTGTAGTGTTAAGTACGCCTCTTTTGATCAGGCTGTGACCTTATTACAGGCCACTGGACCCGGGGCGCTGATGGCGAAATCAGACATAGAGTCCGCCTTCCGCCTCCTCCCAGTCCACCCGGCGGACCAACATCTTTTGGGTTTCACCTTTAGGGATAGGTTCTACATGGACAAATGCATGCCTATGGGTTGTTCTATTTCTTGCGCCTACTTTGAGATGTTTAGTTCATTTCTTGAATGGGCCATGAGACAGGTGACAGGCCATCAAAGGGTCATGCATTACTTAGATGATTTCCTCTTCCTCGGTACAGCGGGTTCTCAGGAGTGCGCACTGGCATTGCAGGAATTTTGCGTGCTCATGCGGGCTTTTGGGGTCCCGCTCGCGCCTGGGAAGACGGTGGGCCCGACCACCTGCTTGGAATTTCTGGGCATCGAGATTGACTCAATGGAGAAATGTTTTAGACTACCTAAGGACAAGGTGCGCAAATTCAAGACGTCGTTACAGTTATGCCTCCGGAAGGAGAAGGTCACTTTGCAGCAATTACAGGAGGTGGTAGGGCAACTGAATTTCGCACTAAGAATCATCCCAATGGCTCGCCCCTTCTCTCGCTCCATCGCGCACGCAATGAAGGGGCTGAGGGAAAAGCACCACCGCACGCGCCTATCGTCTGAAATTCGCCAGGATATGCTTATTTGGATGGCATTCCTGGAGGATTTTAACGGTAGGGTGGTCTGGCCCGGCCCGCTCACTACATCAGCGGAGTTAGGACTATGGACTGATGCGGCCGGTAGTGTGGGCTTTGGTGCCATCCTAGGGAATAGGTGGGTCGCTCAACAATGGCCAGAAGAATGGAACACATGGGGTTTGCTCGGCAACATTGGCTTCCTGGAACTGTTTCCAATATGGGTGGCACTGATGGTTTGGCCCGAACACCTATGTAACCAATCAGTGGTGTTTTGGTCAGATAACATGACAGTGGTGGAATGTATCAATCAACAGGGGGCGCGGTGTCCTTTCATACTTCGTCTGATCAAAGAGATTGTTCTGCGGTGCCTTAAACTGAATGCTAATTTTAGAGCCAAACATGTCCCTGGTGTTTTAAACAATGCTGCTGACTCACTTTCTCGCTTCAAAATGCAGGTTTTCAGGGAACATCTCCCCACAGCAGACCCCTCGCCAGCACACTTCCCAGCGGCACTTTGGCAGATTGGTGCCCCAGATTACAAGACCTCGTGGTCGCTAGCTTAGCCCCCAGGACCAAGACGGCGTACGAAGGGGCGTTTCTGTCTTATTGTTCTTTTTTGGGGCCGCAGTGGGGAGTGCTTTGGGCGAAGGAGGATGGGTTTGCAGCCTATTTAGAATGGATGCACAAAGAGGGGCGCTCAGTGGCAGCGGCAACCAGACATAGGGCAGCGGTGTCATTCTTCGCCCAAGCTAGGGGCTTCCGGGATCCCACCAATACCTTTATGATACGCAAGGCTTTAAGGGGATGGCGCCGTATTCAGGGACACCAGAAGGATAAGAGGAAGCCCATGGGGTTGGCCCGGCTAACAGCCTTACTGGGCACGTTGGAGATTGTTTGTAACTCAGAGTGGGAAGTGCTTCTTTTTAGGGCGGCATTCTCCCTGGCATTTTATGGGGCACTGAGAATTAGTGAACTTGTGGCAGGATCTAAGGCTGACATACTAGGTGGCTTGCAGAAGGCTGGGGTGACGATAAGGGGTGACACCATGTGGGTGATTATCCAGAAATCAAAGACCGATCAAGAAGCTAGGGGTCACACCATAGTTCTGCAACGGGCCCCCGCCAACCCGTGCTGCCCGGTGAGGCACGTGGAATCACTCATGGGATTATTGGTCGGTTCAGCAAGCAGGGCGTTGCTCTGTCACGCCGACGGGAGCCCCTTGACCAGGTATCAATTCAGGAGAGTGTTCGAAATAGGGGTCACAAAAGCTGGTCTTGATCCTAGAGATTTTGGATCTCATTCCTTCAGGATTGGGGCAGCAACTGAGGCGGTGGCAGGGGGCCTCCCAGTGGAAAGAGTGAAGACAATTGGGAGGTGGTCGTCAGACTGCTATAAACGTTATGTTCGGATTGACATGCTATGATTACCTGTCACTCACGCTTGGTCTCTTTTCCGCTCTCTTACAGTTTCTCAGACCTGTTACGCAGGGGAGGAATTTGTCGTCGGGCACCGCCAATATTCATCGGCACGGAGCGGCGACCAGGAAACAACAAAGAACAATGTCTGGATTGTTGGTCATTCATATGTGAAGCGAGCGGAATGTGTCTTCCTGTCAGGTGACAAGAAGGAAAGGGCGGCACAACTAGGGTTGAATATCACGTTCTTTGGCAGAGGAGGGTTGTGTCTTCACGAGTTTAGGGGATTCTTCCAAGGGCTGTTAGCACGCCAGCGGGCTCCACCGTCAGTGGTGATACTTCACCTTGGGGAGAACGATTTGGCAACATTGGGCAGGCGCATCTTGATTGAGGAGATTATCTCAACAGCGGGTTGGATAGCTAGGACCTGCCCCGGGTGCACACTAGTATGGTCACAACTAATACCTCGACTTCAGTGGCGGGGGGGCGATTCAGTCAGGGCGTTGAATCACTCGGTAAAGAGGATCAACACACGGTTGGATAGGTTGTTCCGAACCCCCGTGTTACAGTCAATACCTCATGGGTGCATCTGGGGTCAAAAGTATTACTTGAAGGACGGGGTTCACCTGACAGAAGAGGGTAATGTCCTATGGGCTGACAATATCTGGGCTTGGCTAGAGGGCTGGGGTAGGAGGATGTGTCCTTAGATAGGGGCTAGAGGGGGAGGCCAGATCGTCGGTTAACAATACTGGCCTGTGGCGGTAAGGTCATTATCGGTGAGCACATATTTGAGGTCTGAGGGGGCGGGCATCATCCTATGGAGGTTCCCGCCCAGGGGGAGGGGCCTGCGGGCCACTCCCAGTACTCCAGGGGCAAGGTAATATGCAAAGGAGCGCGGGTAGGAGTAGTTCACGCTTTCCTTAGGCTGGTAGCCACCCCGCGCGCGTGGACTCATGACGCCACCGGCGCAGAGTAAGGGCCCTCCTTTAGTGGGTAAATGGAGTTTGGGGCGTAGACCGGGCAATTCCCGGGGTAACACTGCGCATGCGCACTTCTAAGGGGAAGGCGCAGCTTGTAGGACCTGACACCGGTAGTGACCCTGCCATATGGCCAGAAATGTACAAAAATCAAGATAGGATGTTTAGTTAAGCTAGGAACAACTTGTATTAGAGTTTTGTTAAGGTCAGGCTCTCAAACTTGTTGATAACGATTGTATAACTGAATGTCCTGCTGATTTTTGTATTTCATTGTTGATTATGCAATTAAAACCCTTTTTTAATTTCATACTTTAATAAATACGGCCGGGCGACTAGCGCCCGCCTTCCAAAAAGTAAACACGTCTCGTGTCCACGTTCCTTGGTGTTGGGTGCCGGATTGGGGGGGAGGCGGCAGCTAGTCGCTGACCATGTGAAAAGGGGGGGCCCTCGGCCCCCCCGCACGCATGGCGGCGCGGCGACCGCCTCACCCCCTCTCCCCTCGTGTCCTTCGACGGTGGGGGCGTGCCCTGGGGGCGCGGCCCACCGCCGATTGGCCGGCGCCCCTCCTGACCCGGAATCAATGGACTGGTTCCGGGTCGGGGGGGGCGGGCGTTAGGAGGGGCCATCCGGCCCCTCGGGAATAAGAGGTAGGGAGCGCCCAGGAGACCCCCTTGTCCCTGGACGCTCCCTCGCTGAACGTTGTGCCCCGCGTTCGGGGCTTCTTTGTTTCCCACCCACCATCCCTTGGTACAAAGTTTAAGCAGCGTTATGTCCGGTCTAATGGTAAGTCTCATAGGTATAGACCGCGGGAGAGAGTAGGTTTTGTTGTATTTCATGATCTGTTGTCAGGACTTTTTTCCCTTTGTAGAAAAGTGATGTATGAAGTGAACTATATTTGAAGATATGTGTCTTTAGGCCTTTTTTCCCTTTGTAGATATACGTAGATATTGTGATTATGAGCAACATGTGTGAACCGAATTGTAATTTTATGCCATGTGTCGTTAGGCCTTTTTTCCCCTTTAGCTATGCGTGGATACTGTTATTTATTAGCCAGTGTAGTTGTCCTTTAGACTTTTTTCCATAGGTCGTCGTATTTATTAGGTATGGGGCATGCGGTAAGGTCATTATCGGTGAGCACATATTTGAGGTCTGAGGGGGCGGGCATCATCCTATGGAGGTTCCCGCCCAGGGGGAGGGGCCTGCGGGCCACTCCCAGTACTCCAGGGGCAAGGTAATATGCAAAGGAGCGCGGGTAGGAGTAGTTCACGCTTTCCTTAGGCTGGTAGCCACCCCGCGCGCGTGGACTCATGACGCCACCGGCGCAGAGTAAGGGCCCTCCTTTAGTGGGTAAATGGAGTTTGGGGCGTAGACCGGGCAATTCCCGGGGTAACACTGCGCATGCGCACTTCTAAGGGGAAGGCGCAGCTTGTAGGACCTGACACCGGTAGTGACCCTGCCATATGGCCAGAAATGTACAAAAATCAAGATAGGATGTTTAGTTAAGCTAGGAACAACTTGTATTAGAGTTTTGTTAAGGTCAGGCTCTCAAACTTGTTGATAACGATTGTATAACTGAATGTCCTGCTGATTTTTGTATTTCATTGTTGATTATGCAATTAAAACCCTTTTTTAATTTCATACTTTAATAAATACGGCCGGGCGACTAGCGCCCGCCTTCCAAAAAGTAAACACGTCTCGTGTCCACGTTCCTTGGTGTTGGGTGCCGGATTGGGGGGGAGGCGGCAGCTAGTCGCTGACCATGCTATATTTGCACAAATGCTGCTTTTAGAAAAAGTGGTTTCCATTTGGAAAGGCAGATGAAGGCATGGTGGGATGCTATCACTTGCAGCCCTCCAGCCCAACATTTGAACACCTTTCCTGAGGGAGGGGCAGGGGGTCACATATTGCAGTGTACCTAATTGATATTCATTTTGCCCCTGCCCTCTAATTTATGACCGATAAATGCAAAGGAAATATTGCAAATTGCATGCCCATTCACAAACAAGGTGGTGTGCAAATTAGACATCCTAGTTTGCAAATGGGTCTTTGTAAATCAGGCTCTGGGTTTATAGGATTTCTCCTGGCAGGTATGGCTCTCTCAAGTGTCATTAGGGCATTTAGAATACTGAAAATAATAAAGAGAAAGCACACATCTAAAAAAACAATCAATCAAAAATTGCGAGTGCGAGGGCAAATAAGAAATTAAGCATCCTAGTATTGGATTTCATTTGAAAAGTCTTCCAAGTGTTTTTTCCCATGTTTCCCCTATTATTGTACAGTTTTGTAGCAATGTTTACCTTCTTTAAGAAAACCTACAAACACACACACCAACAAGTTAAATAGCAATCGCTTTAGGGAAAAACAATGGGTAAAATCAGACAGGGAGCACATCTCTTTTACCAGGAAGATGAGGAATGTTAGTTCAATTAGACATTAGAATGGGGAGCACTCCATAGCAGACAATGGAGTGCTCCGAGCTTCTACGGGCCGGTAATGGCCAGCAGAGCAACCTTCCAATGTTGTTTAAACAAAGGCCTCTCAGAGCCCGAGGGGATTTCAATCCCCTCAGGCTCCGAGAGGCCTTTGTTTAATTTGTCAGAACATCTGCCCTCTAGTGGCAGAATGTTCTAATAGCCTTATATCCCCTCATTGATGGGCTATACCAGCTATTAAAGTCCCGCTCCCTTGTTATAGGCCGCAGGCCTTTAATAGCCGGTATAGCCTGCTACGTCTGGCTATAAGGCTATATTGGAACATTGGAATGTTGAGCAATTCATTGAAGACAATAGAGTAGTTCTTGGCCTATCATGGCTAGTATAAGCCCGGAGCTCCAACGTTCCAGTGTTTGTATTCATCTTTCTCCCTTTTTAATTTATAACATTCTACCCTTAGTGATTGGTATGCTTTTAGCCCTCCTACCTCGGGCTATACCATTTGTTAAAGGTCCTCTCTCTATGGTTAGCCCTTCGCCTGCGGTGAGAGTCTATAACACAGGTTCAAGCCCTTTAACAACCGCTATAGCCCTAATACGGCTATATTAAAATAGAGGCCCCATGTCACTGGAACACTTGACACTGACTATGATAGTGGCATCCTTGAGTATGTGGCGAGTATAGTAACATTGTGCATCCTGTAGCAAGTATGGAGATGCTGCATTTCTGCTCTCCTTGGTCTGAAATAGTACTGCTAGAATAGTGTTTAGTGTTGCCTACAGTACTTGACCCATAAGATGGAATTTAAGTCACCTCCATGTAATCTTATTTGACGTGTATTAGAAAAACGATTGTTTTAACTAGTTAGGCAGTATAATATAATGATTGCACTATATAGAGTAAAAGAAAATCCTCAAAGTTTTTGAATTACAAAGGAAGTGGTGTGTTGTAGTGGAAGCTCATTCATTTCTATCCACAGGGCCCATGCCATGCAATTTGTGTACAATTTGCTGATTATGTCTATTCACACCCACAAGGCTTTGGTCTTACGGTGGACCTTGCTTATTGCATAGGAGCTAGGAACTAGGGTGTCTCCTGTTGGCTTCCCAATCATGACCGACACATTGATAACCACTCAAATATTGGAAATTAAATCCAAATATATTACTCTCAGGATCATGCTATAGATATAAAAGATGACTACACGAATGGCGAACCTCCTAAAGAAGTTCAGTCTGGCCAAAATCCTACAAACCAATAAGTCTGCTGTAGCGCTGCAGAACAATAACTATAGAATCTGGTGTTCTGAAAATAACCTATGGCCATCCCCTTTGTGCATGAGAATCTGAGTTATAGTATGCATGGTCTCTGTGGAAACATCTCAGGTTACATTTAAAGGAAGACTCAGACAATGTGGGTTGAATTTAGTTATTGTATTAAACCATTTAGAATTCAAAGTAATAATCAGCATTTAGGCAATGTCATGAGTCTCGATACGCAATTACAATTTTAGTTTAAAACCACACATTTTACAAAGATGAAACAAAGGCAAATCTTACAAGAAAGCCTGAAATTTAGTATTTAGTCACAGAGTTCATAAGCAGAGGGAAGTACCTAATACCAATAGAGGCAGAAGGGTGGTTTGAGATGGCTCTTTAACATAGGCATATAGTTCAATCGAAGTGTAAGACTGGGAAAGCAGCAATGGACTTAGTAAGTAAATATTGCTCAGCAAGCCTCACTGAAATGAGTTCCAAAGATAGTTAGGGAGAGGAAAGTCAGCATCAGCAGCCTCCGCATCAGGAAAATAAGGACTGCCAAGTAATGGATGTCTCACTCCAAGAGACTGACACATGCAGGACATAACCAGATGCACAGTAAATGTTTTGGGCGGAACGCTACAAAGCATTCTTAAATGTGCCACTCAACATCAAAGCGTTATCCTTGAACACCAAAAGAGTGACACTATGTCCTTGGTGTTGAGGGAGTTTCTTCGAGCAGCACAACCTCTAAGAATGAAATGGAATTTCCATTCAGCATGAAGCCCACAGCGCCGTTGACATCTAGGCAGATAAGATGTAAACTATATGCTGAAGCAGAGCTTGGGGGATTTTCCCAGAAGTATTTTGCAGCTTGTTTTTTTCCAAAGTCTGTAAATCACGGTCCCTTGATACCTTGTTCATATGCTTTCACTTCTCCTCTTCAAGATAATGACAATTACCATTTTCAGCCATCCAATCACATTCTTATTTGTAATGCTCACACTGAAAATAGGAGAATATGGTGCCAACATTTAAGGTGCCATAGAAATCAAAACTTTTTTTTCCATTTGCTTATTAGTGAGTTACAGATTTCATGGGTTCGAGTATATGGGTTTCTCACATATGTTTCTCATATGCTGTAGTTTTTGCGAAAGCCGATATAGTAAGAATTAAATTATCTCAATAGCAGATGTGTGTATCTTACATGTAGGAGATTCATCTGCCCTTCAGTGTATGCCGAGTTTCCCACATTTTTGTTCCCTCTTTTGGGCCTATGAGATGGGTAAGGGTTGAACTCTTTTGTCCACTTCTCTTGTTTTTAGGTTAAGGGTGGCAGAAAATGAGCCTGGCCTCAGCCAGGCCACAGTGTGCTATTATTAAGTTTACTACATTTGCATGATCTCTCAGTAACACCAAATCCCTTTTCCTGAATATCCACATCTTAATATTAACGTGAAGCTACTGGTCATATTAAAACACTGGAGCCATGGGTTGAAATTGTGAAAGTGTAACTAAGTGTGATAGCAGTCACATGTGACAAATGGATTATATTAGGATTTAAAAAATATATATTTTCATCACAATGTTTGATGGAATATCAACTGTTACACTTTCATGAGGGGGGCGTGGCTAGCAGCCGATGAGGAAGGTCGCAGCCTAACGAGGCTCCCGACCCTCCGCCCGGCGATCCTCAAATTAATCCTTCCCACAACCCGGGATCCCCGCGCTAATCGGGTGGATCCCGAGTGCTACATAAGGACCTGCTCCGCTACGAAGCTCGAGCTAGTGGCGCTACTGCGGCGGCCGCCGCGAGCTACGGAGAGACCAGGCCACCGACAGTCAAGATGGCGACTCCCGCGTAGCCGAGCGCTGTGAGACCCCGGAGGCTCCTTCCCCGGCGCCTACCTGCACCGAGTGCGGCCGGCGGGCCCTTCCTGAACGGACCGGCACCTTCTGGGGAGCTGCTGACCCCCGCCTGCGGCGTGACCAGAGGCGAAGGGCGGCCTGCGGTAAGACCCGGCGAGACCCCGCCCCCACCCAAAGAACCGAAATCCACGCCCCGGCTTTGGGGCCTGCGGTCCCGGCGAGGCCGGCCCGACCGGACAGGAAGGGGGGACTCTGAAGTGGCCCAACTAACCTGCTATTCTGATTGGTGTGAGCACCCCGGGAAGAGAGAGTCCGTCTTGGGGGCGCACCGCTACTGTCCACCAGGGACCGGATTTGCGCGAGGAGCCCGGCTGCGCCCACTACAGCGGCCCCGGAATTGCAGTTGGGGCTTGGGGGGAAGACTTTTATGACCCCTGGCTGCTACACGGAAGCCAACCCGGAACGGGAGGAGTTTACCTCCGCTGCATGCCCCTGGGACTCAGCTCGACGACGCGGGCGAGACATGGGTAAGCCCAGAGGCCCCAAAGGGGACGGAAATCCTGCCTCAGAAACGCCCGCAGACCCCACGCAGCCTGCAACGGACCTGCAACAAATGCAGGACAGGATCCTGGAGGCCATAGCCGCTACGAAAGATGCCTTGCACCACGACATTGCGCAGGTGTCGGCTGGGCTGGGGCTGCTGCGCGCTGACCACGCGAAACTTACGGACAGAGTCAAAGAAGCGGAGACCACCCTAAAGGACTTGGTGCCGGCGCAGAAGTCGATGGATGGGAAGCTCACGGAAGCGCTGGACCGGATTCATACCCTGGAGAGGAGAGCCGAAGACGCTGAAAATCGTAGCCGGCGGAACAACGTGCGCCTCGTGGGCCTTCCGGAAAAAAAAGAGGGAACGGACATGGTAAGCTACTTGCACGAATGGCTGCAGTCAGTGGTGGCCCCGGAGGGCCTGTCCCCTTTCTTCACTCTGAAGCGGGCGCGCCGAGTGCCGTCGAGACCCCCGAAGCCGGGACTCTCGCCTCGCCCAGTGGTCATAAAACTACTACATTACAAGGACAGGGACTGGCTGTTGCAGCGGGCCAGGGAAGCGGGTCCGTTCCAGGTCGACAACAGCAAAGTGACATTGTTCCCGGACTACACGTTCGAAACCCAAAAACTGCGCGCCTCCTTCCTTTCTATCAAAAAAGAGCTCAGGACGGAAGGCATACAATACTCGCTGCTGTTCCCGGCCAGACTCCGAGTGGTGGTGGACGAGAAAACCCTGTTCTTCCCAACGTCGGCAGAAGCATGGGCCTGGTGGGACACCTACAAAGCTGGCACGGATGGGGCTCGGTTTCGGGCTGAGGAGGAGCGCCAGGAACATTCACTTAGGAGATCGAGACGACACCGAGGGCGCGGGCAGGGCTCAAAACGGCCGACGAACTTTCAAACAGCGGATGAACGTAGAGCGGCACTGCAGGCGGTGAAGGAGGTGTCAGGGGCGGCACTAACCCATTCGGAGAAGGGCTCGGGATAGGACGACCAGGGTACGGGTTTGGACACTGAACTGTCGGAGCTGGGAGGAGCCAGAGGCCCAAAGGTCACGCCGCAGACGTCGGAAGAAATCATCGAGAGCTGAACCCTCGACAAGGTACCTTTTTTGAGTTGCGGGGGCTTGCTGCAATTTCTAGGAACTTTGGAGCAGACTGCTATAAGACTGAAATGGTATGGGACTTGTTGCGCATGGTGGGGCGGGGGGTTAGGAGACAGCACCTAGAGAGTCCAGAGGCTAGTGTGCGCACCCCGAGGCCCATAAGGCCAACGTAGCATTGACTATGTCTTAGAGACTTAGGGAGCACGTTGCTCTACTGTTTGGATGGGAGCGACTCTTTTGCAGTTAAGTCCTGTTCTGGGGGAGGGAGGGCCTGGAGAGATTGGGGTGACTCTAGGAGCGGCTTGGGGTGGGGGGGCAGGGGATGGTTGGGGAAGGGAGGGGGAGGGGTCAAGTCTGTGGTCAGGATGCAATATACCTGAGGTCCGTTTTACCTCCAAAGGGACAATGGCTAATGTTGGCCCGTTGAAATGTGTGTCCTGGAATGTGCGTGGCTTAAACACAATGACGAAGAGACACAAAATCCACTCGTACCTGGTTCGTAGAGGGGTGCATATTGCATTCCTGCAGGAGACCCATTTAACCACAAAAGAGGGTGCTGCGCTCCAGCGTAGGTGGAGGGGCCACTTGTTCTACACTGCGTACTCTGCGTTTGCTAGGGGAGTACTTATTTGGGTTAGAGCGGGACTCCCCCTTCAGGTGACTAGGCACACAGAGGACCCGGACGGGAGGTATGTGGCAGTTGAGGGACTACTCAGAGGCCGACACATAGTGCTCTGTAGCATTTATGCACCGAATGTGGAACAAGCAGCATACTTTACGGGTCTCTCCAGGGGGCTTGCCAGCTACTTCACAGGTCCAGTGCTGATGGGAGGGGACTTCAACTCTATAGAGGATGTTACCTTAGACAGATCGCACCCACCACTTCGCACCTCCCCTGTACACCGATTGGCGAAATGTAGAACTGAATGGCAGAGCACATGGGACCTAACCGACTGCTGGCGCGCACAGCACCCCACTGAGCGGGATTACTCCTTCTACTCTAGTTTACACGACCTACATGTACGCCTAGATTCCTTTCTATGCTCCCCCCCGGTGCTTACTGCGGTGGCCCGGACGGAATACCTAGCACGTACGTTGTCTGACCACAATCCGCTCCTCCTGACGTTGGACTGGATGACTGAACCTCCTAAAATCCCGACATGGCAACTGCGGCCGGACACGCTGGATGACCCGCCCTTCTGTGCCGGGCTGGGAGAGCGGATCGCCCAGTATTTTGTGGAGAGCGAGGGCACCGCCTCGTCCAGGGCTGTAGAGTGGGACGCGTTTAAAATAGTGGTGAGAGGACACAGCATTGGGAAATACGCGGGAGTGCGCAATACGTTAATAGACGACTAAGACAAGGCCGAGCGCACACTTCGTGAAGTGGAACTGGGCCGACCGAATCGTCCTGAGCTACAGGAGAAAGTGAGTGGGGCGCGGGAAGCGGTAGCGGTGGAGATGGAGCGCCTTCGTAGCTTCGATTATAAGGCATACTTAACGAAGACTCTGGCTGAAGGAGACAAAACTGGAACACTCTTGGCCTGGCTAGCAAACCCCAATAGGAATAGCCAACCGATATTGGCCTTACAGGGAAGTGGGGGTCACACCCATACTGCGCAATCTGCAATACTAGACTGTTTCAGATCATACTACGAGAGATTGTATAGTGCGGAGCTACACGACCACACTGAAGCGCTGGACGCTTTTCTGAGCGACCTGCAGCTACCGCACCTAGAGCAAGAACAGGCGGACGCTCTGGGAAGCCCAATTGCCTTGGCCGAAATAAGGGGAGCAGTGAAGCGAATGGCGCGTAATAAAACACCGGGGATCGATGGGTTGCACATTGAGTTCTACAGGAGATACTTAGACCAACTAGCCCTGAGACTTCAAACGATTTATAACGAGGCCAAAGAAGTAGGCAGACTCCCCCGTTCGATGAGCGAGGCCATAATTATCCCATTGTTAAAACCACGTAGAGAGCGTACAGACCCTGCATCCTACAGACCATTATCTAGGCTAACAACCGACTACAAAATACTGAGTACGGTGCTGGCCACCAGGCTGCTAACCCATATGCAAGATTTGGTCCATAAAGACCAATCAGGTTTCATTCCCACGAGAAACACTACACACAACATTCGCAGGTTGCTCAGACTGGTGGACACTCCGCCCTCCGAGGCGAAATCCCCCCTGGTGTTGGCGGTCGACATAGAGAAGGCCTTCGACAGCCTGGAATGGAATTACTTATATAAGGTGATGCACAGCTTTGGCCTAGGAGAGGGATACATACAGTAGACAAAAGTGCTCTACTCCTCTGCGAGAGCAAGGGTAAGGGTTGGATCGTTGGTGTCGGACCAATACGAAGTAACTAGGTGAACCAGATAGGGGTGTGCACTATCCCCCCTGCTATTTGCGCTTGCGGTGGAACCTCTCGCGGCTCAGGCTAGAAAGGGGGAATATTACACCGGGCTGATCCACGGGGGAGGACTCCATTACATCTCCTTGTATGCGGATGACCTCCTCCTCTTTTTGGATAATGCAGAAGAGGCTGTGGAGGGTGCCGAGAGACTACTGGAGCGCTTTGGCAATATATCGGGGCTGCGGGTGAATTGGTCAAAAACCTGTCTCTTCCCACTACGGAGGGGGGAGGAAAGCCCTCCACTCCGCCAGAACCTTCGCTGGGAACCCCATTGCCTGAGCTACCTCGGGGTGCACGTCTACCATGACCCGACGGACCTCCTCGATGGTAACATTGGCCGCTGCATCCGCTCCCTGAAGAGCTGTATGTCCTTCTGGGCCACTCTGCCGCTCTCGACAGTAGGCCGGGTTGCACTTTTGAAAATGGTGGCTCTGCCGCGACTACTATATTTCTTCCGAACCCTCCCCGTGTGGATACCCGGAGCGGTTTTCAAACAATTGAAATCAATGCTGGTGTCTTTTTTATGGGGAACGGGCAGACGCAGAATAGCACTAACAACGCTAACCCGCCCTAAGGACGAGGGGGGCCTCGCTGTCCCGGACTTTGAGCTCTACTACTTAGCAGCTCAGTTGCAATTCTTCACGCAGGAAGTGGCGAGAGTGTACCGCGGCCCAGAACAGGGGAGGGAGATCGGCACGCCCCGCCATGTCCTAGCATATATCACTCTGCAACAAAAACTGCTTCTACGGGAGCTCTCCCAGGAGGAACGGACCCTTTGCTTGTGCTGGAACCGCTCACAAAGGCAAACTGGACCTGGTCACCCATATGCTCCCGAAATCCCGCTGGGCATGGTGACGGCGCTCCCGCATGGTGGTGACTGGTCGGGACTGCATCTCTGGGAAGAGGCGGGGCTGCAGATGATAGGTGACCTCTACGAGGATGGGGTGTTGTCCCCGTACCAGGCCTTGCAAGAGCGGTACGATCTTCCGAGGGGGGACTACCTACTGCACGCGGCGGTGGTGAGAGCCATACAGGTGCACTGAGGGGGGGGCCTGATAGAGCCTGTAACATCGCTAGCGTGCCAATACACCATGATGGCGGCGGGAACATTTAAGGCCGTTACGTGCCTCTATCGCAGAATGCACACGGAAACCCTACTGCCACTCACGTCCCTTAAGAATAAATGGGAAGCGGACCTGCATTTAGACATCCCAGACACTGTATGGTCACAGTTAGTGCGGAGAGTCAGGAAGAGTACTAGGAACGCGCGCTTCCAATTGATACACCTCTATATTCTCCACCGAGCTTACCTCACCCCAAGTAAAATCGCAGCGTACTTTCACGTAGCGGACGCGGCATGCCCTAGATGTAATCAAGTGGGAGCTGACCTGGTCCATATGTTAAGGGGTTGTCCCTGTCTACAAGAATATTGGACGGAAATCGAAGAGACCCTGAACGCAGTCACAGACAGGGAATTGCATTATGATCTAACACATCTCCTTGTGTTTAAAATATGGTAGATATTTTCAGTTCCTTAACAAGCTAGACATAGTTTGGACTTACTGAAGTTTGATGAATGATGAGGTGGGCAGGCCCAAGGGAACAAGCATTGCCAAAAAACATAGAGCCCCCGGGTTTCTGATCAAATTAAATACAGAAGTACTCCTAGGTAGAAAGGAAAGTTGGTGGAAACCAGAAGAATGTATTGTATTAATGTGTTTAGTTAAAGAAAACATCTGGTCAAAGAGTAAAATAGTGTTGGAAAGGACCCATCAACTCAGGCCAGGTTCCAAGAAGAGACAAACTCCACCTTCAATTTAAATTACTCTAAGTTAAAATCAGGAATTTGTCTATTTGACATGAGCTAGCTGGCAGCTTTGTTATACAAAAATATATATACATTAAAATTGTATCTATTTTCAGTGTTTAGAATTTTAGATAATCACTATTTTATAAATGCCACTTTTAGAAAGTGGGCGCTTCTCTGTGCTTATGACTCTTTGTGCTTTGCAGCCTGACTCCAGTCCACACCTGGACCTGCGTGACAGCTACACTTTATGCATACTTTTCAGACAGCCATCAAATGGAAAGGGTTGGGTGTGACAGGGTTGCATATGCATTCATCTGCATAATGATGGTATTCCTGGGCTGGAAGAGAGAGGGGTGTTCACACTTTACACTTGTATAGGCTGTGTCCTGCCCTCACACAAAGGGCTGATTTACCCCTACTGATGTCTGGAGTCAGGGTTGGGTTGAAATGGACTGTTGTGCACTTCTTAAGGTCTTGTGGAGTTACCCCCTGCATCAAATACATGTTGGAGTATAAGTACGGGGCCTCTGGCCCCATGTTGGGGAATCATATTTGGAGCTGGAACTGACCCCCCGTCAGAAGTACTGTTGTCTTGCTTAAAAGACTCAGGGGCATATTACCAACGATTAGCGATATTTATCGCTAACTAGGCTTAGCAACAAATTTTTTATAGCTAAGCATCGCCGGATATTATCACTGAGATAACGTGCTATTAGCAACGTTTATCTCCAAAGCGATAAATTTTCCGGCGATAGCATGAATATCGCTGACAATACAGCGATATTCATGCATTAGCGACAAAATGCTCTTAGCCATGTTATACACCTCCCATTGGATAACATGGCTAAGAACTGGTCAGAGCAGGCGTTAGTTTTTGGCGATAGCGGGAATATTTCCATCGCTGCGCCTGCCTTGCTAGTAGGCGATAGCGACGTTAGCGACTGCTTTCAGTCGCTAACAGGTTGGATACGCCCACTTTGCATGTCATTAGCGATAAATATCGCTGACAAGCAAAGCGGGGCCCAGACCGCTCGCTATCACCTAAAGCTGTCACTAACTGCTGTTAGCGACAGCTTGCTAATAGAGCAATAGAATTATCGCCCTGCTTAGTAATATGCCCCTCAGTGGCTGTGGGTTTCTGATCAAACGAAATACAGAAGTACTCCTAGTTAGAAAGCAAAGTTGGTAGAAACAAGAAGAAAGTTATGTATTAATGTGGTAAGCTAAAGAATACATCTGGTCAAAAAATAAACTAGTGTTGGAAAGGACCCATCAACCCAGGTCAGGTTCCAAGAAGAGACAAATTCCGCCTTCAATTTAAATTACTCTAAGTTAAAATCAGGAATTTGTCTATTTGACAAGAGCTAGCTGACAGCTTTGTTATAAACAAATATATATATATATATATATATATATATATATATATATTACCTACTGGCGGTCGCCAGTAGGTATATATAGTTAGGATTTTTTCTCTATGGGTTTTTTGAAAATTCTATGTCTAATAACTTTGGCGTTTGTGGACGGAATTGGCTGAAATTTTCAGGAAAATGGCACATTTTGTTTCTGAGCAGCCCTTGAAAATTTGGGGGGGGTTCGTCCAGTGGGGGCCGAGAAAAAAGGGGGGTCCCAAAACGTGTTTTTAACATTGAGTTTTCCATAGGGCGGTTGGCCTCACTTTTAGCCCGAACGGCTGAATGGATTTGCACGAAACTTGGCAAAATTGTAGGGACTGGTAGCCGGATGTGCCTTTTGTAGGTCTCAATATATGTGCTCCAGTGGATTTTGAGAAATTAACGTTTAAAAAAAGATATATATCTGTAACAGCGGACCAGTTAGCGCACTGGTTCGCGGACTTTTCGCGCAACGGAGCTTTGTGAAGCGAAGCTGATTGGTTCTCTGGCGTCTGTCAACATTCCAAAAAGTCCGTAGCGGCCGCCATCTTGTCTCTCGGTAGGATCGAGAGACAAGAGGAGGCCAAAGCGAAGGGGCAAATGACCATAAGGGGGAATAGTAGATCCTCGCTGACCCCCTAGGTTTGATGTGGAGGTTTTAAAAGGGCCCCGCGGGGCAAAAAAAAAAAATTATAATAATAATCTTACGGCTGAATGGATTTGCACGAAACTTGGCAAAATTGTAGGGACTGGTAGCCCGATGTGCCTTTGCTAGGTCTCAATATATGTGCTTCAGTGGATTTTGAGAAATTAACGTTCAAAAAAAGATATATATCTGTAACAGCGGACCGCTTCGCGTACTTTTCGCGTTACGGAGCTTTGCGAAGCGAAGCTGATTGGCTCTCCGGTGTCTGTAAACATTCCAAACAGTCCGTAGCGGCCGCCATCTTGTCTCTCGGTAGGATCGAGAGACAAGAGGAGGCCAAAGCGAAGGGGCAAATGACCATAAGGGGGCATAGTAGATCCTCGCTGATCCCCTAGGTTTGATGTGGAGGTTTTAAAAGGGCCCCGCGGGGCAAAAAAAATAAATAATAATAATAATCGAACGGCTGAATGGATTTGCACGAAACTTGGTAAAATATTAGGGACTGGTAGCCCGATGTGCCTTTGCTAGGTCTCAATATATGTGCTTCAGTGCATTTTGAGAAATTAACGTTCAAAAACAAGATATATATCTGTAACAGCGCTCCGCTTCGCGGAGATAAAATTATATCTGTATTACGTAGCTGTTGCTAACACCAGTTAGCGACGGCTAGTAGGAGATAGCGACCATCTTGGGCCCCACTTTGCATGTGAGTGATATTTATCACTAATGACATGCAAAGTGGGCATGCCAAGATGTTAGCGACTGGAAACAGTCGCTAACATCGCTATCTCCTATTATCAACTTTTGGAAATATTCGAGATAAGCGCGAATATCTCCAAAAAGTAACAGCTGCCCTGAGCAGTTCTTAGCCATGTTATCCAATGGGAGGTGGATAACATGGCTAAGAGCATTAGCTCGGTAATGCATGAATATCGCGGAGTTTTCAGCGATATTAATGCATTGCGCTCGTTTTTTATCGTATTTGCGATAAACCTTGATAATAGCAAGGTTTATCTGCGATAATTTCTGACGGTAAAAAAATCTTTGCAATGCATCGTTAGGGATAAATATCGCTTAACTTTGGTAATATGCCCCAACGTCTGTTAACGTTCGATTCGAAGGAAATCAGGAATTGTTGAAAAACATTGTGTGCGCCATCTTGTCTTTTTTCAAATGCCACACTTTTGTCGTGCACGGCAGCCATTTTAGATGCCTTGACCAGATCCACTCTGTGCACGCTGTCGATCCTTAGCATGGCTCCCCACCCTCGCAAGCATCTCCCCCAGGCAGTGGTCACCCCCGCTCTCTGTTTTATGCATGGGTAATAAACCTCCCCCCATCTGCGCTGTTCTTCCCTGAGAATCACACCCTGTGCCCGCCCGACACCTCCCTTTCGCCCTATTCACTACCGCACCCTCTGACACTCCTTTTCCTCTGTGTCCGATTGTCCAGGCCGGTCCTAGGCTATCAGCTAGCCCTGCAGATGTAGTTTATAGCCACAGCTGTAAAGATTCACCCCTCTTCAAAGGAGTTATAGTAGATCAAGGCCCACACTCGATGAGATCCGTCACAGCAGAAGCGTTGCTATTATCTGAAAACCATCCTGTATTGTGATTGGGGAGGGGACCGAGCGTGAAGCGGAAGATTCCAGGGATGACTCTTTGTACATCAAAGTTTTTACAATTATGTGTCACATTAAAAATATATAGCACTCCGACAAAGTAGTAAGATTATAAAACTTTAATAATTTATAAATATATACAAGAAAACAAAAATAGTAATAACATATAAACATTTTTAGAGAAAAACAACGAAGTAGCGGTCGGCTGTGCGAATAGTCCCAACGCAGCACAACGTCCAGATTTCCGGCGTGGGGCGTCGCGGGGGGTGGGTGATCAGTAGCAAACTGTTGTGCGAATAGTTCCAAGGCAGCAGAACGCGCCGAAATCTAGATGACACAAAAGTGATGTCTAGTAAGTTGCCACCCAGCAAATAACGGCGTGGGGCGTCGCGGGGGGTGGGTCATCAGTAGCAAACTGTTGTGCGAATAGTTCCAAGGCAGCAGAACGATGGCACCAAGGTGATGTCCAGTAAGTTGCCGCACTGGTTTTGGTATCCTACAATGCTGCTCCGAATAACGGCGTGGAGCGCCCCGGGGGAGGCGGCGTGAACGGGCCTCTCCAGGTGGAGTCTCGTCTGTTGTAGTGGGGCGCCCCTTTACCGTTTCAGTTGCCATTCCGTCCGCTTTTGGTCCACTGTGTCAAAATCCGCCATTCAGCTGAGTTGCGCCCACTCTTGCGGTGCAGCGATAGGCGGCTGTCACAGGACTCTCAAAATGGCGGCAGGCTGTTTCCTTTTTGGGCCTGGTCCACTGAAATGGCCCTGGGACACCTTGGAAATCGGACGCTTGTCTGCTAGGTCTTGGACCCCATTCTCGAAAGCGTCCCCTCCGCCTTGAGAATTCATCAAAAGTTTTGGGGGCCCCGACTCCTGCAGGCTTCTGGTGGGGAGCGGCTGCCATGATTGCTCGCGGAATGACCACGACGGAGCTACGAGATGGTGGTGCTCTCATGGTGACGCCAGCTTCAGTCTGAAACATCCAGAAACAAGGTGGGGCTTTCATCGTTTGGGGGAAAAAAAAAGTTTTCATCCAATGAAAAGTGTTGTTTTTAGATCATATGATCAAGCCTTCCATCATTAGGAAACCAAAAGTAAAATGAACCAATGAAAAGTTTTATAAACAAGTCACATGACCTGTTATGCGGCATAGGGTATAAAATGCGGAGAAAATACGTTGGCACGTGAGGCGGCGTCAGTAGCGGACCGATGTGCGAATAGGCCGAAGGCAACACAACGCGCCAAGATCCGGATGGCATCGAGGTGGTGTCATAGTTGAGAGTTCTGAGCAGCGGTTGTAACACTGTCTGAAGCTTATTTGCAGCTGCTGCAGCTTCACTACGCGCCAAGATCCGGATGGCACCGAGGTGGTGTGTAGGAAGTTGCCGCACTGGTGTGGCCATCCTACAATGCTGAAAGTCGGCGTGGGGCGCCCCGTTGGCCTGTGAGTTTGCGTCAGTAGCGGACCGATGTGCGAATAGGCCGAAGGCAGCACAACGCGCCAAGATCCGGATGGCACCGAGGTGGTGTCTAGTAAGTTGTCGCACTTCTGTGGCCATCCTACAATGTTGAAAGTCGGCGTGGGGCGCCCCGTTGGCCTGTGAGATGGTGTCAGTAGCGGACTGATGTGTGAATGGGGCAAAAGGCAGCGCAACAATATTTTCTACTATATTTCCGGTGTAGAAGAGACCACAAGGCGCTGAGATGCCAAGATCCGGATGGCACCGAGGTGGTGTGTAGCAAGTTGCCGCACTGGTGTGGCCATCCTACAATGCTGAAAGTCGGCGTGGGGCGCCCCGTTGGCCTGTGAGATGGCGTCAGTAGCGGACCGATGTGCGAATAGGCCGAAGGCAGCACAACAATATTTTCTGACTGACACCACAAGGCGCTGAGATGCCAAGATCCGGATGGCACCGAGGTGATGTCTAAGTTGCGGACTGATGTGCGAATGGGGCCAAAGGCAGCGTAACAATATTTTTTGTATGGAAGATACCACTAGGCGTTGAGATGCCAAGATTCGGATGGCACTGAGGTGATGTCTAGCAAGTTGGTGTGGTCATCCTACAATGCTGAAACTCGGCGTGGGTCACCCCATTAGCCTGTGAGATGGCGTCAGTAGCGGACCGATGTGCGAATAGGCCGAAGGCAGCACAACGCGCCAAGATCCGGATGTCACCGTGGTGGTTTCATAGTTGAGAGGCACTTCATCTGCAGTGGGGCGCCGAGATCCGGATGGCACCGAGGTGATGTCTAGCAAGTTGCTGTACTGGTGTGGTCATCCTACAATGCTGAAACTCGGCGTGGGTCGCCCCATTAGCCTGTGAGATGGCGTCAGTAGCGGACCGATGTGCGAATAGGCCGAAGGCAGCACAACGCGCCAAGATCCGGATGTCACCGTGGTGGTTTCATAGTTGAGAGGCACTTCATCTGCAGTGGGGCGCCGAGATCCGGATGGCACCGAGGTGATGTCTAGCAAGTTGCTGTACTGGTGTGGTCATCCTACAATGCTGAAACTCGGCGTGGGTCGCCCCATTAGCCTGTGAGATGGCGTCAGTAGCGGACCGATGTGCGAATAGGCCGAAGGCAGCACAACGCGCCAAGATCCGGATGTCACCGTGGTGGTTTCATAGTTGAGAGGCACTTCATCTGCAGTGGGGCGCCGAGATCCGGATGGCACCGAGGTGATGTCTAGCAAGTTGCTGTACTTGTGTGGTCATCCTACAATGCTGAAACTCGGCGTGGGTCGCCCCATTAGCCTGTGAGATAGCTGTTCTTTGGATTTGGGCCTGGCTCGTCTGCTGTAGTGGGGCGCCCCTTTACCGTTTCAGTTGCCATTCAGCTGAGTTTCGGCTGCTCTTGATGCTACAGCGACAGGCGGCTGCAACAGGACTCTCAAAATGGCGGCCTGTTCTTTGGATTTGGGCCTGGTCCACTAAAATGGCCCTGGGACACCTTAGAACTCGGACGCTCGATTTTTTTTTCCTTTCCTGTACATGCAAAAAAAGGTAAATGCCCGGTACGTTACACGCTTCATCTGCCACGATGAACTCTCCAGAGGAACCGAAAAAAAATATAGTTGTGGTAACTATACCATGCATCGTCATATGGAGAGGTGGCACCAATTAATTATAGTGCTGCATAAAAGAGAGATTTGGAGGAGAACCCCTGACCTGCTAGTACATTCATCAAAGAAGTGGCACTGAGAGCTTCAGAGGCAAGGGAAACGGTCCCAAATATTTAGAAGAACTTTGGAAAGATTAAAATGACATGTTTAGATTGTGGCAAATTAATTTCATGTGGACAGATGAGTGTTACTCTAATAAATACAGCATATGAACATCATCATAGTCGATGGTTGGTAGAGACATTTTGACTATATCCTGGACCTGCCCGTCCTCGCCCAAAATGGCGCCAGAATAAATGGGACTCGTAACTCCTTGTTGTGTACTGGTTGCAGAACCTTGAAATCACGAGATACGTATGCAGTTTTGAAGCAAATGGCGGGCGGGGACGAGAATTGATTGAATATTTCGACATCCCTATTGATATTAAGTTCTGATGTGTTATTGATTACTGTACTGTTGAAAGTTCGAATTAACGTCACCCATGGTACTTGCCCGCAAATGTATATCTAGATAATTTTATTGTAACTGGCCCTGTCGTATTTTAATTATAAAATGTACGTCCACCGATTCCGTAACTGTTAGACACCTTAGTTCTTGCAACGTAATGGCCCGCCCGTTACGTTCCTCTACAGTGTAAATGTCTATTCATCATATACGATTACAGTTTGCTCCGTGGCCGGCCCACGTGGTTATAGGCTCGTATTTGTATAATGAAATTTTCACAATAAAGGTTTTTAAAAGAAAACATGGTAGTAGTATATACATTGGTAAAGTTTTTAATAATAGTCACTGTTTTAGAATCATTAAAAGGCAAGTGAAATAAAGCAGACCAATTACATGAAGGGTAAAAGGTATAATACGAAGGAACGCAGTAAAGATAAATGGTCAAGGGCTGTTGTGTTTTCTATTCCTGCAACATAAAGTGATCGATAAGAATCTCATATTCAGGCGTATCGGCGACTAAGACAGCAGGTCGACCCTCTTTTGCTCAACGGCTCCGTCATGGGACGAAGAAACGCTCTTTTTCTCGAAAAAAGAATATATTTTACTTGCAGGACAGTTGTAAAATTTCCGGGAAAGTACATTAGCCTGGAACATTATAACATATATTTAAGAAAAAATAATGTTCGGAAGTAATGAAAAGCGTAATTTTTAGGTCATATGACCAAGCCTTTCATCATTACAATAAGAAAAGTAAAATGAACCAATGAAAAGTTTTATTAACAAGTCACATGACTTGTTATGCTTACGTTACGCGCTGCGCGCCCCGGATGACTTCCGGATGCGCTAACGCGGCGCGTCATATGACGCATTACGCGACAACGCAGGTACAGAATATAGTCAAAATGTCTCCACCAACCAGCGGTCGGAACACAACCCCTTTCAGCAGGCTAAATAGTTCTGTTAAATGACAACAGAAGGGACAGGCAACAAGAACCATCAGTCAAAGAGGGGAGGGCTAGTTCTTCTCTACCGGGTTACATTGGGGCGCTACCGGAACTGATCGAATTGGTAGTCTACAGTGTTTCTGGATGTTTCAGACTGAAGCTGGGATTAGCATGAGAGCAGCACCATTTCGTAGCTCCGTCGTGGTCATTCCGCAACCAATCATGGCAGCCGTTCTTTATCGTTATTTTGGGCGGGGTGGGTGGCGGAGCCGAGCTGTTTTGCAGCCATCATTGTGTGGAGTTCAGTTCATCTCACTAGTTTTGTATTTGTCATGAGGGGTTGTTCCTAATGTTTCTATTTTAGCGAGGTCAAAAAGAGATCCCATTAGTGGCCTACTGATTTTGCTCGATTCCTTTTCTTTTTTTTTACACGATTTTTCGTTATCTGCAAAGACTAAACAGAGTATTGCGACTCTGTGTTTGTTTGTAAATAGAGAATGAACCAAAGAGAACTAATTCTAAAACAGTAAATACTTGGATAACAATGAATCAAATGGAGAGAGAAGCAGGCACGACGGATTACAATGGGGGCAAAGACCTGCGTTAACTACCTTTCACTATCTGCAAAGAGAGAGTACTCCTAATAGAAATGAGGGGGGGGGGGGCACCATTCAAAGCAGATCAGTGTGCATAAACACGAAAATGTTTTCACTTACCACGTACTTGACATTCGACAGCTTATGATATTTGCTATTAAAAAACCATTGAAATTCACTGAAAAAACCATAGGTTATAGACCATATATAGTTAGGAATTAGCATTTACAAAACCTTGAAAATTCACTGAAAAAACCATAGGTTATAGACCATATATAGTTAGGAATTAGCATTTAAAAAACCTTATTTTACTCACACAAAACCATTGAAATTCCATATATAGTTAGTTGCACTAACTATATATCGCGCACCTGCAATCCACTGCTGATGATGTCACATATTACATCATTCATGACATGGTCAGTGACATCACTGATGACATCACTGATGACATCTCAAATGACATCACTGATGACATCACTGATGACAACATCCAGTGACTGTATGTTTCTGTAAAGTTAAAATGTGTCTTACATATTGAAGAATGAGTGGAAGTATAAGTGTCTGGACAAAGGATTTAGTAGGTGCATGACTGAATGCATGAGTGAGTGATTAAATGTGTCTCACTGAGTGCATGGGTTAGTGACTAAAGTGTCTTAATTTGTGCATCATTATGTCTGTTGTTCTGTAAACTGCTGCATGTTTTGATCAGTAGCTATATGATTAACTATATGGGTTACTGATTGATTGTCCAAGTATTTGTATGGGAGACTGAGTGTGTGTGTGGCTGGCTGGGAGGTGTGTGACTCTGTGCAGATCAATGTGTACTTGTATCAATGATTGTATAACAAGGTAAGTATGTGTTAGTATATGTTTGAAAATGTAAGGTGCTCTATGTTTAACTGTATAGACAAGAAAATGGAAGTGTCATTGATTCTTTACAGGACTGACTAGGTGTGTGAGTAACTCCATGGATGAGTGGCAGACTGTGAGTGTCTGTATAGGTGTATGAGTGCATATGATAGTGTTGTAAAGATGAGTGATTGTATGTATGAATGATAGTATGGGTGAATGAGTGAAGGTGTGTGTAGACGTAGGAATCAGTGAGTGCGTATGTAGTAACTAGTATTGGTGTGTCAATGGTTTCAAAAATTATATTCTGTATTTAACACTGGGTGAAACAGAGGTTATATTAAAATGTGAGGAGATGCATTGTATTGTCACATGAATGATAACATCAGTGATGTGGTCATTGATGTCAAATGAGATGTCATCAGTGATGTCATCAGTGATGTCATTTGAGATGTCATCAGTGATGTCATCAGTGATGTCACTGACCATGTCATGAATGATGTAATATGTGACATCATCAGCAGTGGATTGCAGGTGCGCGATATATAGTTAGTGCAACTAACTATATATGGAATTTCAATGGTTTTGTGTGAGTAAAATAAGGTTTTTTAAATGCTAATTCCTAACTATATATGGTCTATAACCTATGGTTTTTTCAGTGAATTTTCAAGGTTTTGTAAATGCTAATTCCTAACTATATATGGTCTATAACCTATGGTTTTTTCAGTGAATATATATATACATGAAAATTGTATCTATTTTCAGTGTTTAGAATTTTAGATAATTCATTATTCTTGCTCCAAGGTATCAAACTTAAAGTGGCAACCATGTCATTAGAGCATCCATTAGCAGACTCTCTATATCTTAAAATGAAGGTTGTTTCTTTTCATGTTTTCTTGCAGGTAATGTTATGCTACTACGTGTGCTTCCTTCTGTGTATGAGAGACAGCCACAGCCAATCAATGAGCACATAACACATTTAGTGGCCTGGATGTCCCAGCTCGAGCCGACAGAGCAGCACCACCTTCTAAGACTCATACAAACTGTTGCACAGAAAAGGGAACCTGGGGTAAGTTTTTTGTACCTTAATCAGGCACCTAGTGTTTCACAAAGGGTTTAATTTGCACAATAAAAGAGAACATCTAAGTGAGTAAACAAGTCTACATGTCGTACAGTCTTTTTAATTTACATAACCTAATCATTTTCCGGTACAGGTTATTAGACATTTTACTGGAAACTCCTGAAACCTCGAGGCAGCATTAGCTGTCTGTTGTTGAAGCTTTCCGTTCTTTCTTCTTCTTTTTCTTTTGCTAGATTAGTGATAATCTGCTCAACTGTAAAATTGAGTATGAATTATCAAACAAAAGGGTTCTTAAACAAATGTTTTGGCAATCAGTTCTTGTTCTAGATACAATTATACAGATTGAATGGTGAATGAGATAATGTCTGTTATTGAGGTTATAATGCTAAATTAGACTCATAGAGATTGTACTCATTTGTATTTATTTGGAAGTGAATGATTTACATACATTAGATGACTGTTAAAGGGATAAATGTTGCAAAACATGTGTTGGCCTTTTTTTGTTATTAATATTTCGGACTAAATAAAAAAATTTCTCTACTGTGAAAAATGAATGGTGTTCCTCGCTTGTTTGTTTTCTTCAATAATTTGAAACATTATCAAACCTGGCAAGCTGGTAGATTTTTTTGACGGGGGACCACATGGCCATCTAAAGGTTTGAGTTTGCCTTAACATAATTTCCTGGTATCTTCATTTGTATCACAAGTGGTCTACATAACTAGTGCATGGTGAGTACTTCACTTGCCCTGTTTAGTATTGCGAAACCAGTGTGTGGTAATGGCTTTGTTTTCTCCAAGCCCATTGTGTATTGAGGAGACACTGAGGCACGGCACAATTTTGTGTCCAGCACTTTTAGAGGCCAGAGGAGTGGTGTGTTTATTTGCCTTAGTCAAGCCATCCAGGACCACCCGCGACTCGAACTGCTCAGGTGAGGAGCACTGAGCCTGTGAGTCACCAGAAATTATGGCACCTTTCCTTTTTTTCTAAACTCAGTCATTGCCGTACAAGAGAGCCACCGCAGCATCTCTCGGCGAGGCTCCCTTGGAAAACCCATCGCCTGGACAATGTGTGAGACACCAATGACACGGAAGCTCTTGCCGACGGCTCTGCCCCATTCCATAGATCAGGAAGTACTGCTCGCCCGAGGCAGATCAGTGTGCTAGGCTGACTCATGGTGCCAGGGCATGACAGTGCGAGCCGAGAAGAGGTCCCCGATGTGGTTCTCACTCTGGTGGCATGGAGCAGAAGCCACTAAAGGTACTGGGCTGTAACACTTGAACCCCGCGGCAGCTACATTCAGGAGTGGCTTGGTCATTTTTAATGCTCATTTATCTCGGCAGCTGCACCACGCGTCAACACAAAGTACTTTGGTGCCTCACAAGCCTAGACAAAAACAGCCGCAGGGAAGTTAATGCATTGGTTCTTTACTCCAGGGGAAGGTGATGTGTTGGTTCCTTACTGCCATGCGGGGGAGGTGATGCGTCGGTTCCTTACTAAAGGGGAGGTGATGCGTTGGTTTCTTACTGTGAGGAGAGGTTATGTATTGGTTTCTCACTGCGGCCCTGGCGTTCTTGTAGACTTGGCGCCCCAGTGCAATGCATGAGGATTGGGGATGTGTCGTTCTTGATACAGGGCTGCGGCAACAGCACTGCGTTGGTCTCTCCAGGAGCGGTCCCACAATGCTTTGGAACTTGCAGTCGCACAGCAGGGCCTGCGTCTGAATCGGTGTGGTGATCTCTGACTTCAGAGATCGGTGCACAGGGTTTGGTGTGCGGTGATTTCTCCAGCCGCGGGCAGGTGCTGCGTTGGTTTCTTCAGCTGCACGATGGCGATGTGGGGAAAGAGGTGCATATGTGTCACAGTTCACATAGTTGCATCTCTGTTCCAGGTCCCAAAAGCAGGAACAACCTCCAGAGGCCCAACTCAGCAACAGACACTTTGTGGCAGGTCAGTACTCCCAGCAAGGAATTTCAGGAGAGCTGGTGGTGAAATCTTTGTGTCCCTAAGACTTCAGAACTGAAAGCAAGCTCTACTTCAAGCCTGTGGAGATCTTCTTCAAGCAGGAGACAGCACACAGCAAAGTCTTTATCCTCTCCCTAGCAGAAGCAGCCACTGTAGGCCAACTCCAGACAGCAAACAGCAACGGGGCAGTACTTTTCCTTTGGCTTTACCAGCTTTTCTCCTTGGAAGAGGTTCCTCTTGAGTCCAGAAGTATTCTAAAGTTGTGGGGTCTGGGCCCCAATACTTATATTCCATTTCTGTTTGTTCTCTTGTGGCAAAAAGGCTCTGTGCTCAATCAAAACCAGTTATGTTCTGACTGGTCCAGCTTCCTGGCAGGAAGTGGAGACAGCATTGTGTAAGGCAGACCAGGTATGTTCAGGTGCTAGGAAAGCTCCTCCCCTACACTAAATGCAGCCCAGATCTATTCAACCCAGCCCTGACTCGTCCAGGAAAGGCAGGATACACCTTACACCCCCCCCAGTGGCTGTTTAAAGTTAATGCACATCCCCAGCCCCTTTCACTCCAAAGCCAGACAGCCAATTCACAAACCAGCAGAGGCACATAGGGTGGCTAAGCAAGAAAATTCCCACTTTCTAAAAGGGGTATTTTCAAACACAGAATGTAAAAATCATCCTTACTAAAAGATACATCTTAACATTCTGAGTTCAGTCATACGCAACTTTACCTTCCTATCTTGTCCCAATGGGAAGTTATATTTATAAGATGTTATAAATAAACTCCCATTCTATCCTATGGGACAGATAGCCTTTCCATAGTGAAAAACAAATTACACTATAGTTCACTATCAGGACATGTCACACACACCACGACATGTCCTACCTTTCACATGCACTGCACCCTTCCCACAGGGGTACCAAGGGCCTACCTTGGGGGTGATTTACATGTAATAAAAGGGAATGTCAGGGTCTGGCAAGTGGGTGCACTTGCCAGGTTGACATGGCAGAACCAAAGTGGGCACAGACACTAGAGTGGAAAGTCTGAGAACCTTTTGCAATGCTGCTTGTGTGGGTGGTACAATCAGTGCTGAAGGCCCACTAGCAGCAGTTGACTTACAGGCCCTGGGCACACACAGTGCACTGTACTAGGGACTTAGTAGTAGGTCAAACAAGCCAATCATAGAAACATCAATCCATAATGACGATTTACACAGAGAGCATATGCACTTTGGCACTGATCCGCAGTGGCAAAGTGCCTAGAGTCATAAAACCAACAAAAACAGGGACAAAAACAGGAGGCCAGAAAGTGTGGGGATAAACCAGCTGAAAAAGTCAAGTCTAACAACTTTAAATGTGTTTATGGCCATTTCCTGTCAAAAAGTACAAATGAAAAATTATAATCTATACTTTGACGTTTTCTAGGATTTAGTGATAGCCCTGACAGTGAAAACAGCTTTTGGGGCCAAAGTCAGTGGAGGAACATGCCCATTTTAATTTTGCATATGTTTCACTTTTATTATTATTATTATCATTATTGTTATTGTTGTTATCATTATTATTATTATTATCATCGTCATCATCATCATCATTATTATTATTATTACTAATAATAATCGTTATTCAATTATGCATCATAATCATAAAAGAAAGGAACATACGCATAAAAACCACAGTAAAACATTAAAAAGCTTATTAAGCACAATAAAGTACAATTTATTCTGAAAAGATGATGAGTGAGCATTTAAGAACGTTATAAAATTACCTGCCCAGCCTAACATATACATCATTATTTACTAGGCACACATTATGTTATTCCAGTGTAAGGCACCTTTTAAATAACCATAACCGCCAACATCACCGCCTGATCAGGTAATAACTGTAAATGTAAAAAGGCAGGGCGAAATTGAGTAAAACCCCTTGTTTTTAAAAGTGGTAGTAAGTACCTTTTGCGTAAGAATTCCTAGTATTTACAAAATAAAACCAGATGTATTAAGGTCTAGGGTGACCTATCATCATAACGGCAAGTTTAAAGGGCATGGGGATATAACTGACCCGGAGGGAAACATATCATAGTACAAATCGTACCCAGACTAAATTTAGTAAGCAGTGTTCTGTCCCTGGGGTGTTTAACTACTATGAGATAAAGTTCAACACCATTGACGGATTTCAACAGCTGATAGGATCTGATTGAGTTTTTCTCCAACACCCAGGCTTCCCTCTCGTCTTTAACCTTATTTAGAATTCTTTCCTTGAAAACACCACGATCACCTTTTTTAAGGCAGTGTGGGCAGTAAAAATGTCCATACAACCTAGGGAACGGACAACGGATTTTATGTAATTTATCCATGGTATCTTATGACCATATATGCATTCAATGCAGTCTTCAATCACGTTCCTGTTGAACCACAGTATCTCGTCGACCCAGTAACAGTGGAGACAGTTTAAAATGATCCTCCACATAGTTCAAATACAGTTCCTGGTGGGTTGCAATCGAGGAACTTTTTGGACCCAGCTCCAGAAGTTCTCTATAGAAACGGTCCTCTTCAAGTTGGATCACCCTACAACTGTGGGACCCCAAAATGGCTGCACCGTATATCAGGACTGCGAGACAATTCATTCTGTAGATTTGCAACAGGGACAAAATGGGCTTATTACCCCCTGACAGGTAAAATCTAAACAGGGCGCAACAGCCTTGTGTGAATTTGGAGCAGTGACTGGAAATGCAAGAAAGCCAGTTGTTCTGTTCATTGAATGATACCCCCAGATAAGGAAAGGTGGAAACCATAGAAAGTTTTTGCCCTTTGATGTCAACAGGTCTTGTTCTAGCTTTCTTCCTCCCACAGACCATATAATGGGTCTTTGAGATGTTTGTATCTAGGTCCAGATCGTGCATGAACTTAACATACTTGTCAACCAGGAGTTTTAACCCATTGCCGGTTCGGGCCATCAATACGGCGTCGCCGGCATATAACAGGGTAGGCATGCTAACAGACTTTAACCTAGGCAGATCACCTCCATTTTCGCTCAAGCAGGTATTCGGGCTATTAATATATAATAGAAACAATATTGGTGCCATCACACATCCCTGCCGGACCCCTGTGGGAGGCTAAAAGATTCAGTTGTCTCCCCTCTGTATCGTATCTGACGCAGGCATTTACGTCTGCATGAAGAGCTCTAAGAAAATCGATCAACTGAGCTGGCAATCCCATTACCCCAAGAATGTCCCAAAGCTTAGACCTGTTCACCCTGTCAGAGGCTCTACTGAGGTCCATAAATGCAAGGAAGATGCACCCCTGCTTCGCCACAACGTAAGGTTATGGTTCAGGCATTGTTCCAATGTACCCATCCCTTCCATGAATCCATATTGGAAAGGACAGATAACATAATTTGCCATGGCCATTCGCTGTAGGACAATATGCCCAACCACCTTAACCACTGAGCTTACCAGGGAGATTGGCCTATAGCAGGTATGATCCAGCCTATTCCCCTTCTTAAACACTGGGACTATGATAGCAGATTTCCAGCTCAACGGTAGGCCTAACTGGGTCACGGTATGAAGGACATTAGTCAGAACTGAAGCCCGGAGGTGCGGTTCTGCCTTGCATAAATCCATGGGTATCCCATCTGGCCCAGTTGCTTTATTGGATGGGCTACCCATGATGGCATCATAGACCTCCTCATACTCAAACCTATTCTCCAGTGGGTACAAGTTATCAGTGTCTCCCTAGTGAGTGGGGAGATCTTTGTCCAGTATGTACACCTTGTGATAATGGGCAACCAAAGGGCTGGGAGGATAGAGGAGCCTATATCATCTTGCGCAGCCACATTGGGGTGCCTTCCATTAACCACCACCAAAAAGTCCCTAGAATCTCTAGAAGAGCAAATGGACATCAACCGTTTCCAAGATGCTTCTTTAAGTTCAGCCTTTCGCTTCCATAAGTATAATTTGTACTCCCCTCTAGCGTCCGTGATAATATCCTGGTTGCAGGGTTTAGTGTTGAGGACCTCACGTAAATAATAACCCACCGACCAGCAATCTTTGTCGAGCCAGCCCAGTTTTGCAACCCTGACTTTACTCGCCATATCCCTAATGATATTAGCTGTGGACTCGTTTAATTGGTAAAAAGCTTCCACAAATAAAGCAGGTGTTGTTTCCAGGGCTAACAGGGGCTCCATGATAATGGTGATATTAAGTCTACTACAGCTTTCATCACTTTAGTCATTGGGAGATTGCTTCACTCTACCCTCAACCCCCATCTTTCGTAGTTAAGCCAATCAGGCCTTGATCAGAGTTTATGTCAGAACCAACATTAACTCATAGTACTGTTTCTATTGGGTAGTGGTTGCTAAAATTAGTTTCATGTACCAGCCCTGGGCTGATATAACTATCAAGAGACCTAAAGATAAAAATATAATCAATAAAGGTCCCTTTACCCTAACCCACAAAAGTGGGCGATTCCCTAGACGGGCTAGGGCCCACAGGCATTACATTCCTTAAACTAGCTTGACCAAGCACCTTTGATAGTTTACTTCCACTCTGATCCGACCCTGAGTCGCTAGACACTAGGTCCTCTACCACAAAAGGGTTACTATTATTGGGATTTTGTCCTGGCGTAGCATTAAAATCCTCATCAATTATAATGTTAAAAATGTAAAATAGGCATATGATGTGATCTCTAGGAGTGACACTACTTTAAAGAGCGCATCGATCGGGCACCCAGGGTCGCTTATAGAGGACTTATAAAAAATTCACTAAGAGAGAAGCACCCAAAGGATCTCAATTCCCCTATGTTTTAGTGAAATTGGAAATACCTTTAAGTTAGCAGAGAATCGGACTAAGCTAATTAGTCCCCCTTGTAGCGTATGACCAGGGCAAGGAGTTGCTACCACACAAAAACTTTCATATCCATCCCAGCCAACCGGATCAAGATGCCCAAGTCTCCTTAAGCAAAATGACATCAAAATTAGAAATAAAGTTCTGCCATTCGAGGTTCAGCAGCTTATCCCTGATATCTGCTATGGTCCAGCTTATAATTTTCAGGGAACACCCGGGAACACTTACAGACTCAGCAGGAACATTACTTGGATAACCAATGTCTGTCGTGGGGGGGACTAACACTAGATGTACAAGGGGAAATATCCTGAAGTCAATCATTGTGTTCCAAGGCACAGATGTGATCAAATCTATTACTCACAGGAATAGCTATTTGCTCATCGGAGATAGCTGATTGCCTAAAAGTGTGATGGTTCATGCTAACCCCTTTAGGGGGATGGGGCTGTCAGCAACTGTAGAAAAAGCCAAGCGGGAGGATGTTAATATGTGCTTCCTTGATGGACAGTATGATTGAGCTAGAAAGTAAACGCTTGGCCAGAGCAGGTGACCTACAGTTGATAACAATACAATCCCCTTCCCCTGGGATTTAGGCATAGTACCAAGCCACCCCACTGTGACCAGGAGGCGGAGGGAGGTCCCCTTTCCCCGACACCCCCTCGATGTCTATTACCCTCTTTGTCTCCAATGCAGCGACCAGAGGACTGGAAGAGAGAGACTCCATGGGCTCCTACCGACCCACGAGAAGAGGAAGGGCACTGTTTCTTTAACTGGGCGGAGTTCGAGCCCGGAAGCGCCCCCTGGCCAGCTGGAGCAGCGGAAGTAAATGCCGGCTCGCCCGAGACTCGAGTGTGTTCATCACCCGGAGGAGAAGAGGTCGGGTGGACCGAAGGCGGGGTGTGCAGCGTGGAGAAGATCGAGGAGGCGAACAGCGAGAGACCGAAGGGGACACGGCAGCAGAGACGAGACTACCGACGGGAGAGCCAGGAGGCCAACGACAAGGCGTTTCGCCCAGCCACACTTCAAGGGAAGTGTGGCTCAGCCAGGTACGTGATCGTATCGTGGGCTGGGCGGGCAGAAGAGGTCTTAAACCTCCGTAGAGCACCCGACAGAGTTATCCCTGCACAGATCCCCTTCCCTCATTCACCACCGGCACAACGTAGTTGTTTGATGCACGCGTGTTAACCTCACTCCCTTTCCCTTATCACGCTCATAACCCGAGTGCTTGTCTAAAGCGTGTTTCTTTTCTTTTGTTGGTACCCGAGACCCGACCACCACGACGGACGCGAGAGGGACTACGACTCCCAGAAGTCCACGGGAGGGAGGAAGACCAGGCGTTGACCAGAGGAAGGAGAGGAGTTCGCCAGCGCGCCGAGACACAGAACCCCCCTACCGTACTATAGAAACGGGACACGGCGAAAGCGATTGTTAAAAACAATAAAGCCAGGGTTACCAAAACCACAAGCCTACGTGTATTCATCCATCCCGCCACAAGTGGTGGAGAATTCGGGCAGCCCAATAGCCATCCGTCAACCCAGGATGGAGGAACTTCTACAAACATTGGTGAAAGGACAGGAGCAGTTAGGCTGGGTAGTGGAACAACAACTGACCACTGCCCAGGCGGATCGAGAGACATTTAAGAACACCGTAGCCACCCAGATCGAGGGACTGCAGAAGATAATAGGGGACCCCAGCAACCCCTTCTATAGGGAACCCAGACCAGCTAATCCTATGCCGTCAGGAATCTCCCTCCAGAAATATATCCCTGGAGAAGACCCCGATGCATTCCTAACAAATTTCGAGGGAGTGGGTATGGCCTGTGGGTGGCCTGTGGAGAAATGGCCCTTCTTCCTTGCACCCCTACTGACTCATGAAGCCCAGGCAGCATACCAGGTGGCCAATGCCTCTGGCCAAACCCCCTACCCCCAAATCAAAACCATTATCCTGGATCACCTGGGTCTCGATAGTGAAGCCTACAGGGTGCGCTTCAGGAAGGAAAGGGGAACATCAGCTAACAATCCGAAAACCCTGTATTTCAGACTAAAAATGGCCGCTGACAAATGGCTTACACCACAGACCAGCAGCAAAGAAGAAATAATGGACAAAATCTACCTTGAGCAATACCTGGAGGCACTACCATACAGAACCCAGAAATGGCTCATACAACATTCTAATCTAACAACGCTGCAGGCCATGGAAATGGCGACTACCTTTTCCAGGGCCCAACCGAGACTACTTCCTATGGAGCAAGAAAAACCGACCCGTCCCCCACCTCGTTACGAAAAGAAAACACACCAAGTGATACCAAGCTTCCAAGGGCCGCAGTGTTTTGAATGTGGGTCGTGGGGCCACATAGCCCATATGTGTCCCCAGAAGAAAGCCACCGAAGAGCCGATGGAAGTCGGCTACCTGCCGAAACCAATCCTGTACACAGCCGAGCTAGGCGGGGATTTTTATGTAAGTGTGCGGGTAAACGGGATAAAAGCAAAAGCCCTCCTAGATTCGGGCTGCAAGCAGTCAGTAGTGCAGGGGCACTTGGTACAGAACGATCAGGTTCTCCCCGAGACCATAGTGCATATTAAATGTGTCCATGGGGATGTCAAGGGGTACCCTGTTGCATTTATACCCCTGCAGATGACGGAAGGGAAGACCATGGTAGTCAAGGTAGGAGTACTAGAGACCTTACCCGAGAAGATCATAATAGGGACGGACAATCCCCAATTCCTAGAAACATTCGCCCAGACCCTCAAACAAGAAAAACCCTTTTCCCCTAGGACCAATCCCGCCCTAGTCACTGCAGACCCCTGGGTCACGGATCGAAGTTTTAAGTTCGCTCAGGCCAACAACGCCAGTCTGTATAACGCCTGGGAACAGGCCCATCAAGCCCAGGACGATCCCCATCCCCGTTATCCCCGGTTCCTGATCGAAAACGACCTACTGTATAGACAGGGTAACCCCACAGGTGTCCCGCAATTACTGGTCCCTTCTGACTTCAGGGAGCAGATCATGTACTACTCACACACACACCTCTTAGCAGGACACTCAGGGGCCGAAAAGACAACTCAGAACGTGCTCCGTTATTTCTACTGGCCAGGAGTGTATCAAGACATAAAGAAACACTGCCAAGCGTGTAACATTTGCCCGAGGAAGAACACCACCCGTCCAGCACCAGTGCCCTTGCAGCCATTATCGATAATAGGGGTACCGTTCGAGAGAGTAGCTATGGACCTAATTGGCCCTCTACCGAAAATGAAGAGGGGCAACATGTACGCATTGGTGATCGTGGACTATGCGATGAGATTTCCGGAAGCTTTTCCCCTCTGAGCCCCAACCACCAAAGCCATAGCAGACAAGTTCCTTGAGCTGTTTTCCAGAGTTGGATTTACGAAGGAGGTGATCACAGACCAAGGAACGCCTTTTATGTCAAAACGTATGCGGGAAGTGTGTGCCCTCCTGAACCTCCACCAGATCCGGACCTCGGTGTATCACCCCCAAACGGACGGACTGGTGGAACGCTACAAAGGTACCCTCAAGGCCACGATGAAGAAGATGCTGACCGTCAACGGAACTGAGTGGGACCGGATACTCCCTTTGGCACTGTACGTGATAAGAGGAAAAAGATAAAGCAGTCTCGGCTGCTCGTCGTTCGAAATGTTATATGGTCGGCAGCCCCGAAGTTTACTGGAAATGACAAAAGAAGTATGGGAGACAGAGCAACAAGGCGACTCCAGAAGTCTCCTTGAATACAGCCAAACATTGAAAAACACCTTGGGAAAAATCAGGGAGCTTTCCTATTCACAACTGGAGAGAAACCAAGCGAAACAGAAGACCTGTTATGACAAGGGTAAAAAGTGGAGACAATTGGCAGTGAATGATTGGGCTCTTATTCTGCACCCCTCAACAACACAAAAAATTCCAGACGGAGTGGCAAGGGCCCCACCGAGTGATCAAGACCATCGGGAAAACAACATACAAGTTGCAGATGTTCCCCAGGAAGACACAAATATATCACATAAACATGTTAAAGAAATGGATCGGGCCTCCACCCAGCGCCCATAACCTCACCTTACCCACAAGGTCCAGCACCGAATCCACAATGGACAACCTTGTCATTAACGAAGGGCTACGAAGCACCCAGCAAGAGGCCCTATCGACGACCCTCCGTCCCTTTGCGCCGGTGTTTTCGGACCTCCCCAGGAAGACAACATGTATCGAACACCGCATTGACACCCCGAACGGAACAGTCATCAAACAACGACCCTATCGGATACCAGCGGCACGAAGATCGGCCATACAAAAAGAGGTACAAGAAATGCTACGCTTAGGCGTGATCCGACCCTCCAGAAGCGAATGGTCGTCGCCGATCGTCAAGGTGCCCAAACCCGACGGCAGCATACGTTTTTGTATGGACTTTGGCGCCCTGAATGCGGTGTCCTCATTCGATGCGTACCCGATACCACGTATCGATGAATTTATTGAAAAGTTGGGACAAGCCCAATACATCAGTACCATCGACCTGACCAAGGGATATTGGCAGGTGCCACTCAAAGAGGAGGACAGAAAGAAGACGGCATTCGCAACTCCCGACGGGTTATATGAATTCAACGTATTACCCTTCGGACTGCACGGTGCCCCGGCAACATTTCAAAGGCTGATGAACGAAGTGTTACGGGAACACCAAGCCTTTAGTTCGGCTTACCTAGACGACATCATCATTTTTAGCTCGTCCTGGAAAGAACACCTTCAGCACCTGACCACTATCCTGACGCAACTACAGGAAGCCGGCCTTCACATCAACGCCAAAAAGTCCCGAATAGGCTTCCAAAAAGTGAAATACTTGGGTTACTTGTTGGGACACGGACTGATCGAACCTCATATTGAGAAGATTAGGGCCATCGCAGACACCCCCTTCCCACATAACAAAAAAGAGATGAGGGCCTTCCTGGGTTTGATAGGATACTATCGTAGGTTCATACCCTCCTTTTCCGACCTAGCAAGCCCCCTCACCGACACATTAAAAAAAGACTACAGGCCTGTCGGATTCCGAGAACCCACACCAGAAATGTGGAAGGCGTGCAATGCCCTCAAGAGGACCATCACCACCGGTCCGGTGCTGACTTCTCCTGACTTTTCACGCCCCTTCATTGTGCACACGGATGCTTCTGACTATGGGGTGGGGGCTGTCTTGTCACAAATGTCTAGTGAGGGTATCGAACATCCCATTCTGTACATCAGTCGGAAGTTGTTTCCAAGGGAGATCAAATATCCGGCGATCGAAAAAGAATGCCTGGCCATCAAATGGGCCGTGGATAAACTCCGGTATTGCTTAGAGGGGCATCCATTCACATTATACACGGACCACGATCCCTTAACATGGATGAGCCGCAACATCTCTAACAACCCTAGGGTGCTGCGGTGGTTTCTCTCCCTACAACCCTTCTCCTTTACGATCTGTCACCGTAGTGGCAGGGACAACGGGAGCGCGGACTTTCTCTCGCGTCACCCTCTCCCCGATCGGGAGAATCCAGGGGGGGTGGTGTGTGACCAGGAGGCGGAGGGAGGTCCCCTTTCCCTGATACCCCCTCGATGTCTATTACCCTCTTTGTCTCCAATGCAGCGACCAGAGGACTGGAAGAGAGAGACTCCATGGGCTCCTACCGACCCACGAGAAGAGGAAGGGCACTGTTTCTTTAACTGGGCGGAGTTCGAGCCGGAAGCGCCCCCTGGTCAGCTGGAGCAGCGGAAGTAAATGCCGGCTCGCCCGAGACTCGAGTGTGTTCATCACCCGGAGGAGAAGAGGTCGGGTGGACCGGAGGCAGAGGTGTGCAGCGTGGAGAAGATCGAGGAGGCGAACAGCGAGAGACCGAAGGGGACACGGCAGCAGAGACGAGACTACCGACGGGAGAGCCAGGTGGTCAACGACAAGGCGTTTCGCCTTCATGGGAAGTGTGGCTCACCTGGCTCACACTTCCCGCATACGTTTTGACATAAAAGGCGTTCCTTGGTCTGTGATCGTGATCGTATCGTGGGCTGGGCGGGCAGAAGAGGTCTTAAACCTCCGTAGAGCACCAGACAGCGTTATCCCTGCACAGATCCCCCTTCCCTCATTCACCACCGGCACAACGTAGTTGTTTGATGCACGCATGTTAACCTCACTCCCTTTCCCTTATCACGCTCATAACCCGAGTGCTTGTCTAAAGCGGGTTTCTTTCTTTCGTTGGTACCCGAGACCCGACGACCACAACGGACGCGAGAGGGACTACGACTCCCAGAAGTCCATGGGAGGGAGGAAGACCAGGCGTGGACCAGAGGAAGGAGAGGAGTTCGCCAGCGCGCCGAGACACAGAACCCCCCCTACCGTACTATAGAAACGGGACACGGCGAAAGCAATTGTTAAAAACAATAAAGCCAGGGTTACCAAAACCACAAGCCTACGTGTATTCATCCATCCCGCCACACCCACCCTTCTGACAAACAAAATATCGTCATAGTCCTTACAGTCAAAATGTGCGTTCTTTGTCAACCAATGACAAACTTTGTTTTTGAGTTGGCTGGTGGTTTCTATTATGTTAGCGCTAATACTTAGCATCCCTGTCAAAATAGGGACATAGGGATAACAATCCTGAGGTAAATTTAGTCAAAGAAGCCTTGCGTCCGGCTTGGCTTTCCACTCCACCTGTTCCCTCAGGACTGGTTGTTCCAAACATGGCCTGCGGGACATGTCCACTTCTGGAAGATTCCTTACTGCAGACAAAGCCAGGGAAACCAAGGGCTGGAAGAGCAGCTGGGTTGAATTAGAGACGCAGATATCAGCTCCTTCCATGGCTTGGCCTTTGGAGAAAGTATCTGCCCCATGGGTATTGAACGAATCAGGCCCCAAAATCCTTCCACCCAAAAGATAAATTGAGTACATCGCTTCTTTAAGTGGATCAAACCGTCCAGTTTGGTTATGGCTGACTCCAGGGCGAATAATCTTTCCACCAAGGGGGCGATGCCTAACTGGATCGCGTCCTTAAGTTTGCCAATCATATCAGACCAGTCCATAGTAGCAGGATTCACTGAGCCCAGACAATTAGTGTTAGGCCAGTTTATAGATGAAATTGACAGTCCTTCTGTACCTTTCTCGTTAGGTGGTTGTTTGGTTTGCCTCTTCCTTTTAGGTAGGGGTGAGCAGATGCTTTTGTTAGGAGTCTCCATTGCAGGGTTGTCAGACAAATGATGTGAAATAAAAATTACCTTGGAACTAATATCACTGACAATCACCATTAATCTTCCGCACTTAACATTCCATCCATTCCCAGTGCCAAAACAGGAGACCCCCACAGTTATAAGTACAAACACATCATGATTGACACTCCCGGTTACAAGAAAATGTTCAGATTTATTTATCACTTGATATCAAAGGTAAAAACACAATACTAATCAAAAATTAATCACATTAACATTCCCAAAACAGTTAAAAAAATATTAAAAAACATCACAAAAGAGTCATTATTAGGTGATTCATTTCGAAATCATCTCAGACAATTAATTTCTTAGAATTTATTTAAAAAGTCAGGCTAATATCAGTAAATCCTAGCACAATAGTCGCTTGAATTTAATTAAAACAGTAGAGTCAACGCGCTTCGGTGTGCTGACCAGTATGCACCACCTTTCACAAGACAAGGGTAGATGATTGTCTTTTTTTCACAACATTAAAAGTTCAACTGACGGGATGCGCACCCGTCGGAGCAGCAGCTGGATGACGTGAGGTTTCTCTCTAAGGAAGAAAATCTCCAGATTAAGAAATAATAAGTGGTGATGAAATAGTAGCACACCAGCAGAACCATACCCTGGCGACATTGGGCCATGGGATCCATCTATATCCTTACTGGCGAGCCAGGCTTGGCTCCAGTTTTAGGTTGCAATACACAGTCCTGATGAAGACTCGCAGCTAAGGCTTGAATTCCTGTTTGCATAGTCGAGTCGAAACGTCGACGCTCCTCACTTGATCAAGACCTGCATTGTATGCACATTGAATTTTACAGAATTACACGTACATCATTGATGGACAGGCTTGAATTTACTGGGCTTCATTACCAGCATCTGTAAATAACGAATTTAATACCTTTACTTTGTGATTCACCCCTTCACTAGCCAACTCCTCCACTTTCCTATTCTTTCTCCCTCTCCCTTTTGCGCGCAACCTATGTTGATGGTTATAAACAATCCTGATTTGGGCTCAAAATAAACAAATCGTATTAAGTATACTCAGTTTTTGCGCTTGTGTTGATGTGTGGTTTATTGAATTTTTATTGAATTCATATGCATAAATATGGTTATTGTGCATGTAGAAATTTCTCCCCTTGTTTCAGGTTATTGATTAACCGTGTTGTAATGGTATACACAACGTAAATTCGCAAATAATTCTTGAAGTGTTGGTCACGGACCATTGTTTTCATTCCCGCATTGCGCCCAGGTCCGTCCTGACTTTAAGGGCTACCCCATTATCTATAATGGCTAACTTTCAGATTCGACATCAATGTTAAAGCTCGCTGCTGGTTGTTGTTTGTGTGGGTTTACTCGACCTGCTGTGAGCATTACAAATCTCACAGTTGATAATCGTGAGTTCACATTTATACTCCAATTGTTTATATCCACTCCTATTCTTAAATAGACATGGAATCTCGCTGCTTCCAGCCAACACCAGTCAATGAGATACCGGCCAGACGGCACCTACTGTTACAATGAAAGCTCAAAATAGCATTTCTGCATCAATCCTAACACAATAAAGTACGGGATACCAACTTATCTGACAATCACATCATCATCTCATCCGGAGGACATTAACTTATAAGCCGCTCCCAATCCTCCTTTGAGTTCAAACCCTTTCTGACTGTGTTTAAAATGGATATATACCACTGTTCTCGATGTTTCTGTTTTACAGTGATATCACTACCACGTCTACTGCCAGTGATTTTTTGTTAGATGAATGAACCTCGGAGAAGACGCAGGTAAGACTGCTTATTCTGGGGCACTGAGAGTCCTAGAGAAGCAGACTGTGGAGCTTTCATGGCTACCCCCCCCCTAGTAAAGATCCAGATACCCCCGCCTCCATCGATAACCTGCCCTCGGCCAGGTCACTTTCAGTGGTAATAACCCCCACTGCTCTTGCTAGGAAGGAATCCAGGGTTGTACTATTTGTAAATGTAATGCTCTTCTCATGGGTGCCCGGAACTTTGCATTTCACCATTTTGCCAAAAACCACCTTAGCCTGGAGAGCAGAAAATCAACCTGGGTAGCTAAGGCCAAATTGTCCAGAGAGCAGATTGAAGGGATTGGTAAAAAGAGTAAAAAAAGCACCAACAAAAACTCACCCACCAAACCCTGAACCTCACGCTATCTCAGCTGCAAGAGGAAGGTCCCAACCCAGCCTCCTCCAGGCGATGACGGGCAAAGACGGGTCTGCTCTTGGCTTAGTCTTGGCCCCGGGGCGTCCCGCGCTGTGGAAGCCAAATAAGGCTTTTCAACCTGCGCCTCCTGGCGCAGTAGGCATGGACATGGATGGCGTTTCAAGCGGTTCCTGCAGCGAAGACGGTCTGGGCTTGTGGTCCGCTGCCTCAGCCCTCTGCACTGCGCTGCAAGTCAAAATATTGGCTTAACTTTTACATATTAGCCAACTCTCCTTGTGAGCAACAATATGTACTTAGAGGTGACTTTTTAATATTTAAAAGCAGGGTTTCCCACATGACAATTTTTTTTCCAGGTTTGACACCAGGTTTTTAGGCTGATGCATACAAGCTACACATGAAATCCCTGAGGCACTATTATACAGACCAACGCTGTGGATGGCATAATAGGTGCTGCAGTCCACTAGTGGCTATTAACATCCAGGCCCTGGGTGCATTTTCTATAACATATACTAGGGTCTTGTAGGGACGTTAAATAGGTCATTCAAGGATAAGCCAATTTAACCGTGTTTAAAGGGGGAGCAGAGCTATGATACTCTTGTTTAGAAGGACTAAAAACGCACAGTGATCTAAGTCCAACAAAAATAGGGTCCAGAAACAGGTGAAAAATCTGGAGTGACCAGGTAGAAAATATGGATTTGCTCCATTTGGTAATTACCATATTACTTGGAAATCTGATCATTATACAAACTACTGTTTGCACAGGGCTCAGAATTTTCTTCCAGCCTAGTTACTAGGGCCTTTGACAAGTTAACATGTGTTTATGTCTAAAGCAGCACATATCCCAAAAAACGTTGCTTATTTTGGCCACTTCCCATGCATCTCTATGGCACCCCTCTGCTTTTTTCAGGGCCTACTCAGATTAAGACTCCTGGAACCAAACTTGTCGAACATATAGTTAAAGGTACCCTGTTTGCTGCACCGGATCATAATATAGAAATTTCAGCACAGAAAAAGGACATGAGAAACACCTTAGACAGTGAGTAATTAGTGTTTCAAGTTTTCTTCATATCCAGCAACTGACTTCAGAACACTTCGTGGAGAGGGAACCTATTTCAGTGTCTGTCTGGCATCTTGACAAAGCTTGAGTGACAGAGTGTCACCGACTTACTTTCAATAGTGGGGCACCCGTGCATCAAAATTGCGAAAAGTAGATTTTTTTTCAAAAAAAGTTAGTTTTAGTTGAGACTATAATAATAAGCAAGTTCACATTTAGGCTGATGCGAACGGTATAAATACATGCAGGTAAATATGACTGCTCTAAATTGTCTTTGAGATCGCCCTATCAAAAGAATTAGGACTGGAAAATCCGATAAAAAGGCCTTTGCAGCTTTTTAAGGGAAGTTAATTTGGAGCTGAATTTAGAAAACTGCATTTGAAAGGACCGCGTAACTCTGTAGCGCCTCATCACAAAACGCCACTGTTGCATTGAAAGGGGCAGCCGTGCGATAACCTGTTTCCTGTATGTATTGCGAGAATGACGTAATCGGTGCGCAGATAGCCAGCTAGTCTAGACTGGAGGCGTATGAGGAAGGAGAGTGGGCCGAAGGGAAAAGGAGGGGTCGAGGGGCCTTCAAAGACAGAAAGACAGAGACTGCCCAACAGTCAGGGTGAAACCACTGGGGGTGGGGGTGGGGGGGGAGGGGGGGGGGTTGACGTTAAGGGCGTGACTTAAAAACACGTAAACTAGAAATCTGTGCTTGGACTTAGACCCATCCTCAGATCTAATTTGATCAACATGGCAGGGGCAGATATAGTTAGTAATCAATCGTAAATTGCTATTTAATGATGATTCTAATGCGAGTTCAGCCTGGAGCAGGGCACTGTGCCTTGGATAAAGAACATGTCTACAAGTGACTACACCTTGTGTTGGTTATTATTAGAGGAAAGTGTACTGTCCATTCTAAGTACTGTAAACATTTTCTAACATTTGATCCTTCTGAAGTGATGCATATGCAAACAATGCCATTGTTTAATGCATATTCACGCGTATTTGCATATCAATGAGTCGACCTCAAGTGACACTTATGAGTAATATCTAAAATAATTAGTAGTAAGCACTGCTTTGGAGAGGCATCTATTTTCAACAAATCATTTGCAGACCAGGCCTTAACAGAGAGACAGAATTTATTCTGGCAACGGTGATGCCGTCATGGTTAAGGAGACATCAAACAGTGGCTATAAATCTAGCTAAATGACTCATTTCGTTCAATGGACTTGCCCATTAGATGACATTAACTATTGTCAGCTGTTCCACTCTCTCTTTATGACTTGCATTAACACAAAGTCGCTAATTAAAGCAAGCATTGGCAATGTCAATCGTCTAGGCTTTTTAAACTAAGAAAGTGTTTATTTGTGTAGTGATCAGCAAAGTGTATGTCCGTTAGTGTTGATAGGTAAACAAGTGGCTGGAGGTGTGAGTGAGTAGATAGGGAAGTGAGTGAAGCTTAGCTGGGATGGCTGGGATACTTGTTAGATGAGTGAGTGGATATGTGAGGGATTTTTGGATGTATTTTTAGGTGGATGGATGGGTGGGTGGGTGAGCGGGTGTTTCAGTGAGTAAATAAATAAGTGTGGGTGGATGAGTTTATTGCTAAGTAAATCGATGGGGTGAGAGAGCAATGTAAAAAGTGGATGTAGTGTGTGGAATGAGTGAGTGAGTGATTGAGTGGAGGATGGTTGGATGAGTGGATGCATGGGTGAATGAGTGCATAGGTAAAATGGAATGGGTTGAGTCTGTAATTTAGTAACTGAATGCATTGAGCGAGTTATTTATTAGATTAATGGAGTGGCAGAGATGGAGTGGGCGATTGAATGGATCCAAAGGGAGACTGAGTGCGTACGCAATGCAGTCAGTGAGAGAATGTGTATATTTAGAAGTTAGAGGATGCTTGGGTAAGTAAATGAACTCAGTGAGTGAGTGGATGGGGTGAGAGAGGAAAGGGAAAACGTTTGGGGAGACAATGAAGACAAAGAGTTAGTTCTTAGGCACGAAAATATGCGTAAACTGCACAAAAATACCTTCTGCCCAGCAACTTGAAATACCTCTCAACATCACAACCTCCCCCATTATCCACCAAGCAACCACTATGGGTTACCTCCCTGTTAGCCCTCTCTCAGTCACTTACTTCTGCCACTACTCACGAAGGACCAGTTGTACAAACATTAGGAACAACGGTTTCCTAATTGCGATTTTCTCAGCATCACAATTAGGAAATCAGTATTCCTAATGTATGAAACTCTTTGAGTTTCATTTAGTGATTCCTTGGGGGTTGCAAATCAACTTACCTCATGAATATTAATGAGGAAGGTCACAGTTTATGACCCATTAGTCATCACAGTCATCACAGGGACGGGGGCCTACTGAGGTCAGCAGACCACCATGTCTGTGATTGCTTTTTAATAAAGCACTCCTTTTTTTAAAAAACTTGCCTTCTTTCCTTAAAAGAAAATTGGGTGCCTTTAAAAAGAAAAAAATGAAACCCTGAGGTTTTATTTTTTAAGAGGAGGAAGTGGTCCCACAGACCACTGCCTGCTCTAAAAAATTATTATTATTTATATTATCAAATGGGAAGGGGTCCTTTGGGAAACCCTTACCTTTGTGAATGGGTTCCCACCACTTTTAAACTGGTGGTAAAGTATTTCAGTTTTGTGACCAGAATTTGGTTTCCAAACACTAATACATACCATATCGATTCAGTATTTGGAAGGGACACCCTAAAAACGCCCATTCCAAATACCGAATCGCAAATGCAAAATGCAATTTGGTAACAAGCTTTCATGCTTTAGGATGTATCACATATTTGTTATTCTATAAAACCAAACACGGAAATAATTTTAATATAGTTCTTGTATACTGGATCAATATTAATCTCTCCTCAACCATTTTACTGAATTGACAGCCTGCTTGGAATAGACCAATATAATGAAAAGCAAGAACTCAGAACATTCATGTAGTTTGAGTCATTTAGGAGCAAGTCCTGGCAACAGTCAACTCAAATCTGAAGTTCTCTAACCACAAACCTATTCTCCACCACACTAAGCCACATTTTGCAGATCTCATTCTTTAAGTAATCACTCACATCACCAAGATGTTTCTAAATTTGTGTACTATGACAGAAGCACATCTGCATAAAGAAAACTTTAGTTATAACCCAGGCCACTTTCTTAACTCCTCTGTGAACACATTGTCATGCAGAATCTCTCCACCCTTTCCAATCATATACTTTATTCCACTAAACTGACTTACTAATTGTCAGTGGTCGCTATTCCTTTTCTTAACCAGTCTCATGTATTTACCGTTATAGACCTATACAGATTAAAACTAATGCATCTGTTTTTTCATTCTAAGAAATACACAAGCATTTTGTTATTGGTGACTCTGCAGCCTCCTCAGCTTACGTCACAAGATCACATATGTTTCCACTTGTCTAACCGTCTTATTCTTCGCTGATCCTTTTGAATACTACGGACTAAAGCAGCTTTTTTGTGTGGCGCTTCTACATGTTTGACTCCGTTTTTTGAGACACTGCAACAGCCTTTGCCGCACTTCCCTGCAGGCTGGGGTGGGACTACATCCTATTATCCAACATAGGGATTCTATCATGTATTATGTCTATATATATGTACCCATGTGTGTGCTGCTATTTTTATTTTTATTTGAAGTGTTTAGTCCTATGTGAAAAATGGTGCAAAAGGATCAGCGCTCCTTCTCTCAATTTGTGGGAAGGGCAATGTTTCAAAAAAATTGTAAAATACCCCTCACACACTGAAACTTGATCCAGTGTCATGCTTCATCACTGGGGTCTTCCCGCCCCTCTACGGGACGGTGCGTGCTACGACTTACGTAGATGCAGGAGCACTTTATTCAGTGATTGGTGAGTATGTGTAGTGCGTGGGATCGTGAAAAGAAAATGTGAGATGGTTAAAAATTCTCTGGCTAGTGGAACGAAAATACTTTATTTTCTTCCCTGGCTGAGAATAGTAAAAGTGGGGAGGTGTCGGTGGTGGACTACATCCCCCAGCTGTCACTTCTGTCTGGGAGGATGTTCTGCTTCTCCCCACAATGCTGCCTAGCACTTAAAAGTGACTTGTTTCAACTGTGGCGTAGGACACAGCAACAGACTTTGCCACGTTCCCCGCAGGCTGGGGTGGGATTACATACCCCTGCTCTCTCTGCTTCGTGGAAGGAGGTGCTGTTGCTGCCCATACCGCTGCCCTGGCACTTAAAAGAACCTTGTTTTTTCTGCCGTGCAGGACATGTGTTGGACGCACCAGGGCAAGGACTGGACCAAGAGTGGGCCCATCTGCGCCTGTCCATGTCCGACTGAGATTGAACCGGGACGCTCCTCTTGGGCCTGTGTTGTTTTTCACCTTATGTGATTATCAAACTTTGATTAGATAATGGGCAATAGGAAACTCGCTGCAGTTGCTGGTACTGTTGAATGCCCCCCGCAATGGTCCCAACATTATGATGCTGCTCACTTCTGCAGTGGGAGCTCTCACGGAAGAAATCTCCACAGTTGAGGTTGAGCTAGGGATTGGCCCACAAGTCTCAGAGAAGAATCCAATCCCCACCATACCTGAGGTAGTGAAAGGAGATGGGGCTGGAGCAGGTGCGCAGGTGTATGTCAATACCACCATCATAGGACGGGACATTCCTTGCCTTCTTCATTCGACACAGCCCCTGCTACTGATGGTTTTACTGGGGCCTCTAAACCAGCTAACGGTGGTGCCCTTGCAGACTGTCCCAGGACGACCTCCCTAAGTAAACCAAGAAAGAAAAGCCCTACGAATAGGCCTGGGATCAATTCAGGCTTACTCAAAAGGAAGGGAGAGAAAGAGGGAAAGATGGCTAGGCTATTCCTCCAAAAGTTATGGAGACCTGCAAATCCCTGAATCTAGGGATCAAGAACCTAGCCCTTGGATGACTGGTATTCACAACACTCGCTGGAGTTGGAATAGTTAAATGTCAGCGCTGTATAATTGAGATCTTCCTCCAGCTTCAACATCTTATGTGCTCATACTGGCCAATGCCATTGCACTGACGGCCAATGCCACAAAATGTTTTGGTAAACCTAAAAGCAAAGTGATGCACTGGATACATACTCAACTGGGTGACAGGCTACCTCTGTTCAAAGAAATTATTGTGGACACACGGTGCAGGGATTTACAGTTACTCCCATTTCCCTAGGGGAGCTTGTGCCCGACCACACCACAAGCTCCCATAGGGAATGTGCGCTCGCATCGTAATTGCAGTTTCGGACCGCTGACCCGAGGTCATGATCTGGCCCTATATGTGTAGGTTCAGCTATCAATTGGTGTGGGTCAGCGCAGCAACAGTCACATAATATTGTTTTCATATTATCAGTTTTCTGATTTTAGGTGCATTTCTGGAGTTTTTTAAACTCAGGTTAGGGTAGTCTCTGGTGCTAACATTGACTTTGAACTGCACTGCTCCAACACAGTTTAAATATTAAGGTGCCATTTTAGAACATTAATCATTTAAGTACAAATTAGCACTAAAATGGAATCAAAATCTGAAATGTAATGAACCTCTTTCAGAATTTGTTTTGTGAAGTAGTTTTCCGTTTTCTTACAGCATATTAGCCTTGTCTTGTCAAGTATACATTCTATTTCAGATTGATTTATTTTTATCTCATTACTTTGTATAACAGTGCAAAGGGCTCTATGTACTAAAGTGCAATGCTGCATGACTTGCTCAGATATTACAAATCAGTCTTGTGTTGATGATGTGAACGATTTATCCCATGCTAAATATTTGTTTTTTCATTTTCCCAGATTCTGAAAGAGTCAATTCCTTTTTTAATTGGTCAGTTGCGAGATCCAAACTATAATGACATCATAGTAAATATACTTGTTGAAATATCAAGCTATGAACCTTTAGCCCTGGCCAGTTCTCTTCCAGTACTCAAAGAAATTTGTGACACTTTCCAAAGCCTGATTGGACAGATGGCGACGATTTATGGCGCTGTTGGGCTTATTGATGAGGTATGTTAATTGTGTACACATTACTAGATTACTTTAACTAATGATCAAGCATACAGGTCAACATTGATTATGTTGTTATTAAGTATTTCTTCAACATTGCACTTGTCAACGGGCTGTTGCAAATGCCATCACTGCCCTCAAGGAAAGTGTTTGGTTTCTTATATCGTCCAAAATCGAAATTTACGTTACATCCTAGGGAAGCTTCTTGAAATGTATGACTACATTCACTCATTGCAGTATTACTAATGTAAAATATGAATTTAGCTGTAAATCATAGCTATTGTTGCTACAAGTGTTTCAGTGAATTCTCTGAAACTTATCTGTGGTTTATAGAACCTTTTAAAGTAATAAATTGTACTAATACAGCATTAATAAGCACAGTGAAATCGTACCCATAGGGGGAAACACACGTATGTCACAGACATTTGTTAGCACCTTCGATGCTCATGATGTGCTGAGCTCATCATGAGCTACGGCGCTCCGGTGCTCATGACGAGCTCAGCTCGTCATGGCCCGTGGAATGCTCAGGTGCGGGGAGAATTCCCCCGCTGTGCTGAGCGTTCCACGGGAGCCAATGCACCTGTGACGAGCTCAGCTCGTCATGAGCACCGTAGCGCCGTAGCTCATGACGAGCTGAGCTTGTCATGAGCATGGGGGCACTGTGCGCGCCCCCTCCCCCCAGCACAGCGGGGGACTAACCCCCGCAGCGAAGGGGTTAAAAACATGTAGCCTGGAAAGAGCATTCTGTTGTACATTCTTCTAAGGTAAATTTATCAACATTTTCCTTCATTGCTTCCTAAAGCACTCTGCTATGAAACAGGACCTGATAAAGTGATTTAGAGGCCATGTTAATATTCTGTTTGTCCTATCCCGGTCAATACTTTACCCAACCCCCAAATATCATGTAAAATTGCAGATGACCCTTTCATATTCTTATACATTATTGGATGCTACGAGAACACATTCGAACACCCTATTCTCCAATGATAGAACAACCAGATTCGCAACTAAAACAATTCTTATTTAATCTCTTTAAACCTAGAGAAGCATCATCAGCTTCATTAGAATAGCTTTTCACCTTTCATTTTATTGCAGTTTTAAATATATTCACCTTTACTCTCTGATCTTCACAGACAACAGTAAGCCGTAATTCATCAAATGAGGCTCTACAAAATTGTTTATACATGATTTATTTACTATTAGTTCCTTACTTCCATTCCCCATGTCCACATCGATCATGTTAGTTAAAATGATTGGCTCTGCTCAAGTAAGGTCCTCTTTCCAAAAGGCGGGGTAAAACTGATAGATAATTCTGCCTAGTGATTTTATGATTTGTTTTGGCGTGTGTTTTTCGCAGTGCAGTATTACCACCCCTTTAAAAGTTCTGGAGTTCGAAATGGGGGTAGCCCACTATTTATATTATTGCTATATCTTCCTTTTCACACTGTTTCGTGAGTGCTCTTTGCGCCTTACAAACATTTTAAGCTAACTGGTCAAATTTAGTCAATATTTAAGATTTATGCTGAGTTGTCCTTATATTGCATTAAATTAATTTTTCTTTGAATCTGTATCTTCAAAGACTATGAGAGTAATATATATTACATTTTAAGGTTCAGCAAAGTAGTTTGATATTTTTTTATATGCATGCTTTACTGACAAGGTGTAACATAAATACCCTGTGGTGGACGATTTGACATTACTCTAGGATTGTGGTATTTCGAGAGGAAGACCTTTTTATCGGCCCAGAGATACTAAGTAGCCAAAAAAAGAACCGCTATCTGTACCGATTAAAAAGGCTATGCCATTTGTCATGTTATACTGCAACACTGACCAAACAGAGGTGACAGTGGTCAAGCAACAATGCTAGCACCTCACAATTTCAGGATGTACGTAAAAAGGCACAAAAACAATTAGCTTGTGCTCAAATGGACATAAATACATTATAAATTCAAAAAACGGGGGGAAATAGAGGGATATGCTAGGTTCACCCTCCTGTTACAGTAGTACATACCAGAAAATCCGGAATACGGATAAAGAACCTAGCTGTATAAATGGATTTGCATAACAAATGTGTGTTTGATGTGATCCAGAAAGGAAAAATGTCCTTTCTTGAGTCCCATCACTCACCAGGGTTTCCCCACGGTGACATGCTTCATCATTGGGGCCATCCCAACCCGCTGTGGGTTGAGGCGTGCTGCGACTTGCGAGATAGCACTTTTGTGAAGATATATGTGTAGTGCAGTGCTGTGTATGGAGTAGAGTGATTTAAAAATTCCTGACTAGTGGGCAGAAAAACCTTATTCTTGCTCCTAGCCGATATGTTAAAAGTGGGGTGGTCTCTAGTTCAAACTGATATACAATGAGTCAGGAGATCTAGTAGAGTGCCAACATGTTTCAAGCTTACCCCAAAGCTCTTCCTCAGGTCATCACAGGGACCAGCCCTGTGAATATCACTGCAAAATGTGCAGTATATACAGTGATTATAAATGCTGGTTAATAAGCATTAATTGACAAATACATACGACATGTACTAATGTTCCGTAGTGATCTGTAATATAGAAAAAACAAGATTAAAAAAACACCCCCTGCCTCTAGCAGGTCTCTTTAGGAAAAAACAAATTATTCTTCCACGTGGTACTTTTGGCGGACGTGTCATGCGTCAGAAAATAGTTGCATAGACCCTAAAAGTGCCTTTAAATAGAAACATCATGCGCCTGTGAATCTGAAATAGGAAACAACAAAGTGGTGCACAGTGTCCCCTTAGTGCTTCAGGCTGGGACATTTTTCTAGCAGAGTCCAAAACTCCATAATGCCACATAAAATACATACGAAACATAAAACAATACACACAACAAAAACATACTTTTTACAAGGCTTCGATGTGCCTCATGGTCAATGCGAGGGGCTTAGAGAGTTACTCTGGAATTCTGAAAATGGGAGAGAAAGGTTTGGTATTTCTCAGTTTTTGCGGGCACCTGGGTCTGTGGTTGTAAAGCACAGGTAGCCTGGTTTGTCTCTGAAAAAGAACGGACTTACTTCCATTTCTGCTATCCTGGCTGAGTACCTACTTCTGCTTCCCTCGGGACCGCATATTAGCGTGTCTGTGAAGGGAGCTTGTATTTAAGGAAATGAAACCGAGTAAAGAGAAAGAGTAACTCTCTAAGCCCCTCGCATTGACCACATTCAGGGGCATCTTTACAAGAACTTAACGCCGGCGTAGGGTCAATTTTTTGACGTTATGGCGACTTTTTTTATTATCGCCGTATTTACCAGATGCTGCTAAATTTGCTTTGCAGAATGCTGCACCCATGTAAAAAGTGAAGAAAAAAACGAGGAGAAATTAAAGCATTTTTCCTCGTAGCACCACCCAAACGCCACCCTTGGGGTGGTGTTAGATTCTGTTGCATTCTGAGGGTTTACAGTTTCTCGTAAACCTGGGAATGCTTAAGATATCTTTGGTTTGGCATGGAAACGCCCTTAGCAAAACCCATTGAATGCCCCTTTCACACTGTTTAATGCATGAAAGAGGCACATATTACAAGGCCATGAAAAGCCATGCAAATTGGCTTTACGTGGTCTTGTAAACATGCTTGGCACATTGCGTCACTGAAAAGTAAAAAATGTGATGTTACAGTGTTGCAAGAGTGCTGCTAGTGAGGCCCTTAGATAATAGAAGAACTCCCACAATTCATCCTTGGCAAGGTCAACGACACCATGGACCTCCTGCCATTGCAGCTAGGAGCACCAAGGAGAGCACCACCACCACCACTAACATGCATCGCTCACCTGGACAACTGCTCCGTTCCCTTTGGGTGATGACTGGACCTGATCCCCTCTAAGTGCTGACCTCAGCAGACTGGAACTTCAGCAACAGGAAGCTGGAGACCAGGAACCGCAGAAAGCCAGAGACTCTCCGGAGCTGTCTGTAACCATGGAAGAAGGAAAGATGCACAACAAGTTAACATTAAATTAGGTTATTTGCCATCTGAAGAGTCACTTCTCGGGGCTGCATTGACTCTGCACCGGGTGACCACATTGCAGTGGAGGGGAGGTGTTCAAGGGAAGTGTCGGGATCCTGTCTCTGAGTGCGATTGCGCTTCGTCGGCACAGCATCCAGCTCCTTCTGCCTCTCTTTTATAACCTGCTGTAGATTGGGGTGGCTTGTTGTTGTGGCGGGGATGCCTGCTTCTCCTATGCCTCCCAGTACAACTGGCTCCATGAATGACAACTTGTTGCACATACCCTACACTCCTTGTCTGAAGCACCTGGTGACCAGTAGATTGCAGCCAGGTACCGAGCTGTTTAGCAGCGTCAATGCTTTTAGTGTCAACATCTGAGATCACTCGCAGCCTTTACAGGTAGAGGAGGGATTATTTGATGCCTAACTCTTGAAGGCATTGCTTAACCACTAGAGACGAGCCCCTCTGCCTCTGCATACCCATGGCATAGTCAGGGAATAAAATATCTGTAGCGTCATCCACTTTTACCTCCCCCAGCTTCCATTCCTCCTTCAGGACAGTGCCACAATCCCTGTAGAAGGCAAAAGAGAAAGGTTCTAGGACCTGTCCCTGGCAGCGAGCAGCTCACCGTCACTCGATGGGCCTGCTTCACAACAAAGAATGGGGAGAGTGCACCTGCTGGCAGTAGATCACACAACAAAGTCTAGTATATGCCACTTCAGCCCCTTCTGCTTTCTCAGGCAGACCCAGCGCTCTCACGTTGTTATGCTGGGAGCGGCCTCCGCATTCTCTGCTAACTTCACATGTGCCATTAGCTGCTACACCTCCAAAGCTGCGCTCAAGGTACTCGGGGGGGACTTTGGCCAGTTCTTGCTCAATGTCGTGTACCTTGTAAGTCAGCTTGTGATGATCTGTGCACTCCAGGGTGAAGTCAACTGTGATTTTGTCTACGCGGCCCTCAAAGGAGGTGCCGTTTGTTCAAGAGAGGTACCCGCTGCGAGTACAAAGTCTAGTTTGGAGTCAAGGCTGTCCACTGTCATGGCGCCGGTGGCCAGCGATCCCCAGCAGCTCGGTTCACCGCCACAGAGGAGTGGCCAAATGTCAATGTCACCACCATCTGCAGGCCGGCCATCATTGCCCCAGATGCCCAGCCACTATGTGTGATATGCGGTGCAGTGCAGTGTGACCAGCCGGCCCCTCTCCTCCAGTAAGGTGTATTCTAGCAAGGAATCTTCGTTCAGGCAGCACCATTGTAAATCCCCCGTATACCCAAGAGCTCACTACCAGGGGGTGAGGAAAGGCAGTACCACCCGGTCATCTCCTCCGGTCTAACAGTGGTGACCAGATTCCATGTTCCCTAGTGCCCCAGTGAGTGACAGCAGATCAAGCTGCACACCCAAGGGCCTGGGCCTGAACCAACCTCGGGCCCCTGGCACCCGCCGCCACCATCGGCGATAATCAGGGACTAGAGTCAGTTAGTGGAGTCCCCCAGCAGTCTTGTGTGGTGTCCTTGGTGACAACTCTCCTTTAACGCCCAATGCACTTACTCCACCTGTGAACCCCACACCCCTACTTACCTCCTGTCCCCCCACCTCTCCCCAACTTACCTCCTGTCCCCCCACCTGTCCCCAACTTACCTCCTGTCCCCCCACCTCGTCCTGCCTTCCACCACCAATACCACCACCCCATGTCTCAATCGAGCCACCCAACCTTCCGTGCTCTGCCTCATTCTCACTGGAAAATACGCTAGGCTCTCTGATCACCTCCATCTCCCAGCTTACAGCTGCCATTTCACTGTTATGCTCTAAGTTCTCCACCCATCCATGCTCCTCTACTCCATCTCAACCTCCCATGAGATGCACCTCGCCCCTTCACCCCAATACAGCCAAGCCCAACCTCTCGTCCGCAAACGTCTTGAATTCACACAAGCCCTTGAACGCCACCCTCCTTCAACAGACATACCCTAGCAACCCCACTATCTACACTATTCCGACCATCACCTCTGTCAGAACAAAGCATCCACCTAAACCTTCCCGAGCACTCCCACATAAGTACAATATCCCAATCACCCTTCAGAGCCCAAGTGCCCCCGTCACTAAAACAGTCTTGACAGAGCTGCGCTGTATGCTTCACAACTGCAGATCTGCAGTAAAACACAAACTTGAAATCTCCGATACCATCACCCTTCACAAACTTGACATGCTCTTCCTCACTGAGACCTGGTTCAAAGATACCTCTCACTCTATTTTTGATCTCCTATTACCCACAGGTTACTCCATATTTAGGAATGATAGAACTGACAACACGGGGGAGGTGTTGCAGTCATCTTTAGAAATGCCCTCCAACTTAAGGCTTCTCCAAGCAGTTCCTCCCTCACCTTTGAATGCCTTTCTCTTGAGCTTCAATTAAAACACCGTCCATCACTCAGATTCCATATCATTTACCGCCCGCCTCGTAGTGGCCCTTCGTTTATAGAGGATCTCACTGACTTCATCAGCGACCAATATACACAAAGTGACAATCAGACCTTTGTGGGTGACTTTAATCTCCACTGGGGCGTTTCGCAAGACTCCTCTGCAAACTCTCTGTCCACCTTCCTCTCTACAAACGATCTTATCCAACACTGCATTGAACCAACCCACTCTAAGGGCGCAATCCTGGACCTTGTTATTTCTAAAGCAGGCTTGCTTTCTACCTCTTCCCCATTCCATGTAGATTGGTCTGACCACCACCTCATCCCATTCTCTCTTCAACTCTCACACTCTATAACTCTTGGCCAACCCAAGAGGGCCATCTCCTGGTTCCGTGATGCCAAAAATATTGATGTTGGTCCCCTCTGTGAATCAGCCTTGCTATCACTTCCAAGGCTGGACCCAAACATAGCTGTTGATGATCTCACCTCCCAATGCCTCACAGTTCTTGCAGCTGAAATTAATAACGTCGCTCCACTCAAAAGCAAAAGGATAAGGCCCACTCCCTCAGCACCTTGGTTCAACAAATCCCTTTATGAGGAAAGGAAGCAGCTAAGATTCCTGGAGAAGCAATGGAGGCAAGTGCCCTCCACAGACAATTTAGCCATGCTTCGCACAGCAAGATCCAGGTACCACAAGCATATCTTCCTTGAGAAAGCGGCGCACTTCAAAACCCTCCCTGACTCCGCCAAAAATAGACCTAAAAAACTATTCGAGCTCGTCAAGTCTCCGAGCTGCTCTCCCCCTTCTTCCGAGGTGGAGGATCCTACTAAGAGAGCAGCGGATTTCGCTATTTTCTTCGATGAAAAAGTGAAATCACTTGTGGATCAGGTCGCTCATCCTACACCTCCAGAGGAGCGCAAATCCTTAGCCATCTGGCAGAGCTTTGACCCCATATCTGAAGATGCCCTTCTCAAGTGCATACGCGAAACAAAGCCCTCCAACCATTCTCTTGACCCTATCCCCAGTGCCATTGCCTTGGACTTCTATACCCATTCTCTTTCCTAATGGGCCACTCTGATCAACCTCTCTCTCTGGCAAGGTTCCCTTCCTGTCCCCTTCAAAACTGGGCAGGTCACCCCTCTGCTTAAAAAGCCCTCTGCTGATGCGAAGGACCTCAACAACTTCCGCCCCATCACTAACATTCCCTTCCTTGCGAAGATCACAGAAAGATGTGTAGCAAAACAACTCTCTCGTCATATCAAGGACAATGATCTTCTTGACAATTGTCAGTCGGGCTTCATGCAAAACTGCAGCACTGAAACAGCCCTACTGCAAGTGGTTGATGACGCGCTGAGGATACTCGATTCGGGGGGGTCCTGTCTTCTAATTCTCCTGGACCTTTCTGCAGCCTTTGACACTGTCAATCACAACACCCTCCTCAATATCCTTCAACAGAGAATGGGCATGGAGGGCACTGTGCTTAAATGGTTTGCATCCTTCCTCTCTGACAGATCCCAAACGATCAAAATTGCGAACAGTCTTTCTTCTCCTGTGGCGGTAGGTCAGAGTGTTCCTCAAGGCTCTATACTTGCACCCACATTGTTCAATCTCTACTTAGAACCACTGGGAAACCTCCTAAGCAAATCCGGGATTCACTACCATCTCTATGCAGACGACACTCAACTCTACCTCAAGGTTGCCTCCACCCATGATCTCTCCTTCCTAAGCTCTACTCTGGACTCCATCCAAAACTGGATGTCAACTCATCAACTGATTCTGAATCCTTCCAAAACTGAATTCCTCCTCTTCTCCTCCTCACTCTCTCCCCCCCCCCGGTTCAATCATGGATGGATCAGCTGAATCTACTCAACACTAAACCCATCATTGTCGACAGCGCAAAATCCCTTGGAGTTATTCTAGACAAAAAACTCAATCTAACCCCCCACATCAATTCTATTGCAAAATCTGCTCGTTACCAACTGCGCCTTCTTTGGGGAATCAGACGCTTCTTCCCGGAACAGGACCTAATAACCCTGGTGCAATCGCTGGTCCTCTCCAGATTAGACTACTGCAATTATCTTCTTACTGGCCTCCCCAAATCCCACCTGTCCCCACTTAAGTCTGTTTTCCATTCAGCAGCTCGCTTCATTTATGGGGCCAAAAGAAGCGATCATATCACACCGATGTTATCCACCCTTCGCTGGCTCCCCTTCGAGGCTAGAGCTATCTACAAGACCGCTTGTATCACCCACAAAGCCTTGCACTCCTCCTCTCCTCGCTACCTGGTGAATAAACTGAAACTCTCTGGAGGCTCTAGACCCTCACGCAATGCGTAGAATCTTCTACTTGAACCTCCCACTTTCAAGAAGGAGAGAACAATGGCTCAATCCTTTTCAGGCAACGCAGTGAGAATCTGGAACTCACTCCCGCCTCAGCTCCGGACCACTGCCTCCTACCAGGCTTTCAAAAGGGACCTCAAAGTTCTCCTCCTCCAGAGACACCTCCAAAAGTAATTCACGTCCTCTTGTTATTTGGAGGAAGACTTCCCACTACTGATATTTTCCATGCCCATGGAAGTGCCTTCCCAGGGTATTCCTGGGGTTGGAGTGTCTGCCTCTTTGGAGTATTTTCCATGTACTTGTGTTTGGTGCCCTTGTTTAACATGCACACACCACTTTGCCCTTGTAACACACGGTTTGCTACCTCTCACATGTTTTTATCTTTGATACTTGCACAAGTGCCACCTTGCCTACATAACGCTTGTTCGTGTGCCTGAGTGTCTAGCACCTTTTGCAGTATTATACCTCAAATGATACTTTGTTCTCTCTTGTAACTACACACTTGTCACTTTTTCCTCCTGTGCACTTTTTACTACCTCATGTATGGGTGGCTACTCACACTTTTCACTACCTCATGTATTCTTTTTGCTCACAATTGTCACTATTACATTTACTACCTCATGTATTTTTGGTTGCTCACAATTTTTACTACCTCATGTATTCTGTTTGCTTACAATTGTCATTATTACCTTTACTACCTCATGTATTTTTGGTTGCTCACAATTTTTAATACCTCATGTATATTGTTTGATCACAAATGTCACTATTACTTTATGTAACGTAACGTATACTTTTGTAATGTTTCTCATTATGTTCCATTTCTGTTCCTTTTGTGATGCGCTCTGACACCTTTGGGTAAAGTCCGCGCTATATAAAAATGCATAAATAAATAAATAAATAAATAAATGTAGGTCAGCTGCAGCACAGAGATTCTCAGAGCACGGTGTGTGTCACCCACTGGCACTAGACCTGGGGCAGACTAGACCCCCAGGTCTCCTCTGCTCTTTGTCCCACCTTCTCCTCACCTGGACATCGACACTGGGGCTCAATCCACTGCACTCCGTCCAAATCTGTGACTCAGCCAGCAGGAGCCTCAGCCAGGCGGGATTTCACAAGCCCGGGACAGCAGTCGCCACCAAGTCTGCTGGGAAAACTCCCGATGCAGGTTATGCAACAGGGCACCCTTAGGCGTGAAGTTGCAATGCTCCCGCCACACAAGTTCAGCGCAGCTCAAGGGCCTCACCCTCCACAGTATCCGGGCAGTGCCACATCCCCCGGCCTGTGATGCAGCGCGGCCCACCATTGGCAATCTCGTCCGTGCTCCCGGGTGTAGTGGTGGCACGTGTTATGCAATGCAGACCTCTCTACATCAGTGCGTATGAAAGCCTCTACCGATCATAGCTCCATGGGGCGCCAGGCGGTCTTCTCACACAGGTCAGCAATGTGTCTCCATGCAACCTGCCAGACTTCACCATCAGGTAAGGTGATCGCTGACTCCTCAATGTCTACCGCCACAGCCCACAGGCTTGGGCCCGACATGGCCCACCTCCACTGTCAGGCTGCAGCGACTCCACAGCACCGCTGCCTCTCACTTCGAGTCTCAGATGGACTGACGAACTAAAGCAGCCCTTGCAAAAATATTAAAATCAATACCACAAAAATGTTTAAACCAGCCCCTGCTGATGGATATCCCATCCGCCATATTCCAAGTGTCAAAGGATATAATCTACTTGTAATATTGCAGACGGGATATCAGTCACTTTTGTGATGGAGTATCCCATTAGCCAAACTCTAAATCAGGCCCTTAGGTTCCAATCTCTCTCTCACTTCCTCTCTTGGTCTCTCTTTCTTTCTCTTTTTAGGTCGAGCATTCAAGACCACTTGTATATACTTCAGTATATCCTTCTCTTGTGGGTTTAAAACCATCCCCCTGCTTTTCATTTTTTTATTTCAGTGCCTTTTAAGCATCTTTGCTTGCTAATGGTCAGTCCTGCCTCTTTATCACTCCTTTTTCTCTTTCATTTCCTCCCACAGAGCAGGGACTAAGTACTGTATCATTGCAGTTTGCTTGTTTATCTGTCATTTGAGGGACTATTTTTTCCTTGGGTTCATGCTTGTGTTTTGGTGGTTGCATATTCCGCTTCAGTGCCCATGGCTGCTTCAATATATAGCATGTTTCTGTAGCTGCGTGTAAACCTAGTAGGATAGAGATGTGTGTTCCCATCCTGCATCACTCTTATGATGAGGAACTGCCTGTAAAGAATATCGTGACTCCCCTTCGCTTTTCTCCGTAAGCCATTACATGTGCAGGTACGTTCGTGCACATCAGGCAGCAACACTAAGCGGGCACATTCTCTTCATGTGCATCCCCTTGCTGCTATCCTTAAGCTGTTCCTCGTGCAGGTACACTAGCACGCTTCAATCAGCAGTGCCATTACTCAACTGACTCCCAGCACTCTTCTGCATATATGTTGTGAATCAGCAACCAGGCAGAAGAACTGATGGCAAATAACTTTTTTGATTTGCTAATATTCATTAGTGTATTAGTTGTTGTCTTTAATTTCTGGCTTTACTTCAGTGTTCTTTTTTCAATTTGTAATTGAGCACCCTGGTACGTGGATGTTGCACTTTATAACAATGAATAAATCAAAGCACGGCGCCATCACCATCAATTTCTTCTATCAGCACTCTAGTTGATTTTGTAAGGCCTCCGCCACTGAGGCAGTCATTCACATCGCCAGAATCATTGTGATCCTGTAAGGGTACTTCACTGGGTTAGCGGGATACAATTGGTGCCAAAGTCATGTAAATTATGCCATCTCTCTTTTGCTTACAATGACTTCCATTTGTTTGTACAGATCTCTTTAAATGTTTTACAGATACGCGGGAGAGCTCCATGTGCTAAGTTGCTGTTATTGTAAATTGAACATTATCTTTTAATTCCATTGAAAAATGGCTGCAGCCATTCTTAAAGAGAAGCAGAAATCATAACGAGAGTGCCAACAATTTGGAGTGGAGAGAATCTTTTATATTATAAAATGTATTCTGTTATGAGATGTATTCCGTTCCAAGATGGCCATCGTTCAACTTGTCGCTCTTGGGCACTGCTTCATGGACAAGAGTGGGACGTGAGGCAACGTGATATGCAAATGTAGTCCTTTTACTACGTCAATGAGAGTTTATTAACTGTATCCTTCCGCCACTAGTGAGTGTCTTTGTGTCTTCTGTGCAAGTTAATGGTTAATGGTGGTTCCTTTCCAGTGTTGGAGGCATTGCCGCCTCTCTACCTTCTGGACCATTAAAGCGGTTCTTTCCCAGGGTAGCAGGCAGCTGTTGTGTCCTGCCGATGGGTCGGGATAACCTAGGGGATCACAACTTGGGGACCTACACTGCGGGGCATCTATGTCTAACTAGGCCTAACACGTGGCCCTAGAAATAACTGAGTCAGACTCTGGGAATAACTTGTTGGCTCTCCGTGCGCCCGTCTCTGAATAGCGTACGTGCGTGTGGAGCCTCTCTTTATTATACCAGGTCACATGACTTCAACACTGCACGCCCCTTGCGCCAGGGGCGTATCATAGTCCAAGAACATAACATTCCTCCTAAAACAAGAAAAACCCAAACAGCTTCAACAACAGTCTATTGTAATGATCTTCATAGACTCCAAGTCCACTTTTCCAAACTACTACCAACGGGTAGGACACGTTACTGAACCTTGCACTCAATACTGATACATAAAACAGTCTTACGTGAGGTAATCGCGTAGTCGGCAGGAAGGCGTCGGGTTTCTTCTCAGCCTTTGATGCACGCCCCTCTGGCTTCAGCAGTCTGTTTCTGGGGCGGTGTTGGCCTCAGGCGCCTCCATGTCGGCCTCCTCCGGATCTGACGCCCCCTCCTGGGCCTCAGCGCCGCCCTCCATCTCTTTGATCACCGCCCTCGGAGTGCTACTCTGGGTGACCTCGAGACTAGGCGTCGGCTCCCGGCCTGGCAAGTCCTTGGCAGTTTCGGTTTCTGTAGGCAGAGTTGGTGGAACGGATGTTCTGGACTCTCCATGAAAATGTTTAAAGTGCAACACATTGCGGGTTACTGTCTCTCGTCCTCGGACCACGGTGATACGGGTTCCTTTCACACCAATTACTCGCCACGGTCCTTTTTCATAGTTCAAACGGAACTTTCCACTGGTCACCCTGTTGCGAAGGAGTACCACATCCCCTCTGCTGAATTGTGTCACTGTGGTTCTTCTCTTTTGGCTGATCTTAGCAAAGGCAGTCTTTCGTTTGCGTGCAATTATTTCTTCATTCACAGTTGCTGGTGCCCATTGGGGATGGTGAGGAATGGAATCGGGTATGATCCGTCTCATCAAGAGATGCGCCGGAGCTATCCCCGTGGTTGAATGCGGGGTTTGCCGGTAGCTGTGGAGGAATGTGAAAATGGCCATTTCCACCGATTGTCCTTTATCATGGGCAATGCGAATCACTTTATTCAGAGTCCTCATGAAACGTTCAGCTTCCCCGTTCGCTTGTGGCCAGCGCGGAGTGATGCGTCGATGTCGAGTGCCCAGGGATGATAGATAGGTGGCCAGCTCCTGTCCTTGAAATGGGGGCCCATTGTCCGTGCGGAGCTCACGCATGGCCCCATGGGTGGCAACGATCTTTTCTATTTTCGGGATAACACTCTCGGCACTAGTGCTGGTTATTATCTCTACTTCCGGATACCGGAAGACTGCCAAAATCCATGCTGACCCTCTCCCATGGCTGTTGTGGGCGAGGTTCCACTGCAATTGGAGCTTCACGAGGAGCTTCCCCTGTCACTTGACACGCAGCACATGTCCTCACCACATTCTCTACCATATCGTCCATCAGGGGAAACCACACCTTTGTCCGCAAGCGTGCCTTGGTTTTGACCATTCCTTGGTGACCTACATGTGCCAGCTGTATTACTTGGTCCGTTAGGGCTGAGGGTATCACTATGCGATGCCCTCGCAGCAGGCATCCCGCTTCATCCTCATTGAGCTCCTCCCGGACGTGATACAGGCTTTCCATTATTTTCTGAGCCTCGGAGGTGAGCACCTTCCACCCATCCTTGGCCCGATGCCAGTGGGTCGTGTGAATAAGTTCTTTGGCCCTCTGGAGACAGGCATCCTGTGTCGTGGCGTTCACAATGTCACTGATGGAGATTGGACGAGGGCATGATCGTGCCACCACCCACTTGACATAAGCCTCCGTCTCTTCAGCCTCCTCCATCTCTTCTGGCGTGGCTGGTCTGGGATGTCGTGATAGATAGTCCGCCGGGTTCCTTGCTCCGGGCTGATACTCAATTGTGCAGTTGTACTCCTGCAATTGGAGCAGCCACTTCTCTATGCGAGGCGGTGTTTTAGACGAGGTTCCCGCAAACAGAGACAGCAGGGGTTTATGGTCAGTCACCACCGTGAATGGCTTGCCATAGATGTATAGGTGAAAGTGTCGGCACCCCCAGTGAATGGCAATTGCTTCTTTCTCGATCTGCGAGTACCGTTGTTCCGTGTCCGTGAGGGATCTGCTCGCAAAGGCGACAGGTGTCCAGTCGATGTCGTCCCTTTTCCTTTGCATGAGAACCGCTCCCAATCCAGCAGGCCCAGCGTCCACTGCAATGAGCGTGATGTTTCGTGGGTCAAAGAAGGCAAGAGTGGTGTTGTCGGACAGAGAGTCTTTGATATCCCGGAATGCCTTTTCCTGCTCAGGTCCCCAATTCCAGGGAGTGGAGTCTTTGGTGAGGTCCCGTAGGGGAAGCGTGAGATTGGCCAAGTCTCTGATGAACCGGCCACAATAGTTGACCATGCCCAGGAAGCTCCTGACTTCGGTAACGGTCTGAGGGGGTGGCGCATCTTTAATGTCTTTCACTTTGTCAGGGTCTGGGTTAACACCATCGGCTGAGAAAATGTATCCGAAGAACCCTATCCGGCTCCGCAGGAACTCGCACTTTTCTCTGTGGAGCGTAAGTCCTGCTTCCCTGAGCCTCCGAAACACTTGGGCCAGCCTTTGATTGTGTTCAGGAATGGTGCGGGCATGTATCATTATGTCATCGCTGACATTTATCACTCCAGGTATTCCAGCAATTAACTCTTGGATGACATTCTGAAATACCTCTGCTGCGCTGGAAATTCCGAAACTGAGCCGAGTGTATCGTCGAAGGCCAATGTGGGTGGAGAAGGTAGTGATGTTACGCGACTCCATGTCCAATACCAACTGGTGATATCCTGCTCGTAAATCCAGCTTCGAAAACCAACAGGCACCTGCCATCTCTCCGATGAGGTCATCTATAGTGGGAGTAATGTGACGCTCCCGTTTTATGGCGGCATTGGGGAGGCGCATGTCCACGCAGATCCTGACCGCTCCGGGCTGCTTCGGTTTCCGGGTGACCACGATGGGCGAGACCCAGGGGGTGGGACCCGAGACCTTCTCGATTATACCCGCGGCTTCCAGCTTGTGGAGTTCCTCTTCCACCAGCGGCCGGAGATGGAAGGCAATGCGACGGTGTCGCAGAGCCACCGGCTGCACCGTTGGATCGATGTGTAGGTGAATCTCTCGACCCTTGAACCTTCCGATGCCCTCAAACAGGTCCGGGTATTCCATGAGGAGGTGTTGAACTGACTCTTCATGGACTCCGAAGGCAAATGTCACCACGCCCAGGTCTTCGGCTGCTCTGCAACTCAACAGCATACCTTGGCCTTCTTCTGACACAAAGATGTTGGTTTTGGTAGTCTTATTCCCATGGCGGATGACCGCTCTGAATTTCCCCCGAATCTTGAGAGGGGTGTCTTGCCCATACGCAAAGACGGTGATGGGGGTGGGGCGCAGCACCAGAGGCGTGGTCATGGTCCTGTAGAGGGAGACACTCATAAGGTTTATGGATGCGCCCGTATCCACTACCGCTATTAAGTCTTGGTCCGCCACTTGTATGGCACATTGAGGCAGTGGCCTGGTGCGGCGGGCAGCGGTGCCGATCATGTGCACCTTGTGCACTGACCGTTCTTCTTCCTCATCGTCATCCATGTCACTGGGACTCTGTTCCCCCTCCGTTATGGCCTGCACAACGGGGCGTGGTTTGCGGAACTTCTTCGATCGGCACACCTTTTCGAAATGATTTTGCCTGCCACATCCCGAACACCGCTTACCACGTGCTGGGCATTCTGCCATCTGGTGTCGCGGACCTCCACAATAGCCACATGACTGTCCCGACGCACCGCCCTGAGTGGGCGGTCTCTTGTTCCACTTGGTGGGCATGTGGGCCTGTATCTTGTTAACCGGTTCCACTTTGACCGATGCCTGTAAGGCAGCTTCCATATGCGCAGCCCTGGCCTTGGAAAGTTCTTTCGTGCGGCCGAGAGTTAGGATCTCCGCCAGCGGCTTGCCAGACTCCTCCAGAATCCGTTCCCTCAGTTTGGCCGAGGCACATCCCTGTATAATTTGCCCCCGAATTTCCTCAGTGGTATCTTGAAAACCACACGTCAGCGCCAACCTTTTGAGCCGGGTGTGATATGTGTCTAGCGATTCCTCAGGCAGCTGACGCGCTTGTCTGAACACAAACCGTTCATAATCTTGATTGGCCATGGGCTCAAAATGGGCATTGAGGGCATTGATTAGCGTGTGATGAGTTTTGGGGGTCGCCTCCGTGAGGGTTCGAGCGATGGAGTGAATGTCCTTGCCACCGAGATGTAACACCATGGCCCATTTCTGTTCCTTGTGTGTTTTCGTAGCTTCGAAGAACACTAGGAGTCTATCCACCCACTCCTTCCATTTGGGAGCGAGGGCTGAGGGCGCACCCTCCACCACAAAGGGTTCGATGGGCGGAATCGTGGCCATCCTCCAGGTCGTGCCGGATCAGGCACCCGTCGCGACCACCAGATGCGTGCGCTGAGGCAGGGCACCGCCCTGATCGACGGGCTGAGCGGAAGGAAGCGCGCTTCACGCACGGGCTGAGAGGCACAGTGCGGTGCTAAATCTGGAAACACCTACCCGACACCCATGCGCCAGGTCGCTCTTCCAAGTGGTCCGTGTGGGGATGGGGTACACCGTAAGGCACGAGCACCACGAGCCGAGAGACGGGCTCGCAGCCGCCACACGGGGCAGGATGCAGGTACCCTCACCCAGCGAGGATTCAGTAACCACCCTCGTCGCCAATTGTTGTGTCCTGCCGATGGGTCGGGATAACCTAGGGGATCACAACTTGGGGGCCTACACTGCGGGGCATCTATGTCTAACTAGGCCTAACACGTGGCCCTAGAAATAACTGAGTCAGACTCTGGGAATAACTTGTTGGCTCTCCGTGCGCCCGTCTCTGAATAGCGTACGTGCGTGCGGAGCCTCTCTTTATTATACCAGGTCACATGACTTCAACACTGCACGCCCCTTGCGCCAGGGGCGTATCATAGTCCAAGAACATAACAGCAGCAGCACCGGAGACGCTGAGGAATTTTATAGGGGCAATGTTTCCAATGCATAGAGATCTGTGGATTTTGTTAATATAACATGATTTTGATTGCTTTTTGGGGCGTTTGTTGGTCTGTTGCTGCTGTTTCTCAAGTTGCGAGGCATCGTACTTGTGGCTAGAGTACATCAAAATCAAATATAGTATGGTTGTGTCTGCTACACATTTGGGCTTAATTGCCTGTGCTTGGATGGAACCCTTGGCATGCAATAGGATGTACTGACAGTTTCAGCTCATTTTGTAGCAGAACGCTCTGTCTCCCTGGCATGACTTGTCTGACAGCCTGCCCGTTGAGGCTTGACACGTGGACCTCTACAAACCCTCTGAGGTACAGACCTGACTTTGATCTCAAGAGATTATATGACCAACAGGTCACACTAGCCGCCAGTTTGAATTGTTAAATCTACTGCTTGCACATGATTTTTCCGTAGTATCAATATCGTAGACGATAACTAGACATTGGGGTGAACATTGTGAGGTTTCTGCTACTCGAATGTTCTACGCAATTTTGCATTGTTGCTATGGGTGAAGCAGGGTGTACTTCGACCTTTACCCTCTAGGACGGTTTTAACATAACATAACATAACAGATGTATTTGTAAAGCACACGTTCACCCCAGCAACGGGGCATCTTGGTGCTGAAATAACAGATGTATATTGTTACCCAACTTAATGGTACTTATTTTATCGATCTCAAATGGATGAAAGGCTGAGTGGACGCTCTGGAATTTTAAGCTGTGACCATGAGGTCGAACACAGGCCCCTTCAGTGGATGCATTAGTCAACTGAGCCACCAAACCCGGTTTCTTGCTTCAGACACAATGTAGTGGGAGAATTGCAAGTAGTCCAAACCACTGGCAATTCCAATTACCGAGTAGCTAATTTTTTTGCCAGCTATGTCAATGTACACAGAGGCCCTCCTTATAGAAATCGCTGCTGATCTCGCTTCTCATGGGAAGCACGTTCTGAGCTGCCAAATGAGGCCACCTTCAAAAAGGACCACGAGCAACCTAAGAGTAGTTAACTTTATCTGTGAAGTGTAGCTTGGATACTGAGGCACGATCAGCAAGGGACCTAAGTCTGGGAGCACACTTGCACTTAGGGCATTGTATCAAACACAAATGATGGTGATAGGTATGCTTGCAAATAGACTCATTGGCAAGTGCTGTAGATAGCATTCCAACCCGTCATTTTTGCCTACTGCAGTACTGGAGAAAATATGAAGGTTTCATCATTTTGATGAGTTTTATACCCTAACTACATACTGCCAAATATTATTTTTGTACTGTTGTGAGAGGAGTGAGCGCCCATGCTGGGGTGCTTTTGGATTCACGCACAGTTGTTGGACATTGTTGGAAACCGGCTATTTCTGGTAGGCTAAGGCTGATGCCAAAGCCAGGCAGAAACCACCATTCCAGTCAGGGCAAGGAAGTCACACGCCAAGATAACCCCTGCTCGCCCTCTAGGTAGCATGGCGCGGGCAGTCTAGGCTAAACTCGGAGGCGATGTGTAAAGCATTTGCGTCAGCGCACGACAGCAACAACATACTAGGCACACCACAAAAGAGACTCCACACAAGGTTATATTAAAATAACTTTTGTATTGTCAAAACATATCAGATAGAAATCACACATGTACATTGTGCCAACTGGCACGGCAATATTCACAAGGGATTATTTACAAGACAGGGCCACATGGGCCACTATCTGAATCAACACTTTGCAGATATAGAAATACTTGTCAGAAATTAGAATAAAAGTATATAAACTTCACTGTAACACAAAGTAACAGTTATAGATCACATCCAGTAACTACTGGGAACAGGTAAGTACCACCTACGCAACCCTGAACTCCTTGGGAGACCGTCACGCAGGGGACCAGGACCTCACTAGGACCACCTGTACTAAAAAGAACAACCACCTAAGTATCACACAGCATTTAGGGGTCTAAGAAAGAACACATTACCCACGATGTATGAACCACATTCAGAAGAGTATTAAAGGAAAACCACATAAGTAGCACACAGCGTCTAGGGGTCTAAGAAAGAACACATTACCCATGATGCATAAAGATACATTCAGAGGAGTAATAAAGAGAAACACATAATGTATAAACCTACACATTCAGCGGTGTTAAGAATAAAGCACATGATGCAATAAAATTACATTCAGAGGTACCAGAATAATACAGTAGCGCAAAAGTCACATGAGGCAAATACTATCACATGAGCCACTACCTGCGGCAGTCCCTAGGCCAACGGCCTTGTTGGGGCTCAGACGCTCTGAGTCCAAAGTCAGGGTGCCAGTCTCAAAGTACAAAAAGCCTAAACGTGGCAGGTGCCCACAAAGTGCTGGGCACCTGGAGAACAACAAACTTGCGCCAGGGCCCTCACTGGCCCTTAGGCGCCAACTGCGCCACTGCTGGAGCCACACAGGCTCTGGGCATATCACACATGCCCCAGACGTTGGAGCCACAAAGGCTCTAAAGCACCATGCCAACCGTTGGAGCCATACAGGCTCTTAAAACAATGATGCCCCCAGGAGCCTCACCGGACTCTAGCCCTCACACTCGGGGGCAGGAGGGGACGAGCACCGACAATATGCCCCGAAGTCCCCCCCTCTCGAATATGGCCCTCTCTGGAGCCAAACGGGCTCTACACACCGTTGGGGCGGCCCGCTGCCATCCGGGGCCGCCCTGAAGCAGTGCCTCTAAACCGGTACCAACGCGAAGCAATGCGGGCCCTCAAGAGCCCCTCGCGGGCTCTGTGCTCACGGTGGGGCGACCCACTGCCATTTGGGGCTGCCCTTCCTTGGTGCCTCGACCGGCACCACGAGAACCCATCTGCTCCCTCACGGAGCAGCAGCATCACGGAGCCCCCCCAGCCCTCTTGACTCACCGGGCTGTTCTCGGCGGGGGCTCCTCTTCGCCCGGTCTCCCTCCCTGGGACCGGGTCTCTTCACCGGCAGCGGGCGGGGCTCTCCTTCGTTCGCGGTGGGGCAGGCACCGCCAATGTGCCTCGCGCCCCCGCCGCAAGTCTCCGCCTGCCGCTCCTCCTTCACTCGGGGCTCCCTCTGCACAGGGGAGCCCCAGAAGCCGACCACACGCCTCTTCAGAGGCCGCCGGGTTCCCTTAGATCACGGGAGCCCGGCCGACTCGCCGCCATGCTTCTCCTCCGCCTCATCTCCCCCAGGTCACGAGCGATGGGCCAATCCCATCGCGGCTCCTTCGGCAAGCCCCCAGTGACGCGTAGCTTCCTCGGCCAATCGGAGCGCGGCTCCTGCCAAGGGACGGCCAATCAGGTCGCGGCCCCTTCGTGGCTTCGTCCACGGCCGTGCACAGGCAGACGGCGGCTCCTGGACCCCTTTAGGCCCCCGGGCAGCGGCAATCACGGCGTGGGCAGCCGAAGTTAAATAAAACTAAGAATAAGCGAAGTGGGAACTCGCCAGGCGGGCAAAGCGCTCCTCAGCGCTATCATCAAAATAAAGCGCTCTTCCAGGGCTGCCAGCACCAAAGCGCTTCCAAGGCGCTAGAACACAAAGTCCCAAAGTCCTTCCAGCAATGCAGCTCCACCATGCTGCACAAAGGTCCCAGAGAGTCTCAGCGGGCTAAGCAAAAGTCCCCCCATCAGCCCAGGCGAGGCAGGGGGTCCCCCAGGAGTCCAGGAAGGTCCATCAGGTGCCCAGGGCTGGGCAGAACCCAGGGATTCCCCCCAAGCCCAAGCAGCAGCAGCCCCTGGCTGATTCAAGTGTAAAAACAAGAACCCTTTGGAAGGAGACACCGTCCCTTCTTATACACAGAAATGCCTTTGAAGTACTTTGAAGCTTTCGTGCAAGGGGCCCTGAGTACTGGAATGTTTCTGGTTTACGTCTCCCTGACAGCTTCAGGGCCAGAGGTGACAGTGGGCCGCCAGGATGGAGAGCCAGCAGGGTGGGCGGCAGGCACAGCCTGGCACCACCAGACGCTCTTTCCTCCCATCCCTGACAGCAGAGGGGCCTTTCATCTACGGCTGACTCAGACCCCCTCCTCCGGGGCCCTGCAGACCCTGTCCTACTCAAACCAGACAGTCCATCTACCAACAGGCCCAGGCATGCCTGGGCCAGGCCCATCAGCCAATCACGTGCTAGCAGACTCACTACACAATTATGCCAACTTCTAAAAGTGGCGCTTCTGGACTAGATACAGCCATGCCGCATACACCATTCTGCAGCATTCATTCTCACGAGTTCATACATATCAAACTCGACCCTGCACTCCCCATGCATCAGGAATCTACCAGGGGCATACATATTTCCCATTCATTCCTATGGGAGGGCAGGTCACTCACCATCCATACACAGAAAGCACACGCACTTTACACTGTACCACAGTGACAAAGTGCGCAGAGGCCTACAATCACCAATCCAGGTTCCAAAAACAGGCTAGGAAAAAGCAAAAAGTCACGGGGTAAACCTGCCCAAAGGACCGGGTCCAACACATCCCCCTTCCAGCCAAAACGCACGGTAGACCAATCACTACACTGATGGTCTTCAATGCTTTGGGCGACAAAACCACGGAGACGGGCCTGCAGGGCAGGGCCACCTTACAGTTTTTCGCCACTCTGAACCCACAGGGATTTCCCTCAACAAAAGCTCTCTGACACAACTAGGATACCCCACTGGTACACACTAGTCATCCACAGCCAGGACCAGGCCCTAGGCCATCCAAAGATCACAGGTCCTAACCAATCCACAGAGTAGGGGCAGAAGCCCCTGGCACACAATAGCCAATCTCCACTCTCTCCCTCAGGGTAGCTACACTACCACTGATCCTACAACCTAGGGACCACACCCTCAGGCTGACTAGAGGTCACGGCAAGAATGCCCGATCCTACCTCTACTCCACCAATGTTAGAACTGGGGGTCTTTAGTTGGCAGAGGTAAGTACCTTAGACCAAGTAGGGACCCTTGCTTCCAGTCAGGGTGAAGGAATAACCCTCACAGGGAAGCACTCACCAGAACACAACTCTCCCACCAGATCAGGACCTCACTCCGTCACTGGTCTATCACCTGGAAACGATTCCACTTCTGAGGTACAAAGCACACAGCACAGTCCCTCTTCAAGCAGGTGGGGGGACACAGCACACAGCAAAGCCCCCTTTCCTCTACCTTAGTGGAAACAACAAACTGCAGGTGGGCCCCAGAACACACAGCAAGGGCCGCCTCCTCAGTCTCTTCAGTTGATCCACCTTAGTAGAGACTCCTCTTGACCTAGAAGTTTCCTAATCTCCCAACCTAGGATTTACACCCTTAAGTTGCACCGGGGTCAGAAGTACACCGTCCTTCTGCACCCCCTTCCAGTTCCACTATCACAGGCACAGTATGTCTCAGGCTAGACAAAGCACACGCCAGCGGCGTATCAGCGACACACTCTCCTCCCACCGGGGTCAGAGGTAAGGACACCGTCCCTCTGCACCCCTCTCCAGAGTTCTGCACCCTCCCACCTGGGAGCGGTACCCCTGGAAGCCAACAACTGGTCAGGACACTGACTACAGATGCCCTTCCCTCCAGGTCAGGCTGAACCTGAACCTGGCCTCCCCCCTCCTCGGGGAATGACCTCCAGAGGCCCCAAAAATGGTCGAGCACTCTAGATGGTCAAATGCCCAGCGAACCAGGACTTCTGCACCCTCCACTTAGGAGCGGTACTGCCCAACACTAGGACCGCCGGAGTTCTGATTACAGACACTCCCCGTCCTCTTGACACAGGAAGATCCTCCTCAAATGACTTAGAAGTACAGCCTAGGCCCCTGACCTGGCGCTCCCTTAGGGAACCCTCCAGGCCCCGAGACAGGGTTTCGGGCCAACGTGGGACACACCGTCCCACACTCACTCCGCCTCCACTGAGACAGGACGTGAGCCCCTACACCCCTACCATCCTAATGGGACTTAGCCGGGCTACTCATGAACCTCTTCACCTACACAGGATCATCAGATACACAGGCCACTACTTTTAGAATCACTCCCTAATGTCTCTGTAAGACATCCAGCACACCGCCAGACATCCACCTTCTTGTCCAATGCCTCTGCAGGATCTTCTGCACACCACCAGAGGTACACCTCACGTGCAAGCTCCTTAAAAAACTCACACGAACTCCTCCAGTTCAACACGGCACTCATCCACACACTCCCCCTCCAGACTGGTGAGACAGTTCCTCACTGCCTCTGACTCTCAACCTGTCACCCTCTTACTGAGCACCAGGCACCATACTCTGGGAACTGGGAATGGGAATTCACGCACTGGACACATTTAAGCTGCCACCACTGGATCCTACCCTACTGGGGAATCCAGACACACACACTACACTCAGGGAATAACCACCCTCCCGAGCAAGCAATTTCTCCTCCACCCTCCCTCTCTTCCATCTACCCACACAGGGACAGGAATAGGGATTGGACACTGGACCCAGCAAGGGATTCCTAATCTACGGGAACCTCCCCTCTCTACTGGCATCCCGCCCTGTCATTTTCTCTCATCTGCCACTAAACATGAAGCGCAGGAACACCATCTGAAAATAACACTTTTGAGGAAAAACAAAATCAAAAACAATAATTCCAAATATGTGACTATCTGAAAAACGCAGAGTTTTTGTAATGTAGCCAGTTGTCGCTATGGCACTGGGCAAACGCACGTCCAAATCCGCACCGCTGACCCACCAATGTTGGAAACCGGCTATTTCTGGTAGGCTAAGGCTGATGCCAAAGCCAGGCAGAAACCACCATTCCAGTCAGGGCAAGGAAGTCACACGCCAAGATAACCCCTGCTCGCCCTCTAGGTAGCATGGCGCGGGCAGTCTAGGCTAAACTCGGAGGCGATGTGTAAAGCATTTGCGTCAGCGCACGACAGCAACAACATACTAGGCACACCACAAAAGAGACTCCACACAAGGTTATATTAAAATAACTTTTGTATTGTCAAAACATATCAGATAGAAATCACACATGTACATTGTGCCAACTGGCACGGCAATATTCACAAGGGATTATTTACAAGACAGGGCCACATGGGCCACTATCTGAATCAACACTTTGCAGATATAGAAATACTTGTCAGAAATTAGAATAAAAGTATATAAACTTCACTGTAACACAAAGTAACAGTTATAGATCACATCCAGTAACTACTGGGAACAGGTAAGTACCACCTACGCAACCCTAAACTCCTTGGGAGACCGTCACGCAGGGGACCAGGACCTCACTAGGACCACCTGTACTAAAAAGAACAACCACCTAAGTATCACACAGCATTTAGGGGTCTAAGAAAGAACACATTACCCACGATGTATGAACCACATTCAGAAGAGTATTAAAGGAAAACCACATAAGTAGCACACAGCGTCTAGGGGTCTAAGAAAGAACACATTACCCATGATGCATAAAGATACATTCAGAGGAGTAATAAAGAGAAACACATAATGTATAAACCTACACATTCAGCGGTGTTAAGAATAAAGCACATGATGCAATAAAATTACATTCAGAGGTACCAGAATAATACAGTAGCGCAAAAGTCACATGAGGCAAATACTATCACATGAGCCACTACCTGCGGCAGTCCCTAGGCCAACGGCCTTGTTGGGGCTCAGACGCTCTGAGTCCAAAGTCAGGGTGCCAGTCTCAAAGTACAAAAAGCCTAAACGTGGCAGGTGCCCACAAAGTGCTGGGCACCTGGAGAACAACAAACTTGCGCCAGGGCCCTCACTGGCCCTTAGGCGCCAACTGCGCCACTGCTGGAGCCACACAGGCTCTGGGCATATCACACATGCCCCAGACGTTGGAGCCACAAAGGCTCTAAAGCACCATGCCAACCGTTGGAGCCACACAGGCTCTTAAAACAATGATGCCCCCAGGAGCCTCACCGAACTCTAGCCCTCACACTCGGGGGCAGGAGGGGACGAGCACCGACAATATGCCCCGAAGTCCCCCCCTCTCGAATATGGCCCTCTCTGGAGCCAAACGGGCTCTACACACCGTTGGGGCGGCCCGCTGCCATCCGGGGCCGCCCTGAAGCAGTGCCTCTAAACCGGCACCAACGCGAAGCAATGCGGGCCCTCAAGAGCCCCTCGCGGGCTCTGTGCTCACGGTGGGGCGACCCACTGCCATTTGGGGCCGCCCTTCCTTGGTGCCTCGACCGGCACCACGAGAACCCATCTGCTCCCTCACGGAGCAGCAGCATCACGGAGCCCCCCCAGCCCTCTTGACTCACCGGGCTGTTCTCGGCGGGGGCTCCTCTTCGCCCGGTCTCCCTCCCTGGGACCGGGTCTCTTCACCGGCAGCGGGCGGGGCTCTCCTTCGTTCGCGGTGGGGCAGGCACCGCCAATGTGCCTCGCGCCCCCGCCGCAAGTCTCCGCCTGCCGCTCCTCCTTCACTCGGGGCTCCCTCTGCACAGGGGAGCCCCAGAAGCCGACCACACGCCTCTTCAGAGGCCGCCGGGTTCCCTTAGATCACGGGAGCCCGGCCGACCCGCCGCCATGCTTCTCCTCCGCCTCATCTCCCCCAGGTCACGAGCGATGGGCCAATCCCATCGCGACTCCTTCGGCAAGCCCCCAGTGACGCGTAGCTTCCTCGGCCAATCGGAGCGCGGCTCCTGCCGAGGGACGGCCAATCAGGTCGCGGCCCCTTCGTGGCTTCGTCCACGGCCGTGCACAGGCAGACGGCGGCTCCTGGACCCCTTTAGGCCCCCGGGCAGCGGCAATCACGGCGTGGGCAGCCGAAGTTAAATAAAACTAAGAATAAGCGAAGTGGGAACTCGCCAGGCGGGCAAAGCGCTCCTCAGCGCTATCATCAAAATAAAGCGCTCTTCCAGGGCTGCCAGCACCAAAGCGCTTCCAAGGCGCTAGAACACAAAGTCCCAAAGTCCTTCCAGCAATGCAGCTCCACCATGCTGCACAAAGGTCCCAGAGAGTCTCAGCGGGCTAAGCAAAAGTCCCCCCATCAGCCCAGGCGAGGCAGGGGGTCCCCCAGGAGTCCAGGAAGGTCCATCAGGTGCCCAGGGCTGGGCAGAACCCAGGGATTCCCCCCAAGCCCAAGCAGCAGCAGCCCCTGGCTGATTCAAGTGTAAAAACAAGAACCCTTTGGAAGGAGACACCGTCCCTTCTTATACACAGAAATGCCTTTGAAGTACTTTGAAGCTTTCGTGCAAGGGGCCCTGAGTACTGGAATGTTTCTGGTTTACGTCTCCCTGACAGCTTCAGGGCCAGAGGTGACAGTGGGCCGCCAGGATGGAGAGCCAGCAGGGTGGGCGGCAGGCACAGCCTGGCACCACCAGACGCTCTTTCCTCCCATCCCTGACAGCAGAGGGGCCTTTCATCTACGGCTGACTCAGACCCCCTCCTCCGGGGCCCTGCAGACCCTGTCCTACTCAAACCAGACAGTCCATCTACCAACAGGCCCAGGCATGCCTGGGCCAGGCCCATCAGCCAATCACGTGCTAGCAGACTCACTACACAATTATGCCAACTTCTAAAAGTGGCGCTTCTGGACTAGATACCTTGCTCCCAAGCGCTGGAACAATCTGCCACTGGAACTTCGGTTGGAACCCTGCGAAGTCCAGTTTAGAAAAAAACTTAAAACGCACCTGTTTCAGTAGATAGCTTGGTTGGGAGGAGGGGGGGACAGCCACACCACTTGTCATAGCGCGGAGACACGCCAGTGGCGTAATCAGGCGCTTAATAAATGCCCAATAATAATAATAATAATAACTAGATACAGCCATGCCGCATACACCATTCTGCAGCATTCATTCTCACAAGTTCATACATATCAAACTCGACCCTGCACTCCCCATGCATCAGGAATCTACCAGGGGCATACATATTTCCCATTCATTCCTATGGGAGGGCAGGTCACTCACCATCCATACACAGAAAGCACACGCACTTTACACTGTACCACAGTGACAAAGTGCGCAGAAGCCTACAATCACCAATCCAGGTTCCAAAAACAGGCTAGGAAAAAGCAAAAAGTCACGGGGTAAACCTGCCCAAAGGACCGGGTCCAACAGACATGTTCAATTTTAGTCCTACTAGTAATTCTGTTCTCCCCCTAAAGCAGCTGTTGACTACTGTGGACATGGTCTGGTTGATGTGGGAGACATATCAAGATGAGAGAATGTTATTGAAAAATGGGTATTATCTGATGTCAGTTTCGTCCATCAGTCTATAACACTCTATTCTATTGGTAAGATAAAAATGTAGCAAGTTTATCTGCCATATTTAGTTTTTGCTTTTTTTGCTTACCTATCTCATAAAACGTAATGAAAAGATCCGAATCTCAAAAATAAACTGACTTCACCAGAAATGAGCTATAACCAATATAAGTTTGATTTCTTAGAAACGATCTGGAGTTTAAATTGTTAAATGTGAAACTAGTAGACCTGGGTTTAAATCCTGACTCTCTCACTTGACTACATTGTGAATTCTTGGGCAAATCTTGTTATCTTAATTAATGTGAATCCTATCTGAATAGTCTGAAGAAGATACAGAATACAGAGAATTGCTCCACTCGCCAGGGAACCTTGTGGCATACCTGGCTATTTAGTGTGATACACAACACAATTCAAGGCCACACAATTCACCACTACACAATTCAACAGCATCCAGCATAATTACACTCCACAAATTCCACTCAAAACAACATGATTCAGCGCCACATAATTGCACTCTACTCAATACCACATAAATACACCCCATATAAAACCACTCAATGCACATACATTCACTCCACACAATGCCACATAATTACACTCAACATAATTTCACTCAAAGCCAGTTTTACACCACACAATTAAACTCCACACATCTCCATTCCACACCAAATATTTTGACAACAAACCACATAATTCAGCTCAACAACACAATTACATAACACACCACATAAATCAAATCCACACTACAGAATGCCACATAATACCACAATCATGCCGCAAATTCAACAGCACACCACATAAATAAACTCTACTACATACCACTCCACAACACAAATACCATTAAACATAATTGAACTCCATACCACACATCCCACTCCACATAATTCCAGTACACTCAATACCACACAATTATTATCCACATAATTCCACTACACACCTTGCAACATAATTCCACCAAACAAATCCACTCCACATCACACAATTCCACACAGTACAATTCTACAGCTAACAATTCCAATCCAACCTACATAATTCCACTCCACTTCACACCACATATATCCACTTCACTCCATAACACATGGGTAAAAGACATTGTCATTTACAATGCCAACAGCTCTAACTCTCGTTTAACTTTTTGTATGCTAGGCAGCCTAGGTTCAGAGGCATATGCCCTTCTACGTGAAAAAGCACAAGCTCTGAGGCCTCCGAAGCTAGGACAAGAATTGGCCATCTTTTTCCATGTCCCCTTCTTACCCCAGTAGGGTAGCATTAGAACTAGAGCGGTAAGGCTGTTTTTAACTAGCCCCTTCCTCCCCACATCTGTTTTTGTTCATTCATGTCCCCTCCCTTCCCTCCAGAAGCTGTACATTAGCACCATCTGGTGCTCTGCTTGGCTGCTGGCTGAGGAGTTCAAACTCTCCTCTTATAGATACGGGACTAAGGCCAACATGTTTCCTTCTACTGGAACAATGCCCCAATAAATATGCATTGTTCAAGCCCCCTGTAGAATTCGTGAACACAAATTTTACTGAGGGGTGACTCTATATGTTTTTTTTGTTGATATTTGGACAAGTCTTTTCATATTATAAGGATTTTTAAATGTGTGCGTAATGAAAGGCCGCCTTTCTTTGTTATTATGCTTCATCATTTTTATACTTGGTAACACAATCAACAAAAATATACTCCACACCATGCCACATAATTCCAATCAGCATAATTTCACTCAGCACAACACACTTCCATGCCACACAATTCAACTCATCACATTTCCATTCAACACCACATCATTCGACAACAAACCACATATTTCAACTCAACGACACAATTACACAACACACCACATACATCCCATCCACTCCACAGAATTCCACATCATGCCACATAATTCAACAGCACACAACACAAAATGCCATTCCACATAATTATACTATAACACACAATCCTTCGCCACATAATTCTAGTACACTCGATACAACATAATCACTATCCGCATATTTCCATTACCGACCATGCCACATAATTCTACTACACAAATCCACTCCACACAATTCTACCACACACAATTCCAAGCCACATAATTCCACTCCACACCACATACATCCACTTCAATCCAAAACACATGAGTAAAAGACATTCTCATTTAAAACACCAGTACCTCTAAATCTAACAAATATGAGACCGATTTGCCTTGCAAAATGCGTGTTTGCCTGTTGTGCCTGCTGTTATAAAATATATATGAATATCCATACAAATTCATGTGTATGCACTTTAAAAGATATCATGCTTAGATATTTCACATTAACATGAGGCCTGGAGCTCAAAAGGGCTTCCTATCTGACCTTGACTGGATAAGCTTAAACAAGCTATTCTGAACCCCCTTACAGGTCACCTTGCTTGTCTTGACCACATGATATGCAAGTGTTACATAGTGCAGAGCCTGCCTTTCTGGTCTGCCCATATCTGGCTGTTTTGCATGGTGCAGACATTGCACATCCATGTCAGTCATATGTGTTAATGTTAATGTTATGGGTGTCTTATATAGCGCTCGGCTACTCCATGGAGTGTCCCGGCGCTTTTTCCAACCCACAACTGACTACAGAAAAATGGCAAAAGGAAGAAGGAAAAGACAGGTTACTGTCCATACAACCATGTCTTTAAGTCCTTTCTGAAGACCAGCAGACTTGAAGTACGTTGGAGTGACAGAGGAAGGCTGTTCCATAGCTGGGGAGCCAGACGTTGGAAGGAACGTCCCCCAATCCTAGCCTTCCTGACAGTGGGGACAGTGGCAAGGCCAAGGGATTCTGACCTAAGGGATCTAGTAGGTTTGTAAAAAGCAAGACGTTTCTGGATGTACTCTACTCCCATAGCATTCAGTGCCTTATGTGCCAGCGTCAGAGCTTTAAAAACAATCCGCTTGCGGATAGGCAACCAATGTAAGGAGTTTAGCAGGGCCGAAGCTCTAGCTCGGCGGGGAAGGCAAAAAAATCGCCCGTGCCGCCGAGTTTTGGACCACCTGAAGTTTTTGAAGTAGATAGTCCGGAAGGCCCAAATAAAGAACATTGGAATAGTCCAGCCTAAAACAAATCAAAGACTGGGCAATTATGGCATTGGCGCGTTCGCTGATCGCGTTCGCTGCGCGAAGATGTACCCATCTTCCTCTGTAGTCCCTCCGATCGCGCAAGGGCGCTGGGACTTGTAGTCTGTAGACCTGGAGAGCAAGCGGGGGCTACTGACGCGTCTCCTGCCACAGAGCTTAATCGTCTGTGAGCACGGAGAGCGCGCACAGATAATGCGGTAAGAGTATCAGCAATAACGGGTTTAAAACACAAAATACGCCGCAAAATATAAGCAATTAAGCAGTGGTACAATTAAAATCACGAGTGAGCTGACACCCGGCTTCCGCCTCAGGTGTTTAAGAAAAGAGAAGCGCTGTAATTAGTAGTCAAAAGACAGTGTGTAGGGTGTTGCCAGGCTTCTGCTGCCTATAGTGGAAGGAATCTCGCTAGCAAAGCGCGACCCCTCCCTTTGTAGTCCCTCCGATCGCGCAAGGGCGCTGGGACTTGTAGTCTGTAGACCTGGAGAGCGAGCGGGGGCTACTGACGCGTCTCCTGCCACAGAGCTTAATCGTCTGTGAGCACGGAGAGCGCGCACAGATAATGAGGTAAGAGTATCAGCAATAACAGGTTTAAAACACAAAATACACCGCAAAATATAAGCAATTAAGCAGTGGTACAATTAAAACCACGAGTGAGCTGACACCTGGCTTCCGCCTCAGGTGTTTAAGAAAAGAGAAGCGCTGTAATTAGTAGTCAAAAGACAGCGTGTAGGGTGTTGCCAGGCTTCTGCTGCCTATAGTGAAAGGAATATTTGGCTTGGTGCCTTATTCTAGTTCCGCTGACATGGCATTACTTTAGGTATATAACACCTAGAAATCTGTCACTCTGGGAAGAAGCGGTCTGAGAGCCCCTAAGGTGGCAGATCTGACTTCTTCCTTGCTAATTAGCAATGATGCATGCTTTTGGTACCATTAAATAAATTTCACTCTGTTTCTGAGCAAACCTGCTATGTCTGGTGAGTTTCATTCATATGCTCCTGGGAGGGTGCCAGTATTTCCCCATCACCTGCCTCCATGCACCTCAGGGAGATGGAGACAGAAGTAGTGACCATCGACCTTCAAAAACTGGCCTCAAATGTCTCAAGCCCTGCGAGGCAATGTTCGATGGAATAGTTGGTCAATCTAGCTCTCCAAGTCACAGTGAACATGTAACTGCCCTTAGCGTACATGTATATCTGGAAAAAGTGTGTATAGAAGTGGTCATGCATAATGGTTATCGTATCCCGCACAATATTTTGCAGCCATGCCCCCTCCTGGACATCCGTGATAGTGCATATTGTGAAGTCATAAAGCACACCAATAAAAGCTTTGGGGTCCTGTGTGGTGATGGAGCTATTTGGATTATTGATTAAATATGTGCATGGAATTTCCTGGGAGCTCTCGATGACTGCATCAACGCGCGCTTCTAAGTGTATGCACATTGTTGCATCCCAAACCAACCCTTTACCTCCTGGATACTGTTGCTTTTTGGGAAAGATGCCACCCGCTCACAGTGTGCTTTAGCAAACATACACATTGCAAACATTAAATCCAGAAGCCTCACACTCTGGGCCTGGTTAGCCTGAGAGCTCATACCACTGTCACTTTAATGAAAAGTAACTTTAAATTACCATTGTAAAGATAAGCTGGCAGGAGACACACTTAGCATGGGGTCTGACCTCTAGCTGGATGCTGCTTTCCCTGGAAATGTTTACCATAAAGGAGATTTATTAAATTCTCCAAGAAATGTTTTCTCTCATATATCTGCATGCATTTGAAGATTGTTATTTTCACTTCATGGCAGCTAATGATCTAAAAATGGCAGATGAAATATGATTAAGGATTCCTGTTTTCCGTTTTTACAGATTTTTACAGAAAACCATTTATTTTCTTGTCTGTATTTATTTTTAAATGTGAATAAAACCGCAAATTGGGTGCTTTTTGAGTGATTCTAAATACACTTTGCCATAACTGCCAGTGCGGATTGATCGGTAAGGGGGTTCAAAAACAAGGGCATTTTAGTAGAGAGGCTTACACAGCAGTAGATATACCCAAGGGAGATACCGAAATGTGCATATTTTCATATGTATACATTGATTTATCTTCTGCGGGTGTTCATATCACTGAAACCTGGCAGGTATTAAAGAATGACGGCATATTTATGGTTAAATAAATGTGGAAATATACCAGTTTCAGCTTTATTTTTTTCAAAAACTCATAATAAATATGGATAAATACAGATAAAGTTGACAAACAATAAATATGAATAAATACAGACAGAAATGTAAAAAAAAAATAATAACATAAAACCGGGAACCCTATATATGATGTGGCGTGACAGCCAGAGTTGTCGACTTTGGAACTGGGGAGCCGGGTTCGAGTCTCGGCGTCGCCCAACATCATGTGATTCTGGTCAGATGACTTCATCTCACCCTGGATGAAAAATAAATTAATGTGACCTTTTGTAATGTAACTGGTTCTCAGGTAAAGTGCTCCAATACATTTGGGTCAAGTTTGCTCCGTATAAAACTGCAAAAAGAAATAAAACGTATATGTTTCTGCATTTGTATGTAAGGTGAGTCAACTGAAAACAAAGTATTGATCCCCAGAAGTGGATATATCTCGCTAGTCCACCTTCTAGAATACGAAATATTACAAACTCGGTAATGGTGTGGAATAACATGGGTGGATCAGTGGGATGAAACTCATCAAAAAAGTTATGGAACACAAATGCATCACTGATAGATAAACATTTTGACCTGGAGTAAAACGTTGGCACACATGTGGAATATCATTCTGTGCATTAGTACACTTGTGATTTACAAAGATGTGAAACATCTATCTAGAAGTAGCAGTGTTTTGTGGAATACACATTGTGGCTTGGGGCAATTATCACAGAAGCATCTCTTATGAAATGCATCTTATCTAAGAAACTTAAAAGAAGACCTTTCAGGTGAAATGCAAATACGCCAGTTTGGTCCTTGCTCAGTAAATGTATGACAAACATATCTCTGGCAGAATACAGTCTGGCAAATGAGAGAACAGAACAGGAATCTGCTTTTAAACTCTAGTTGACCATGGACAATAATCCAAGGACAATAATCCAAGTAGACAACTTCAATCTATGAGCGGCGATCAAATACAAAGAAAGAGATACTGGCTTTCATGGATAACTGTTTCTGGATATTCTTGCGGAAGAACACCGCGCCTCTATTGTCAACCAGTTTTCCAGTCAGACTCAGAGACATAGGGGGACATATTGGGTGCCGTTTTGCTTCTGTGGAAGCTGTCGCCTTGTACCGCATGTCACCAGATTCCCAAGCCAAAGATATGATCATTCAGTCGTTCATATCACCATTCATTTCGCCGGTCATGCACAGCCACATATGACTAGATGATGCCGTATGTAGTGACCCATGTCAGCCATCATTCTGCAAGAACCCCATATCATTTCTGTGGTCTGTATATCCCTCACTAACATTCACATCATTACTCTACACTTTTACTATTCAAAATCCCAAATTTATCAACACCACCACCCTTGCTCATCCTCTCCAACTCACAGAAAACACCCCTTCAACAGCATTCTCAGACAATACGACCTGTACCAAAAGGACAGGTACTGTATGGTGCCCTTTGTATTAATTTGATATACATGATTAGTTTTGATGCAATTTGTTTGTGCTTTTTCTACCCTACTGTCTGCATTCCAGTCTTAACTCTTTTTTGTTCAGATTTGGAAGCAGAAACCATTAGCCTTTTTGAAAAATTAGGTGGTTTAGTAAGTTTGGCATGATAGTAGAGATACATTTTTCTTCTAGGTCACCAGGTTATGACTGGCATGGAGAGTAGCTTTTCTCAAAGGGCAAAAGTGTGTAACAGAATTTTTTTGGTGGTCGGTGGTGTCATACATTTAATCAAGGTAGTATTCTTACTCCTGATTAGTGAGACATAGGTTGAGATTTGCTGTAATCACCAAAATAAATGACTAGTAAAACTCTACTTTTCCTAGAAGTATTACAGGCCAAGCTAAGGTCAATTTTGCCCTGCAGTTCACTTTCTCGAGAGGGTGATCTTTTGTGAGGAATGCTTGTATTTTTCATCTGAGTTGGTTGTATTCTGACGAAGAAAGAGAGAATTGTTATGGCTCCTGATTCCTGTTGGCTCTATTTGCAAATGGAAATGGAAGTCAACATTGACCATGTTGATTTGGATTACAGCTGTTTTCAAAGATCTTTGAAAAAGTCAAAGTAGTCAAAACACATTCATGCTGTAGTAATCAGAAGAAATAACAACATAAGGGAAAGACAAAACTGAGTCTAGATACTTTGTACCTTTCAAAGGATTCCTAATTTGTTGTGAACATTTCTATGTTTACAGAACTCTCAGTGTATAGATCACTGAACTGCAGATAAGACTTGTGTACTCTTTATTTAATTAAGAATGAATAATTATTGAATTACTGAACTGCTCCCCCACCCTTGCTGTGATAAACCCACCATAGCTAGAGATCACAAAAGTGTGATGGTGGACAGGATGTATGACGTTACAATGCATACTTTTACAACGCATACCTTTACAACGCATTTTTTACAACGCAACATTCATTACAACGCATTCCATTACAACGCATGCCATTACAACTAAATTGTAAAAACTACATTTACAACTCATTCCATTACAACGCATACTACCTTTACAACGCATACCATTACAACGCATAACATTACATTGCATGTTTGGTAAGTATTGGATAGTGTAGGGGTAAAAATTACTATTCTAACTCCAGTGGGTGCAACAGTAGGGTAAGTGTTGGATAGTGTAGAGGTAAAAATTACTATTCTAACTCCAGGGGGTGCAACAGTAGGGTAAGTGTTGGATAGTGTAGGGGTAAAAATTACTAATCTAACTCCAGGGGGTGCAACAGTAGGGTAAGTGTTGGATGGTAATGTTATGCATTGTAATGGTATGCGTTGTAATGACTGCGTTGTAATGACATGCGTTGTAGTGGTATGCGTTGTAGTGTCATGCGTTGTAATGGTTGCGTTGTAATGGCATGCGTTGTAATGGATGTTGCATTGTAAACGTTTCATTGTAATGGTAGTGCGTGTAAAAGTTGCGTTGTAAAGGTTGTTTCCCGTGGACATCTACCACTCAAGACAAGAGCAACAAAGAAGGCGAGGTGAAATCGAAGAACTCAAAATCCTAGTGACCACTACAACTCTGCCAAGCTATGCCCGCCACCACTGCAGGAAGGAAAAAGGGACCCGCCGTCCCTTACAGCTAGACACAGCACCCACTCAGACCAGCAAGTAAGGGCTATTAGAGACTGTGTTGGGTCACTCTGGGTCTCTCCTCTTGATGCCCATTGTTGAGGCCATTGTAAGGAGCCATGGTAAAGCAGAAAGCCTGTAATACTCCAAAGATGCACCTTGTGAAAAATCTAAACTTAATGTAGGCTTTCTTGGTTTTTACAGAAACATTTTGAGGCCTTAAATGCTTATATTGTCAGTGTGGAACAGTCACTACAGTGCCCACTCTGCCCCCTGACTCAAGCAAGACCCAAGATGGTGTTGCCATGTCTGGGTCTTCTCTTGCTCCCCCAGCTAATGCACATGCTTCGGAGAACTTTTATCATTTTTCTGTGGGATACACCCCTTGCTCTAACCAATCTAAGAGTTGCCTCATAAAACTGACAGAATGGTGAATGTATCCTCTTCTAATTTTAAGATTCTCTGAAGTCCTTTTAACAAAATAGAGGACAACAGTTCGAACGTCAAGGAACATGTATTGGACTATGCAGAGGACATGGTCCTCACGCACCATTTTCCATGACGGTGCCACTCTGATTTGAATTTTTTGTTAACCTATTATGGCACCATTCTCAAGTCTAATCTAGCAAGACTTATGCTTGAGGTAGAGGGTGAGTTGAGGCAAATTCACCACATGAGAATATTGGATTTCTCTGCACCCACTTTGTCCCTCTGATGTCAAACATAGTTCTGTATCCCTCATCCTTTCAGCTGTGTTGCACCCGCCCCGTTCAGGAAACCAACTAACATGGATGTTCTATTAGATGTACTGACCCAGTAGAGTGGGTTGCATGAAGACACACCATCCCAAAAAATATGTAGACTGGTATAGAAAGATTACAGAAGCAGCTGCAACTTAATGATTGCATGTCACGTCTCTTAGGTTGGTTTTCATGGGGAATGCACCCCTGCTGATTAGATTGTTTGAAGTTCAGCTTCCAATTTGTCACTAAGTTGGCACTGCAGGCAGCCTCCCTCTTCCATAGTAAAAAAGCATTGGTATTTAACCACAAGAACGTGATTTCAAAATTGAGCAAAGTGAATTTCCAATGTGAAATTCAACCTGCGTTGTCACAAATGGCCCAGCATCAAAGCCCACATCTTTCTCCAGTGTCAGGTAGATGGTGAATCTACAATGCCTGGGCCACCTCAAAGGGGTTCTGATGACAGAGCAGATTAACACTGCTCCACTGAAAACAAAGGAAATCATCTTTACATAGGGAGGGAGCGCCAAGATGTAGGTTCATGGGGTATTCCCCGATTTTAGGTGGGCATCCACCAAGGTAGGCGGATAGGGAATCCCTCAATTTTCTTTAGATGAATTTGATATTTCCATGCTTGTCCAAAGGAGACACTTAACGCCTTAACCGCGGCGACAATTCCGCCGCGGTGCGGGCGTTCTAAAGAGTGGGCGGGGCTGCGACGGTCGTTGGCCGTTTGCAGCACCAGGGAGGGAGTGCTTCCATCGGCTGTTGGCCGACGGGCGCATGGAAGGTGTTAATGGGATACTATTAGTAAACAAATAATAATGCACACTCCCGCCACCTTCATCTCCCGAACCTTGAACCATACAGGGCTCATGGGTGAGAGTTTGTGTAATAATAAAACTAAAATGAACAGTTAAACAACCATTTCCAAATTCATGAAGAAAAAAGCCACTGGGAATGAGGCTTAATACCAGCTAGCAAGTCCCACTATACCTTTTGTGACTCCATTAGCTAATACAAATTTATTAACTGGCGCCGTTGGCATTCTTGACTTTCAGTTTGGCTTTAGCCAATGTACCTATGGGTCTCCATTCCAAAACCTTTAAATTGTTGTGGTCTAAAAGCTCAGGACTGGCCAAAAGATCATACGGCACATAAACCTATTCGCATTTATGCCTACATCAAGGATTGGGTATATTCTACACCTGAGGCCAGTGGCGCACCCTCTGCTCAAGTCTGCTGCACGGATACGCTCTCCACTGAGTTAAGTAACCCTCCCTTGGAGGGGGCATGGCCATAGTGTGAGCAAGAGCTACATGAAAAAACAGTGGGCAAAGAAAACAGGACTTCAAAACGGGGTCCAGCAAACCCTACAGCTGTCACAGGCTCCCCTATGAAGAGCTGTATTCTGCTAAATTAAAACAACATAAAATAAATGTGAGAAATATGAAAGCAGAAAATTTGTAAAACTGGGAGGAGTACTCTCTCTAATGTGGTGCCCGGTTATCTGGGATCCAGGCACCTCAAAAAAACGTCGCAAATGCCTACAAGAAAAGCAAAAACTGGCCAGTATTGCTCAGGAGAAGCTGATTGTGCCTACAAATGTTGACAACTATCTAAAGGTTTAATGTGTACCTTTACGTTTTAGTAAATATGATCATCATATTCTGAATTATCTCTTCTCTGATTTATTTCCCTATTTCCCAAACTCCCAGCAGGAGTTCCGGCTGTCCATTCCACACCGGCCCCCAACACACTGCGCTTTGCATTGTCTTCTTTTTCAAAAATAAGTTCCTTCATTTGGTTGCAGCTTTGGGGGAGTGCAATATTTTTTCTCAAGTGATCGAATTTCATGACCTTTTCCAATGTTCTCACTTTTGTCAATGCTGTAGTTTTTTCACAAAACCTAGCAAAATGTCCTCACGAGTGGTGGCTGGAATTTTGGAGCGGTCTTATTTACAAGCCCCGTGTGCCACTGGTGCGTCACTTTTACCATGAGTTAAGTTTAACATCGTTTTCTTCACTACTTTGAAACTGGATGGTTGTTAATGATCTGTTTTTTTTTTTAATTCAAGAACTTTAAAGAGTGTTAAAGTTCCAATTTTTTTATGAAAGTCCACATGCAGTGAACTTTTCCCCACATCAGTCTACAGGTACGGCTCTCATTCCTGAACATAATGGGCTGTTTGCCAATGCAGGCATCCTTGCACCATGGTGCAAGGGCGCCTGCGTTGCATGCAGGATTCTTTTTGTGCAAAAGGTGTCAAACAATCCTGAGAGGCATATTCCTCTATGTGTGCTGCAGAATTTAGCGCACATAGAAAGAGGAAGTAACAAGTAGAAATAAAGATATTTATCTTCGTTACGCCTCTCCTGGTTTACAGGGTCTTTTAAACCTGAGAATGCATCACAAATCATGGGAGTTGCTTGGGAACACCCATGTAGCGCTCATGGAAAGCCTCCCTAGTGCAAAGTAACACAACAGAGCAATTTGCACTGTGTTGCATTACTCCAGATATTTATGGCGCCATGCAAAATAGCTTTAACAATGTGATTTAGAGCTTTGTGTCACACATGTATCATGTTGAGTGGTGCAAACGGGGTGCAAACATCTTCTAAGTATGCCCCTTATTTTCTTCCGGACCTTTTGGCAGGGCAGTTCTATCTTGGTCACTGACAATGCAAAGCAGAGAAAGAGTTCAGCTGCTAAGAGGGGTGAACGTGGATTGACGTCATCTCTGGTCATCTAGGAAATTTCGAGAAGATGGTTTTTTCAAACTTTCCCAGCAGAGAGTTTCATTGTGATTGTGTGATCCATTGCTCATGGTCTGACAACCCAGCTACTGTGGGATGAGTAATACAAAAAAATGACCTACCATGCCCTTGCATGTCTGACAACTCACCATGCTGGCGTTTCCTCAACAACTTAATTGAGGAAGGGTTTAAACACAAAGCAGATGCTTACTACTTTAATCTTTCTCTAGTATTTATGCAAAATAGACAATGTGCATTGTTTCTTTTCCAGTTCTGCGTAACCTTTCAATTATTGGAGTAAAATATTATTTTCACCTGTGTGTCCTACCAACTAATTGAATAGGTGGCATGTGTACATTTGGGAGAAGCTTGAAATAAATACTTAGCTGTGTTTTAAATTTAAATTAATTTTAACCACTGAACTTAAATTGAAATTTTATATATATATATAATGTGATCAAGGACACTGCGTTGGCAGAAACGTGTCATGCCCGGGTTTGCACCTTGAAACGAAAAAATAAACGCCATCACGGCAAGCAAAATCAGAACATTGGAGTTGTCCGTTTCTCTGTTCGGTGCCTGGAAGCACCCTAGAGTGGTATATATATATATATATAAAAGCTCACGTGTAGAAACACAGACCTCACTCACGGGGATACAGGTCAGAAGGCTTTATTCTCCTAACAGCATGCTTCAGTAGCTAGGAGACACAGGAAAAAAGTCCATGAATTGTCCTGTTTCGTCTTGTGCATCCTGACGCGTTTCGAAGGCTCCCGCCTTCTTCTTCAGAGGACGACGAACTGATTACAGGAGGGAGGCAGGATACCACTTCCTTTAAATTAGATGTCACGCCTCTAGATAGGCTGGACCATCGCCGCAGTGCCTTGTGGAACTAGTAGTCCTGCTATGGATTTATCGCATATAGCGTCTTTTTTCATTGAGTCCTCCGCTGTAGTTCAAAAGCAATTGGCTCTAATCCCCTCGCCAGCCAAGCAGCGTCGCGGTGATAGAGCAGGGGACGGATATATATCCACACTCCCAACGAGCTGAATGCTTGCCGTTTATAGACTCTTCCCTGGACGTCGCTTGGCGGTGCTAAGCGCATGCAGTTGCTGCTGCGAGGCTCACTTTCCCATCAAGGCGCTCGTGCACTCTTCCATGGCGGGTGCGGCAATGAATGGTGATGGGACCATTCTATATATAAAAGCTCATATGTATATATATATTTATATATATATATATATATATATATATATATATATTCACTGAAAAAACCATAGGTTATAGACCATATATAGTTAGGAATTAGCATTTACAAAACCTTATTTTACTCACACAAAACCATTGAAATTCGTATATATAGTTAGTTGCACTAACTATATATCGCGCACCCGCAATCCACTGCTGATCATGTCACATATTACATCATTCATGACATGGTCAGTGACATCACTGATGACATCACTGATGACATCTCAAATGACATCACTGATGACATCACTGATTACATCTCAAATGACATCACTGATGACATCACTGATGACATCTCAAATGACATCACTGATGACATCACTGATGACATCTCATTTGACATTACTGATCACATCACTGATGACATCTCATTTGACATTACTGATCACATCACTGTTGACATCATTCATGTGATAATACGATGAACCTCTTCAGACTCTAATATAACCTTAGATACACTCAGTGTAAACAGACACTCACAGACTGTCACTCATCCATGGAGTTACTCACACACCTAGTCAGTCATGCAAAGAATCAATCACACCTCCATTTCCTCAACTATACAGTTATACACACCTTACTTATTCAAGCATATACTAACACATATTTACTCTCTTATACAATCCCTGATACAAGTTCACAATGATCCATACAGCCACTCACACATTCACTGGCTCTTATGCACAGTTATTTATATATGTCAACTCTCACATGTACTGTGTTTTACATATGTACTTACTTTGACATGTAGCACTGATATATCCATTCACTCACCAATACACTCATGCACACAGTCAACCGCTCATACAGCTGTTTCCACATGCACTTTTGAACCCATACATTAGTGAATCAACTGCTCACACATCTATGCACAGAGTCATACACCTCCCAGCCACCCACACACTCACTCAGTCTCCCACTCAAATAAGTGGGCAACCAATCAATAACCCATATAGTTACTCATATAGCTACTGATCAACACATGCAGCAGTTTACAGAACAACAGACATAATGATGCACAAATTAAGACAGTGTAGTCACTAACCCATGCACTCAGTGAGACACATTTAATCACTCACTCATACAGTCAGTCATGCACCTACTAAATCCTTCATCCAGACACTTATACATCCACTCATTCTTCAATATGTAAGACATATTTTTACTTTACAGAAACATACAGTCACTGGATGTTGTCATCAGTGATGTCATTTGAGATGTCATCAGTGATGTCATCAGTGATGTCACTGACCATGTCATGAATGATGTAATATGTGACATGATCAGCAGTGGATTGCGGGTGCGCGATATATAGTTAGTGCAACTAACTATATATGCGAATTTCAATGGTTTTGTGTGAGTAAAATAAGGTTTTGTAAATGCTAATTCCTAACTATATATGGTCTATAACCTATGGTTTTTTCAGTGAATTTTCAAGGTTTTGTAAATGCTAATTCCTAACTATATATGGTCTATAACCTATGGTTTTTTCAGTGAATTTCAATGGTTTTTTAATAGCAAATATCAAAAGCTGTAAAATGTATTCTTCTTTTAAAGGAAAAATATATTTTATATGTATTTAATATAATTTTTTTAAGTATATACATTTTTTGAGGGAACGAATTTATCAACTATCATGCTGAACAAGAGTGTGGGGAAAAAAACCAAAGAGGAGGACTAAGAGGAAAGAACAATCAGTTCAAAAATACAATTGCTTTAAAGCATGAAGTACTTTTCCACACATTTACATTTAAATAACCCATATTAGAACATACAAAATATCTACAGAGGAGACGGTGTACATTGAATTTTAGACTCTTGATTGGTACCTACATGTTGGTACTTACATCACCCACACAACACAACAGCTCTATTCAGAGCTACCCTACCTCAAAGCACTCTAAAATATTATTTTACTATTTCCCTTGGTTTTCCCCTTGTTACGCTTTCCGGAACGCTACCAGGTGCGCGGACCGGGCGCTAACCATGCGAACATTTGGAAAAAAAGGTGGGTTTTTTTACATATATGGGCCTCCTCAGCCACCCTCAGAAAACCTAGGGGGTCAGGATATGTCTCCCGTGCCCCCTTATACCCATTCCCAACATTGTTTATCCTCCATCTTGTGACTAAATTCGTCCGAAACACAAGATGGCGGACTCCCGTTACGCTACCGGTGAGCTACCCAGTTCGCGTACCGGGTAGCGCTTCCACTGCGAAAAATCGAAAAAAAATTGATTTTATTTTTTTGCCCCGCAGGGCCCTTTAATAGCCCCCACATCAATCCTAGGGGGTCAGGAGGGGTCTACCTTGCCCCCTTTCATTCATTTCCCCCTTCGTTTATTTCCACCTCTTGTCTCTCGATCCTACCGAGAGACAAGATGGCGGCCGCTCCGGACTATTTAGAATGTTGACAGTCACCGGAGAGCCAATCCGCTTCTCCTCGCGAAGTTCCGTTACGCGTCTGGTACACGAACCGGGGCGCTAACCGGGACGCTGTCACAGATATATATATTTTTTTGAACGTTAATTTCTCAAAATCCACTGGAGCACATATCTTGAGACCTAGCAAAGGCACATCGGGCAAACAGTCTCTACAATTTTGCCAAGTTTCATAGAAATCCATTCAGCCATTCGAGCTAAAAGTGAGTCCAACCGCCCTATGGAAAACTCAATGTTAAAAACACGTTCTGGGACCCCCCTTTTTTCTCGGCCCCCGCTTGACGAACCCCCCCCCAAACTTTCAGGGGACGCTCAGAAACAAAATGTGCCATTTTCCTGAAAATTTCAGCCAATTCCGTCCATCAACGCCAAAGTTATTCAACATAGAATTTTCAGAAATCTCTATTCAAAAAAATCCTAACTCTATATACCTACTGGCGGTCGCCAGTAGGTAATATATATATATATATATATATATATATATATATATATATATAACATTTCTATGGCAAAATGAAACCCCGCATTTTGTTCCTTTTCAAATTAAATGTATTAAGTGTTACCACTTTATTCCAATCAAGATGACTTCAGGTGTGCCATACTTTTGTCATAAGTAAGACTGTTAGCGTTCTAGTTGTTCTTTAGAACACTCTGGGACATTCTGTCATTGGGCTATAGTTGGGCTACATCTGGCTGATATTTGGGCTACATTTGGGCTCTTTTGTCTCTGGTGGCCATCTTGGGAGACTGCATATCAGAATCTTTTTAATGAAATATAAGAGGATTTGAGAAGTCACTCAAAATGTGCCCTAATTTTTCTTTCTTCAGCACTAATCATAATTTCTATGGCAAAATGAACCCCCTCATTTTGTTCCTTTGCAAATTAAATGTTTTAAGTGTTAACACTTTATTCCAATCAAGATGACTTCAGGTGTGCCATACTTTTGTCATAAGTAAGACTGTTAGCGTTCTAGTCGTTCTTTAGAACACTCTGGGACATTCTGTCACTGGGCTATAGTTGGGCTACATCTGGCTGATATTTGAGCTACATTTTTTTTTTTTGTCTCTGGTGGCCATCTTTGGGCTACATTAGGCTACATTTGGGCTCTAACATATATATAGCCCAATGTAGCCCAATATATATATTTCAAAGTTAATTTTCGTAAAAACCACTGGAGCATATATCTTGAGACATAGCAAAGGCACATCGGGCTACCAGTCCCTACAATTTTGCCAAGTTTTGTGGAAATCCATTCAGCCGTTCGAGTTAAAAGTGAGTCCAACCGCCCTATGGAAAACTCAATGTTAAAACCACGTTTTGGGACCCCCCTTTTTTCTCGGCCCCTGCTTGACGAAACCCCCCCCAAACTTTTAGGGGACGCTCAGTAACAAAATGTGCCATTTTCCTGACAATTTCAACCAATTCCGTCCATTAACGCCAAAGTTATTCAACATAGAATTTTCAGAAATCCCTGTTCAAAAAAATCCTAACTATATATACCTACTGGCGACCGCCAGTAGGTAATATATATATATATGTATATATATATATATATATATATATATATATATATATATATATATATATATATATATATATAGAGAGAGAGAGAGAGAGAGACTGCACACCTTTTTTTATTTAGGGCATTTCATCTTGCCTACTTCTGTCTATCAGTGACAACTTCTCAGTGAGTATGCTAAAGAGACGCAACATCCAACTTCCATGCTCAGGACATGGAGGGGATGATTTAGATTATGGCTGACAGGGTACTGTATTTGCAAATTCATCAGAGTAGCCTGTCTGCCAAACATTCAGTTCGCCTGCCTCATTTAGCGACAGGTGAACCTTAAGATTTCCATCAACGGGGCCCCCATTGACTCCGTCAATGAAAAGCTTCCACTGAAAGCCTGATGGTGTAGGGGGATCAGAGGAAGGGCATTACACCCTCCCCCGTATTCAGGGTGTACGATGTGATGTCATTATTTTTCTGTCTATCACTACCAGGAAGATACTGGTAGTAAAGGACAAAAAGAAAAAAAGAATGACCCTCACACCATGGGAGAAATCTCTGTTCAGGGTGGGAGTCGTAAAGTCTTCATCTCCCTTCATCCCCAAAATCCTAAATCGACCCCCATTTCTATTCCTTCATACAATCAGCTGAATTTATTTGTTTGTTTATTTATTTAGTTGCAGGCTTTTAATGTACAACAACGACCCCGAATTGTATCCAAATGATTGAGTGTAATATTTGTTGAGTGAAAATGTGAGAAAGAGAGCTAATAACTTAGACGGGAATACAGTCAACTAATTAAAGCAAATGTTGAAATCAGAAAAATAGGGGCCTCCTTGAAAGTTCAAGGGATGGGATAAAGATGTTCCGTCCACTTTATTGCAAGTGCCATAGGATACATTGCATTTGTAATAAGGCAGACGAGATAGCTATCATTTTTGTGATAGAGTATCCCATCTGCCAAACCTTAAATCAGGGCCCAAGTTCTTAGGGGCTTTCTGAATCCAAAATGATTGAATTCTTTTTTAGGTCTCGCCTAGCGTTGCAGCGCTTGCGCTGCACGCCTTGGCAAGTTCTATTGTTGTCGGGTTCTTGGCCGAAGGGGGACAAGACATGTGCACGCGTGCAGAGATCAGGAGTTGTGCACGCGTACGCACATCTCCTGTCCGAGCTCACGGCGTTTGAGCAGAACGCGATCATGGTGGGCTTTCACTCTCACGGCGACAGCCTGTACAGGAGTTATGCACTCGTACACACATCTCCTGCCCCACACTTTCACTCTCATGGCAACAGTTTTGTTTTCTTTCAATGATATTTGTACATTTACATAAGCTGCGATCGCTGCGTTTTTTCTCTATTAGATTTGTGCATTTATATAGCACAGGCAGGAGGGACAACAAGTGATTTACAAAAATGTACAAATATGTGCAAAATATTGAGCTGGTACGGAGGCTTGAACACTGGTCCCCAGTTCCCGAGTTGAATATGTCGGCAGTGTGCAGGGAGGTTACAGTGCCAAAGTGCTCACTGATTGGCTGTGCCCTCTCTCTCCCCACCCTTTATCCCTTCACAACTCAATTTACCCGCCCTCACCACTTCTACAAGATTGATGCCTTTTTTGTGACTTTATTTCAATTATGTTTCGTATACTTTATCTCTGTGTGCTCTCTTCCCTCCCATAAGTGTACATGCACCCCCCCACCACACCTACAAAATCGCTATAATTTTTTTTTATTTTTTTTCTTTCAATGACATTTGTGCGGGCCGGGGGGACAATAAGTAATTTACAACAAAAAAATTACAAAATATTGAGCTGATGGTGAGGTTCGAACAGGGGTCCCCAGCTCCCTAGTCAATAGCTTGCAGGAGGGTTACAGTGCCAAAAGGCTCACTGATTGATAGTGTCATCTCTCCACGCCCAACTTGATTTTGGGGATACACTGTTATACCGCAAGCTCGCCCCGAATGTATTGAATCACTTAATAGTTCTTTTGAATTGTTGTCAGGCTCCCTTTATTACTATGGCAAAATTGCTTGTTGTTTTCTGTAAGTTGCGTTCTAGCCCGGAATATATACCTCCTCGAACGCAACTTACAGAAAATGACAACAAGCAATTTCGCCATAGTAATGACACAAAACAGGTGTTGCTTCGCTCACCCCACATGATGTTTTGTCTTTTCCCCGTGTTGCTTTGCCTAACCCCCAACCTCCTTTGTGTTGCATCTGTTCCTGCCATTGCTTACCGTCCCCCACCCTTTTGCTTTAATGTAAATTATGGAGTAGACTTCTTCAACCTCAACAGGAAGGATGGTTTTAGATATTGGGTCTGGATTGTAGAGAAACCGTTTCAGAGGCAGTTTCGGGTGTGTTCTCAAAATATGACTGCGAGAAAGTTTCCCCGGGAACTCTATATTTGCCAGACGAAAAAAAAAGTGTAGCCTTTTCGTCTGACTTTGGTGCTGTTATGAAAGCTCCATGGCTGACACGTTTTTCCAAAGACAGCGTTGACATTCCTTGATTGGGGTGTATTTGAAGAGCGGTGTGAGAGGTAGGTGACAGTTGCATTTGCAATAGGGAGAGGTGTGGTACCACGGCCAGGGTGACTGACTCCGGAATCTGGGGATCATGGTTCGATCCCCGGGGCCGGCGGCAGATTAGCCCAGCACCATGTGACTCTGGGCAATAGCTTACTTAATCTTCCCGACGGCTCCCAGCGCCTAGAGACCCTAACGGGTGATGGTTCGCGCTTTACAAATGTGGATTATTTGTGGAATATATGAACATGGGGAGCTTGTTTCATTAAATATCTAAATTCATTCATATCTGTAATCGTAATTTTGGCAGCAACAGAAGATCTCAGTGCTAGTTTCATTTGCAGGGAAAACAGAACTTGCTGCTGTGAGCAGTGTAATTGAAACAGAATTTCTACTTCCCTGCCACTCATTTGTTTAATCGGTCACAGTTAGCCACACCATAATCGCATTACAAAATAAAACAAGCATTTGCAATGCAATAGCAGTTTGAGGTATTGTAAATGAGAATGCCATTTATGTATGTTTTGAAAACCTGCAAGCGATGTGTAAACACGCACTGTATACTTTTAGTGGTTACTTACAAGAAGCAAAGCTGGCAGTAACTGTGCCTCTTTTACTGCCAGCCTTGTAAGTAAGCACCATAAATACAAAGTGCGTGTTTATGCATTTCTTGCAGGTTTTCAAAACGCATAAATAAAAGGCATTGTCATTTATAATGCCAAGAGCTCAAACACTCTCAAATGCGAGACCTATTGCATTGCAAATGTTTGTTTTAACCTGTATTGGCCTGTGGATTCCAAACCTTGAAGTGCATATTGAGAATCCTCTGTCGCCTGCAATCACTTTCAGAACTCTTGACATTTTCAGAGGTAGATCAGAATTTTCCCTTAACCAACGAGAAAGAAGATCGTTTTCAGCATTTTCCCATAGAGACAAATATCCTTGCTCATAAAAAGCCCTGTGTGCCATGCACAGTATGTAAACCAGACTCTATTACATATTGGCAACGAATGAAAGCTTGCCAGATGATGGAAGCAGAACCTTTCCTACTGAGACCATGAATATGCTTCACCATCAATATCCGGAGCCTGGACAGCAAGAATTTGGATAACCCACATACACAGTGGATTGGTTTAATCCAGGCTGGATGCAGTGGCATAACATAGGCCCCCGCAGCCCTTGCAGTATGGGGGTCCAAGCTCAAGGGGGTCCTCCTCAGCACAGAACCTTGGCCGGAGAGCACCCAAATGACTCTGGAGGGGAGGCCCTCCATGTACCCTGCAGGGGGGCAACCTCAACTTTCGTTACGCCACTGGCTGCATGTTATCATGACCTGTAAAACCTTTTGGGTCCATTTGATATGCAGAACAGAAGGACTTTCCTGAGGGATCTTAACACCATAAAACACAAGACAGTTGCTTTCGTGGTATGAATTACCAGAGATAACTTGGGACAAAGAAGTCTATTCCTTTATCTGTCTAAAAGGTAATTGTTAGACCTGTCTGCCTGTGGGTATTATATATATATATATATATATATATATATATATATATAAATGTACTCCAAACTGCCGCGATGGCAGACGGCAGAATGGGCCACTACCCGGTGGCCGAGGTTCCCTTTGAGTGGGAAGGGGTTGCAGGTTCACTTCGAGTTGCGGTAAGCCCTGCCGTGCCAGTCGATTGCTTGCTGGGGAATGACATGGAGCACAATGCTTGGAGAGAGGTGGAATACCGGACTCATTCGGAGATGCTGGGTACACCTGACTGGGCCTGTGTAAGCACAAGGTCTGCGACTGCCCAGAGAGGGAGTTCGCCGGGTTGGAGCCTGGAACAATGGCCCAGCCCGCTGCCAAAAAGGGACAGACCCGAAGACAGGAGAAGCCTGCTTCGGCTTCCACGCCCCATGTGACAGATCGGCCACCTGCGGTGGTGAGCCAGGAGTCCGTGGAGGGGGAAGTAGTCTCCCTGGAGGACCTACCCATTCCTGCTGAGTGGCATGTGGAGGGAGGGCCTACTAGGGAGGAGTTTTGTAAGGGCCCGAAGGAGTGCCCTACCCTTGAGGGACTGAGGCGACAGGCTGAAGCCCAGGCAGCAGGGAACGTTGCAGGACACTACCATATTTACTGGGAGGATGGACTCCTCTACAGTGAACCCAAAGTACCTTTACCCGGTTCATCCCGGACCTTGGTAGTCCCTCAACGATACCGAGCCTTTCTGTTAGAACTGGCTCATGAAATACCCTTGGCAGGACACTTAGGTCAGGACAAGACCTTTGCTCGGCTTGTCCCCCACTTTTACTGGCCTCAGATGAAAGTGGCATCTGACACCTACTGTCGGACATGTGTATCCTGTCAAGCCAGTGGGAAGACAGGGGTGAAGCTGAAAGCTCCCCTGGAACCACTTCCTGACGTTAGCACCCCCTTTGAAAGGGTGGGCATCGACATTGTGGGGCGATGGGATCCACCAACTACAGCTGGTCACAGGTTTATCCTGGTTCTGGTGGATCACGCCACGCGGTACCCAGAGGCCATTCCTCTGAGGACTGTCACTGCACCTGTTGTGGCTAGGGCCCTGATGGGGATCTTTACCCGAGTGGGTTTCCCCAAGGAAGTTGTGTCCGACAGGGGGACCAACTTCATGTCAGCGTACATGCGGGCAATGTGGAAGGAGTGTGGAGTGACCTACCGGTTCACCACTCCCTATCACCCCCAGTCCAATGGACTGGTAGAAAGGTTCAACAAGACCTTGAAGGGCATGATCAGAAGTCTGCCTGAAAGCCTGCGGAGGAAATGGGACGTCCTCCTACCCTGTTTGCTATTTTCCTACAGGGAAGTGCCACAGAAGGGAGTGGGCTTCAGCCCCTTTGAGCTTCTGTATGGCCACCCTGTACGCGGTCCTCTCAGCCTGGTGAAGGATGGATGGGAAAAGTCTCCCAGGAAGCCTCCCCAGGATGTGGTGAGCTACATGCTGGCCTTCAGGAGCCAAATGGCGAAGTTGTGGAAGCAAGCTTCTGACAACCTGGAGGCCAGCCAAGCAGTAATGAAGGAGTGGTATGACCACAATGCTCACCCGGTGGATTTGGAGCCTGGCCAGAAAGTGTGGGTGATGGAGCCTGGAGAGCTAAGTGCCCTCCAGGACCGCTGGACAGGCCCCTTTGAGGTGTTAGAGAAGAAGGGTAAAGCCACATACCTGGTGGACCTTAAGAACCCTCGACAGCCCCTACGGGTGCTACATGCTAATCGCCTCAAACCCCACCATGAGAGGCCAGAGGTCATCTTAATGATGGTGACTGATGGAGGAGAGGAAGCGGAAAGCGAACCTCTCCCAGACTTGTTTTCGTCTCAGGAAAAGGATGGGTCGGTGGAGGGAGTGATTCTCTCCCCATCCCTAACTCCTGAACAGCGGGAGGACTGCCGCCAGATACTGGAGCAGTACTCTACGTTGTTCTCCCTTGTCCCGGGAAGGACCCACCTGTGTACCCATGATGTGGACACAGGAGACAGCCCACCAGTGAAGTCAAAGACCTACCGGCTGTCAGACAAGGTGAAGGCCAGCATCCACGGTGAGGTTACCAAGATGCTGGAGCTGGGAGTTATTGAACCTTCCAGTAGCCCCTGGTCCAGTCCGGTGGTTCTCGTGCCAAAAGCCGCTCCACCAGGCACCACTCCAGAACTGAGGTTCTGTGTGGATTACCGGGGACTGAACTCAGTTACCAAAACTGATGCTCATCCGATCCCTAGGGCGAATGAATTAATTGACTGGCTGGGAGCTGCCCAATACTTGAGTACCTTTGACCTCACTTCAGGGTACTGGCAGATCTCCCTGACAGATGGAGCAAAGGAAAGGTCAGCCTTCTCCACACCTGAGGGACACTTCCAATTCTGTGTGATGCCCTTTGGGCTCAAGAACGCCCCTGCCACTTTTCAGCGGCTGGTGAATCAGGTCCTCTCCGGAATGGAGGGTTTCTCCGCTGCTTACCTGGATGACATTGCCGTCTTCAGCAGCAGTTGGGAGGACCATTTGCAACATTTGCAAGCAGTTCTCCAGGCCCTGAAACAGGCTGGCTTGACAATCAAGGCCAGCAAATGTCAGATTGGGCAGGGGTCGGTTGTGTACCTAGGCCACTTGGTGGGTAGGGGAACAGTGCAGTCCCTCCAGGCAAAGATTGAGGCAATCATGGCCTGGGAACCCCCCAAGACCCAGACTGAGGTCCGAGCTTTCCTGGGCCTCACAGGTTACTACCGTCGCTTTGTGAAGGGGTATGGCACTATTGTAGCACCCCTCACAGAGCTTACCTCAAAGAAACAACCTCGACGGGTAGTTTGGACTGAGGCTTGTCAGCAAGCCTTTGAAAAATTGAAGCAGGCAATGTGTGCAGCACCGGTCCTGATGGCCCCAGACTTCTCCAAGGAGTTCATTGTCCAGACAGACGCATCAGAACATGGCATTGGGGCAGTGTTATCGCAACTCAATGAAGAGGGTCTGGATCATCCGGTAGTCTTCCTGTCCAGGAGACTGCTTCCCCGGGAACAGAAGTGGAGTGCAATTGAGAGGGAAGCTTTTGCGGTGGTGTGGGCTCTGAAGAAGTTGCGGCCATACCTGTTTGGCTCGCACTTCCTGGTTCAGACTGACCGCCGACCCCTTCGTTGGCTGATGCAAATGAAGGGGGAAAATCCCAAGTTGTTGAGATGGTCCATCTCCCTACAGGGAATGGACTTCCGGGTGGAACATCGGCCTGGAGTGGACCACGCCAATGCAGACGGTCTCTCTAGGTATTTCCGCCTTAGTGATGAGGACTCCCAAGGGGTTGGGTAGCTCTCCCCACTTTCAGCTGGGGGGGACCCGTGTTAGACCTGTCTGCCTGTGGGTAGTCCCTCCAACTTATTATTTATTTTGTCCCCTTTTTGCCCCTCATACCTCTTAATTTTTATGTCCACTGGATATTTTTGTGGTGTTGGCAGGGGTTAGATGCTCTTTTGCCCTCATAGTTTTTACCTGAGGCCTAGTTGCCTTTCCTGACTAGAAGTAAGGGTTACACAAAATGGTGGTTCTCAACTGCCATAACTGTTACCCCTGAGATAGACCCATAGGACAACATAGGGACACTCTAGAACCTTCCAGCTGGTTCTGGAAGCCTGGGGCTAGCCTATAAATGGGTCAACACTAGGGCAGCCATTTTAGATGTGAGGAGAACCATTGAGAGGCCAGCTAGGAGTCTAGACCACCGGTCAAGGAGGATAGTGCACTGAAGGCGGGTTTATGGTCATTGGGGCTGTTTTTCGCCTACTGTTGACACATCCCCGCGAGTGGATCTGACCCGGCTTGAGTCCTCGATGACTGAAGGCTGTACCGGGACCCCAAAAGATAGGAGCCGCAAGACGCCCCGATTCCCATCTCTCACCTTACCCCCAGTGGTGTTAAAGGCACGGCGGGTGCTGTAGGGGGTTACCACACTTCTGCCGTGTGCACTTCCCCGTCATCGGCTTGCCATCTACCAGTGAAGTGGTGAGGGGGCTTGAGGAAGTCGCTGAGCGGTGGTGTTGCTGGTTCCGCTACTGCGCGGAAAGAGGAGAGCAGTGTTTCCCCTTCCCGCAGGCTCGGTGGAGGCGTGACCGTGAGGAGAGTCCTGGAGAGGGAGCGGCCTGAAGCGCCAGCCTAGAGGTGAGAGGCGGCGACGTCGTACAACTCCCACGCAGGACCGGAAGTGCAGCGCTTCACAACAGCCCTTCGCGAGTGAACGGTGAGGGGAGGCGCTGACAGAGGTGCCGCGGTGTCTCCTTTCCGCGCAGGTCCGGCGGGAGGAGTGAGCACCAGGAAGCGTGGGCGGAGACCTCCCTGTTCCTCGGGGGACCGGCCCTAGAAGCCTGTGCATCCAAAAGAGAAGCGCAGGGAGGAGACTGGATCCTCCGATCAGCTGAGTCCCGTCCCGCTTGTTCCCCTCAGAAGTACGAAGTAAGTGAGGAGGGGGAGGCAGGTCAAGTGATGAGAGCTTTCTGACACACAAGCTAGGTTTGGCCAAAGCGGAAACAGAGGAGCTGGGTAGGAAGAGACCCCGAAGGAGAAATAACGATACAGTGAGCTGGCTCCAGTGTGTGGGGGAGATGTAACTCCTCAACTGTTATTTACTCTGGGCCAACTAGAAGGTGGGAGTACTGGAGAGAACCTAACGGAAGCATTGACTGTACTTTCTCAGATAGTAGGCAAGGATTCTAGATGGTACAGCGCCTGTTCCTCTATTGAGTGGGTAAACTCAGGAACCTGCCCTCTTAGAAGAAGAAGCTTTCCCAAAAGCTTAAGCCAATTCTTAGGGGATTCCTGAACTGAGGATTTAACAGAAGCGGAAAACTGGATGTAAGGGAGGAGTTTAGGGGTTCATATTGACTTGCAATTACCCTGCTGGCTAATGACTGCCTGAATTCCTCATTAATATTTACAGTATAGTTTCTCTTTTGCTTCCTACTGAAATGTGATGAGTTTATGAAGTCTTATCTGCTTTGATAATCTAAAAAGTGCCAGAGAAGAGAGGGAGGCAAGATGGCGGCGGCGTCCTAGACCGCTGCGAGACGCTCCACTGACCAGTACCCTGTAATGAAGATTTGAGAGGTACTGGACATCGGTAGAAATACCGGGCGCTACAGTCTAACCAAGATCCAGGTATAACAGTATGGGAGAAATAAGACTCTGAAACTAACTGGCTACATTGTAATACTGTGGCAACGACGTAACGCCCAAACTTACTTTTGGCTTCGTGGCAGCGCTGAAGCCGGATGGGGGAGCCTCGCGCTGGGAGCTTGCAGGGCTTGGTAGATTCAGCAGCAGCCTCGGAGCACCGATCTTGCCTGACCTTCCTGTCTTCGCTGATTGGCTTCGCTGTGCTGCGGCTTGCTGGACACACCCGAATTGCTGGAAAAGCAGCTGCTCAGCACAGCGCCGGTAGTGCGGATGATTCATCGGACTGTCCTGTGGCGGCGATTGACTCCCCTTGCTTCCTGGGGATTGATTTTTCCTTCCAAGTGAGCCTGCGGGACCGCACAAAAAGAATGGCCCCAAAGAATGCTGCTTCCACAGCCGCCGCTGCAGCCTCCAAAACTCGAGCGGCAAAGCAGGCTCTCCGCGACCGTGAGCTGGCGATGAAACGAGCTGGAGCGCTGGGCTCGGACGGGACTCTTGGCTCCGGTTCCGGCTCTGAGATTGTGCAAGACTCGGCTCCGGTGCGGAAAACATCCAAATTATTGCCATCTGTGCCTGGACCCGGCCCCTCGGTGGTCGATCTTCTTAGGAAAGTGCCTGCTTCAATCTCCCCTCACCTCTCAAGGATTACACCGCTGGCGGAGGATCAGACAGCGAAGGCTGGTCCCTTCTCTCCTGGGCTTGAGACTATAGGCGAAATAGGGGGAATGTCAGGAGGCTGCACTCTCGAGCCTAGTCGGGAGGGGGAGAGGCCAAGGAAGCCTGATACTGTGTTGGCAGATAAGCAACTGAGTACCTCAGTGACAAACCTCCCTAATCAACCGCAGACTATAGATAAACAGTTCCACGTGACCTGTGTAGACAATGACTTACACGCATCGCCCTGTGGCACCTCTGCCCCTATAACCACCCCTGCGGATCATATTTCTAGCCTTATATCTGCTCAGAACCCGGCTCCTGAAGATTTCAACGCATCATCATCTTTGTTAAACACCTTGACTATGATTAATGAGCCCGAGCCTGAGCCTGAACACGAACCCGAAATCGAAACTGAGGTGCAGTTGCAAAATGCAGGGGAAAATAATGAGCCTAAGGGGAAGGTATCAAAGCCACGTAAGGAATGTAAGGATCACACGGTATCTGACTCATTGGACACAGATAGAGATCCCAAAGACTTTTACTCGATATCTGAAGGCGTTGACGATCTCAGATGGTCACAAGAATCAGACTTGGAATCAGCGGTCGATATAGGCACTGGCACTGACTCTGATACTAGTGCAACAGAGAGTGGACACGACCCAGCTCGAAATGAGTCTAGGGGAGGCAAGAGGACTGTACGGAGGAAGAAAAGGACCCACCATGGCGCATCAGGACTACTTTGGGACTACTCCCCAACAACAGTACCAGCTCTTAACTCTCAGGAGCATGCCTCTATATCTTAGCCCGAGCCAACTATTCCTGTAGATCAACAAAAAGCTACACTCACTACAGTAATGGATACAGTCCTACAGGCAATTGCTTCCCACAGAGAGCAAACCTCAAGGGATGGCCGAAGGGCACAATTGGCACTACATTAAGTACAGGGTGTTGTCCTTAAACTTTCAAAATCTGTTGCAGCGTCCAATGCAAGGATGACGGAGATGGAAGATCGCATAGTAGTCAACGAAGCAGAAGCCACAGTCACTCAGGAATGAGTGGAATCTCATGAGGAGGAATTAAAGGATGTTAGATGGAAGCTGGAGGACATGGAGAATCGTCTCCGACGCAACAATCTCCGCGTCCTTGGAATTCCCGAAAAAAGCGAGGGTGAAGATATACGTTCTTTCATCATCCAACTAATTAAGGATACTTTCCCGGAGCTTGCCTCCTGGAACTGGGACATAGAAGTGCAACGAGCCCACAGAGTCCCACTCACCCTGAAGGCATCCTCATCACAGGGGAAATACCCCCGCGCAGTATTGGTTTATTTTGGAAACTTTCTTCTCCGTCAGGCCATCGCCGACAAAGCCAAACCCGAAGCTCGGCGCACCAGAAATAACGTCTCCTACTTTGTTAGGCCTGATTTTTGCCACACTACTGTGGAGAGAAGATGGCGTCTTCGCCAGATGATTAAACCTTTCCTGGATAAAAATGCTCAGGTGTATCTTAACAACCCTGCTAAATTGAAGGTTATCTACAAAGGCCAGGTTAAATTTTTCACCTCGGAGATAAAAGCAAAAGAATTCCTAGACAGCATGACATAAGCTTTGAGACTAACCCCGATAGAGACCTTTATAATGTAGCAGTCAGACACCTGATATATGTTAGTTATACATCCAAATATATTTTTTTGCGAGTTAGGTCAGAGGACTACAGATGCTAAATGAATCACCCTACTTTCTTAATTGACATATTAGTCTCGCATTTCTCTGTATTTTTCTATTCTTTCTTTGAGATACGATTTGGGCACTTCTCTTCTATCTTCTCAACTCTAGTGGTTTTTGTTTAACACATGTTTTGCTATTAATGGTACTGGTCAGGGAACATCTCACCATCACTATAGACTCTATTAGAGTCTAAATGCCTCGGAAGTTGGTGAGTGGGGGCAGGGGGGTGTTGGGGTGGAGTGGGGGGGGGGTGAAAAAATCAAAAAAATAAGCAACCTCAGTCAAATAAGACAATGTCAAGCAATTTTTCACTCTTGTATACAGGATCAAATGATAGTAGAAAAGATAAACCAGATTAAGAACCTTTGGTTCAATATATGTATATACATTTCTAACTGTGCCGTCATAACCAAGTCCAGTATATATCACCTTAAATGGGGAGATTAAAACTCTGTAATTGGAATATAGCAGGTCTTAATGACAGAAATAAAAGGGCACAATTATATCAACTATTACAACAAGACTCTATCAACATATTATGTCTACAGGAGACACACATTGCAGAATCCGACAAAGAACTACTAAAGATCCCAGGCTATAAGGTGATAGTAGCAATCGTGGTTGGGTACAGTCATACACCTCATGTATTACTTGTATAACATTTGAATATTGAGGATTTTGTATGAACAATATCTACATGGTGTTTTCTTCTTTGTTTTTTCTTTTTACACAGGGAAGATCTTTTGCATTAAATTTTGCAATATAAAGAAGATGCGGTAGGATGGTCTTAATTGACCACACTTATTCTATCTGTTGATAATTTAGTTTTTCCATTATTTCACCACATATGATAGTGGTTATGCAGTAGCATATATGAGCTTGGCCCTGACGAATGCCAGTGATTTTTTACATAAAGGCAGAAACATGTTGGCCCTATATAGATCGTTTTGGATTTTTTCCAAGCAAGTCAGACGGTGATTTTTTCACACTGTCCCCTCACTATCTTTTAATCTGACGTCCAGGCGAACACTATTAAAGGTCTTTGTTTGCCTTGATAGTCATTTTAGTACACTTCACTTGATTTAATTTTTTTGCACTGCACATATCAGCCCTACCTTTTGTACGAACAACTGCGATAACCGTACCCTGGTCCAGTGTTGCATTGCTAATATACACAGGGCGATTGCACACTGTCCGAGGTTGGGAAGTCCTACATGATGAGGCTCCGCCAGTAGGTGGGCTGATAGGACTTAATCAGCATTTGTTGACAGGTCCCTTCCCCCCCTTTCTTTCTAGGCACCATAGTTAATCCATCTGTGCCCTCCCATCAGTGTCATTTCTTCTATCTCAGCATTCTCCGACCTACTGGCTCTGTTGTTTTTGATGTAGCTATATAGGGGGTATTAGCCAGTAGGGTCGTTAAAATACCTCCCTCGGACCCTCCCCTACGAATTGTTATGAGATAGTAGCAACTTCCCAAACATCTAAAACTAGGGGGGTTGCAATTTTGGCAAAACCTATACTTGGCAATCCTAGACGTAAGTTGGCTGACAAACACGGGAGATGGGCTATAGTGCAGTTAGAACTGGGGCCCACGATTTGTGTAATCTATGGATCAAATCTAGATGATCCCTCAACGTTTAGAGATCTAGACTTAGAATTAGCTTCCTGGCCCTCTCCTCTTATTTTCTGAGGAGATTTTAACATCTCACTAGGGACTCTTGTACATAACCGACTCCCTCAGAATTATAATGGACGTAAGCCTAAGGTGTATAGGGCCATACGCCAATTAATGGATAGCCACAATTTGCGGGATATTTGGGGTTTGAAGAAACATCATGATTCCGGTTTTACTTTTTTTTCACACCCACATATTAAATACGTTCGAATTGACTACATTATGACCTCCTTGATGGACCTGGAACTAATAGATATAATCAAATCCCCAAAAACAATATCGGATCATAATGCACTCACTCTCATTTTTGATCTACCCAGTTTTAATAGGCCTAAATCACAATGGTCTTTTGACAGAAAGTTACTTGTCAACTTGGATTATATAACCCATATTACATCTTGGGCCCAGGGTTTTTTTGACTGTAACCAATATAGTGCACTCAGACTGATTGTCTGGGACTGCTTTAAAGCAGCACTAAGGGGCGAAACTATTTCGTTTGTTGCCAAACGCAAAAATATAGATTATAATAACAATCTGGGGCTTAAGCGTGAGTTATCTAACCTGGAGGTTTATCGTGCCACCCAGATCCATCAAGGAGATCTAGCTAACGATACTCTTCATAAAATATCAGTACTGAAGACCGAAATCAATAGTTCATTAATTAAGAAAGCTGCAGAAACTTATGAATCAAATAAAAGAAGTTTATATGAATCTGGGGAAAATGTTGGAAGGCAATTAGCCCTACGTACACGTCAAAAACAATCTTATAATAATATAAAGATGATTGAGTACGAGGGTCATCAATATACGTCTACACAGGACATAGTAGGGGCTTTCCGGAAATATTACCAAAAGCTATACCAAAATGACGACCTATACTCTAGCAGAGATCTGAAAACCTTTCCTAATAACTGGTTATCAGAGACAGGTCCCAACCCATTGATTGATGAGTCTATCAAAGCTGAACTGGAAAGGGAAATTTCAATCACAGAGCTGGAGCTTGCATTAGCTGAGCTCGCAAATGGCAAAGCAGCAGGTCCTGATAAAATTCCCTTGGACCTTTACAAAATACTGGGCAAACAAATACTCCCCTACTTATTGGATCTTTTTTAGGGGTCCAATATAATGCAATGCCGCCGGAGTCTTGGAAATGTACTAATATAGCGATCTTTGCTAAAACACCCCCCCCCCCCATTTCCCATCTTTATATAGGCCCATATCTCTTATAAACTCCGACTCAAAACTATATGCCAAGGTCTTGGCCAATCGGTTGAGTCGGGTCGTCGAATGTCTTGTCTCCCCGTGGCAGCATGGCTTTATTCCGGGAAAAGGCACCACAGATCATACCCGTAGAGCCATTACCCTATTTGACATCATGGGCGCCACAGGGGGCAGGATGTCGATGATCCTTCTCGATGCCGAGAAGGCATTTGACCGTGTCTCTTGGCAATTTTTGTGGAACATCTTAGAATTGAATAATTTCGGGTATAAATTTATCAATTCTGTAAAGGCCCTATACGTAGGTCCAAAGGCAAAACTTAACATCTGTGGTTCTGAGTCGGAGTTTATTGAGATACAAAGAGGTACAAGGCAGGGCTGTCCCTGCTCCCCGATATTATTTGCCCTTTATATCAATCCCCTAATTTTAAAATTACTTTCCTCACCCGTCATTCAACCTGTTACGGTGGATCTGTTCTCGACAAAAATTTTGGCTTATGCCGATGATGTGGCCGTATTAACAACAAACCCAACTGAGGCAATTAATGAAATTGAACTAATTACTCATACTTTTGGTATTCACTCAGGTTATTCCCTTAACAGAGATAACACAATGGTCCTATGTACAAACAATACGATATATGAAAGCCCTTATAAAGTGAAACAGGCAACATATTTAGGGGTCTGCATATCCTCTGATTTTTTTTTTTTTCTGAAATATATTTTTATTGCAGGAATCAGCAAACTGTTACATATATGACCATCACCAAAATTCCACTGAAATCAACTAACCGCATCCCGCTCACCCCCCGCAGCACATTTTCATACATAATCATTCAGCCCACAGTCCAAAGGCTGGGCGATAAAATCCAGCGGGAGCTCAGCAGGAGCGCAAGGCTGGTCCGGATGATCCACTGTCCGTCATCTGCTTTTCTAAACAAGCCCCAAAATCCAAAAGAAAGTCCCACCCATAAAACACTACAGTACAAAAAAAAGGAAAAATTCCCTCCCCAACCCACCCCCCCCATCAGTGTATGGTAGCAGCCGCAAAGGGATTCGTGAGAGACCCAAGATGAGCGTATCAGAAACAGAAAACGCACTCGCCTATCGGGACTCAGGGCGCGCTGCAATCTCACCATCAGAGTCGCCAGGGGCGCAATAGTCTCTGAGGGCCTGTACTAGCGTCTCCCATTCTAGCGCTGCCTCCTGTGCTTTTTCGTTACGCTGTCTCCCAGCCAGTTGGTATCTCAACGTGCTTTCTCCCGCCGCCCACTTCAAGAGTTCGCTATGCCACCTGTTCCCAGTCGGACCAGCACGTGCCTTCCAGTTCCTGGTCACCTCTCGTTTGGCCAATAAAAGCCCTAAATCAATAAATTTACTGGAAATGTTGTTTTTGGGGGTATGTGGAAACCAATGCAAGAGACCCACCGCCGCATCGACCGATAGTGGTCTCCCCGTCACCTCCGTCAGGGTCCTCTCCACTTCCACCCAGTAGGAGGACAAACCCGGGCAGGCCCACAACATATGTAGGAGGTCCGCCTCCGGCGCCGGGCATCTGGGGCAGGTTGCTGAGCCCGTGGCGAAGTACTGTTGGATTTTCGCCGGGGTCAGATATGCCCGATGGAGTATGTAATAGTGGACCAACTGAAAACGGGCGTGGCGCGTCCCCTTCCAGGCCCGTCGTACGAGCTGAGACCAGGTCGCTTCCGGGATTTCCTTGCCTATGTCTGCCTCCCACCGGGCCTTCAGGGTCGTAAGGGGGGTCAGCCCTTCGTTGATCAACCTACCGTAGAGGCAGGTGACCGCCTTCACCGTGCCCGCAGACATCATGACGTATTGGCACACCGGAGACGTAGGATGTTCCTCCCGTCCGCCTTTCCAATGTGCCTGGATCGCACGGACCAGGGCCGAGTGCAACAGGAAGTCACCGTGGGGAATCCCGAAGCGGTCAATGAGCTCCTGAAAGGGCAAAAGTACCCCAGCCTCATAAAGATCCCCCACCAACTGCAACCCCGCGTCTTCCCAGTCCGCCAAACGCGACCAATCGCCGCCATGGGGCAAGGCCGTCAACATCCCCAACGGTATTTCAGGCGCATACGGTATCCGCAATTGTCCCCGGGCGTGAGCCCGGTTCCAACATAGGCGAAGGGTCTTTTCCTCCAACGTCAGATCCCGCAAGGCCAAGCGTTGGCGTAGAGCTATGAAGGATAGGACATGCCTGGCTATCCCCATACCCCTCCTGTCCTCCGGACCACGGAATTCCCTGGCAATCTCCTGGGTGAGGGTCTGGAGCTGCGCCGCCAGATAGTATTTCTCAAGATCCGGCACCGCGAGTCCCCCCTCGGCTTTTGGCCTCATCAGGGTCTTAAGGGCCACTCTACGGCGGCCCTAGCCCCAGAGGAAGCCGACTATCATCGACCGGAGGAGCCTAAAGGTGGCTGGCGGGATCCAAACCGGTAGCGCCCGGAAATAGTACAGCAGCCGAGGAAGGGCCACCATTTTGAGGAGAGCGACCCGCCCCGCCAACGAGAGCGGTAGCGTAGCCCAGAAGTCCATATTCCCCCGTAAAGCTCGACTGCATCTGATAATGTTTCCGTCTAGGAGGTCAGATGGATCATGATAGATGTACACTCCCAGGTACCTGAAGCAGTCAGGTTCCCATCTAAGCTCTCTATTGAGGACCGGACTAGGGGTGCCTCTGCGAACCGGGAAAAGGCATGTCTTGGCCCAATTCACTCGTAGGCCCGAGACCACCCCAAACGCCGTGAGCGCCGTCTCAGCTCCATGTAAGGCCCCGACTGGGTCCTCAAGGAAGAGCAACAGGTCGTCGGCATATAACGAAACGTGGTGCGGGCCCGAAGGTGTCCAGAACCCACTGTAATGCGCCCCCGAACGGAGTAGCAATGCGAGGGGCTCCACCGCTAGCGCGAAGAGAAGTGGGGATAACGAACAGCCCTGTCTCGTACCCCTTTCTACTGGGTACTCCGAGGAGATTAACGGACCCGCCCGAACCCTGGCCGATGCGGAGGTATATAAGACCACGGTCCACCTGATGAAGCCCTCGCCGAGACCGAATCGCCGCAACACAGCGTGTAGGTAGTCCCATTCCAGGCTATCAAACGCCTTCTCTAAGTCCACCGATAGGACCACCGGGCACGGGGCATCCACCAGCGGGTCCCCCAGCAAGCGGAACAACCTACGGATGTTCATTGTTGTGTTGCGCTTGGGGATGAACCCAGCCTGGTCCTCATGCACCAGGGAGGTCATATGGCCCAGCAGTCTCGAGGCCAAGATGCTGCTCAGAATCTTATAATCGACCGTCAGCATCGATAAAGGACGGTAGGACGCCGGATCGGTCGAGTCCCGCCCCGGCTTGAGGAGGGGAACCACCAGGGCCTCGCGCATCGAGCCAGGCAGTCGGCCAAGCCTCTTCGCCTCTCTATAAACAGTCACCAGTCTTGGAGCCAAAAGGTCGGCATAGGCCGCGTAAAATTCCACAGGAAGACCATCCAGGCCTGGGGTCTTATTCTGCGCCATCTTCTTAATGGCGCTGCGGACCTCCCCTAGTTCAATATCGGACCCCAGGGCTTTCGCCACGTCGGGCCCCAATACTGGGAGCTCCAGGGGCCTCAGATAGTCCTCGAGAAGGTCAGGGTCTTTGGCAGCACGACTGCGATACAACTGGTCATAGTAGTGCCGGTAGCAGCCTAAAATCTCCGGTTGAGTGTGCACCATGGTCCCATTCGCCATGCGCATGGACGTCGTCAGTGAGGTCTGGCGCGTAGGGCTAGCCAGCCATGCCAGCAATGCGCTCGACCTATCCCCTTCTGCAAGGGACCGAACCGCATAGGCCTTGTAGTCGAAGCAGCGCAGCCGCTCAACCTCAGCCGCCACCGCCTCCCTTGCCTCCGCCGTGCGTCCCTGGAGTTCAGGGTGCCCGGGGCGGCGGAGTTCCAACTCACGGAGCCTCCGATCAGCCACGTCCAAGTCCTCAAGGATAACCCGCCTCACCCCTACCTTCTTGGAGATGCAATAACCCCTTACCACCACCTTAAAAGCGTCCCATTCCAGTGCCCTCGAGCTCGCAGAGCCCCCATTGGACGCGAAATACTCCTCGATCTTATCACCTAAGTCTGCTCTGAATACAGTGTCCTCGAGGGTCTCAGGGCGTAACTTCCAGGTGGGCACCGCCGGTGCCCCTGGAAACCAGCGAAGGGCCAGCAGGAGGGGATTATGGTCCGAAACGGTCCTAGTCAAGTATTCGGAACGGACGGCCGCTGAAACCAGTTCAGTGGAGCCAAGAAACCCGTCCAGCCGAACGTGCAACTCGTGAAGACCCGAAAAATAGGAGTAATCTCTAGCCTCAGGGTGTTGCGCTCTCCAAATATCCGTCAGACCCCACCGTGCCTGCCAGTCCCTACGGCCCTTGGCCACACGGCGGACCGGAGAATCAGGAAGGGGCGGGTGTGAACGATCGGTCTCCACATCCACTACCGAATTGAAGTCCCCACCGAGCAGGAGGGGCCCCGTGAAAAAGTGGGCCAGCGAGCCCGATAACCTAGAAAGGAAGGCAATCTGGTCCATGTTAGGTGCGTAAACACAGCAAACGTTCAGGGCCCTCCCCCCCAGAGTACCCGAGACGGCCACGTAGCGCCCCTCCGGATCTACCACTGAGTTTGTGACCTGGAAGGGAACCCCAGCCCTAATCCAGATTAGCGCTCCCCTGGCATACGCTGAGTACGACGTATGAAAGACCTGCCCCCTCCATCTGCGCTGTAGCGCCGCCCCTTCCGCCTTGGTCAAATGGGTCTCCTGCAGCAGCGCCATTTGTATTCCCCTACGCACTAAATAAGCGTGGACTTTGTGCCGCCTAGACATGGTATGAAGCCCCCGCACGTTCCAAGTAATACACTTCACATTAGCAACGTCAGCCATTGTCCCATACTGTTCATGCAAAGTCTCCCCATCTGGGTCTCAACAAAAAGCATACAACGATCCCCCCAGCACTGATGGCGGTCTTTTCCCCCAACCAGAACTCAACAACTCTTACATTAACCAAACCCCTGCCCACCCTCCCCAGAACAGGACCCAAATAATTCCATCTAGTTCCCATCCAAACCAAGCCCTCAAAAAAACCTTCGTCCCAAACTAATCCTACGGTCGCCACCGTAGGAAGGCCTTAAGGGCCGGGTGCGGGCTGGGTGGTGGCAGTGGGCCCTCGACGCCCTGGCTACCAGGACTAATGCAAGCCCCAAACAGCAACGGAAACCCTCGGGGCAAAGGCAAGGCACCCCACCCCCCGCTTCTTCGAGGATCATGCTGAACCATCGGCTCCCGCCACCCCCGCTACGGGCCCCCACCCAAAAGGATGCAGCTCACCCCGTCAACCTTGTCCATCAAGAAGGTCCTCAGCCGATTTTGGCGTGACCTCCGGTGTGCCGGTGCTATCTGCCACCGAGTCCTCCGAGTCCGTCGACGCCCCCTCGCCACCAGGGTTCTCCTCTTCCGCGATGGTATCATCTCGTGAACCAGACAACGCAGACAGCACCTCCAGTACCCCCTTCCGCTCCGTCGATGTCTCCGCAGTAGAAGGGCCGCCCGACCGGCCCCGTCGACCCCGCACCCTCGTGGAACGCCGTCGCCGTCCTGGCTCCGCCGTTGGCTGAGATGCGGAGGCAAAGCCATCTTTCCCAGCTCTATAAAGTTCAAGCCAATTACAGGCATCTTCCGGGGTATCAAAAAATTGAGACTTGTCATCGACAATGACGCGGAGCCGTGCAGGAAATAAGAGCGAGTATTGGATGCCCTCGCTCCGAAGCTCGCGCTTGACCGCCAAGAATGAAAACCGCCTGCGTTGGGTTTCATAAGTGTAGTCCGGGAAGATGTTCACCTGGCTGTTTTCCACCTTGAAGGGGCCATTATGTCTAGCGGCATTGAGAATGAGGTCCCTGTCGCGAAAATGGAGGAGGCGCGCCACCACCGGGCGCAGCGCACGGCCTTGTTGCGGTGGCCTCGCTGGGACTCTATGAGCTCGTTCAAGGGTGTAGAAAGAGGATAGGCCCTCCGGGGCCACCGTGTCTCGGAGCCAGGCCTCCAAGTAGGCCACCATGTCGCCATCCTCGATCTTCTCCGGCAGGCCCACCACACGGATGTTGTTGCGCCTGTTACGGCCCTCTGCATCCTCCGCTCGCTGCTCCAGGGCAGAAATCCGGGTCAGGGCATCTTTCATTGCCGCGGCCAAGGTGCGCTGCGCCGGCTCCAAGGTCTTCACCGAGCCCTCCACTTCTTTGACCCTGTCCGACAGCTTGCCATGATCCGCCCTGAGGAGGCCCAGGCTCGTCGCCACCTGGGCAATGTCCTGCTGGAGGGCCGAGCATGTGGTCGCAATCGCCTCCAGCACGCGATCAAACTGTTGCTGCAGCGGCGCGCCACCAGCACTCCCCGGGTTTCCATGGCCTTCCTTGTCCGTGGTCTCCGAGTCAGAGGCCGCCGGGGTGGCCCCCTTGGCCCCTCTCGGCTTCCCCATGCCGCTGGAAGTGCACAGTGTGGACTCAGAGGAGGGCGCCACCCAGTGCGGGCGCCGACTATAACTCCCCCGAATGCAGGCCCTCGGGGTGAGGGCCGGTGTTCCTCCTCTCCAGGGCCAGGCGGGTCTCCTCAGTTTCGGCTCGCGCCACCCCCGTGTCGTCTGAGGGCGCCGAGGAGGAGGCGGAGACACTCGGCGCCAGGCCGGGTAGGCCCGTCCGGCTGACGAGGATCTGGAACGAGGGCCACCCACACCACCAGAGACTTTTTGACGCCAGGGGGTTGTGCCTCCCATGGGATCGGGCCAAACGGGGGATGCAGCCAAGCGCCGCGTCGGGGGTCGGCACCCCCGTCAGGCCCTCCAGGCGTCCGTGTGCCGGGGTCCACTATGGTAGGGGCCTCCGACCGCCCGGGCGCAGTTACCAATATCAGAGTCTCAGCAGTGCAAAGTCCAGCTCCTCACTCTCCAGGAAAACACAAGAGCGGAGGGCACGCCATGACCAACGACGTTCTCTCAGGCTAATGGTCCCGTCTAAGGGGACCAAGGGGTCCGGGCGCCATATTGGGTCGCTCTCCGCGGGACCACAAACTTCAAGTTTCGGGCGGATCACCACCCGTCCAGGCTGTGCCAGGCGTCCCAGCAGGGTCCAGTTGGGCTGAACAACGATTTGCGGGGGCTAGGGTGCCCCGCGGCCTCCGATTAACAGGATAATCCCGGGCTCAGTCCCGGAGCCGAGCTCTCAGGCGACCATCGCCATCGGCGCCCAAGCCCTGCATATCCTCTGATGTGGGTGAAATCAACCATCTCAACTATACCCCCTTGATTAATAAGATAAAAGAAGACCTTAGAAGATTGGACAATTTACATCTGTCTATTATTGGAAGGGCTAATTATTTAAAAATGAATATCTTCCCAAAAATTCTCTACCTGTTTCGAACAATTCCGCTATTGCCTGGAGGTAGTTATATTAAGATCCTTGACTCCTCCATGTCTAAGTTCATTTGGAGCTTTGGGAAGATTAGAAGAGCACTACCACTCCTAACCTTACCTTTAGATAGGGGGGGTTAGCTATCCCTAACTTAACCTTATATGTATGGGCAACACTCATCCAATATATGGGCCCTCTGTTAAATTCTAAAATATCTACTCCAATTAATAGGGAATTGTATATCCCTTCCATCTATGAGCTTAGCCTGGGGACCAAATGCCAGGGCTATTCTTGAGGCAGGTTGAACCATCTTACTTTAAAAAAATTAAGTTAAAAGTAATTACTGATGCGTGGAAGGTTTGGAAATTCATATCTAAACAACTAAATATACCGAAATTCACGAAATATACCCCCTTATGGAACAGCTCGATCCTTCCGGACTGCCTTAATGATAGTACCTCTCGGAGGTGGGAAAATTTAGGTATTAAGACAGTTGCAGATTTTTTAAACCCAGGAAATACTACCACCTTTGACTGGCTTCAACAGAAATATACTATTCCTACTACTGATTTTCTTAAATACCTCCAAGTATTCACGTCTATCCGTAATTGTGTTCCCAGAATAGAATTAAACAACATTCATTTTTTTTCAGTTATTGGAAAACGATCTACCAGGATAGGTAGCTTATATCAATTATTGATGGAAAATGCTAAGGATGATTTGGAGCGGTTAGAGCAAGCTTGGGCTCTAAGGTTGGCTAATCCAAATATAGACATTGATCTCTCTTTGACCCTATCATCGAAATTGTTTATTGCCTCCAACCTTAAAGCTCAATATTACAGAGTTATATACAACCTATATTATACACCATCAAAACTGTTCTCTTGGGGCTTGCGGGCTGATGACAACTGCCCAAGATGTAAACAACCTCAAGCGAACTTAACCCACATGTTCGCTGAATGCCCCAAATTAGATTTACTAAAAAAGATGATAATGAAATTCTGAGCTCAGGTTTTTGGACGGAATATAAGAGACTCAGTTACCTTTTATGTGATGGGACATGATAATTCGTTGGGTCACAGTATTGAGGAGCAAAGGTCTATGTTTTTAGCAACCGCAATTCTACGTATTATTCTTGCTGCTCGTTGGAAGGACTTAGATCCACCCACATTTCAGATGTGTCTTGGCCGCTTCCTGGCCACATATAAACAAGAGATTTCAATTTATGGTACATGTGGTAAAAAAACTAGACTTCTTGGAAACCAGATCTGGGCCCCAATTTCTGATTGGTACACTAATGTGAAGTCGCCTGCCTTAACTGCCATATCTTGATTTGATAGGATTATATTGCTTAATTTACTGATCAATCAAATTTTTGAAGTGTATAATGTTGAATACATTGAATGTTGTATTTTCTTTGTTTCTCTTTCTTTTCTTTCTCTTTCTTTATTACTATTTTCTTTATACAGTTGATTTAGGTATTAATATGCTTGACTATTTATTTATCTATTTTTTTTTCTTTTTGAGTTTTAATATCTTTGAAATATTGTAAATATATTTGACAATTATGTATTATTATATTTGCTGACTGAACTTTGCTTAATAAAAAAAAAAAAAAAGTGCCAGAGAAGAATTGCTTTTGTATTTTTGGTGCCAATAACTTCATAAATGTTTTCAGGTACCTATGTGTCAGAGGAACAACCTTGATGTTGATTTAAAGAATTGTATGCAACTACAAAACTAATTTAAGAAAGGATAAAGCTTTTCTACTTTTATAAAAAAAAAGAAAGGTGTAGTGTCATTTTTGAGTGGATGGATGGATTGTTACTGAAGGGTGTGACGCAAACTTAACACATTTTCCCTGGAGTTAGGCCTTCCCACTTAGTGCCAAGCTACCGTATGTGACTTGGGATTCCCTAGGTCCAACAGTAATTATTTCTGGTGCTTGAACAATCGGGTCAGTTAGTATCCAGTTTAAATTGTAATTTTATCGACACAAAAAGAATGAAAGGCTGTGCCACACTGTCACCTGCATTTGGACCCACTGATATTTCGTACTGCCATTGTAATATATGATTTTATAGTGCAATGTGGAGGTGATCAGAAAATGTGTTTTTAAAGAATTACTAGAACAATGTACTTAATTTCTAAATATGAACTACTACACATTAATTCTCACTTAGAATATTAAATAAGCATTACGCCTGTAGGTAATGTGCCCCTTAACCATTTTAAAGTTCTTGCCAGAGTTTTTATTTTTTTTAAATTTAGCATTAGTTTACTTAAACACATGTAGCATTTTTTATTTTTCAGGACATCCAACGCAATATATTAGTTCAACCTCAGCATCAATACATTATTGCATCCTGGAGATATAAAAAAAATAGTTAAAAAACAGTTTTTGCTGACTGTTTTCTTTTATTTATCAAATGAGCAGACATAAATCTTTCAATACTAACCCAGGAAATGCTGCTCAGAGTGTCTGCAAATGTGAAAACTGTTTTTTTCTAGGGGCATAGTCTGTGTAATCATTTAAGTGACATTAGTGAAGTCCCTTGAATTGTGGCAGGAACACTGTTTATTGTGCAGTGTTCATTTGATGAAGAATAACAAGCCAAGGACTACATGGTAAATACCAACACTATGAGCCTGAATTAGAATCTGGCATGTGGGTTAGTCTGTCGCATTTACAATTCCATTTTATACTTGGGCGGGTGGGATATCCGTTACGTTTATAATGGAGTAAGCCGGCCGCAAACTCTAAATCAGTCTCAATATAATTCTTTACACCCACGTAATCTAGTAGTGCAAGCTGACCTTCCTTGCCCATAATCTCTGTCCGGAGAACATTTTGAACACAACGTGCCCAATTGTCAAACTGCATTTTATAGTAATCAAAGTTCTAGAGTTGTACCACTCACTTACTACAAAATGCAATCAACAAACCTACGAGTGTAAATCCCTACCTCCACCTCCCTTATCCTCTATGGGGAGCAGTAAATTATTCCACCTAAGAGCTGAAGTAGGGCAGCACTACACATGACCACTCACAGGTCCTGCTACACCCTCCCTCAGAAAGTGATGCAGGTTAGGGACAAAAGAAACAATAGAAAATAATGTTACACTCAATTAAACTAAATATTTAGAATATTTAAAAGTATAACTTAACTTAATTTAAAAGATTTACAAATTAAACATTTTTATTATTTAATGATAATTTTGACAACCATTTTTTAATGTAAAATTAAGGCTGTGCTTTAATAAAATATACATAAATTGCTTTTAAATAATTCTATACACCACATTTAATAATTATTTAAAAATGTAAAAAATATTTTTTACTTTACCTGTCGATTCATTTTTTATTATAAACTTCAGAAAAGTAATTAATTGTGCAATTTATTCAAATTGAATGATTTAAAGATGCAATTTTAATTTAAGTTTATAGTGCTGTAGAATGTATTTATTCTGTTTTTGCATTTGAAATAAAAAAGATTAATTTCCAATAATTTTATAAAAATATTTGTACTATTTGTTTCACGTTAAATCCTGTTTTTCACTATCCTTAACTGTAGAACGACTCCGCAATCAAGATGGGAATAGACAAAAAGAAAAGTTTATTAAAGTTTTAAAAAGTCAGTAATATCTGTTTATGTTAAATATTAAGTAAATCAAATAAAAAAAGCATATTTTTCCCATTAAATTATTTTATTTTAGCTACTTTAATTCATTTCATATAACTTACCATTTTTCACATGGGTATTTACTTGAATTCTATACAGCAATTATGTTATATGGGAGGGTGTTGCAGCATCAGTGTTGGCCATGTGTGGAAGTGGAATTACTTCTGATCTGTTTCGCAGTCGTAACTTGCATTTGTCATTTTAGCTCCACCTCCTTTTTCAGGGGCTGGAGATGTGTAAGTTTACCCTTTTGAGAAACTTTGCGCTTGGATCTTGTGAGCAGCCAAAATCAGTAATGTTACTCAAAAGTGTAAGAACAAAATTACATGAAACCAAAGCGCCCTGCAGCGTTGGGAGTGCACTCAACCTCGCTCTGCCTCTGGCTTTAAGGATGCAGCCTGCCTTCGTGCTCCACATTGTATTGTATTGGCCAACGCGCTTCAAGGTCTTTCAACCCCTTCATCCTGGGCAAAAAACGGCATCTGAAAATTCGCAGCTGTTTGTCATCTCTTTATTTAAAGGTACAATGGACCCCAGTGGGCGTATGCAAAAGGCAGTTCAATTGCATGATGGGACTTAGAGTCTCGATGCGAATAACACTCTTCCTTAGGTAAGTTCAAATGTTCGTTTTTCAATTCATTATATTTCAAATAAAGTTTGCTTTTTACATTTCCCGCCCTACTAAGGGTATAAAAACACACTGTAGAATTGGCAAAACAACACTGAACCTACAAAGGATATGAACATTACGTACCTCCAAGGGGACTTCATCTCCCAAGATACCGTTGTTTTGATGAACTGTGCCACGCCCACTGAGGAATTATACTAAATAAAGGCGAGTTAACACGGAGGTGCTTGACCAGTGATTTTTTGAGAGCCCATGATGAAGAGGCGTAATTGGCCTCGTAATGCGTCGGCAGAGGCAGGCTGTACATATCTGGGAAATGAAAAGCGAGCTGCAGTGAGGCTTTAAAACCGGATGGTGTAAGCCCCGTGGTGTGCCCTCTCGCTGCTTTTTGGGCAATTTGTTGGGAATAAAATTACATGTGCAAATTATGCAGAACTGTAAGTTACTGTTGTAAATAGCCCGGAGAGGGTTCAGAGATTTGAACAAGTGGACATTTCTGAAATAAAAATCTAAAAGGTAGCTGATTGTCCAAAATGAATCGAGATGTTCATATATAATTGTGGAAATAATATGAATTGAAAAAAGAAATCAGAAACATAGAAATTATTGAAAAAAGTCAAAGTGGATGAAAAAATAGAGTGTGCGAAACAGATCTGATGTCCATAAACGGTTTGCTTTGCCTCTGCTAGCAACTGGGTGGTTAGTTGATTGGGGTATCAGCCACAATCCCAGTCAGAGTAAGAAGCAGGAAAACCTTAGCTTAACCTGTGCTTATCCTCTGGTACCATGGCACAGAGCAGTCTGACTTAATTTAAGAGAAAATGTGTAAAGTGTTTGTGCAACACTTCAAACAGTAAAACAGTGAAAACGCTGCACAAAAAGATTCCACACCAGGTTATAAAAATAGTTAAACATGTAATAAATAAAACAAGACTAAAACAACAAACATCCGATCAGTAGAACTTGAGATATGAATTTTTAAAGAATAAACGGTAAAATAGCATTTAGAAACCGGAAGCGACAACCAGGTTTCTCTGGTCGCACCGGACTGGGAGAAATTCAAAAGTTCAGGCTGACTTTCGATAGAGCTTTTTCATGGATTCGCGTTGAAGATGCATTGTGCAGCTGAGGCAATGCAACAGTTGCAAGCTGCGGTGAGGCTGTGGTGCTATATCCTGATGCATTGACGTCAAGAATCTTGTCAATTGGGCTTGCAATTCGAAGTCCTGTGTCGAGGGTAAGAGGTGCAGCAGGGGCAATGAGTCGGTTCGCAGGTGAGCAGTGAAGCTGCGATGCGGAGATTTGACATAGTCATCGACATGTGAGGCGATTGCGCTGCATAAAGGGTCATGCAGCGGTGATTCCAAAGGTGATGCATTGGTCCTAGATGCAGGAGGCTGCAGAGCTGTGAGTCTTTTGTGATGTGTCTAATCCAAACAACAGCGGCAATCCACCTGTTCTGCTCGAAGATACTGCGATCAGCCAAGATGATGCTTGGATCTGCTCAAGGATTCGCCATTCAGTGGAGGATGCGTTGGTACTGCTCTATCAGCAACTTAGGCCCACTTCCAAGGAGTGGTGTGGCTCACTGGCTAGAGGCGGCAGACCCGGGAGCAAAGGACGGCCCGGGACCAGGGTTCAATTCCCGACACGGCAGGGTCTTGGACCAGGGTCAACCACTCGATAATTCTCGCCTCGGTGCCTACTCTAACTAGGGATCACACTCGGCAACTCTGGGCATTAGCTTGCCTCATCTCCACAACGGCCCCCCACATACGCCGGGGATGCCTGGTTTCACCTTGGAGATACCCAGTAGGGACCATCTCACAGGGAAATCCAGGACGGGTTCCCCAGCGGTCTACAGCGCAGAGATACTCCTTCGGGAGTCGATTCTAGCGCTTTAGAAACCCACAATCAATCAATCAATCAAGGGTCCAGGGTTGGGGTGGTACAACTTGGCAGGACAGAATAAGTGATGGCAGAGTCTAGTTTCAGAAGCAGGTTGGTTGAAAGTATTTTATGTCTTTGAGACTTCAGATCAGGAGGCCAGCCAGCTAGCCATTGGAGTTATTTTGCTATTCAATCCCTCTCGCTCATGCAAAAGGGCAGCAGGCAGCAGGTCAGCACAGCAAGGCAGGAGTTCAGAAAAAAAACAGTCCTTTCAGCAGCACAGCAGTCTTTCTTCCTGGCAGATTCTTCACAGCTTCAGAAGTGTATTTCAGTGGTGGTCCCAGGATCTCTCAATCTGCCGTACCTGACGTTTTTCCCGCATGCCGCCTGCTCTGCACCACGTCCATATTGAAGAATCGGTTCGCCTCACTGGTCGATAGGACCCCACTCGGATCCCCTGAAGTGACTTTTGATCCAGTTCTTGCCTCCAGTCCCGTGACCTATTCCCTATCCGCCCTCCAGCCTTGTGTACCAGCACCCCTGACGAGACCTGCTACTAGGACCCATTCCTCCGGTCCTTTCTCCCATTTCCAGTTGGTTATCCTTTATGGGTATTGGTTCCGTCTCTCCCCGAGTCAGCTACCCCCTGCCTCCCGCGGTGTCCCTATTTACATTACCACTACCTGCAGACGTGAGAGCTTACTCCACTGCCTCTTTCCACTGACTTTTCAGATACCCCCACTGTTGTCTTTTAAACCTACACGTGCCCTGATGAAGGTGAGACCTCGCTGAGGTCGCACACTGAAACGTACATCTGCACTACGAATTCCATCTTGCAGGACCCAAGTGATCATACCTTCTCCTTACATCTTTATTGATTCTTTTTATGTAGAAAGATATCTTATGGTATATACCTTTATTGGTATTTGGTTATTTATCCATCCTGTCCATAAATACTGCTTAGTATGTTTTTTTGATTTATCTTGGAAAGGATATAAAAACCATACCTAATAGGAATATCTTGTTTATACCTTTTGATGTGATCTTGATCCTTAGGTTCCTGCCCTTCTGTATCCTATTGCAGATATTTTTAGTTTCCTTGAATGAATGGATCTCTTTAGTTTTGGACGCGTGTGAATGAATGACTGAGAGTGTATGCGTTTGCGTGAATGATCCATTGTCGTGTGGGGGGGTCATCTATTATGTCGTTATGATTTTTGGTTATTGAATACCTTAGAAATGTATCAATAGTTTTTCTCTGTGAATTTTAATTAAAACAAACTTTTGTATCCATACTTTTTTGTTGTATCGCTGACCTTCTTTCCCTTGGGAGGGAGTTACCCATACCTAGTGACTTTGTAAGCACTAATTGATTCATTACAGGTGGAGCCTTTTCATTTTACTGTCCAGTACTTATATCCAGTTGTGACTTTGAAGTGGGGAAGACTTCAGTGACATGCTTTTGAAGTGCAAAGAGGTCCTCCCTTCCTTTACTGGCTCCAGACTCATTACAGGGGGGTATGCAGCCTTTTGTGTAGGGACAGGACACAGCCTATTCAGGTGTAAGTGAAGCTGGATCCAGCTCGTCCCTCTCATCCTGCCAGGATGGCCCATCAAGTCACACCTAATTTTCCGTTGTGTGTAGCTGTCTAGGCAAATACACAAAGCCCAACTGTCACCCACCCCAGACGTGTGAAAGACAGACAGCAGGCCATGAATGGCTTAAGTAAGAAAATGCCAACTTTCTAAAAGTGGATTTTCAGAATTTCAAATCCCACTTCACCATAAATTGGGATTTTAAATTGTGATTCCAGAGACAGCAGACTTGAAGGGCTTATCCCTTCCAAATTGGGAATGATACTTTTCATTCATTCATTTTCACCTTTATTCGATCATGTTAAACAATTTTCATAAAAGTACATATAATTACATCATCTTAAAATGTTATTTTACAAGGTAATGTTTTCAAAATTATAAATATTTCATCACAATTCTAGAATAAAGACAAGAGTACATAAAAATGTAAAAAGGAAAAGCATTTCATATCACAAGACTAGGTACATTGTCATTACTTAACGAATTCAGTAAACTACGTGCCATCCCCTTGCTCTTCCTCATGCAGGTCCATCGGAATGTCACAATGAAACAAACCAAAGGGTCGGGTAGTGTTTTTAAAAAATATAATGCTACCCGACACTGCGTACATTTCATTTTCTTTAAAATTGGTTTGAGGTGGGCATTCCTTTCATTCTGATAAAGCCTGCAAAATAAAACTAAGTGCAATTCAGTTTGAAGTGATAGATTGTCACATGGACACGCGCTTAAGGCGGAATGGTCATATGTTTTTCTGGGTAACCAAGCATTAGCGGGATCAAATTGGTGCGAAATCTCAGTAATATGAATCTGTGTTGGAGCCTATTTACATTTACTAAATAGGAAAAGCCTCCTTCCGTTAATGGTGGGTTAAGGTGGTATGACTGAACTGCGCATTTCTCTTCTTGATATTCCCTTCGCTTGTATTCAAACGCTAACCTTCTGTTTAGAGACCTTCTTGCAGATCGAAGGATCTTTAAAACGTTCGTATAGCCCAATCTCTTATAGAACTGACTCTACGTAGCTCAGCCACCTGGATCTCTTCCAGTTATACTGGGTCAATGGTACTGTGTCTCTCCTCCAAATTGAATGCCATAAGAGGAGTGGGGCTAGTTGTATGTAATCTGACATGTAAGACAGGGCCAATTCCGTGTGTAAGATCTCATTTGTAAAAGAGGAAGGGAGGCCCACCACAGCCTATTCAGGTGTAAGTGAAGCTGGATCCAGCTCGTCCTTTCCATCCTGCAAGGATGGCCCATCAAGTCACACCTAACTTTGCATTGTGTGTAGCTGTCTAGGCAAATACACAAAGCCCACCTGTCACCCACCCCAGACATGTGAAAGACAGACAGCAGGCCCCAAATGGCTTAAGTAATAAAATGCCAACTTTCAAAAAGTGGATTTTCAGAATTGCAATTACAACTTCACCATAAGTTGGGATTTTAAATTGTGATTCCAGAGACACCAGACTTGAATGGCTTATCCCTTCCCAATTGGGAATTATACTTATAAAATGTAACAAGGTCATCACAATGTTACCCTGCAGTAGAGATGGGCCTTGCAATAGTGAAAAACAGATTTGAGAGTTTTTCCCTTGCAGGAAATACAAAACCTAAAAATGCATGTCCTGCCTTTTAAATACATTGCACCCTGCCCTCTGGGTTGTCCAGGGCCTACCTTACGGGTGTCTTATATGTATAAAAAGGGAAGGCTTGGGTCTGGCAAGAGGTTTATCTTGCCAGGTCGAAATGTCAGTGTAAACTACACCCACAGGCTCTGCAATGGCAGATCTGAGCCATGGTTAGAGAGCTACTTGGGTGGTTGTCGCAATAAGTGCTGCAAGCCTACTAGTAGCATATAATTTACAATCCCTGGGCACATGTAGTGCACTTTACCTATGCCTTATAAGTAAATTAAATATTCCAATTGGGAATGAGCAGATATTACCATATTTTAGAGAGATAATACATGCACTTTAGCATAGGTTAGCAGTGTTAAAGTACTCAGAGGCTTAAGGCTAGCAAAAATTAGGTCCGAAAATGTGGAGGGGAAGGCAAGGGGGAAGACCCCCCCTAAGGCTGTCAGGTCTAACAGCCTCCATGGTATGTTAGGTTTTGCACAAATACTATAAATTAGTAGAAATGTAGAGTGGTTGACAGTTTTTGTCCTCTGCATCCACAGAACCTGTAAATTAAGCACTCAACACTGTGGTGGTGTCTATGATTCCCTATTAAGCCCATGGAGGTATATCATGTATATATCCAGTTCCTGCTGGCCTAAGCCAATTCTTGCTCTTGTCCACAATGGCTACGGATGACCACACCTTCAATTGATGGGAACTTTCTGAATGTTATTGGAGTAATAGGGCTCAGACTAATAGGAAAATCTGGTTCAACCCAAGAATACACTGCTGGTTCGTCAATCTAGTCTGAATCTTATTTGTTTGGGTATGTTTTAATGAATATAACAATTATTAGAACATGAGAATGTTGAGAGTTCCATTGAAGACAATGGAGCGGCAGGGCCCTATATGAATTGGTATAGCCCCGCAGCACTCAACATTTTAAAGTTCTAATAAACAGCCTCTGTATTTCTCCTGCCCTGCCTCTCCAAAATACATTTGAGTGGGCTGGGGAAAATTAAATGCAGGGGCTGTGCTGCAGGGCACACAGGAGCGTTTCCCCTCCCTCCTTCCTAGCTCAGAGTCATTTGAGCTTCGGAAGGCGGGAGAGGGAATGCTGCTCAGCTCCTGGGTCTCCCTAGCTTGGCTGAACTACAAAAAGCAGTTCAGCCAAGTCAGGGAGAACCAGGGGCTGTATTCAGCCTCTTTTCACAGCTCTTGCTGTGAATGTTCAAAAGCTAAGAGCCATGGTCCTGCTCATGGCTGTTAGCTGTAGAACATTCACAGCAACAGCTGTGAACAAAGGCCTCACAGAGCCCGAGGGGGTTTCAACGCCCTTTGGGTCTGGGAGGCCTTTGTTTTTACTAATCAGAACATTCTGCCCTGATGGAGCTGAATGATCTAAAAGGTTTATAGCCCACCATACCTGCCATTAAATGCCCACTCCCTTGTTAAAGGCGCGAGTAATGGGCCTTTGCCCAACTGATTTCTCTTAATGTTTAATAAGTCATCTCTTTTGTGATTATTTGCCTTCCTGTCTACTCATAAAACACATTATCTGCCCTATTTGTGAGAGTTCTGAGCTCTTAAAAGTTTCATTAAGGTTTTGTCTGCACTAATCTTGGGGGATGTGAACACTTTTCGTGGGAAGTTTGTTGCTGTGTCTTTTCTGTATAGCTTGTTTTCCTGTGATGCTATTTTGAACATAAAGAACCAAATCTAGGAACTGTATGCTACCTTTCTTACATTTGTATGTGAATGAATTTTAAATTTAGATTTTTGTTTAATTTAGAGCATGGCTATATTTCTAATGCTTTATCACATCAGTTGTGGTGAGCTGTTTTAGTTGATTTACATGTCATTGTTCAGCAGAACCTGAAATTCAAATAAACAGCCACAATTGACAATTGAACACTGCACATGATTCACAAAGGTAGCATACTTTTGTGTACATTTGCTATTTTTCTTGTTTTCACAAACTGCGAGTAAATATTAAGTTTACAAGTGTGGAGTCTCCACAGCCAGAGCGGAGAACTCAGCACATAAAAAAGATGGGACAGGCCAACATTTTATGCACAGCCTTTTCCCGACTGCTGAGTCTTAATTTACTATTAACTCTTAGTTTGTGAATACAACAAAAAAATGGTAACCTTGCACAAAAGTGTAAGTTTACCTTTGTGAATCAGGTCAAGAGTTGAGGCTAAATGCTGCTGGATTTGTGGTTTTCTCAGCTCCATGTTTCGCTGTGGGTATAAATGCTGTCTGGATTTGTGGTTTGCTCAGCTCCATGTTTTGCTGTGGGGAGAAATGCTGGCTGCATTTGTGGTTTGCTCAGCTCCATGTTTCGCTGGGAGGATAAATACTGGCTGAATTTGTAGTTTGCTCAGCTCCATGTTTCGCTGTGGGGATAAATGCTGCTGGATTTGTGGTTTGCTCAGCTCCATGCTTCACCATGGGGATAGATGCTGGCTGGATTTGTGGTTTGCTCAGCTCTATGTTTCGCTGTGGGGATAAACGCTGGCTGGAAATGTGGTTTGCTCAGCTCCATGCTTCACTGTGGGGAATATTGCTGGCTGGATTTGTGGTTTACTCAGCTCCATGTTTCGCTGTGGGGATAAATGCTGCTGGATTGTGGTCTGCTCAGCTCCAAGGTTCACTGTGGGGATAAACGCTGCTGTATTTGTGGTTTGCTCAGCTCCATGCTTCACTGTGGGAATAAATGCTGGCTGGATTTGTGGTTTGCTCAGCTCCAATTTTCGCTGTGGGGATAAATGCTGCTGGACTGTGGTTTGCTCAGCTCCATGTTTCACTGTGGAGATAAATGCTGCTGTATTTGTGGTTTGCACAGCTTCATGTTTCACTGTGGGAAGAAATACTGGCTGGTTTTGTAGTTTGCTCTGCTCCATGTTTCACTGTGGGGATAAATGCTGGCTGGATTTGTGGTTTTGCTCAGCTCCATGTTTCCCTGTGGGGATAAATGCTGACTGTATTTGTGGTTTGCTCAGCTTCATGTTTCACTATGGGGATAAATGCTGCCGGATTGTGGTTTACTCAGCTTCATGTTTCACTGTGGGGATAAATGCTGCCGGATTGTGGTTTTCTCAGCTCCATGTTTCACTGCGGGTAAAAATGCTGCTGGATTTGTGGTTTGCTCAGCTCCATGTTTCGCTGTGGGGATAAATGCTGCCAGATTGTGGTTTGCTCAGCTCCATGTTTCAGTGTCGGGATAAATGCTGGCTAGAATTTTTTTTCAGGGCAGAGGATCCGCTCCAATTAAGTTCAGAAAGTTTTTAAGTGATAAAACCTGAGGAGGAGACATCGGGGTCAGATTCAGTCATGACCGGCATGGCTCGGGGGTGGGCGCGGGGTTCATGCGGGGAGAGGACTGGGTCGCGGGGGATGTTGCATGGGGGGTGAGGGTTAATTTAATAATAAAAAAATAAAAACTTTTAAACTTACCTTTCCACTGGCCGAGTCCTGTGTTTTCTTGGCTCCTGCTCTTCTGCTCTCCTGCCTCCGGCAGGCACAGGAAGCAGGCAGCCAGGCTCCCTCCCCTAAGCCAACCACAATGCTGCAAGCAGCGTTGTGATTGGCCGGGACGACGCCCAGCCAGGCGCTAATGGGGAGATCATGTCCTTCACGTAAGCTGCATTGAGGCCTGTATGGAGAAGGGGAGAGTGCGCATGACTGGTTTGGGGGGCCCCAGAGGGCTGACTAAACTGAAAGTTATTACCATTTTATGTTTTTGCTTCTCACACTGCGAGAAAGCAGTGGGGCAATGCTCCCCGGCCCTAGTGGAGGAGCCACCCTAGGTCAGATTTCGTTTGTGGCTAAGTGTTAGGCTTTTTTATCCTCTCACTCATCTTTGCACTAGACTTTTTTTTCAGCTTTTAGCATTAGTCCCGAGGGATTTAATTGTATTTTTGTTGTATTTGTGGTTAATAGGGCTATTTTTTGTTCTTTGGTTTTCCGTCACTTCCAGGTCTAGAGTCGGCATCGCCACTTCTTGATTTTGTAAGGACAACAGCTGGAGCTCGCTAACTGCAGCCTAGTTTTGTGTTACCATCTGGCTCGGAAGCAATCAGTGACGATATGTGTTTGATGGATTGATGACATGACGCTGAAGTATTCACAAGAGGTCAAGGGGCTGGTCAGGTTACAATGGTTTCCGGTGGAGCGACCTTTCAATAAACACTGCAGATATTTCCAGAAGTAACAGGAAACTATAACGCAAAAGCATGTTGCAAGCGAAAACCGAGCTTATTTCATGCTGATTTGGTATCATGCAAAATGTGCATCGACAAGATTTAGTGAAGATCAAATGACAACCTATTAACGTTGATTTACAAACACTGAAATACTATTACAGGTGGAATGCATCTTAAATCGTGTTGACGACAATCGAGGCTGACCCAATGTTTTGATGTCACCACTTAAAAACTGGATAGAGTGCAGTGCCCTGTACACGACCTTGAATCTTAATTATGTATTTATTTATGGGTTTTTGAGTTGACGTCCTGGCTGCGAAGAGTCATACGAGCTGCAGAGAGTAACAAATAATACACATGCAAATATATTAAAGCTAGTAAATACACCTGTCAGTATACCATGATACTTCACAGACAGTCAAATAGGACTGGATGATGGGAGTCTTTAATACAGTAATTTGAAAACACGAGGAAATAATTTAGCAATCACATTAAGCACTGACAATGCCATTAGGTTTGATTTGTATACAGTACATGAACACATGCATACAGGCATGTAAAGCCCACTTCACAAAATAGATATGAATTGGTCTTGTAGTAATGGTAAGCATACTCCTGAAATTTAGCCTAAGTAAATGATTTGTGATTAATGTCCACATTCTCCATTCAAATATTAACATGGATCATACTTTTCGTTCACATATGAGGACAGAGCAATACCCTCACAGATACATAAGCACACACAGAGTCACATACTAACAACTCCTACAAACCAGCAGAGACACAGGTATGACACAGAGGGAAATAGAGAGATCCATGTATACATACCTCAGGCATTATTGAGCCCTAATGAGTCCAGGTATTAAGTCCCGACCAATAATCAGTCTTCACTAGAATCAATATTGTCCAAAGGCAATTAATGAACACCATTGGCCCCAGGCTATAATGAGTTTTAGACCTATCAGCCTTAGGGCGGTACCCCAAAACGTTTTGCATGTTTGCCTTCAATTATCCTGTGCTTTTGCTTCTGTTGGCTTTAGGACTCTGTGCACTTTACCACTGCTAACCAAGACCGGACTGGCTGCAGTGGGCTTTGGTCATTCTCTGGAAGGTTAGAACGGTGGGTGGGCAGTTTTGTTACTGGGAGAGCCCCCAGTAACAAAATCAGCAGACCAGCATAGCCAACACAGCACTCACTTTCGTTTCCAGCCTCCCTGTGTTTTTAAAGCAGTAACTGCTGAGTTCTTTGTAAAAACAAATACAATAGACGTGTCAAGATATCTCTGGTGATTAATCTTCCTGCTGGACTATGCTGGAGTTTTGTCTAGTGGCAGTTTTAACTTACCTGAGGTAGCACAGAGCGTTAATATGCCTGCTGCTAAGAATGTGTACCACGCAAATCACATACATTTATTTTATGTGCATACTCAGAGGGTTATGATTTTTGGCACAAAAGATCCTTTTGTTACTGTGTTGTTCATATGTTCCAATAGTAATCTAGCTTATTGAGATGTGAAGTGCCATCAACGAGCTGCATCCAAACTATATGGTACATGTTAGAAAGTTATGTTATTTCCGGTCTTTCAACAACCTCATTTTGCTAAAGAGGGTTTCTTTGAGTAGAAATACATTCTTTTTTTTTCAGAGTTTTATATAGCGCAAACTTGACCCGAATCGGGTATCAGAGCGCTTTACATAGCACCAGTTACATTACATGAGGACACATTCATTTTTGTTAGATACGGGGAAATTAAGTGATTTGCCCAGAATCACAGGATTTTTAGCGTCATTGCCGAGACTCGAACCCAGTTCCTCCAGGTCCGTGTTATGTTTTGAATTTCCCAGTTTGTGTTTCTCCAGCCCAAGCACCCCTACATCATGTAGTTCTTTTGATCTTATGTAACATTTTCTATACACTGACGTACACATATACACACATATTATTCATTGTCTCTGTGTGTTTGATGTAAAGTGCTCTGATACCACAATTTGGTATGAGAAGCTCTATGAAAGAAAGGAAGTACATGAAACAGGGGCTATGGAGAGATGAGGGGCACTGTTGGAGGGTAATAGTGAAGGAACCCTTGAAGAGCCCCAATAAAGATTGTTGTATCCTAGTGCACTCTAAGCCTTTTATTTACTATGCTTTAAAAGCTATTACAATTGAAAACATATTGAACAATGAGTTGTAGAATGCACCATTTTTGCTATTTTCCCCTAAATTTTCTTGGGGAAGAACCCTCACAAAACCTACTTGTAGTGGTCAGGCTCACTCTGTGCGCTCAGTACGCAAACTGGGGACTGGTCTGACAAAATTTGCCAGGGCTGCTTTGGGTTTCCAGTCCAGCCCTGCTGCTAACCAGTGCTAAAGTGCTTGTGGTCACTCCCCTAAACATGGTTTGATTGACGTGTACCTAATTGGCATATTTGATTTACTTCTAAGTCACTTATAGAGTGGTTTAACATATACCCAGGGCATGTCACTTAAATGCTACCAGTGGGCCTCTAGCACCTATTGTGCCACCCACCTAACTAGCACTCTAAACATGTCTCAGGCCTACCATTGCAGCCAGCCGGAAGGCAGTGTTACACTGCCATGGCAACTTGGCATTTAAAAGCTGTTGCCAAGCCTTAAATTCCCTTTTTATTACATATACGTTATCTGTAAGGTAGGCCCTAGGTAGCCCTTAACCACTTGGATGCTAAGGCACTTGGAGGCTCTTCATGCAATTTCCATTGAAATCAATGGAAACTCCATGACGAGCTGAGCTCGTCATGAGCGTCCAAGGGGTTAAAGAAGAGTGTTGTGTAATTAAATAAAAGGTAGTACATGTACGTTTAAGTATTACATGTCCTGGTAGTGAAAAACTCCCAAATTCCTTTTTCACTACTGTGAAAGCTACCCTTCCCATAGGATAACATTGGGAATTCCTTATTACATTTAATATGCTGTAATTCCCAATTGAGAGGAAGTAGATCTGTCATTATTGATACCTATGGAACTGTAATGATAAATCCTCTGTAATTGGCAAAGTTGAATTTATTACAGTTTTGAAAATGCCAATTATAGAAAGTTGGCATTTTCCTGCTCTTAATCCTATGTGCCTGCAGACTGGCTCTGATTGCATGTCTGGGTTGGGTGACAGCTGGGTTTTGTGTATTTCCTCTAGACAGCCACACACAATTGGAGCTTAGGTGTCACTTGATGGGCCATCCTGAAAGGATGGGAGGGAGGAGCTGAGCACCGCCCCACTTACACCTGAATAGGTTGTGTACTGTGCACACAAAAAAGCCTGCATACCACATATAGTGAGTCTGTAGCCAGAGCAGAGGGAGGACCTCTGTACACTTCAAAGGTCTGTCTTTGAAGACTCCCCACTCCAAAGGTACCACTAGGTATCAGAACTGGACCTCAGACCACACCACTTCAGCACACATCTGGACAAGGAAGAAGAACCGCTGGGTTGCTGAAGGATTGCCACTCTGCTGGATTGCTGCTCTGGAAGAAATGCTGCCTTGCTGTGCTTACCTGCTGCCTTCTTCCCCTCTTTTCTGGGTGAGAAGGATTGGACCTGCATCACTTGACCCCAGAACCCAGAGTCACTCCAAGGGCTAGCTGGATAACCTCCTGATCTGAAGTTTCATAGACATAAAATGCTTTCAACCACCCTGCTTCTGCACCCATCTGTGAGTCTGCCCTGCTGCGTGGTGCCACCCCAGTCCTGGACCCTCGAAGTGGGCCTAAGATGTTTTTCCAGCAGAACCAATGCATCACAGTTGCTGTGGAGATGGAAATCGTCACCACTGCATGGGTCAGCACTTACATATTGCTGCTGTAGCACAGATCGGAACCTGTGCGTCATCGCATCTGCGTTGATCGGAGGTGACGCATCGCCTTAGGAACTACCACCATGTGACGTTTCTTCCTGGTGCACGATCCTCCCATCCTCGTCAACAGCAGCCTCAATGATAATGCAGAGAACTCTGCATCACAGCCCCGGTGCTCATCGGAGCTGATGCAGCACTGCTGCTGCGCAGATCGGAGACAACACATCTTGTCTGCACCCCGCATCCTTAATATCAATGTAGCCAACACTAAGAAACTTTTGCTCAGTGGGCCAATCCTGGTTCATGTAGCCGATCCACACTCCAACACAGTCAGCCTGAATTTTTGACTTTGTCTTGGTCCAGAACGGCCAGATATCCCTTGTTGGCATTTTGTGCTTTTTGGTACTATTTTCCCTAAAAGTTTAAAAATCAATATCTCTGGTTCTACTTATTGTATTTTTGTTGTTTTGATGTCAAATACTTTAATAAAATGTAATCTGTTTTTCTAAATCGGCTTGGGATTTTTCTTGTGATGTGTTTTAACATGATTACTGTTTGTGTGCTGTATAAATACTTTACACATTGCCCCTAAGTTAAGCCTGACTGTTTTTTTGCCAAGCTATCCAGGGTTAAACACAGGTTAATTTAGTGACTTTTTGTTGTTCACTCAGCAAAGGATTGTGGCTATTGCTTGACCAGAGCTCACACCCCAGGCAACCAACAACCCCATTTCTCACAATGAGAATCACAAATCACAGAGAGTGATGAATAATGTTGGCCTCAGGACACAAATTAACTACACTCACACCAGCAGGCAGTTATCATCAGTGCACCCAAGTAGCAATTATCTTCAATGATTCGAGTCAGTATCACACGTTAGTAAAAGTTCCAGCTGTAATGAACATTAATGCTCTCATGGAGTTATCAAAGTCAATATTGTATTCTGAAATTAAACATCAGTAGCTTTAGACTGTAACAAGCATCAATTACTCAGGCATTAATAAACATAAATATCCCCATTCAGTAATAAAGAGCAATAGACACAGACAGCAATGATCATCCATGGTCTAGCAAGCAATTTTATAAATTACTCAGAATTACAGTGGTTCCAACAAATAATAAAGATCATTTGACTGTAATGAACCTCAATGGTCCAAGTCGTAATGAGCATCAGTGCGTCTAACAGTAATATGTCATCAATGGTCCTAAGTGTAGTGTCTTCTCCAGCCAGAGTATCCGCCAATGACTACACCACACATCAAGCTTAGTTTTACCTGCCTTTATTCGTCTGTATGTAACTCCGAACTCAAAATTCTAAATCAGTCTTCAATGCATTCCACTCTGAAATTTACGTCACAGTTCTACGGAGTCCCTTAGGAGACAAAAGGGTTCTATCATTTGTAAACCACTAGAAACTTCACTAAGTATATTAAGATTCAATATTGCACCCAATCAGTATGGTATCTCCCCTATTCCAGTGAATAATAAGAGATAATAATGTCTCCAGGCACTATCAAACATCAATTGCCCCAAACAGTAATGAGCTTAAATGGCCTAAGCAAAATTGATCATCAATTGTCTCAGGCACTAATGAACATCAATTGCCAGCGTCAAAATAAATCTACATGGATCCAGGAGCAATGATCATCAATGTCCTTAGATATTAATCATAATAAGTGGCCAAAGCAGTAATTATTATTATTAATTGGAAGAAAAAATGAATATCAGTGGCATCAGCAAGAATGATCATCAAACTTCAAGACAGATATGTGTATCAATGATAGAAGAGGAATTAATAAGCTATAATAAAAGACCCCAGGCAATAATGCATTTCTGTGGACTCAGGCATGAATGATTCACATATATGCGAGAGAGGCACATCATTTACATGCTCAGTGACAGGTGGCCTTTCATTCTGCATCTATCTGAACAAAAGGTACCCACAATTTTGAATCTCTGTGTAATGAAGAAGTACCATCACACTGATGTTACCGATGGCTAAACTGCAATACCTGGACTGAAGCTACCTGAAACAGAATTATGACTTTGTTCTGTACGTAAGATTTTACAATAATTCTTAACTCTCTGTCTTAATACAGAGATTAACTCACAGTAATATTAGCTTTGTGATTCAGTTCATACATTGCTGTCATATTATGTGCACTGTGCTGGTGCACTGATTAATGTCTAGTAAAAATATGAACTCATTCTTATGTATCGTGTATTAGCTTTCTTCGATCATTATAAAATAATCACTAAAGTAGATGCCATAGAAAGTTGCACTATGGTAGGCTCTAAAATAAATAAAAACATACATTAAACCAAGACATTACAACAATTAGAAATCGTTGATAGGAATTTATGAACATAAAAAGAGAATAATCACGCAGCCCACTGCTCAAAAGATACGTGATTTTATGTGGCATAAAGAATGCTTAAGAAATACATGCTCTAAAACATACCTCAGGCAATAAAGCACTTGGAAGTATAACAGAGCAGGATTAGATGTTGTGAATTGAATACTCATAAGAACAGGAAGTAAACATTTCTGTACAAATGGTTCATAACATTTTCAAAAATGAATCTAAATATTAGAGGTTCTGTGGGGTATATTAATTGCATAGGCCACCTTAATGGCAGAAGACTCACATTGGCCATGGAGAAGCAAAGGTGGTATCTAATGGAAACCCATTCTAAATATTGTCAAGAGTATCCTGTCCCATGTGCTGGCCACCGATTCCAGATACAGATTCATTCTTGTTTGTAAGATTTCAATATCTCTACCCTAGCCATTTTTTGTTGTCTATCATCCATGAAGCATGTTCTAAAACAACTTCTCCCCGTTTTGTTTGGGTTATATAGCTTGATGGAAATAAAAGGCCTAACAAATTTGTTACAGATTAACTTAATTTATTGAATCCAAGGAATCTGGTATACCAATTTACAGGGTTGAATGAAGTGCAAGCATTACACCATATTGAACACGACAATAAGAGAGGAACTAAGTTGATCTGGTCCTCCACATAGTCAAGACCAGGCTCCTGGTGTACTATGTAATCGGGACTGCTCACAGGGAGCCTCAGCAAGTGCCTGCAGACGCTGTTTTCCTTAACCTGCATGTAACTGGCGTGTTTGTATCCCCAAACTCCTAAACCATAGGTTAAGGTCAGGAGACACATCCTCTTGTAAACTTCCAAAATTAGCAAATTGTTTTCCTGCCTATATTGGATGCTAAATTAAATAGAATCCCAGCAGATTGAGAAACACATTTTCTCCTCATGAAAGTACAAGGGAACCAAGGACTCGATGAGACAAAGGTAATCCCAGAATAGGGAAACTCACAAGTCCTTGCTATAGATTTACATTTCATGGACAGGCAACGTCATTTGAGATTTTTAGGACTACATGCTATGGTATCCGTTTTTGATCAATTTGTTTCAGCTGGCCCATAAAATCTACAAATGAATAAAACAAAACCTTTAGGCCATTTATTGTTTTTGACAGGAGTGCAGCTTCATCCACATAGAGTAATAAGAGGACAGGCTTGTCTTTAATAACTGGCATGTCCCAACCCTTGATGGCCAATGCAGGTACACGCCCTTTAATATATAGGAGTAGAAGAATTGGGGCTGGAATGCAGTGATAATAGGCTCCTCAACCCAGGCCAAATGACTCAGAGCATTCCCCACTCACACCATATGTGACTGAGGCTGATAAATCAAAATGGAGGACACACAGAAAATCTACCACTCCCTTTTCCAGTCCAGTAGATTCCAATATCACCCAGACCTTCGTTCTGATGACACTATTGAAGGCTCAAGATCGGTGAGAAAAGGCTGGGTGGATGGCAGTGTATTAGGCAACAGTATTATTGTCTATCTCAAGGTGTAAATTAAGACACAATTCCAGAATCCCAAACACATTTCTATACGCTGGGAGAGAATACTAGTTTCTGTGGTTCATAGCGTTAGCCTATCATAAATAACCCTGCCTATTATTTTCACCTTTGAAATAGATTTACCAGTAGCAACAAGGACTATGACGATTGCTTTTTAAAAAAAGACTGACACTATTACAGCAGTGCACAGTACTGAGCAAGGCCCAAATTAGAGGCAGCATTAATAGAGACTGGATTTGATTTGATTTGTGCATTTATATAACGCACGAATGCCCAGGGGCATCTAGGCGCTGATACCAGCAAATCCAGTAAGGTGGTGATGAAACTGTAGATTAACATGTAAGTTGGCAAAGAGCCAGGGGGCATATTACCAACAACTAGCGATAATTATCGCTATGTTGGCTTAGCGGCAATATTTTTATCGCCGAGCTGCGGCGATTTTTACCGCTTAGGAACCTCACTATTATCAAGGTTTATCTCCTAAGCGATAAAAAATGGCCGAAATGCATGAATATCGCTGAAAAGTCAGCGATATTCATGCATTACCGAGCTAATGCTCTTAGCCATGTTATCCACCCACCATTGGATAACATGGCTAAGAACTGCTCAGGGGCAGGTGTTAGCTTTTGGAGATATTCACGCTTAGCGCGAATATCTCCAAAAGTTGGTAATAGGAGATAGCGATGTTAGCGACTGTTTCCAGTCGCTAACATCTTGGCACGCCCACTTTGCATGTCATTAGGGATAAATTTCACTGACATGCAAAACGGGGCCCAAGATGGTCGCTATCTCCTACTAGCTGTCGCTAACTGGTGTTAGTGACAGCTAGGTAATAGGGAGATAATTCTATCTCCGCTTTCTTGGCTTTTAAAGCCAATAAAGCGGAGATAAACCCCCTTGATAATATGCCCCCAGGTTTTTAGTGATTTCCTAAAAGATAACAGCGTAGGGCTGTTCTTTGTGCAGGCTGGAAGCGAGTTCCATGTTTTGACCGTCCCTAACAAAAAGCTTCTTCCGCCCCATCAAGCTTTCTTGAACTTGGGAATTTGTAGGAGTTTGCTATGTGCAGATCTTAGATTTATGGAAGGCACATACCAGTTCATATGATTCTTCAGGAATTGAGGACCGGCACCGTGCAATGCCTTGAAGGCTAGGCATTGGGATTCAAACTTGATCCCTTGTCCATAGGGAGCCAATGCAGGGTTCTCAGGGAGTCGGGCAGGATAAAAGGGTGAACTTTCCCCGTTAATTTTTAAGATGAAGAAAATACTTGAGGTGAGTGACAGGAAGAAGAGGCACCCACAACATATTTTAATTTGTACAGATCCATAGGAATCACATTCAGAAATGGAGCTTTGTAAGGGGACCTTTGATAATTGCCTTGATCACCATCCCCATCAAGAATTCTATATCGAGTGAAAAAAGGGCAGAGCCTGGTCGGGTATATCACTAATCATTACAGGGGTTGATAAATTAAACTAAAGTGGGCAACCCATTGGTCAGGGCCTGTGTTCACAGATAGACTGTTTGCTGGAGTGCCTGATACTTTTATGAAATTGACTTTATACCAAAAAACACTCATTCCCAATTCGAAGATGTAGTTATATGAAATATGGTCTTAAGTGAACACATTTATCTGGAGAAAAAAACAATATTCCTCAGTGCTGTAAAACACACTCATCTGTAGTCAAAGAACTATGGGTCTTAGTCCAGACATTTAGTTTCAGTGTGATCAATTATAGTCCTTGGTGCAAATATATTGTTATAGTCAAAGGAGCACTTGTCCCCAGTTAAGAAATGTACCTGTAGTTGGGTTAACTATGGTCATTTGTGAATAAATGTAGCCATACATACTTGATCATCAGCACACAAATGTACTTGTAATCATATGAACTATGCAGATATGTGTAAAGATTTATCTTTAGTTAAATGAATTATGCCCATTCATTACTTGGACATACTTTTCAACCAGAGGACCAGTGCACTTTAGTACACAGATTTACTTGTGATTATATGGACAATGTCCGCGAGTTCACTAACTCAAAACTCCAGAATATAGATTTACCTAATCAGATGAGCAATCCTATTCCAATTTTTAAAATGAATCTCTGAGTCCCAAGTCTTCTGCTCTAAAATCGGCTATGGTGGGGAATAGCCCCAAATAATCCATGCTCTTTGGTTCTCGTATAGATTCCACACACGGCCAAGGACTTTGTCACTTTAACTTTACTTGGATGTAACAATAATTGATCTACAAATTGTGTTAGTCCAAATGACAATTGAACTTTAGTTCCTGCTAGGCAACAAAGTACTTATGGTGTATCATGTATATGTCTATAAGGCAAAGCAAAAATGTTTCAAGAAGATTACCCTAGTTGTTAATAGGACAGGGAGGGTATGCAGGAAATGTGATATAGATTCTTTGTTTCCTCCAAATCAACAACAGCTGCATTGAGTTATCTCTTTTAATAAACCTTCAATGTATGCACAAGGTGGAAGAGGCTCAGCAAATTAACTTACACATTTGATATATTCAAGCTTATAGATGGGCAACAGCTTACCTTTGAGGGGATATTTGAAAATGCCCCCTTTAGTTAGAGAAAGTCAGCCATTTCCTCTGTAAATTAAAGTTCGATTAATTTGCTCCTGCTAATTTTTTATCACTGCTCCTTTGACAAACAATCATTTCACGTAACCTTTATCTCTAGCTTCTCTAAAATTCTGTTGTAACTGGCCACCCAATAGGTGGGTTCCTTATTTTGATTATGTACGTTCTGGCACAAATAAGATTTAAAAGATCCTTAAGAGTCTGCCATTGTGTAAGACAATAATAAACAAAACAAGAATCTAAGATAACATACAGTTTGAACAACCGAAAATACAATCTTATTTGTAATCCAGGACACAATCAGGAAAGAAAAAAAACAAATTTGAGAGTTTTCCACAAAATCTTATCCAATTAATGGCTTGGTTTGTCACAATATATCTGTGCGTTGTAAGTAACTGCTGAAATACATTTTATTGTACTAATTATCAAAATCAATTCAACTGTGAGACTGATTAACTTTAGATTTAATATCCTTAGTTGATTTTGTAGGTGGGACACCTTTATTTTTGTTGCGGTTATCAGGGTCTTTTGAACCACTCCTCTTTCATGTTAGACTCCTAAATAGTATGAATATGTCTATTTTTTCTCCCCAGTGCCCATCTAAATGTTCCTTTATGTGTCCCATAAATCATAATCTTAGTTTTATTTGAATGAGGTATGAAATCATTTTTCTTTCTAGATTCGGAAATTTGTGTCAAAAATACTTATAATCCTATTGGCGTCCTATCAAGAATCATGGCATCATCCTAGAACTGGAGTATGGTTATTTGCTTTGTGCACATTTTTGGAAGGAATTTCTTTGTACTTTGTATGAATTCACATGTTAGCAGTATACAGATTTCAGTTAAGGGTGAGAAGCACACTACACGTTTTCAGTCCAGAATTTGTATTACCCTTGATCCAACCCCTACTTTAACTCTTATCCAGATGTTTTCAACAGGATGCTATTTTTTCCATAGGTATACCACATTTATTCTGTTCAGTGCAGATGATTAGTCAGAGACGTATGCATAAAACCTACTAAAATTAAGTGTGGCTATATTTGCCCTCATATTAAGGACAATTATGTTGTCTAATGTTTCATTGTCCATTTGAAAACATGTCTGGTAAAACAGCAAAAAGAACAGATAATGGACGGAATGTTGAACAAATCAAACATTCACCCCCAGTCACAGATCTGGGTTTAATCCAAAGTTTTGGTGCTCACAACGCCACCCCAGTTTGGACCCAGCCATATGAATATCTGTCTTGGCACGGCACCCCACGGGAACAGCCCAGCCCAAACTACCAGGCCAGGCCCTGTTTGGACCAGAAACAAGCAGCATGGAATGGGTTTCGGGGTATCATACCTCATCAGCCGGGCTAGCTTGAATCTATTGGCACAGTGAGCACGGGACCCATGTCCGGGCATTCAATTCCTACTTAGGGTGACAAAAACAAAAGAACAGATAATGTATGGAATTCTGAACAAATCAATCATTCACCCCCAGTCACAGATCTGGGTTTAATCAAGCCACCCAAGTTTAGACAGAGCCAAATGCAAATCAGTCTTGACCCTGCTTCCCATGGGAATGGTCCTGCCCGAATTGCCAGGTCAGGTCCTCCTTGGACCGGAAAAAAGAATCCTGGGGTTGGTTTTGCGGTATCACCCCAAAACAGCCAGACTAACTTGAATACAGTGGCATAGTGAGCACCTACGTCTTTGCCCCCCAGTTCACAGATCTGTGTTTAATTCATCATTTGTTTGCTCACCACGCTACCGCAGTTTGGACCCAGTCTTAAGCAAATCAGTTTTAATCCTGCTCCTCATGAGAGCAGTCCAGCTTGAACCATCAAGCCAGGTCCTCCCTGGACCAGAAACAAGCATCCTAGGACCGGTTTCAAAGTATCACCCCACATCAGCCAGGATCGCTTGAATCCAGTGGCACAGTGAGCACAGGACCCACATCTGGGCATACCATTCTCACTTTGGGTGACAAAGCAAAAAGAACAGATGATGGACGGAATGAGTGATACCCTAAAACTTTTCCAAGGATTCTTGTTTTCAGTCCAGGGAGTACCTGGCTTGGCAGTTCGGGCTGGATGTTTCCCATGAAGAGCAGAGTCAAGACTGATTTGCATATGGCTGGGTCAAAACTGGGGTGGTGTGGTGAGCAAACAAACGATGGATTAAATCCAGATCTGTGATTGGGGGTGAATGTTTGCATTATTCAGCCTTCCGTCCATCATCTGTTCTTTTTGCTTTTGGTGAAACAGCAACAGCTGAGCCTCTTCTACCCAGGCTTCCAGTTGTGCATTTAATATTAATGTTATTATACTTTAGCTTCACAACATAGGAGCACTATAAGTCTACTCTAAGCAGGATCGTCTGGTTCACCATTTTTAAAGCAATGATGCTTGATCTAACAGAACCACATTTGGATTCTGAAATTTCCCTCAGTTGGAGCAACACAGAGAATACTGATATTTGAGGGCAGGACTAAGATGAATGGGCAGATTTACTAATTTTTCATGTAGTGCACTGCAACAGCCACAAATGCTGTGCTGCACTATGTGAAAAGGAGAGAGGAGGAGACCGCCCTAATTATTATAATAAGGCACTCTCCTCCCTGCTCACTAGCACTGGTGCTGAAATCAGCCGCCATGCGCAACGGAGACACCTGTGCACCCATGGTGCAAGGGTGTCTCCGTGGGTCTAGCATAGGTTTTGTACTGAAAGGAACCATTCCAGTACAAAATACTATGCACGGATTCAGTTTAACCATGTTTCCACTTTTTATGTGTGTTGTAAAGTGCAGAACACATGCAAAGTTGGAATAGGAAAGAGAAGTGAAAGCATTTCTCCTTCCTTGTGCCTACTTGAAAAGGGCACATTTTTCTCATGCTAAACCCAATCTACTCTACATATTAAATTGGGTTTAGCATGAGTAGCATTGGGTGGTTGCATGGAAACGCCCATGCTCCACCCTTGGTACACCCCCATGGCGCAAAGTAATGCAAAGCAGGGCATAGTGCTGCTGTGCATTACTTTTCCTTTGTTGCGTCGATTTGAGTCACTTTTGTGGTGCAATCATGAAGCAAAGTCTTAGTAAATCTCGACCCCCCCCCCCCCCCCCCCTTAGTTCTTGGTATATGCTATTTTTTTTATCATATCAGTAATGAAAAAAACTTATCTGTGGAAAAAAGTATCGACACTTTAACAAATTGGAATTGATTTTACCCAAAAGTTCAGTTCTTCTGGTAATATTTTGGCATATACTTTAGCTTTACAATCAGCAGGATTGTCTGGATCACCATTTTTAAAGCTATGATGCGTGATCTATCCTAACCACACCAAGGGGTAGATTTCCAAACATGTTGTGCTGGGTTAGTGTCACAAAAGTGAAGCAAAGCAGCATGTCCTACTTACTTGCGTTACTTAGCTCTAAGGGGGCATTACATGGGGGTACATGGGCATTCCCATGCTACCACCCATGCGTTTTGATGCAAAACCCTATCTACAAATAATAGAAGACAGGGTTTAGCGCCAAAAGTTTTAATCTATATGTCTGGTTGGACTCCTCTATTTTATATTAACAAAAATCAGTTTTTAGCCTGAATTGCAATTGACATTCCAAGTTCACACATATAAAATCTATGATTTTTGTTAAACATAAGTAGGTCAATATTATATGCATATCTCTCCATTTCTGTGAACGTCAATCATAAGTAAAGGAAGGCACTAGAATGGAACAGTGAAATCATAGTGTAGAAAGCCACTATGTACCTTACTGTTTGTAGATTTTGTCTGCACAGTCATTAGCTAATTAACAAAAACAATAAAAGCAGAACAACATAATATATATATATATATAGTATGTGGAGTCCATCTACTAGTGACAGGCAGCAACTCATAGGAACATCTGTTATGCAACCAGCTGTGGTCCTTGCTCCAAGGAGTCCACTCCGGGGTAACAGGGAGCAGCACATGAGAATGGTAAATTATATAACCAGCCATAGTATATGCTCTGAGAAATCCACACAGGAGTGGTGGAAAAGAAACCCTTAGGAGTGAGCAACATACAAACAGTCTTAGTGTGTGATCTGGAAGGACAGTCAGGCTTGACAGAGGAGTAATGCAAGGAAATCAGCAACACCATGCATTCATGGATCTTTGGGATCCATCCAGGAGCAGTGATGGTGTGGTCTGAGGAATCAAACAGTCCCAAAGGAATTATACATCACACATACACAAGCCTGTGTCTTATGATGGTGGAAGCTAGGGAAATCAATAAGACTGGAAAACATTTCATTAGACACCCAACTTGCACCCTTGGGCAGTGATGGTACAACCCACTGTTGCGGTTGACCTTAAAACCAGCAAAGGTGGGTGGGTATAAGAGACTCTGTGTAAGGAATGCATTTGACTACAGAAAGAGGACTGTAGGAAGTGCCATCCAGGGAAATGTGTGGAAGTAAACCCACACAAGGAATCTGGGGCTATATGTATCAAGCACTAATGCGTTCGCAAATGCTCAAATTCGCAGAATTTCGGCGTTTGGGAACGCATTAGTGCAAAATGGTATGTATGAAAGAAATATGCGTGCAAAATAAGGAATCGCAACATTTGCGATTCCTTATTTTACGATTGCATTAAAGGAATCGCAAATTTTGCAATTTCTTAAATGCAATGTAAGAAACATAAAAAAATGCAAATTGGCTTTAAGGAATCACAAATTACCACCAATTTCAAGTTGGTGGTAATTTGCGAATTCCTTGAAAAATGCACTTTTTTGCATTTTTCAAAGTGCAATGTGAAGCACATACATGCCCTTAGGGCATGCATGTGCGCCACATGTGCACCCATGCTAATTTCAGGGGTGCAACAGAGTGTCCTTTGGACACCCCTGCACCCTTGAAATTATTTTCAATTTGCGATTATCAAATTGCGAATCGCAAATTGAGAATAACTTCCCATTCATTCCTATGGGCCTCCTGGCCCATAGAAATGAATGGGAAAGTATTCCCTAATTGCGATTCGTAATTTGCTAATCGCAATTAAGGAATACTAAGAAATCGCTAAAAAATTGGGATTTTGTACATACATCCCTATTTGCGATTCTCAAATAGCGATTTCTAAAAAATCGCAATTTGAGAATCGCAAATCAGGTTGTTGATACATATGGCCCCCGGTCCTTAACCCTTTCCAGGCCTAACATGGCCAAACTGGAAAGACTCCATCTGAAGACATCCTTAATCTCTCAGTCCTTTATGTGAGCTACTGTGAAGGAGAGGAAAAGGGGTCGAGGAGCTACAATTATTCAACTGCTGCCTACCAACCATATGATGGCTGCTTCCAGTTACTGGATGGTATCGTCCAAATACTTTTTTGTTCATCCCTCCTGTTCATTAAATGTTTTAAGACTAATTACTGTGGCACAATACATGGATGACCCAAGTGCTCTCTGCAATCCAGAATTGCAAGCGGCCATTGGTGTTTCGTAGCTGTAGTGAACGAGAGTTTCCAGCATTTGTTGCCACTTGTACTGAGAAGAATGTTCCACTGATATGTTTCTTATTTTAACAAGGAATAATAAATCAGGGTGTGAGTCTAGAGCAGAGTGCTCTCTTCTGTAAATATCTTATATGTTTTGCTCAGAAGAAAGGCGGGCCTCTGCCCTGTATGGCCCAAAGTGTGATGCACGTTCTTGCAAGTTGGCATCTGGTGATTGGAAGCCAGTGAAGTGATTGGAGGACCATGAAATGGGATCACATGAGTGAATGTGTACAAGTTGTCTTGCAACAACTTTCTTATTTTATTTTATTTGTCAATGCAGGAGGTGTGACCCTTCCACAGGTACAGTCCATTGTAACTGGGTCCTATGTAAAGCGCTCTGACACCTTCGGGTAAAGTTTGCGCTATATAAAATTGCATAAATAAATAAATAAATAAAAATAAATTTGTGTAGTCAAGACGTGACAGGAGGATGGTAGAGTAGGGCTTCTACAAGAATCCCAGGTAAAAGCAAACCTTTTTCTAGGATAGATACATTGCAAAAAATATTTTTTTTGTGATTTGTCTTTTTGTGAAACAGGCATAATATGAAGACCATGATCAGTGGCGTAACAAACGCCTCCACAGCCCCGCGGTGCGGGGGCCCCTGAGCTCCAGAACCCCCTCCATCATTGCTGCACGGGCAGTGGGCCACTTGCCTGAAAGCTCCTGACGGGATCCGGAGCATGTGGGGCCCACCTCCATGTACTTTGCAGGGGGGGGGGCTCAAGTTTTATTATGCCACTGACTATGATCACACTCAGGTTCTTACTATTTACTGATTTTCACTACCTTTTCAAGCTAGAGCAGACAAGACTCCATTCATAAACCTGCTTCACTGCTTTGGGGAATGTCCCCTTGACTACTGAAGTCTATAAGGAGACTGCCAGTAAGATAATTTTGGGTGGATCCTCGAGAGAGCAATAAGGAGCGTGTCGAGACAGGTCAAAATAAAATGCATCATAGATTAAAGCAGAAAGTGGGGCAAATGTGCACCACAATGATCTTACAGTTAACAGAAGGGAGGAATTTAACTATGAGCATAAAATATGCATGAAGTGAAGGTAGGGAATGAGAGAATATCAGAAACAGGTAAATAAAGCTGAGAAGGAACAGATGATAACAGATAACAGATGATAGTTAACAGTCAGCAATGCGAAGATAAAACCCAAAAACATAGAAACATAAGGGCTTAAGCCCTTGAATAGAGTGGGGCATGCTAAAGGGTTCAGTTGAAGGTTCAGTATAAATACAAAGAACGTGATAAGAGGCACAGGAAGGTAAATATATAAGGCTTAGAATTTTGCAGCAAAGAGAGGCACTTATCAGAATGAGCTGCAGTTAAGAAGCGCTGTGCTTATGTGGTGGCATACCGCAGTGTTATTTAATTGTTACATTACGATAACTTTCTTAATTGCTGCTCAGTGTAAACGTTAATGAGGAGACGTGTATATCATACCCACTTACATGTCTTACATTAAAATTCACAATTCATGAATGATAAATGAAAGATTCATCCTGCCCCATTAATTAGGTTCTTATAAATGTGAGGTGAAATGTTATATGGCTCATAGTCCAGATAACACCAACTTCTGATTTATTTTATGGGGAGCCCAAATTGCCCTGATTTGAGATGGAATGAAAAAGACATTGATGAATGCAGTATGGAAATATGTATGGCTGGTATTTGTAGACATTTGCAGGAACTGGGTATAATTTTGAAAATAGATATTTTAGGCATACATTTGTATTTACTCATTACTTTATAAAATTAGTTTTAACATGCACATTTTATACTACTTTTTAGTCGGGTGAATTGCTTGATGAATTATAGTATTGCTAACTATTACACTCTTCTTTTGTTGTTGTTTACTTGAATTAGCTCTCCATTTTCCATTGGCTTTGCTGATGTTATCTGGTCCCTAGGTTAAGGCAGTCATTATGAGTGGGTGTATAATTGCATTATGTTACCATACATATTTGAATTTTGAGTTGCGGGGATCATATCGACGCGGTAAGAACTGGGGGGCATATGTACAAGGAAATGTTAGAGTGCAAAGCTGCACCAATTTTGGCAGCCCGCACTCCGACATTTTCAAAACGCTGGGAAGCAGAATGCATTACACATAGGATACAGAAAAACTAGGAAAAATAAAAGTAATTCTCCTCGTATCGCCATTGAAATGCCTGCTCTTTGTTCATTTTTTGGGGCTACCTCAGATTTACACATCCTTGTAAATCTGAGCAGTGTCAAAAAGCAATGGGTGTTGCAGTGGAACATCTACATCAACACCCATTGAATGCCCCTTTCACGCATACATCTGCAAAACTGGAGCAGGGCATAGCGCCACAGATACATTGGTAAAAGTTACTTTCCTTTTGCGCAGTTGTAAATATGCCCCTGGGAGTGATAAAATACACATCCCCAAATAAATGCCCAATATTTACTTAGGAAAATGTCTGGAAAAAATAAAGTAATGTTTTTTTTGTGTGGCTAAAGCACAAAATCCCCATGTTATGCTCCATTTTGCCCACAAAACTCAGAATAGTTGCTAAACATTGCACCTGCAAAATTCTACAAATATAGCTATTGGATTTTATCGTGTGTGATAATCAGGGCCTAGGAGAGTGACTTTGACCCTGCCAGTTTTTTTTTAAAACCATCAGCACTAATGATGCTGAAATAAAACTTTATAGATATAATGGGCCTTGGGAAAAAAATCAGGGTGGCAAAAAGTAACCCGCATGAACATATAACTAGATATCAACTATGTGGATCATATTGTCACTGAATGTTTAATTTATCTTATAATCACATTAAATAATGAATTATAGCAACTGTTTCTCTCACAACGGCTTATGCCTGATGTTTCGCATTTTAAAATCCATTACTATTCATTACTGTGCACTTCACACACAAAGTGCTGTTAATCGTTTACTCAATAGGTTGACTCCACTACATTTGGTACCTCTGTGTAATATTATTTTGTCAAAGTAACTTAAACACCAGAAGGTATTGCACGTATGTTTGTGTTATGTAACATGGCAACTCGGACTGTACCCTCCGCAGTATTTATCATTGTCAGCTGTAATGTACAGGATAGCTGTTCACTCACTCAGAAAGTATGTCATTGTTGATGTTTAGGTAATAGCTTTTCTGAGTCACCAGGGCATCTCTTGGGCCAGCTGCTCTAATAAATGAAGTTACTTTTGGAGAGGGAAAAGCACTGACTAGGGGAAGGTCCTATGAGAATTGTGATGAAGACACCAACCTGCTCAAAGCAACATGTGGTTGCTGTCCACAACATTTATACTTATAGAAACATGATGGGATTTCATGGTATTTAAGACGTCCTTTTCTAAAGCAAAAAGACTGGTTGTGTTCCAGTTACTATATAGTTGACAGAGTAGTACTCTGCCCCCAGTAGAGCATTTAATCAGAATGGTATGCAGAATTCTTAGAACATGGAAAGAGACCGCATTTCTTGAAGCAAAATTAACTACAGTGCTCAAAAAGTCAAATATGATCTTTAGCACAACATTGTGGGTTAGTGAATCGGATTCCCCAGGCTTTTGATTTTTTATCTAGTTAATTCGATTTGTTGTCTTGTTTAAAATGTATGGATAGATTGATCTAGAGAATATCTTGATTTCATGCCTAAGGCAACATCAGCAAACATGTAATGATCTGTAGTATAAAATATTGTGGTCAGTTCACTGTATATATATATATATATATATATATTACCTACTGGCGGTCGCCAGTAGGTATATATAGTTAGGATTTTTTCTCTATGGGATTTTTGAAAATTCTATGTCTAATAACTTTGGCGTTTGTGGACGGAATTGGCTGAAATTTTCTGGAAAATGGAACATTTTGTTTCTGAGCAGCCCCTGAAAATTTTGGGGGGGTTCGTCAAGGGGGGGCCGAGAAAAAAGGGGGGTCCCAAAACGTGTTTTTCCCATGTTAATTTCCATAGGGCGGTTGGCCTCACTTTTAGCCCGAACGGCTGAATGGATTTGCACGAAACTTGGCAAAATTGTAGGGACTGGTAGCCCGATGTGCCTTTTGTAGGTCTCAATATATGTGCTCCAGTGGATTTTGAGAAATTAACGTTTAAAAAAAGATATATATCTGTAACAGCGGACCGGGCAGCGTCCCAGGACGCGTACTTTTCGCGCAACGGAGCTTTGTGAAGCGAAGCTGATTGGTTCTCCGGCGTCTGTCAACATTCCAAACAGTCCGTAGCGGCCGCCATCTTGTCTCTCGGTAGGATCGAGAGACAAGAGGAGGCCAAAGCGAAGGGGCAAATGACCATAAGGGGGCATAGTACATTGTCGCTGACCCCCTAGGTTTGATGTGGAGGTTTTAAAAGGGCCCCGCGGGGCAAAAAAAAATAAAATAATAATAATCGAACGGCTGAATGGATTTGCACGAAACTTGGCAAAATTGTAGGGACTGGTAGCCCGATGTGCCTTTGCTAGGTCTCAATATATGTGCTCCAGTGGATTTTGAGAAATTAACGTTCAAAAAAAAATATATATCTGTAACAGCGCTCCGCTTCGCGTACTTTTCGCGTTACGGAGGTTTGCGAAGCTGATTGGTTTTTCGGCATCTGTAAACATTCCAAACAGTCCGTAGCGGCCGCCATCTTGTCTCTCGGTAGGATCGAGAGACAAGAGGAGGCCAAAGCGAAGGGGCAAATGACCATAAGGGGGCATAGTAGATCGTCCCTGACCCCCTAGGTTTGATGTGGAGGCTTTGAAAGGGTCTCGCAGGGCAAACAAAAAATATACCGTTTTTTTAGTTTTTTTGCGTGGAGTGCGCCCGGTTCGCGAACCGGGAAGCGTTCTGGGGAGCGTACTTTCTTGAAAATTAGTGAAAAAAGTTAGAGTAAAATAATAATTGTGAGTGATCAGATGTAGGGTAGCTCTGAGAAGAGCTTTTGGGTTTATGGTACATTTAGGTACTTATAAGTAGGTACCAATGCACATTCTTAAATTCAGAGTGAAAACTCTGTTGCCCTCATCTGAGAAGTGAACTCCATCTCCTCTGTAGATATCTTGCATGTAGTAACGCAAGTTATTGTTGTACAGGGAGCCCATTCCATGGTCTCTCATGTAAGCTGAAACAGATTTGTTTACATGCTTCCTCGATTTCTCAATTTGTGGACAAAATTGGTTCGACCACCTCCATTTCTGTCTTTGGCATATATTTGAATATACCAAGGCAGTCTGAGGAAAAAGTGCCATCAATTGCTCAAAGGTGTCCTTTAAAAGCATTTCCAGACCTACCCCAGTCAAAGTGCCCAAATCATTACCTCCACAGTGCACAATTAACAGGTCAGGTTTTGGCAAATGCATAAAGGTTTTCACCAATGGTATCAATTGGTGACATTTTAATCCTCTGTGGCCAAACCACTTAATTTCCACATCTTGTAAATTGAGGTTAGGTAAATTCCTGTTTTCAACGTACCTTTGAGCCCAATAGATATAACTATGTCCAACAATCCAGACAGAAAACATGGTGAGAGAAGGTTCTGCTGCAGTCAGATGAAGTGTGGCAATGAAATGGCAGTTGAAAAAATGAGAGTGTAAAATGAAAAAAACTGAGGAGTTTCTGTGTTAATGAAGCAGTAAGAGTGATTGGTGGATTTTGATTGCTGAAAACAGAAAGTTAGTGTGCATGGATGAGTTCGTTGAAAGATGTATTTTGAGTGGCGAAGAAAAAATCATTAAATGAAAGAATGCTCTGGATATGCAGGTGCACTGAGAGTTCAGAGTTCAATTGCAACATTGTTGTGTGAGAGGTCTTGCAAGAGGTGGTTGCTATGCAGAAAAAGCAGAGAGGGGGCAGAGGGGGGAAGGGTTTTGCTTTGAAAAAAGTGAGGGAAGAGTTTTGATTGGGTGACATGAGAGATATGTGTGAGGAATTACAGCATTTCTGTGCTTTTGATAGCTGCAGACTCTGGAGTGCATACCTTTTGCTCTGCTGAAGACAAATTGGTGTGTTTCTGAGACTGTTTTGAAACTCAAAGTATTTGCTAAGGTGAGAAAAGATTTCTTTAATTTAGATAGAAAATAGTGTGCTTTAAGGAGAAAATTATGAAGAAAGTTGTGTTTTTCAAATGTTGCTTTGTCTCAAGTGTTTCACAAATAGATTTTGTTTCTTTGAGAAATTGTAATTGGAGAAAATGTGAAGTATTAGTACTGACAGGGCTTTTATGTGCATAGGAGCTGTGGAGTGTTTTCAAATTATGACTTGTAAATCGTTTTTGAGAAAAAGTAATAGTTTTAATATTGATGAGAAGGATATAATGGTGTCTGCTTCTTTATAAGGTAATTGAGAGTCTCTGATGTTATTTTTCCCATTTCAATGTAAGAAGTTTGTCTGTGGAGCAAATTGCTTGTAAATATGCTTCCACCTGTGCATGGCAAATTTAGATTTTGAATGTTTCCGTTACATAGGCATGTTAAAGGTGACTGAAACATGCTGCAAAGGCAATCAAAAAATGCTTTTATGTGTCTTAAGGACATTTTAAGTTATTTCCCCATGTGCAGTGTTTTCAAATTATGAGTTGAAAATCGTTTTTGAGGTAAAGGAATGTTTTCAAAATTTATGTGCGCCATATGACCCCAAATTTCTTTTACAGGGGTGCAGTAGGGTGTTCTTGAGACACCCCTGCACCGTCGGAAAAATTCGTAATTTGCGATGAGGTAATTGCTAATCGCAAATTGCACCTTCATTCTTATGGGCCTCCTGCTGCATGGAAATGAATGGGTAATTTGTAATTAGCAAATAGGTCATCGCAAACTAGGAATGGTAAAGAATCGCTATTTATTCCTTAAAGTTCGCTATTTAGGAAATGCAAAAAACTTTGATGATACATATGGCGGTTCATCTCTAACAAGATAAGAAGCATAGGGATAGATTTATGATGACTGGCGCATCACCAGGGATGTGTTAGTCATTCTGTGCCGCTGTTCCGTCACCTATGGTGTGCTGCATTTACAATGCGGCGCATCATGGGGCAAAAACAGCACAGATGCGTGACGTATTTGTGCCGTAAAGTTGGCGCATTGCTGGAGTTGTATCGTAAGTGTGATGAAGCTCCAGTAAGGCTGAGGGGTGCCCCTGTCGCAGGGTTTCTGTTCTCACACAGAACTGTGGACAGAGGATTGGAACCTCGGCGAATTAGGGTGTCCCAAAACTCACCTTAGTAATCAAAACCCCTTAGCAAGCTAGGTACAGTGTCACATTGGATATAACAAACTCTCAATGTTTAGACAATCCAGAATATGAACTTATAGTACCTCAGGATACGTGGAACTCATGAACAGTCGGTCGTTATATATTTCTTAGAAACCAGAACATGGAGTTAAGAAGAAGACATGTGTATTTGAAATGTTTATTTACTAATGCCGTCTTCTCAGGCGTAGTATCTTAGATTATACAAGTACACATATTATCAGTAGCAAAATTACCAGCATAGTCAGTAGTACATAAAAAGCGAATGGTGACAGTATGTTAACATGCTGTAAATGAATAAGAGTTAGTAACACTTATAAGCAGCCGCGGGCCGTGGAGGGAGTTACGGTGGGGCAGGGAGGCGGGGAGGGGGAGGGGCAGGGTGGAGAGGGCTCCACCCTGCCCCTCCCCCTCCCCACCTCCCTGCCCCACCGTAAGTCCCTCCACGGCCCGCGGCTGCTTATATGTCACCCTCCCTAATACACATAATATATTATTTGCTAAGAAGGTCTCTTTGTGTTGGTTTAGGGCGTGCCGATACTTTAGTGTCTTAGATTTGAAGGAATCACATCAGCATACACCAGCTCTCTGTTCATGTGAACCGCATCAAGTGTTGTGTATGTGTGTTCGGCAAAGCAATATAAAACCCGCCTCATGCCCAGAATTGGGAGAAGCTGCACTTATGTTATGAGTATGAAGTCGTGGAGATCAGACCTCATAACAATTCTGTATCGTGTTGTTCTTGAAACTTCAGCACTCGCTGTACAGATATAGTTTAAGAAGCAAAGCAGATAGTAGAGCAATAACATATTATTCTCATGTAAATCACGATGAACTATTAGGTTGAAAGCTAAAGCAACAACTAAGTGTCGTGTGCAGAAGTTGCAAAAAAGGAAAAAATGGCGTTTAAACCGGTAATGAGTCCATGCTAACTTAACACGGTGTAAAGATATCCAGGACCTAGATGACACCTCCCCATGATCCGGAAACGAACTGAATAAGATAATAGAAGTGTCATCTCATGAGAGCAGATTGCAACTTTATATGTGGACGGTTCGCAAGGTAAAACATTAAAAACTAGGAAAATTTAATGCTAAAGAAAAATAAAACAGCCAAGTACTTTATCGAGTCTTAAGCCAATAGGCAAGCTAAATAATAAAAACTTGACAAATAAGTCAATGAATTGTCAATGAAATGCTAGTACTCAGCATATCAAACATGAAAAAGGTCTATGACATAACTGTGTATGCAAAATAAGCTGCAACAGCCTCCAATAGGAAGTCACCGTCTTCATCCGAAAAGAGTTCAGCCATCCAATTTAAAAGCGGAAAAGAACATAAGTGCTCTCCCAGCACCGGATCCTCTATCAACATCAGAGGACAGCTCGGTGGGTTTTCAAGAAAGCTCTGTTCCAAGAAAGACTGTGTTGCCGCCAGTAAATTCCAGGGACCAATTAGTCCATGCATCAATGCCACAGCCATAATCCTTTCGCCAGGACAAACCAACTCGTGAGTAATGATAGGAGTCATCAGCTGATTAAAGTCGACGTCAGGAGAAACCGGTCCGCAGAGACACAAATCAATGGCCCAATCGAAATCACAGGTCAGGCAGTGAAATACAGGATGGACACAGGTGAAGTAGGAGAATCGAAAAGATAATCCATATGCCGTGCTTAATATCGCCAACGGCATTGTGCCATAATATTCTAGCATGCGATTGCGGAACAGTGTCAGCAGCTGCAGGGCGGGAGCTTGCACAGGAGGGACATCCATATTTAAAAATGTAAAAAAGCACAAGAGCGTCCGCTAGTAATGCAAGTAAAAATGGGAATCCACGAAGCAGAGTGGAAAAAATAGAATGAAAGAAAGCAGGGATGACTCCAAAGATTTTCTCAAATGAAGTCACGAGACCACTGGTAACAACTTTAAAAAAGTGCGCCAGGCCCTTTGTGGAGGACGCGTTAGAGATAGTCCGAACCATCTTGCTGAAATGGAAAGGCAAATCTGTATTTAAAAGGGTCTGCACCTCTGTACGGGTGTTCGCTATGTGAAGCACGAAAGTTTCACGGGTCGAACTCAAGGCCACCTCTGTCTGAGATAAAAGAGCTCTTATTCTTGCCATGCCGTTGAAATGTGCTCCCAAGGTTGGTATTTGTGGCCAGATTGAAAACTCCCTATGTTCATGTGTGGGAGGAAATAGAACATTTCTGCAGCAAATAACCCGTTCATTTACTGTTACGATAAAATGAATACTTTTAATTAACCCAGAACAATCTTCATTATTGAGCATCAAATAACTACCATTTTCCAAGAACTTGAACGTGGGGATGATAGCAGGAACTGGTGTGCCTTGCAACACGCAAGCCATATTTGGTCGGTGTTTGTTGTATGAACCGTGTAACTGTATGTGCCTACACATTAGTGAATGATCTGGCGTCTCAGTGCATTCCTCTCCATTCAGATAAAGTTCTTGATCATCTTTGAAAATCTGTATGTGTATGGAAGCGACCAGACCTCATGAAGAAAACCACTACTTAAAGGTTAATAACGACCTATTGGTATATATTTCATACAATTTGAAAACTTATATAAAGGAAAAGGCAGCGTTATTAAACCGTGGATAAGGCACGTTGCCAAAGCAGTCAACCTTTTGGATTTATACTGGAAATGTTAAAGGAAGAATTACGGAGTAGGGCCTGTAAATCTTTAATGGACAACGAGTAAAATTACTCCAACCATCATATTCCTCTAACTCCGGGATAGTAGGGGTGTTTAATTTTTTAGAAGTAGCCAATCCAAAGCATTTGGTCTGGGAAATTGTTTCATTCACAAACAACATATGATTTGGGATGAGACATGCACGGTGGAAAGCCTCAGTGCCTTGTACCTGCCAGGTTCGTGAACCCCAAACTGATGTAGATCCTGGATATTTTTACTCTGTGTTACGTTAGCATGGTCTGATTACTGGTTTAAACGCCATTTTTCCTTTTTTGTAACTTCTGCACACGACACTTAGTTGTTGCTTTAGCTTTCAGCCTACCTGCGTCAAGATCTATGCCTGCTTCAAGCAGGCGCAGGGTTTTGATGTAGCTTTGTCCTATCTGATTGTAAATGCGGCACACCGTGGGTGGCAGAGCAGCGGTGCACGTTAACTGGTGCATCCCTGAGGATGTGCTAGTTAATATAAATCTGCCCCTTTACATTTAATTATGTGCAGGGGACACAGAGTAGGTGAGGTTTATCCAAGGTTAAGAAGAGATGAGTCCTGTTCAGTGAAAAATTGGAGATAGGCTTCAGTATATTATATACTTAAGTAGTGTGTTAAGTTTTTGATGACTGTTATTAATTTACTGTTGGGTAATAGTGGTTAATAACATTTTTTATTATATTTTACCACAGATTCAACTGCAGATTATTTCAAGATTTTAGGATGCCTAGCAAAGAAAGAGTGAGAAAGGCTGCAAAACGTCAAAGACAGCAGGACCATGGAATAATGCAGCAGTCCTCTAACAAAAAGATTTGTCAAGTCACGAAGAAAGCACCGGGTAAGAGTCCAAAAACAGTCATAAGAAATATGTGTAGTAAAAAAAATATTACTACAGAAAATGTTTCAGTCCAGAAAAGGATAAACAATTCAAATGGTAAGGAAAGGCCAATGAGAAATGTTACTGCTAGAGTAAGAGATAACTCTATGCATGAAAGTAGAAGGAAACAACAGTTTACGGATATTCGTAAACGAATGTTCCGCAACAGGATAATTGGGAATTTGTTAAAAAATATTAAGAAAGGTCAACAGAAACTGGTTTTTTATAAGAGAAAAAAAATAGTTGAGAAAGTTATTGATCAGGCATTTGAAATTAAACGTAAGTTATTTATTTTGACAATCAATAGAATTAGGAAGCTAAACAAGGTAATTTATGATTTCAAAAGAAATAGTAGATGGAAGAGAATAGTTAATCGTAGTAATTTTTGTGAAGTTTTTTCTGGAGAATGGATGCATAGTTCAAGCTCTGAGGCATTTTTTAATGAGGAGAGTTATTTCCAGGATAATGATTTGGTGCATGCAGTTGACACCAGTGGTCGAGCTTATGAAGTGAAAGATGGTTGTCCAGTTGAAAAAGAAAAAGTTGTGAGAACAGAGATAGAAGAGGTGTTAGGTAATGAGGTTTTAGGGAGACGTCCTAAGGGTCCTGTGTACACCTGGAAGTGTAGTAGTATTTGCAGTGTACGACAGGATTCCATCAATTTGCTTTGTGATTTTATACGGTCATTTAATAAGAAAAGTTTGAAGCAGAAAATGAAGTTCTTGCAAGAATTAGATCCTTGCAGAGTGAGAGAAGTGATAGGTTTGCATGGTCATTCACTGGCTTGTCTTTCCAGGAGAGTATGCCAGAGTGTTTTTCATCATTTCAGGATGCTAGCAGTGCATCATAATAAAGTGAGGAAATTAGTTAGAATGTTGTATTATGCTAAGAGTCCAGCAATTATGCTTAAACAATTATGCGCTGCTCTTTTGCATGGTTCTGAAATAGATGTGAAGAATATATGTGAAGAAATTGAGTTTTGTTACTTTGGAAGTAAAGAGGAGAATGTTGAAATTGACCAAGAAGAAGAGAGTAATGTGGAAGATAGTGTACAGGTTTCCAGTACAGATAATTTCCAGAGGGAAATTGCGACGTTTGAGGTGAAATCAAGTGAGAGGCCAAATTTCACTTGTGTGTGTTGTCGACGCACTTATTATAAGAATCAGACTAAGTTAGTGGATTTATATGGAAAAAGTGAAAGGGAAAATAATAGTGAATGGAAGGATTTTACAACATACTTGATGGTAGAAAATTGTTTTGATTTGGGATTGGATCAACGTGTGTGTACTTATTGTTGTAACAAATTAAATCAAAACCAGATGCCTGCTAGAGCAGTTCATAATAATCTGGAATTGGTTGAGATTCCTTCTGAATTGAAGTATTTAAATACTTATGAATCTATTTTGATTCAAAGTATCCATCCCTTTCAGGCTATTGTAAGAATGGAGCCAAAGACAGGGAAATTGCCTCCATCAGATTTACAGAGAGGATTAAAGGGAAGAGTTGTTTATTTGCCTCTAGATTTGAAGAAAAAATTAACACAATTGGAGTAGAAAAAGTGGAAGAGGAACCTCTTGTTATCTTAGTTAATGGGGTTCCGACAAAGAATAAGAAAATATGGCAAGATTTAGTAGATGTTAGGAAAGTCAAAAGGGCAACATTGTATTTGAAAAAAAATAATAAATACTATAAAAATGTATATGTTGCAGAAGAGGAAGTAAGTGAGGAAGAGGATAGCGATTTGTGTGCTGGTCAAATTGAGAAAGTAGAACCCTGTACTAGTGAAGAAATATATGAACATTATAGTGTTCATCCTTTGCATTCCAAGGAAGTCATGGGGAATGCTATTGAGTTGTTTCAAATGAAACAAGCGAAAGGGAGTTCCATTAGTGTTTGGGAGGAAAGTTTGGAAGCTCGGTGTTTCCCACAGCTTTTTCCAACAGGTCAGGGAGGAAGATATGATGAGCGACCTCATCAAATTCCTGCTTCTGAATACCGGACTTTGCGATTGAATGCAGGAGATCCTAGGTTTCGACAATGCATTCCTTATTTGTTTCATCTCCTGTTTGAAAGCGATCTGTCTGGACTGTCATATGCAGTGAACCACATCTTGAAAAGTGGTATACACATGCAAAACATCTCGGCAAGTGACTTTATGGATAAAGTCAATGTCCAAGACAGTATTTTGGATTCCCACCTGATTAATCTCATGGCGTGTCAGCGTGGTACTAATGAGTACTGGTACCGTCGTCATGGTGATTTAAAATGTATGCTGAGGAACTTAGGAACTCCCACATGGTTCCTCACTTTGAGCTGTGCTGAGTATGGCTGGGAAGACTTACTTGAATTTCTACGAGAGGCAAATGCTAACGTAGAAAACATCGAATTCAAGACACCCGGAGAACTGTGCTCTTTGGATCCAGTCAATGTATGTAGGTACTTCAATCATAGATTTGAAGGTATGATGTCTTTCATCATGAATAAGAAGAATCCACCTCTTGGAGAGGTGTTGGATTTCTTCTGGAGGAAGGAGTACCAAGCAAGAGGTGCTCCTCATATACATATGTTGCTGTGGATCAAGGATGCACCTAAATTTGGAACGGATGCAGACGACTCAGTGATGAGTTTCATAGAACAGTATTCTACGTGTGCTGTTCCAAACGCAAAGGAGAAAAAAAGCCTAAGAGAAAAAGTTCTACGTTTCCAAAGCCATCGATGTGGAAAGTACTGTCGTCGTAAATTCCGGAACAAAGACAAGTTCTACACCAAATGTCGTTTCGGCTTTCCACGATCGGTGATTTCTAAAGGAAGAGTGAACAGTTTGATGTCTTCGCTGCGACATAATGTGATGAAGAAATCACCTAAAAACACATACAATTTGAAGAGGAACGAAGAGTCTAAGTACATTAACGACTACAACCCGGTGATTTTGTCCATGTGGAATGCTAACATGGATATACAGTTTGTGGCTGATAACTGTATGGCTGTGGCTCGGTATGTGACATCTTACATCACCAAAAAAGAGAAGACAGAATTGAAGGATATGTGGGAGGACATTTCCCATGAAAAGAGCCTCAGCAAGAAGTTGTACAGTTTCAGTCTGAAGATGTTGTCGCATCGAGAAATCGGAGCTTACGAATGTTCTGACCGGTTGTCTTCAGCAAGTCTCTATGCCAAGTCCAGGAGTATCGTTTGGGCGAGTGTTGGTCTTGCTGCAACGCGTAATCGAGTTCTGAAACCTGTGCGGGAAATTGAGTATTTGGCGGAAAAGGAGCCAAACAGTACCGACATTTTGAAGAGCAACATGTTGGATACATATTATCCAAATCGAAGCAGTCATCTCGAGAATGTTTGTCTGTATGAGGTTCTGCAAAATTACATATTCAAGAGGAACATCAAAGAAGATACTGAGAAAGGAGTGTATGCTGTAATAGGAAGTGAGGGATGTCTGGTCAAGCAAAGAAAATGCCACTTGATAAACCATTGAATATTGAGTGGCGAATCTCCTGAAAAAAAGGAGTTTTTCTATTTAGCACTTTTGCAACTTTTTAAGCCTTGGCGTGCAGAAGAGGAACTGCTTGGAGATTTCCTTTGTTATGAAGACTCATTCAATGCTGCCAAGGAGACCATAGAATGTCCTGCTTTTCCTAAATATGTAGAAATGTTGAATGTGGAAATTGAGCAGGAAGCAACGATTGCAGCCGAGATTGCCAGAGACAGTTCTCAGGACAGTCAGAGTTCTGCTTCATTGAGTCAGGATCCACTAGGAGGACCTCTTATCGAAAATGAAGCTGCCACTGCTATGAATGAAGTGGAAAGAGCCATGGCACATGCTCAGGAGGATGCGGTTAACTTAGAAGAGTTGGAAAGACAACTCAACGTTGAGCAGAGGAAAATATATGACGAACTTACCATGCAAATTGATCATGGATTACGTCATGACAAGAAAGAGTGCTCATGTACGTCGTTGAAGCCTGTCCGACTGTACGTGAGTGGAGAAGCGGGAACTGGAAAAAGTTTCCTTATTAAAGCAATTTCGTGTTATTTGCAGGAAAGGACAGAGTCATCGCTGTCTTGTGTTGTCACCGCTCCAACTGGACTGGCAGCACATAACATTAAAGGGATTACTTTACATCGTTTACTGATGCTGCCAGTGGAGCATGACAACAAATTAGAATATCACAAGCTATCTGGAGATGCTTGTTTTGAAGTTTCAAGAGTCTTGAGGAAAATGAAACTTCTTATCATTGATGAAGTAAGCATGGTTTCCAATGTCATGCTTGCCTTTGTGCATTTGAGAATGCAAGAAGTTCTCAAAACAGAGTATGATGTGTTATTTGGTGGCAAACACATCATTGTTTTCGGAGATCTTCTTCAGCTGACACCAGTGAAAGGGCAACCTGTGTTCAAAATGCTCACGCATGAAGATACCAGGAAGTGCTTAGGGAGCATTGGCAACGTCAATATATGGTTAAACTTCAATTATGCTGAACTGCATGAAAATATGCGTCAGGCAAAGGATGAAGTTTACAAGACTATTCTACAAGATGTTAGAATTGGAAAAGTGACCGAGCATGGGAAAGAAGCTTTACATGCACGATTACTGACAAATTTATATCCAGACGAAGATGTTGTGCCTGAGAATATTTTTCAGAAACTTACTGAGAAAAAATCTGGAATATGTTTGATGCCAACTCTTGCAGAATGTGCCAAATTCAACAACAAAATGTTGCATTTAGAAAAGCAAGAGATTGTGAAACTGGAAGCTATTGACAGAGTAGAGCATATGGGATCAACAATTATTTTGTCTGAGAATCTGAAAACAAAATTGGATTCATTAGAGAAGAGTATATCTAAAACTGCGGGTTTTGAAAAGACTCTGAATGTGTGCTTGAACTGCCGTATAATTTTAAGAAGGAATTTACATGTTGAAAGAGGTCTGGTAAATGGATCAATGGGTAATGTTGTTGATTTTGTGAAATACAGAAATAGAGATGGAATTGAATTTTTAAAAATTAAATTTGATGGCATTGAGGAAGTACAGCTAATTGCTCGTTGTTCTGCTAGATTTTTGCTTGTAAAAGACTTATATGTTCGTCGTAAGCAGTTTCCTGTTTGCTTGGCATATGCGGTGACAATCCATAAATCGCAAGGTTTAAGTGTAGACTGTGCATTGGTGAATATTGGCAGTTCTGTGTTCAAGGAGGGTATGGCATATGTGGCATTGTCACGAGTTAGGACTTTATCGGGATTGTACTTGATTGAGTGTGATGTCACAAACATTTGTGCGGATCTAGATTGTGTTAAGGAATACAATAGGTTGAGAAGAGAGTATGCGCCACATTTGCCTCAGTATCCTTTGTTTGAGAAACGTGTGGTAGGCCGGAAACGAAGAAATGTGACCAATACTGGGGAGGTTGTAGCAAAAAGACGAAAAGTCGATGAACCTGAAATTATAAGCAGAAACAAAAAGGATTCTGTTGAAGATGTTGTTGGTTTTCAATTTGAAAACAGTTCTGGTGTCAACTGCTATGCTAATGTAGTGGTTAATGTTTTGTTTTCTCTAGAAAATGTAAAAGAAGAGATTGTGGTCAATTCTGATCAAAGATTTTGCAGTTTGTTAAATTCTGTGTTAGAGAAATGTAGCACTGATAGAACAAACATAGAAAGTGTGTCTGAAATTCGAAATCTGTTAGACAGATGTTCAGGCCAAACACAATTCTCTCAAAATAGTCAGCAAGATTGTCAGGAGTTTTTAATGTATATGGTTGATGTATTGCATGATGAAGGTGTAGATGTAGATCACCTGTTTGGGCTTTCTTATCAATGGCAGCATGAAAGCGAGAACTGTAGGGTATCAAGTACTACTAGTGTAGACTCAGAAAGATTTATATATTTAACTTTGCCAGACAGTAAATCAGTCTCTTTTAATAAGCTAGTAAAAGCAGCTGATCACAACATGGAGTGTAGCCAATGTAAATCTGAAATGATGTCCACATTATTTATACGAACATATGGCCAGTATGTCATTTTAATGTTCCAACGATGTAGGCCTGATGGAACAAAATTGACAACTTTAATTAAAAATTTTGTGGCTTCACAGTTGTCAATATCAGGAAGGACTTTTGTAACTGTAGCAATTATATATCATGATGGTCCTTCAATAACATCAGGACATTATACAGCTTATTTAAAGTGTAGAAATGGCTGGTCATTCTGCAATGATTCTGTTTTAATTTTCAAAAAAAAATTGCCGTATGACCTTAAAAACTCTTACCTGGTGTTTTTAAAACCAAAATTTTAGGGAAAGAATCTCGGGATGTGCTCTGAGGAATTTCAAGAAGTTCTCATGGCTCCTACACGATTTGGCCTTGAGGATAAGTGTAGTACAGAGACATAACTTCTTACCATAACACTGGACGTTATGGAGAAATACGTGCACTTTGAATGAGTTCAGAAAAACTGTTTCTTTTTATAAGCTAATTGAAGCAGCCAATCAAAACATGGAGTAGAGGGAATGTAAGTCTGCAATGCTGTCTACTGTTTTACATTGCTTTGTGATTAAAAGTGATGTAGAGAATTAAATAATTGTACTAGTCATAAAGGTAGTGTAAGTCTGCTTCATAGTAAGCAGTATCAGTGTGATAGGAAATGTAGAACACGATTGAGCAAGAAGGGGAAGATATTACTAGTCCAGGATTGTGTAAATGATCTTCAACATTTTAATTCTGAAAGTTGCGGAAATGCGAAAAGACGGGATTGGCTAACAAGAAATCCAAGAGTTATACATGGCTCTGACAAGATTTGGCCTTGTGGAAACTTGTGGTAGAGAGCAAGAAGTCATTTATTGTATGTAACATGTTTTTGAAAACGATGGAGGTTTTCTTTCAGAAAGTGGCGGGTTGAAAGTAATAACAGCACAACAGAGTGTAAGCTGTTCATAGGACATCCTTGGCCGTCATGGAAAGTAAGTTAACTTTAAGGAGTTCTGAATTCTGATTTGTAATGTTGTATGGGTTTTCTAAACACAATCATTTTGATTGTGTTTTTTTTCCCCGCTGTTATATGATGAATACCTTCAAGTCACTGTTTTAGTGAAATTTGATACATTCTGAGAACAGCAAAAATAAACCATTTAACATGTATAATTAATTCTGTTCTGTTTGCATTTATGATGTACATGTAGAACTGTGTAGGAGGCATGGAGAAGGTGAGGCTTCTGTAAGTGTCAAAGTTGTTGCATACAGTGCTCATATTCTACGTAGTCTTTTATATTTCATTACTTTCACTGTTTCTGACTGATCTAAAAATTTTTTTTTAAAAAGAACAGTAAGTATAAGGGAAGGAAACAGACAGTTATGTTAAAAGAAACACAGCTATAGGGAATAAACTAGGGATACTGTTACCCGCAATCCTCTGCTGATGATGTCACTGAGCATGTCATGAATGATGTAATATGTGACATCATCAGCAGTGGATTACGGGTAATAGTATCTCTAGTTTACTCCCCTATAGCTGTCTTTCTTTTAACATAACTGTCTGTTTCCTTCCCTTATACTTACTGTTCTTTTTAAAAAAAAAAAATTTTTGGTTCGCTTCCGGTTCGCGTACCGGGGAGCGAACTGGGAAGCGAACTAAGAGAAATAGAGGTTGGCACAGTTGCAAATATTGTACCAATTTTTTAATAACGGGGAGGTAGTTCTGAAAAGAACTTTTTTTTAAATTGTTTTTGTTGTTTTATATTTTTTTTATTATTTTTCTGAACATTTTTTTACTTTTTTTGAATTTTTCTGAACAGTTTTATATTTTTTTTGTTTTTTTTCGGAGGGGGCAACGAAAACGATTCATTGTAAAGGGCTCAACAGGAGCAAGAAAACAAAAAAAAAGAATTTATTGTTTGGGGAGTTTCGGACAAACATGAGCATGATTGTCAATAGCTCTGTTGATCAGAGTGATACTACTTTCTCCGTAGCAAATGAATCCACTGCAATGTACGCAGACTTGTTTTACTTCACGAAATCTCGTTTGTATATTTGGCACCATCTCCCTGCCCTCTGGTCCCGTTACTTCCGGTACAACAGATCTTCTGGCCATAATAGGGAGATTATCTAGGTCGTCCTGTTCCTCTTCTTCCTCTTCTTGCTGTATTATAACTTTAGCAGGTGGTCCACTCTTCCTTGGATGTGGTGGAGGTGGTGGGGAAGCACCAGCTGAAGCTAGTAAAGAAGCCATTGCTCACTGGTAACAAAGGGTCTTTCTCTCACAATGATGAAAGTCAGAGTGAGGAAAGAAGGAGGGATTTTCACCATTTGGGAAAAAAAATAGTTCTCAACCAATGAAAAGTGTTCATTTTAGATCATATGACCTAGTCTTACATCATTAGGAAACCGAAAGTGAAATGAACCAATGAAAAGTGTTATTACCAAGTCACATGACCTGCTGTGTTTACGTTACGCGCTTTGCAGGGCCTCCCGGTTTGCTTCCAGAAACCTGTGCTTTGCGACTCGGTAAGTGTACGAGTTCGCTAACGTAGCACGTCATATGACGTATCACGCGACAACGCGAAACGTCATGCGGACGGGAGGCGTCACGATGTTGTTTTCTAACGCGGCAGTTGCGGTAAAGAAACGTTTACCGGCTCGCGGTCTATTTCGCGGCATCAAGGTCAGCTAACGGGAAGCTTCCCGATTCGCGAAGCGGGAACGAAGAAAAAAAATATTTAAAAAAAAAGTTATTAATAAACATATAAAATATATTTTTGGATTTAAAGAAGAATACATTTTACAGCTACAGATATTAGCTGTTAAAAAACCAATGAAATTCACTGAAAAAACCATAGGTTATAGACCATATATAGTTAGGAATTAGCATTTACAAAACCTTGAAAATTCACTGAAAAAACCATAGGTTATAGACCATATATAGTTAGGAATTAGCATTTACAAAACCTTATTTTACTCACACAAAACCATTGAAATTCCATATATAGTTAGTTGCACTAACTATATATCGCGCACCCGCAATCCACTGCTGATGATGTCACATATTACATCATTCATGACATGGTCAGTGACATCACTGATGACATCACTGATGACATCTCAAATGACATCACTGATGACATCACTGATGACATCTCAAATGACATCACTGATGACATCATGACACACCAATACCAGTTACTACATACGCACTCACTGATTCGTACGTCTACACACACATTCACTCATTCACCCATACAATTACTCATACATACAGTCAGTTATTATTAGAACACTATGATATGCACTCATACACCTAGTCAGTCCTGTGAAGAATCAATCACACTTCGATTTCCTCATCTATAGTTAAACACAGAACACCATACTTTTCACACATATACTAACACATACTTACTCTCTTATACAATCACTGATACAAGTACACATTGATATGCACAGCGTCACACACCTCCCAGCCAGCCACACACACACTCAGTCTTCCATCCATCCAGTCATTCTTCAATATGTAAAACGTATTTAAACTTTACAAAAACACACAGACACTAGATGATGTCATCAGTGATGTCATCAGTGATGTCACTGACCATGTCATGAATGATGTAATATGTGACATCATCAGCAGTGGATTGCGGGTGCGCGATATATAGTTAGTGCAACTAACTATATATGGAATTTCAATGGTTTTGTGTGAGTAAAATAAGGTTTTGTAAATGCTAATTCCTAACTATATATGGTCTATAACCTATGGTTTTTTCAGTGAATATATATATATATATATATTACCTACTGGCAGTCGCCAGTAGGTATATATAGTTAGGATTTTTTTGAATAGGGATTTCTGAAAATTCTATGTTGAATAACTTTGGCGTTGATGGACGGAATTGGCTGAAATTTTCAGGAAAATGGCACATTTTGTTTCTGAGTGTCCCCTGAAAGTTTGGGGGGGGGTTTCGTCAAGAGGGGGCCGAGAAAAAAGGGGGGTCCCAAAACGTGTTTTTAACATTGAGTTTTCCATAGGGCGGTTGGACTCACTTTTAGCTCGAACGGCTGAATGGATTTCCACAAAACTTGGCAAAATTGTAGGGACTGGTAGCCCGATGTGCCTTTGCTATGTCTCAAGATATATGCTCCAGTGGTTTTTACGAAAATGTACTTTGAAAAATATATATTGGGCTACATTGGGCTATATATATGTTAGAGCCCAAATGTAGCCCAATGTAGCCCAATGTAGCCCAATGTAGCCCAAAGATGGCCACCAGAGACAAAAAAAACAAATGTAGCCCAAATATCAGCCAGATGTAGCCCAACTATAGCCCAGTGACAGAATGTCCCAGAGTGTTCTAAAGAACAACTAGAGCGCTAACAGTCTTACTTATGACAAAAGTATGGCACACCTGAAGTCATCTTGATTGGAATAAAGTGTTAACACTTAAAACATTTAATTTGCAAAGGAACAAAATGAGGGGGTTCATTTTGCCATAGAAATTATGATTAGTGCTGAAGAAAGAAAAATTAGGGCACATTTTGAGTGACTTCTCAAATCCTCTTATATTTCATTAAAAAAATTCTGATATGCAGTCTCCCAAGATGGCCACCAGAGACAAAAGAGCCCAAATGTAGCCCAAATATCAGCCAGATGTAGCCCAACTATAGCCCAATGACAGAATGTCCCAGAGTGTTCTAAAGAACAACTAGAACGCTAACAGTCTTACTTATGACAAAAGTATGGCACACCTGAAGTCATCTTGATTGGAATAAAGTGGTAACACTTAATACATTTAATTTGAAAAGGGACAAAATGAGGGGTTTCATTTTGCCATAGAAATGTTATATATATATATATATATATATATATATATATATATATATATATATATATATATATATATATATATATATATATATATATATATATATATATATTCACTGAAAAAACCATAGGTTATAGACCATATATAGTTAGGAATTAGCATTTAAAAAACCTTATTTTACTCACACAAAACCATTGAAATTCCATATATAGTTAGTTGCACTAACTATATATCGCGCACCTGCAATCCACTGCTGATGATGTCACATATTACATCATTCATGACATGGTCAGTGACATCACTGATGACATCACTGATGACATCTCAAATGACATCACTGATGACATCACTGATGATAACATCCAGTGACTGTATGTTTCTGTAAAGTTAAAATGTGTCTTACATATTGAAGAATGAGTGGAAGTATAACTGTCTGGACAAAGGATTTAGTAGGTGCATGACTGAATGTATGAGTGAGTGATTAAATGTGTCTCACTGAGTGCATGGGTTAGTGACTAAAGTGTCTTAATTTGTGCATCATTATGTCTGTTGTTCTGTAAACTGCTGCATGTGTTGATCAGTAGCTATATGATTAACTATATGGGTTACTGATTGATTGTCCAAGTATTTGTATGGGAGACTGAGTGTGTGTGTGGCTGGCTGGGAGGTGTGTGACTCTGTGCAGATCAATGTGTACTTATATCAATGATTGTATAACAAGGTAAGTATGTGTTAGTATATGTTTGAAAATGTAAGGTGCTCTATGTTTAACTGTATAGACAAGAAAATGGAAGTGTGATTGATTCTTTACAGGACTGACTAGGTGTGTGAGTAACTCCATGGATGAGTGGCAGAGTGTGAGTGTCTGTATAGGTGTATGAGTGCATATGATAGTGTTGTAAAGATGAGTGATTGTATGTATGAATGATTGTATGGGTGAATGAGTGAATGTGTGTGTAGACGTAGGAATCAGTGAGTACATATGTAGTAACTAGTATTGGTGTGTCAATGGTTTCAAAAATTATACTCTGTATTTAACACTGGGTGAAACAGAGGTTATATTAAAATGTGAGGAGATGCATTGTATTGTCACATGAATGATATCATCAGTGATGTGGTCATTGATGTCAAATGAGATGTCATCAGTGATGTCATCAGTGATGTCATTTGAGATGTCATCAGTGATGTCATCAGTGATGTCACTGACCATGTCATGAATGATGTAATATGTGACATCATCAGCAGTGGATTGCAGGTGCGCGATATATAGTTAGTGCAACTAACTATATATGGAATTTCAATGGGTTTGTGTGAGTAAAATAAGGTTTTTTAAATGCTAATTCCTAACTATATATGGTCTATAACCTATGGTTTTTTCAGTGAATTTTCAAGGTTTTGTAAATGCTAATTCCTAACTATATATGGTCTATAACCTATGGTTTTTTCAGTGAATTTCAATGTTTTTTTAATAGCAAATATCATAAGCTGTCGAATGTCAAGTACGTGGTAAGTGAAAACATGTTCGTGTTTATGCACACTGATCTGCTTTGAATGGTGCCCCCCCCCCCTCATTTCTATTAGGAGTACTCTCTCTTTGCACATAGTGAAGGGTAGTTAACGCAGGCCTTTGCCCCCGTTGTAATACGTCGTGCCTGCTTCTCTCTCCATTTGATTGATTGTTATCCAAGTATTTACTGTTTTAGAATTGGTTCTCTTTGGTTCATTCTCTATTTACAAACAAACACAGAGTCGCAATACTCTGTTTAGTCTTTGCAGATAACGAAAAATCATGTAAAAAAAAAAGAAAAGGAATCGAGCAAAATCAGTAGGCCACTAACGGGATCTCTTTTTGACCTCGCTAAAATAGAAACATTAGGAACAACCCCTCATGACAAATACAAAACTAGTGAAATGAACTGAACTCCACACAATGATGGCTGCAAAACAGCTCGGCTCCGCCACCCACCCCGCCCAAAATAACGATAAAGAGCGGCTGCCATGATTGGTTGCGGAATGGCCACGACGGAGCTACGAAATGGTACTGCTCTCATGCAAACCCCAGCTTCAGTCTGAAACATCCAGAAACACTGTAGACTACAAATTCGATCAGTTCCGGTAGCGCCCCAATGTAACCCGGTAGAGAAGAACTAGCCCTCCCCTCTTTGACTGATGTTTCTTGTTGCCTGTCCCTTCTGTTGTCATTTAACAGAACTATTTAGCCTGCTGAAAGGGGTTGTGTTCCGACCGCTGGTTGGTGGAGACATTTTGACTATATTCTGGACCTGCGTTGTCGCGTAATGCGTCATATGACGCGCCGCGTTAGCGCATCCGGAAGTCATCCGGGGCGCGCAGCGCGTAACGTAAGCATAACAAGTCATGTGACTTGTTAATAAAACTTTTCATTGGTTCATTTTACTTTTCTTATTCTAATGATGAAAGGCTTGGTCATATGACCTAAAAATTACGCTTTTTATTACTTCCGAACATTATTTTTTCATAAATATATGTTATAATGTTCCAGGCTAATGTACTTTCCCGGAAAATTTACAACTGTCCTGCAAGTAAAATATATTCTTTTTTCGAGAAAAAGAGCGTTTCTTCGTCCCATGACGGAGCCGTTGAGCAAAAGAGGGTCGACCTGCTGTCTTAGTCGCCGATACGCCTGAATATGAGATTCTTACCGATCACTTTATGTTGCAGGAATAGAAAACACAACAGCCCTTGACCATTTATCTTTACTGCGTTCCTTCGTATTATACCTTTTACCCTTCATGTAATTGGTCTGCTTTATTTCACTTGCCTTTCAATGATTCTAAAATAGTGACTATTATTAAAAACTTTACCAATGTATATACTACTACCATGTTTTCTTTTAAAAACCTTTATTGTGAAAATTTCATTATACAAATACGAGCCTATAACCACGTGGGCCGGCCACGGAGCAAACTGTAATCGTATATGATGAGTAGACATTTACACTGTAGAGGAACGTAACGGGCGGGCCATTAGGTTGCAAGAACTAAGGTGTCTAACAGTTACGGAATCGGTGGACGTACATTTTATAATTAAAATACGACAGGGCCAGTTACAATAAAATTATCTAGATATACATTTGCGGGCAAGTACCATGGGTGACGTTAATTCGAACTTTCAATAGTACAGTAATCAATAACACATCAGAACTTAATATCAATAGGGATGTCGAAATATTCAATCAATTCTCGTCCCCGCCCGCCATGTGCTTCAAAACTGCATACGTATCTCGTGATTTCAAGGTTCTGCAACCAGTACACAACAAGGAGTTACGAGTCCCATTTATTCCGGCGCCATTTCGGGCGAGGACGGGCAGGTCCAGGATATAGTCAAAATGTCTCTACCAACCATCGACTATGATGATGTTCATATGCTGTATTTATTAGAGTAACACTCATCTGTCCACATGAAATTAATTTGCCACAATCTAAACATGTCATTTTAATCTTTCCAAAGTTCTTCTAAATATTTGGGACCGTTTCCCTTGCCTCTGATGCTGTCAGTGCCACTTCTTTGATGAATGTACTAGCAGGTCAGGGGTTCTCCTCCAAATCTCTCTTTTATGCAGCACTATAATTAATTGGTGCCACCTCTCCATATGACGATGCATAGTATAGTTACCATAACTATATTTTTTTCGGTTCCTCTGGAGAGTTCATCGTGGCAGATGAAGCGTGTAACGTACCGGGCATTTACCTTTTTTTGCATGTACAGGAAAGGAAAAAAAAATCGAGCGTCCGAGTTCTAAGGTGTCCCAGGGCCATTTTAGTGGACCAGGCCCAAATCCAAAGAACAGGCCGCCATTTTGAGAGTCCTGTTGCAGCCGCCTGTCGCTGTAGCATCAAGAGCAGCCGAAACTCAGCTGAATGGCAACTGAAACGGTAAAGGGGCGCCCCACTACAGCAGACGAGCCTCCACCTAGGAAGGCCCGTTCACGCCGCCTCCCCCCCCCCCCTTCGGGCACCCCACGCTGTTATTCGGAGCAGTATTGTAGGATGGCCACACCAGTGCGGCAACTTGCTAGACATCACCTCGGTGGTAACCGAATCTCAACGCCTTGTGGTGTCTTCTATTCAGAAAACATTGTTATGCTGCCTTCGACCTATTCGCCGCAAGTGCGCACACAACTCAACTGCATAGCTTGCTAGACACCACCTCGGTGCCATCCGGATCTTGGAATCTCAGCGCCTTTTGGTGTCTTCTCTTCAGAAAATATTGTTGCGCTGCCTTTGGCCCCATTCGCACATCGGTCCGCTACTGACGCCATCTCACAGGCTAATGGGGCGCCCCACGCCGAGTTTCAGCATTGTAGGATGACCACACCAGTACAGCAACTTGCTAGACATCACCTCGGTGCCATCCGGATCTCGGCGCCCCACTGCAGATGAAGTGCCTTTCAACTATGAAACCACCACGGTGACATCCGGATCTTGGCGCGTTGTGCTGCCTTCGGCCTATTCGCACATCGGTCCGCTACTGACGCCATCTCACAGGCTAATGGGGCGCCCCACGCCGAGTTTCAGCATTGTAGGATGACCACACCAGTACAGCAACTTGCTAGACATCACCTCGGTGCCATCCGGATCTCGGCGCCCCACTGCAGATGAAGTGCCTCTCAACTATGAAACCACCACGGTGACATCCGGATCTTGGCGCGTTGTGCTGCCTTCGACCTATTCGCACATCGGTCCGCTACTTACGCCATCTCACAGGCTAATGGGGCGCCCCACGCCGAGTTTCAGCATTGTAGGATGACCACACCAGTACAGCAACTTGCTAGACATCACCTCGGTGCCATCCGGATCTCGGCGCCCCACTGCAGATGAAGTGCCTCTCAACTATGAAACCACCACGGTGACATCCGGATCTTGGCGCGTTGTGCTGCCTTCGGCCTATTCGCACATCGGTCCGCTACTGACGCCATCTCACAGACTAATGGGGCACCCCACGCCGAGTTTCAGCATTGTAGGATGACCACACCAGTGCACCTTACTAGACACCACCTCGGTGCCATCCGGATCTTGGCATCTCAGCGCCTTGTGGTGTCTTCTATTCAGAAAATATTCTTGCGCTACCTTTGCCCCATTCACACATCGGTCCGCTACTGACGCCATCTCACAGGCTAATAGGGCGCCCCACGCCGAGTTTCAGCATTGTAGGATGACCACACCAGTACAGCAACTTGCTAGACATCACCTCGGTGCCATCCGGATCTTGGCATCTCAACGCCTAGTGGTATCTTCCATACAGAAAATATTGTTGCGCTGCCTTTGGCCCCATTCGCACATCGGTCTGCAACTGACACCATCTCACAAGCCAACAGGGCGCCCCACGCCGACTTTTACGATTGTAGGATGGCCACACCAGTACAGCAACTTGCTAGACATCACCTCGGTGCCATCCGGATCTTGGCATCTCAACGCCTAGTGGTATCTTCCATACAGAAAATATTGTTGCGCTGCCTTTGACCCCATTCGCACATCGGTCCGCAACTTAGACATCACCTCGGTGCCATCCGGATCTTGGCATCTCAGCGCCTTGTGGTGTCAGTCAGAAAATATTGTTGCGCTGCCTTTGGCCCCATTCGCACATCAGTCCGCTACTGACACCATCTCACAGGCCAACAGGGCGCCCCACGCCGACTTTTACCATTGTAGGATGGCCACACCAGTGCCACAACTTGCTAGACACCACCTCGGTGCCATCCGGATCTTGGCATCTCAGCGCCTTGTGGTGTCTTCTATTCCGAAAATATTGTTGCGCTGCCTTTGGCCCCATTCGCACATCGGTCCGCTACTGCCGCCATCTCACAGGCCAACGGGGCGCCCCATGCCGACTTTCAACATTGTAGGATGGCCACACCAGTGCGGCAACTTACTAGACACCACCTCGGTGCCATCCGGATCTTGGCGCGTTGTGCTGCCTTCGGCCTATTCGCACATCGGTCCGCTACTGACGCAAACTCACAGGCCAACGGGGCGCCCCACGCCGACTTTCAGCATTGTAGGATGGCCACACCAGTGCTGCAACTTGCTGGACACCACCTCGGTGCCATCCGGATCTTGGCGCGTTGTATTGCCTTCGGCCTATTCGCACATCGGTCCGCTACTGACGCCGCCTCACGTGCCAACGTATTTTCTCCGCATTTTATACCCTATGCCGCATAACAGGTCATGTGACTTGTTTATAAAACTTTTCATTGGTTCATTTTACTTTTGGTTTCCTAATGATGGAAGGCTTGATCATATGACCTAAAAACAACACTTTTCATTGGATGAAAACTTTTTTTTTTTCCCAAACGATGAAAGCCCCACCTTGTTTCTGGATGTTTCAGACTGAAGCTGGCTTCAGCATGAGAGCACCACCATCTCGTAGCTCCGTCGTGGTCATTCCGCGAGCAATCATGGCAACCGCTCCCCACCAGAAGCCTACAGGAGTCGGGGGCCCCCAAAACTTTTGATAAATCCTCAAGGCGGAGGGGACGCTTTCGAGAATGGGGTCCAAGACCTAGCAGACAAGCGTCCGATTTCCAAGGTGTCCCAGGGCCATTTCAGTGGACCAGGCCCAAAAAGGAAAGAGCCTGCCGCCATTTTGAGAGTCCTGTGACAGCCGCCTATCGCTGCACCGCAAGAGTGGGCGCAACTCAGCTGAATTGCGGCTTTTGACACAGTGGACCAAAAACGTACGGAATGGCAACTGAAACGGTAAAGGGGCGCCCCAGTACAACAGATGACACTCCACCTGGAGAGGCCCGTTCACGCCGCCTCCCCCGGGGCGCCCCACGCCGTTATTCGGAGCAGCATTGTAGGATACCAAAACCAGTGCGGCAACTTACTGGACATCACCTTGGTGCCATCGTTCTGCTGCCTTGGAACTATTCGCACAACAGTTTGCTACTGATGACCCACCCCCCGCGACGCCCCACGCCAGAAATCTGGACGTTGTGCTGCGTTGGGACTATTCGCACAGCCGACCGCTACTTCGTTGTGTTTCCCTAAAAATGTTTATATGTTATTACTGTTTTTGTTTTCTTGTATATATTTATAAGTTATTAAAGTTTTATAATCTTACTACTTTGTTGGAGTGCTATATATTTTTAATGTGACACATAATTGTAAAAACTTTGATGTACAAAGAGTCATCCCTGGAATCTTCCGCTTCAGGCTCGGTCCCCTCCCCAATCACAATACAGGATGGTTTTCAGATAATAGGAACGCGTCTGCTGTGACGGATCTCATCGAGTGTGGGCCTTGATCTACTATAACTCCTTTGAAGAGGGGTGATTCTTTACAGCTGGGGCCATAAACTACATCTGCAGGGCTAGCTGATACCCTAGGACCGGCCTGGACAATCGGACACAGAGGAAAAGGAGTGTCAGAGGGTGCGGTAGTGAATAGGGCGAAAGGGAGGTGTCGGGCGGGCACAGGGTGTGATTCTCAGGGAAGAGCAGCGCAGATGGGGGGTGGTTTATTACCCATGCATAAGACAGAGAGCTGGGGTGACCACTGCCTGGGGGAGATGCTTGCGAGGGTGGGGAGTCATGCTAAGGATCGACAGCGTGCACAGAGTGGGTCTGGTCAAGGCATCTAAAATGACTGCCGTGCACGACAAAAGTGTGGCATTTGAAAAAAGGCAAGATGGCGCAGACAATGTTTTTCAACACTTCCTGATTTCCTTCGAATCGAACGTTAACAGACGTTGGGGCATATTACCAAAGTTAAGCGATATTTATCCCTAACAATGCTTAGCAACAATTTTTTTACCGCTAAGCATCGTCAGAAATTATCGCAGATAAACCTTGCTATTATCAAGGTTTATCGCAAATACGATAAAAAACGACCGCAATGCATTAATATCGCTGAAAAGTCAGCGATATTCATGCATTACCGAGCTAATGCTCTTAGCCATGTTATCCACCTCCCATTGGATAACATGCCTTAGAACTGCTCAGGGCAGGTGCTAGCTTTTGGAGATATTCGCGCTTATCGCGAATATTTCCAAAAGTTGATAATAGGAGATAGCGATGTTAGCGTCTGTTTCCAGTCGCTAACATCTTGGCATGCCCACTTTGCATGTCATTAGTGATAAATATCACTCACATGCAAAGTGGGGCCCAAGATGGTCGCTATCTCCTACTAGCCGTCGCTAACTGGTGTTAGCAACAGCTAGGTAATACAGATATAATTTTATCTCCGCGAAGCGGAGCGCTGTTACAGATATATATCTTTTTTTGAACGTTAATTTCTCAAAATCCACTGGAGCACATATATTGAGACCTAGCAAAGGCACATCGGACTACCAGTCCCTACAATTTTGCCAAGTTTCGTGCAAATCCATTCAGCCGTTCGATTATTATTATTTTTTTTTTTGCCTCGCGGGGCCCTTTTAAAAACCTCCACATCAAACCTAAGAGGTCAAGGAGGATCTACTATGCCCCCTTATGGTCATTTGCCCCTTCGCTTTGGCCTCCTCTTGTCTCTCGATCCTACCGAGAGACAAGATGGCGGCCGCTACGGACTGTTTGCAATGTTTACAGACGCCGGAGAACCAATCAGCTTCGCAAACCTCCGTTACGCGAAGCGGAGCGCTGTTACAGATATATATCTTTTTTTGAACGTTAATTTCTCAAAATCCACTGGAGCACATATATTGAGACCTAGCAAAGGCACATCGGGCTACCAGTCCCTAATATTTTACCAAGTTTCGTGCAAATCCATTCAGCCGTTCGATTATTATTATTATTTTTTTTTTTTGCCCCGCGGAGCCCTTTTAAAACCTCCACATCAAACCTAGGGGGTCAGCGAGGATCTACTATGCCCCCTTATGGTCATTTGCCCCTTCGCTTTGGCCTCCTCTTGTCTCTCGATCCTACCGAGAGACAAGATGGCGGCCGCTACGGACTGTTTGGAATGTTTACAGACGCCGGAGAACCAATCAGCTTCGCTTCACAAAGCTCCGTTGCGCGAAAAGTACGCGAACTGGAGCGCTGCCCGGTCCGCTGTTACAGATATATATCTTTTTTTGAACGTTAATTTCTCAAAATCCACTGAAGCACATATATTGAGACCTACAAAAGGCACATCGGGCTACCAGTCCCTACAATTTTGCCAAGTTTCGTGCAAATCCATTCAGCCGTTCGGGCTAAAAGTGAGGCCAACCGCCCTATGGAAAACTCAATGTTAAAAACACGTTTTGGGACCCCCCTTTTTTCTCGGCCCCCGCTTGACGAACCCCCCCCCAAACTTTCAGGGGACGCTCAGAAACAAAATGTGCCATTTTCCTGAAAATTTCAGCCATTTTTAGGAGATTAGAAACTAAATTCATTCTTAACTTCGATAGCAAATGCCCAAATGGACTGAACAACACCGAAGACATGTACACGTGCCTGTAATATATGTAATATATGTATTCTGATTGTTTTCGCAAGCTGAGTGGGATATATCTTATATCCCAGAATTTGTTGCTGGTCTGGATGCAGATAACCCTATTTTTTCAATATGTACATATTGTTAATTCGAAGTATAGATGGGAATATTCGGTAGTTTCCGATATATGATGTATGGGGACTACCAATTCCTGATTTCACTTATTCACACTTTGGCTGAGACATCTGATCAGATGTAGGGCAACATTTGTATAAGAGAAGTAACCTCCTTAAATATGGTTGTAGATTTTAAGAACTAACTCCCAAAAGAAGTTGTTGCCATATTGTTACACATCTTTCCGTTGTGTCATGTCCCAGCCTTAGTTTGGTTGCAAGATGCATTTTTGTCTTGCAATCATTTTATCTATGCACGTAACAACACACCTTTTGCACATGGTACATTGTACATCTGCTAGGAAAAATTATAGATATTGCTGCTATGCTCTGCAATTGTTCTGCACATTCTTTTTAATCAGAGTCACAAATCAACAAGTAATTACATGCATTTATGCAGGTATGTTAAATTGCACTATTGCACCTTATATGTATATATGGATTTATCCAGGAATTCTAATTTGCCAATTGGACTCTTTTTTTTGAAATTATATTGTGGTTTCAATCAAATGTTTTCATGACGCTAGCCTTATAACTAATTAATTTTCCGTTTTAAATAATTATATAGTCGGAAATATTATAGTAGGTCATGATAATTTGTCCTGATGGTATAATGAATGAAATACATAAGCAATTTTCCATCGACTGTTCTTTAATTCACGCAGTCTGTTTGCTATGTTTATCACTAACTTGCTAAACATGTGACCTGAGTGGGAAGGGCATATCATTTAAAATGGCTTCAATCGTTTACAGCCTTCATGTGATCAAGGGCGCCTGAGCCCGAAACGCGTCATCTGTTGACTGTTGCTGAAAGGTTGAAATAAAACATCTTGCCTGACAAAGAAGTGGTTCGCTTCTCCTTCTTCGCCGCCGAGGTTTTGGTGGAAGTGGATGGAGTTACATGCTTGTGATATATATATATATATATATATATATATATATATATATATATATATATATATATATATATATATATATATTACCTACTGGCAGTCGCCAGTAGGTATATATAGTTAGGATTTTTTTTAATAGGGATTTCTGAAAATTCTATGTTGAATAACTTTGGCGTTGATGGACGGAATTGGCTGAAATTTTCAGGAAAATGGCACATTTTGTTTCTGAGCGTCCCCTGAAAGTTTGGGGGGGTTTCGTCAAGCAGGGGCCGAGAAAAAAGGGGGGTCCCAAAACGTGTTTTTAACATTGAGTTTTCCATAGGGCGGTTGGACTCACTTTTAGCTCGAACGGCTGAATGGATTTCTATGAAACTTGGCAAAATTGTAGAGACTGTTTGCCCGATGTGCCTTTGCTAGGTCTCAAGATATGTGCTCCAGTGGATTTTGAGAAATTAACGTTCAAAAAAATATATATATCTGTGACAGCATCCCGGTTAGCGCCCCGGTTCGCGTACCAGACGCGTAACGGAACTTCGCGAGGAGAAGCGGATTGGCTCTCCGGTGACTGTCAACATTCTAAACAGTCCGGAGCGGCCGCCATCTTGTCTCTCGGTAGGATCGAGAGACAAGAGGTGGAAATAAACGAAGGGGGAAATGAATGAAAGGGGGCAAGGTAGACCCCTCCTGACCCCCTAGGATTGATGTGGGGGCTATTAAAGGGCCCCGCGGGGCAAAAAAATAAAATAATTTCTTTTTCGATTTTTCGCGGTGGAAGCGCTACCCGGTACGCGAACCGGGTAGCTCACCGGTAGCGTAACGGGAGTCCGCCATCTTGTGTTTCGGACAAATTTAGTCACAAGATGGAGGATAAACAATGTTGGGAATGGGTATAGGGGGGCACGGGAGACATATCCTGACCCCCTAGGTTTTCTGAGGGTGGCTGAGGAGGCCCATATATGTAAAAAAAAAAAAAACTAGTTTTTTTTCAAATTTTCGCACGGTTAGCGCCCGGTCCGCGCACCGGGTAGCGTTCCGGAAAGCGTAACAAGGGGAAAACCAAGGGAAATATTAAAATAATATTTTAGAGTGCTTTGAGGTAGGGTAGCTCTGAATAGAGCTGTTGTGTTGTGTGGGTGATGTAAGTACCAACATGTAGGTACCAATGAAGAGTCTAAAATTCAATGTACACCGTCTCCTCTGTAGATATTTTGTATGTTCTAATATGGGTTATTTAAATGTAAATGTGTGGAAAAGCACTTCATGCTTTAAAGCAATTGTATTTTTGAACTGATTGTTCTTTCCTCTTAGTCCTCCTCTTTGTTTTTTTCCCCACACTCTTCTTCAGCATGATAGTTGATAAATTTGTTCCCTCAAAAAAATTATATACATAAAAAAATTATATTAAATACATATAAAATATATTTTTCCTTTAAAAGAAGAATACATTTTACAGCTTTTGATATTTGCTATTAAAAAACATTGAAATTCACTGAAAAAACCATAGGTTATAGACCATATATAGTTAGGAATTAGCATTTACAAAACGTTGAAAATTCACTGAAAAAACCATAGGTTATAGACCATATATAGTTAGGAATTAGCATTTACAAAACCTTATTTTACTCACACAAAACCATTGAAATTCGCATATATAGTTAGTTTCACTAACTATATATCGCGCACCCGCAATCCACTGCTGATCATGTCACATATTACATCATTCATGACATGGTCAGTGACATCACTGATGACATCACTGATGACATCTCAAATGACATCACTGATGACATCACTGATGACAACATCCAGTGACTGTATGTTTCTGTAAAGTTAAAATATGTCTTACATATTGAAGAATGAGTGGATGTATAAGTGTCTGGATGAAGGATTTAGTAGGTGCATGACTGACTGTATGAGTGAGTGATTAAATGTGTCTCACTGAGTGCATGGGTTAGTGACTAAACTGTCTTAATTTGTGCATCATTATGTCTGTTGTTCTGTAAACTGCTGCATGTGTTGATCAGTAGCTATATGAGTAACTATATGGGTTATTGATTGGTTGCCCAAGTATTTGTGTGGGAGACTGAGTGTGTGTGTGGGTGGCTGGGAGGTGTATGACTCTGTGCATAGATGTGTGAGCAGTTGATTCACTAGATGTATGGGTTCAAAAGTGCATGTGGAAACAGCTGTATGGGCGGTTGACTGTGTGCATGAGTGTATTGGTGAGTGAATGGATATCTCAGTGCTACATGTCAAAGTAAGTACATATGTAAAACACAGTACATCTGAGAGTTGACATATATAAATAACTGTGCATAAGAGCCAGAGAATGTGTGAGTGGCTGTATGGATCATTGTGAACTTGTATCAGGGATTGTATAAGAGAGTAAATATGTGTTAGTATATGTTTGAATAAGTAAGGTGTGTATAACTGTATAGTTGAGGAAATGGAGGTGTGATTGATTCTTTGCATGACTGTGTGAGTAACTCCATGGATGAGTGACAGTCTGTGAGTGTCTGTTTACACTGAGTGCATCAAAGGTTATATTAGAGTCTGAAGAGGTTCATCGTATTATCACATAAATGATGTCATCAGTGATGTGATCAGTAATGTCAAATGAGATGTCATCAGTGATGTCATCAGTGATGTCATTTGAGATGTCATCAGTGATGTCATCAGTGATGTCATCAGTGATGTCATCATTGATGTCATTTGAGATGTCATCAGTGATGTCATCAGTGATGTCATTTGTGATGTCATCAGTGATGTCACTGACCATGTCATGAATGATGTAATATGTGACATGATCAGCAGTGGATTGCGGGTGCGCGATATATAGTTAGTGCAACTAACTATATATGCGAATTTCAATGGTTTTGTGTGAGTAAAATAAGGTTTTGTAAATGCTAATTCCTAACTATATATGGTCTATAACCTATGGTTTTTTCAGTGAATTTTCAAGGTTTTGTAAATGCTAATTCCTAACTATATATGGTCTATAACCTATGGTTTTTTCAGTGAATATATATATATATGTATATATATATATATATATATATATATATATATAGATATATATATATATATATATATATATATATATATATATATATATATATATATATATATATATATATATATATATATATATATATATATCAAAACAAAACCCTTTCAGGCATAGAGTGGCGCATACATTATGCAAAAAAGAATGAGAAAACTCTGAATAGTTCTCAAGTTTATGTGGAAAGCAGCTCCTGTTAGAGCATTCTCAACACCAGCAACACTCTAGATCTGCTCACCTCAAATGTCTGTTTTTCTATCAAAGTCTTTAAGCATAGGATTAGCACAGTGCCATCCACGCCGAGATAGAAAAGGACAAAGTATTTTGCCATTTCTACAGCAAAGTCTTTAAGCATATGGCTAGCACAGTGTTGTCCTTGCCGAGCTGTACAATGACTAAAGCCATTTATCACTCCAGGCACAGTATTACAGCTTTGAACTGGTAAAATACTAACTCAAGCCAACCTGAAATGAGTTAAAGCAATGCCTGACACAGTATTTCGCTCTAATTAGAGCTCTTCAGAGAGGTATAGCTTTGTCCAGACACAAGGGAGCACCCAGTATAAGTCAAAACAAAACCCTTTCAGGCATAGAGTGACGCATAAATTATGCAAAAAAGAAGGAGAGAACTCTGGGTAGTTCTCAAGGTTAGGTGGAAAGCAGCTCCTGTTAGAGCACTCTCAACACCAGCAACACTCTAGATCTTCTCACCTCAAATGTCTGTTTTTCTATCAAAGTCTTTAAGCATAGGATTAGCACAGTACCATCCACGCTGAGATAGAAAAGGACAAAGTCTTTTGCCATTTCTACAGCAAAGTCTTTAAGCATAGGACTAGCACAGTGCTGTCCTTGCCGAGCTGTAAAATGACAAAAGATTTTTGCACACACACACATATATATATATATATATATATATATATATATATATATATATATATATATATATATATATATATATATATATATATATATATATATTACCTACTGGCGGTCGCCAGTAGGTATATATAGTTAGGATTTTTTCCCTATGGGTTTTTTGAAAATTCTATGTCTAATAACTTTGGTGTTTGTGGACGGAATTGGCTGAAATTTTCTGGAAAATGGAACATTTTGTTTCTGAGCAGCCCTTGGAAATTTGGGGGGGTTTCGTCAAGGGGGGGCCGAGAAAAAAGGGGGGTCCCAAAACGTGTTTTTAACATTGAGTTTTCCATAGGGCGGTCTGTCGCACTTTTAGCCCGAACGGCTGAATGGATTTGCACGAAACTTGGCAAAATTGTAGAGACTGGTAGCCCGATGTGCCTTTTGTAGGTCTCAATATATGTGCTCCAGTGGATTTTGAGAAATTAACATTTAAAAAAAGATATATATCTGTAACAGCGGACTGGGCAGCTCCCGGTTCGCGGACCGGGGAGCGTACCAAAACTTCGCGTAGCGAAGCTGATTGGCTCTCCGGCGTCTGTAAACATTCCAAACAGTCCGGAGCGGCCGCCATCTTGTCTCTCGGTAGGATTGAGAGACAAGAGGAGGCCAAAACAAAAGGGGAAATAACCATAAGGGGGCATAGTAGATCCTCCCTGACCCCTTAGGTTTAATGTGGAGGCTTTAAAAGGGCCCCGCGGGGCAAAAAAAAATAAAAAATTTTTTTTGTTTTTTTGCGTGGGTAGCGCCCGGTACGCGAACCGGGAAGCGTTCTGGGCAGCGTACTGCAATGAAAAATGAATGATAGACTTTTCAAATGCTGTATGTTAATTGATTGTTGTTTTTGTTGATTATTTTTATTTTTTTTTATTTTTTAAGCATTTTTTATTGTGTTTCATAATTTATTAAACTTTCTAACATTTCATTGTCAGAAATTTCAAAATTATCATGGAATATACTTTGTAGTCTCTGAGGTTGTAAAATGTCCTCATTTGCAAGGAGGTTATCTACTGCTTGTACACATTGCAGTAGTTCTTGGTCCCAAGTTTCATCCATAAATTCAATCTCATTTGGATCAATGATTTCTGTGTTGGACTCTGGAAGGACAATTTCAAATGAAATTTTTTGTTCGCTTTCCATTTTCCCTGAAATTTGCATAAAAAAATATATATATTAGTAGAGGTAGGGCAATGTTGGGATTAATTTTAGATAGGCAGTTTTTAACAGTGAATTTATCTTTGGGCAGTGTATAGTATCAGAGTGATTGTATCTAAATTTATAAGTACTACAGAGGGATAGTATATAACTAACAGAAAAAGTTTGCCATATTAACTTAAAGTGCACAATATACTTCAGTTTTAAAAATAACAACTTACCTTTAAAAATAAGTTGAAGTTATTAATGAAAATCCTATTGAAATGTACACCAGGAAGTAGTAGTCAAAATGGCTGTGTTTCCTTCTCTTCCTTTATATATATTCGGGTACATAACCAATCAAATGTCAGGTAAAAAAAGTAGAAAATGAAAGTAACATTTTAATTGGTTGTGAATTCCAACACTTCAGATGTGTTTTGTGAAGTAATTTACCTCACGGTATTTAGAGAGGTCTACAGGCTAAATGGCTAAATGGAATTCCAATCAAATTTGTGAAAATGGTAGGGATTGGTATGTAGTATGAGCTAATCTATATTTGGTGAAATTATCTCAAGTGGCTTTTGTGTGAACTACTTTCCCACCTTTTTTGATGGTGCGCTTCCCAGGGAGCGACCCGGTACGCGAACCGTTGAGCGCCCCGGTTCGCGGACCTTAAGCGTTCCAGGAGTCCACCATTTTGTGTTTCGGTCGAATTAAGATACAAGATGGAGGGCAAATAATGTTCAGAATGGGTAGAAGGGGGCACGGTAGAGTTATCTTGACCCCCTAGGTTTTCTGAGGGTGGCTGAGGAGGCTTATATGTGCGAAAAAAAAAACATTTTTTTTTAAAATTTCGCGAGGTTAGCTCCCGGTACGCGTACCGGGTAGCGGCCCCGGTAGCGTATTTTGTTGAAAATTAGTGAAAAATGTTAGAGTTAAATAATAATTGTGAGTGATCAGATGTAGGGTAGCTCTGAGAAGAGCTTTTGGGTTTATGGTACATTTAGGTACTTATAAGTAGGTACCAATGCACATTCTTAAATTCAGAGTGAAAATTCTGTTGCCCTCATCTGAGAAGTGAACTCCATCTCCTCTGTAGATATCTTGCATGTAGTAACGCAAGTTATTGTTGTACAGGGAGCCCATTCCATGGTCTCTCATGTAAGCTGAAACAGATTTGTTTACATGCTTCCTCGATTTCTCAATTTGTGGACAAAATTGGTTGGACCACCTCCATTTCTGTCTTTGGCATATATTTGAATATACCAAGGCAGTCTGAGGAAAAAGTGCCATCAATTGCTCAAAGGTGTCCTTTAAAAGCATTTCCAGACCTACCCCAGTCAAAGTGCCCAAGTCATTACCTCCACAGTGCACAATTAACAGGTCAGGTTTGGGCAAATGCATAAAGGTTTTCACCAATGGTATCAATTGGTGACATTTTAATCCTCTGTGGCCAAACCACTTAATTTCCACATCTTGTAAATTGAGGTTAGGTAAATTCCTGCTTTCAACGTACCTTTGAGCCCAGTGAATATAACTATGACCAACAATCCAGACAGAAAACATGGTGAGAGAAAGTTCTCCTGCAGTCAGATGAAGTGTGGCAATGAAATGGCAGTTGAAAAAATGAGAGTTTGAAATGAAAAAAACTGTGGAGTTTCTGTGTTCATGAAGCAGTAACAGTGATTGGTGGATTTTGATTGCTGAAAACAAAAAGTTAGGGTGCACGGATGTGTTGTTTGAAAGATGTATTTTGAGTGGTCAATAAAAAGTCATTAAATGAAAGAATGCACTGGATATGCAGGTGCACTGAGAGTTCAGAGTTCAATTGCAACATTGTTGTGTGAACTTGCAAACAACAGAGTTCTTCCAGGAGGTGGTTGCCATGCAGATAAAGCAGAAAGGGCAGAGGGGGGATGGGTTTTCATTTGAAAAAAGTGAGGGAAGATTTTTGATTGGGTGACATGAGAGATATGTGTGAAGAATTACAGCATTTCTGTGCTTTTCATAGCTGCAGACTCTGGAGTGCATACCTTTTGCTCTGCTGCAGACAAATTGGTGTGTTTCTGAGACTGTTTTCAAACTCAAAGTATTTGCTAAGGTGAGAAAATATTTCTTTACTTTAGATAGAGTATAGTGTGTTTTAAGGAGAAAATTATGATTTATGTGGCGCAAATTGCTTGTAAATATGCTCTCACATGTGTATGGAAAATATTGATTTTGAATGTTTGTGTTACATAGCCATGTTAAAAGTGACCCAACCATGCTGGAAAGGCAATCAAAAAATGCTTTCATGTGTTTTATTGACATTTTAAGTCATTTTCCCATGTGCAGTGTTTAGAAATTATGATTAGAAAATCGTTTTTGGGGAAAAGGAATTGTTTTTAAAATCATGACAAGGAGATAATGGTGTATACTTCTTTATAAGGCTATTGACTGTCCTTGATGTTATTTTTCTCATTTTAGTGTAAGACCTTTCTCTGTGGCGCAAATTGCTTGTAAATATGCTCCCACATGTGCATGGAAAATTTAGAGTTTGAATGTTTGTGTTACATAGCCATGTTAAAAGTGACCCTACCATGCAGGGAAGCCAATCAAAAAACGCATTTATGTGTCTTAAGGACATTTTAAGTCATTTTCCCATGTGCAGTTTTTAGAAATTATGATTTGAAAATCGTTTTGGGGGAAAAGGAATTGTTTTTAAAATCATGACAAGGACATAATGGTGTATGCTTCTTTATAAGGCAATTGACTGTCCCTGATGTTATTTTTCTCATTTTAGTGTAAGACCTTTCTCTGTGGCGCAAATTGCTTGTAAATATGCTTCCACGTGTGCATGGAAAATTTTGATTTTGAATTTTTGTGTTACATAGCCATGTTAAAAGTGACCCAACCATGCTCGAAAGGCAATCAAAAAACGCTTTCATGTGTTTTAATGACATTTTAAGTCATTTTCCCATGTGCAGTGTTTAGAAATTATGATTTGAAAAACGTTTTTGGGGAAAAGGAATTGTTTTTAAAATCATGACAAGGACATAATGGTGTATGCTTCTTTATAAGGCAATTGACTGTCCCTGATGTTATTTTTCTCATTTTAGTGTAAGACCTTTCTCTGTGGCGCAAATTGCTTGTAAATATGCTCCCACATGTGCATGGAAAATTTAGATTTTGAATGTTTGTGTTACATAGCCATGTTAAAAGTGACCCTACCATGCAGGAAAGCCAATCAAAAAACGCTTTTATGTGTCTTAAGGACAATTTAAGTAATTTTCTCATGTGTAGTGTTTTGAAGTTATGATTTGAAAATCGTTGTTGAGGTAAAGGAATGTTGTTTAAAATTTATGTGCGCCATATGACCCCAAATTTCTTTTTCAGGGGTGCAGCAGGGTGTTCTTGAGATACCCCTGCACGCTTGAAAAAAATCCTATTTTGTGATGAGCTAATTGCTAATCACAAATTGCAACCTTCATTCCTATGAGCCTCCTAGCCCATGGAAATGAATGGTTAATTTGCAATTAGCAATTTGCTCATTGCAAATTAGGAATAGTAAAGAATTGCTATTTATTCCTTAAAATTTGCTATTTAGGAAATGCAAAATAGTTTGATGGTACATATGGTGGTTCATCTGTAACAAGATAAGAAGCTTAGGGATACATTTATGATGACTAGTGCAATAAAGTGCACATTACTTACTTCATTGGTAGGCCTTTACATGTATTATCTCCTCTGTATTCTTCATCAAGCGTAACTTTAATCTGCAATCCTGAGTAGGCCTCACCTTAAACAAACCTCTGGATAGGACACACTTTATTGTCATCCTGGATTAATCATTTAAAATGGTAGGGACAGATTTATGATAGGTGTATGCCTCTTTTGTGCCACTGTGCGTCACTTTTATGATGCAGCGGTGGTGCAAAAGATTTGCTATGAGGCGACAACATTACAAATTGATGCATTTAGGCAGATATGTCATGGTGTAAAAAAAAACGTACCACATAAAACCCAAGCAGCAGTGATGCAAAAGATGCACCATGCCGCAAGACAGGCCTCACTTGGGGCCATATGTATGAAGGTAATTAGCATTTGCAAAGATCAAAATTCTACAAATTTCAGCCTTTGTTAATGTTAATTAGACAAATGGTATGTATCAAACAAGTTTGATGCAAAATAAGGAGTAGCAAAATTTGCTATTCCTTATTTTGCAATTGTACTGAAGGATTTGCAAATTTTGTGATTCCTTAAATGCAATGTATCAAACAGAAAATATGTAAAAAATGACATTAAGGATTTGGAAACTATTGTGGTAAATTGGTGGTAATTTGTGAAATCTTTTCAAAAAGCTTTTTTTCAAAAAAACAAAAGGTGCTATATGACGCCAACACATGCCCTTAGGGCATGTATGTGTGCCATATGCCCCCAATTTTCTTTTTCAGGGGTGCAGCAGGGTGTTCTTGAGACACCCCTTCACCCTTGGAAAAATTCCTAATTTGTGATGAGCAAAATGGTAATCGCAAATTAAACCTTCATTCCTATGAGTCTCCTAGCCCATGGAAATGAATGGGTAACTTGCAATTAGCAATTTGCTCATCGCAAATTAGGAATGGTAAAGAATCGCTATTTATTCCTTAAAATTCGCTATTTAGGAAATGTAAAATATTTTGATGATACATATGGCAGTTCATCTCTAACAAGATAAGAAGCTTAGGGATACATTTATGATGACTGGCGCATCACCAGGGATGTGACAGTCATCCTGCGCCGCTGTTCCGCCACCCATGGTGTGCTGCATTTACAATGCAAACAAAAACAGGTCCCAACAGGTATTATTTGAAAGACTGTTTCAATAGGAGTATGCCACAGGCATTACTGAGAACAGAACACAAGGAGTCAGAGGTTTGAAAAAAGGGTGGTATTATTCACCAAGGGTAAGGGGTAATGCATTTACAGTTAAGACAACACTGTAAAGATTAGATCTTGTGACAACCCAGTGGCACTTGGTGCAAGGTGCTATATACAGTTTTTAAGTGAAGTGAGAAGTGCAAGTGCTTTTAAAAACAGCATAAGTGGCGCATACATGAAAATATGTACATCATTTTAAAGCTTCAATTACAGAACAAGTTACAATCACTTGGAAAATAGTTATTTTCGGGTAAGAGCTTTAAATGCGATATGCGTCATATGATTCAGGCTGTGTGGTCGACGGCGTTTCGATCCCCGTGAGTTGGGATCGTCATCAGGACGGGGTTGTCGATGGGTACAGTGCTGTGGACAAAGGAGGGGAGTCATGAGCAGGGGCAAAAGGCGGGCAGGGAGAGGAAGGTGAGGGGTGGGGGAATTTGTATTCGGACTGAATCGTATTTAGGTCTATCGTGAGAAAAGGGAACGTGGCTGTTGTGGTGGCCAGAAAGGGAAGGAGAGTGCTACTTGGGGGTGACTAGTGTGGAATGGTTGGCCCGGCGAGGAGGAGACCTTTCAGTGGAATGGTGATCCACATATAAGGAAATACACTTACAAGGAGCCAGATGGTATGGCGAGGCTGGCGGCACTCGGCTGTTAATAGCGTCAATTGCTGGTGGGAAAATACCAACGTTAGTATTGAACCGCAGGGGTGTAACAGGATAGAAAGGGAAGGTCTGACGGTGCGATTACCTGGTCGCGGTGCGTCCTAGGACTGCTCACAAAGTTGGGCAGCGTCTGGAAAAGGAGAGAGAGCGCGCATGCGGTCAGTTAGGTTGTAGCTCCGTGATCAAGCAGGCGCTGACTCCTGCGTGCGATCTGGGTGTGCAGTCTCTAGGAGAGGCTCTTACCTGAAGACATGAATAGCGCAGATGGCAAAAGCTCATCTGGCGTGGCTGGTCGGCAATGAATGCGGGAGCAGACCGCGCATTCCCCGTGTCCTGGATTATGTCCATGCCGCAGCGCGAGGGGGGCGGGGTGCGGGCGCAGGCCAGGGGCGGGGTTTTGGAAGGTGGGGGATGTGTCGCGAGGCCATTGGTGTGAATGCGAGAAGGGGGCGGGAATGGGAAGGGCCGGGGAGGAGAGGTAGGGCGTGGGTTTTGGTTCCTATGGAAACCCAATTAAACAGGAAGGAAAAAACAGTATCAGAAAGCCGTAAGGGCGGGCGGTAGCGCTAGGGGAGGTGTCAGCAGAGTTGTGCGACCAATAGGAGGCATGTGCATGCCCTACCTCTCCTCCCCGGCCCTTCCCATTCCCGCCCCCTTCTCGCATTCACACCAATGGCCTCGCGACACATCCCCCACCTTCCAAAACCCCGCCCCTGGCCTGCGCCCGCACCCCGCCCCCCTCGCGCTGCGGCATGGACATAATCCAGGACACGGGGAATGCGCGGTCTGCTCCCGCATTCATTGCCGACCAGCCACGCCAGATGAGCTTTTGCCATCTGCGCTATTCATGTCTTCAGGTAAGAGCCTCTCCTAGAGACTGCACACCCAGATCGCACGCAGGAGTCAGCGCCTGCTTGATCACGGAGCTACAACCTAACTGACCGCATGCGCGCTCTCTCTCCTTTTCCAGACGCTGCCCAACTTTGTGAGCAGTCCTAGGACGCACCGCGACCAGGTAATCGCACCGTCAGACCTTCCCTTTCTATCCTGTTACACCCCTGCGGTTCAATACTAACGTTGGTATTTTCCCACCAGCAATTGACGCTATTAACAGCCGAGTGCCGCCAGCCTCGCCATACCATCTGGCTCCTTGTAAGTGTATTTCCTTATATGTGGATCACCATTCCACTGAAAGGTCTCCTCCTCGCCGGGCCAACCATTCCACACTAGTCACCCCCAAGTAGCACTCTCCTTCCCTTTCTGGCCACCACAACAGCCACGTTCCCTTTTCTCACGATAGACCTAAATACGATTCAGTCCGAATACAAATTCCCCCACCCCTCACCTTCCTCTCCCTGCCCGCCTTTTGCCCCTGCTCATGACTCCCCTCCTTTGTCCACAGCACTGTACCCATCGACAACCCCGTCCTGATGACGATCCCAACTCACGGGGATCGAAACGCCGTCGACCACACAGCCTGAATCATATGACGCATATCGCATTTAAAGCTCTTACCCGAAAATAACTATTTTCCAAGTGATTGTAACTTGTTCTGTAATTGAAGCTTTAAAATGATGTACATATTTTCATGTATGCGCCACTTATGCTGTTTTTAAAAGCACTTGCACTTCTCACTTCACTTAAAAACTGTATATAGCACCTTGCACCAAGTGCCACTGGGTTGTCACAAGATCTAATCTTTACAGTGCTGTCTTAACTGTAAATGCATTACCCCTTACCCTTGGTGAATAATACCACCCTTTTTTCAAACCTCTGACTCCTTGTGTTCTGTTCTCAGTAATGCCTGTGGCATACTCCTATTGAAACAGTCTTTCAAATAATACCTGTTGGGACCTGTTTTTGTTTACATAATACACCCATCCCAACGTGGTTTATGGGTTACCTCCTGTGCTTCCTACAAGCATTTACAATGCGGCGCAGCATGGGGCAAAAATGGCACAGATGTGTGACGCATATGTGCCGTAAAGGTGGCGCATTGCTGGAGTTGTATTGCAAGTGCGATGCAGCTCCAGCAAGGCTCAGGGGTGCCGCATCTCCACAATGCTGCGTCAAGACCTATGCCAGCTTCAAGCAGGCGCAGGGTTTTGACGCAGCTTTCTCCTATCTGATTGTAAATGCGGCACACCATGGGTGGCAGAGCAGTGGTGCACGTTAACTGGTGCATGCCTGGGGATGTGCCATTTAATAGAAATCTGGCCCTTTACATTTAAGTATGTGCAGGGGACACAGAGTCGGTGAGGCTTATCCAAGGTTAAGAAGAGATGAGTCCTGTTCAGTGAATAATTAGACATAGGCTTCACCTGCTCAGCATTGCTGGACATGGCTAAATAATAGCTGCTAAATGTTAATCTTGTTAAACAATTTTACTAATATAATCTCTGAGATTTGTCTCTTACTCTGCAACATCTCATTGTTGTTATCTTTCTTTAAAGATAAAGACAACCTCAACATGAGCGACAATCTGCAATCAGTTGATTTTGACCTCATCATTGAACTTGTAATTGAAACATCAGTGGATGTTGATCCTTTGGATGATTTAAATCCTGAGGATGAAGAAGAGCGTGATGAGGATGCAGATTTGTTCGAACTATATGATATAGGATGGGAAGCTGACCTGCTTGAGCCTTTGGAAATATAAACATTTATTTTTAAAATTTATAATTAATAAAAAGTAAAAAGGTAAACCGTTTAATTTAAAAATAAAGACACCTTCAAAAACAGGTTATGTGTAGTGTCTTCAATAAAATATTAAAATATGTTCATAAAATTAGATCAGATTCACATATAAAATAGCATAGATTCTTTTCTGGTATTTTTGTATTGTAAGATTGCCAATGACTAAAAAATCTTCAAATTAAAATGTCAAGTAGTGTGTTAAGTTTTTGATCACTGTTATTGATTTACTGTTTGGTAATAATGTTTATTAACATTTTTTATTATATTTTTCCTCAGATTCAACTGCAGATCATTTCAAGATTTTACCATGCCTACAACACAAAGACAGATTAAGGCTGCAAAACGTGAAAGACAGCAGGTGAAAACAAAAACCCAGCAGTCCTCTAACAAAAAGATTTCTCAAGCCACGAAGAAAGCACCGGGTAAGAGCTCTAAATATTTCATAAGAAATATTTGTAATAAAAAAAATATTACTACAGAAAATGTTTCTGTCCATAACACGACAAGGAAATCAAATGGAAAGAAAAGGACAATGAAAAATGTTACTGCTAGAGCAAGAGATAAATCTGTGCATGATAGTAGAAGGAAACAACAGTTTAGGGAGATTCGTAAACGAATGTTCCGCAACAGGATAATTGGCAATTTGTTAAAAAATATTAAGAAAGGTCAACAGAAACTAGTTTTTTATAAGAGAAAAAAAATAGTTGAGAAAGTTATTGATCAGGCATTTGAAATTAAACGTAAGTTATTTATTTTGACAATCAATAGAATTAGGAAGCTAAACAAGGCAATTTTTGATTTCAAAAGAAATAGTAGATGGAAGAGAATAGTTAATCGTAGTAATTTTTGTGAAGTTTTTTCTGGAGAATGGATGCATAGTTCAAGCTCTGAGGCATTTTTTAATGAGGAGAGTTATTTCCAGGATAATGATTTGGTGCATGCAGTTGACACCAGTGGTCGTGCTTATGAAGTGAAAGATGGTTGTCCAGTTGAAAAAGAAAAACTTGTGACAACAGAGGCAGAAGAGGTGTTAGGTAATGAGGTTTTAGGAAGACGTGCTAAGGGTCCTGTGTACACCTGGAAGTGTAGTAGTATTTGCAGTGTGCGACAGGATTCCATCAATTTGCTTTGTGATTTTGTACGGTCATTTAACAAAAAAAGTTTGAAGCAGAAAATGATGTTGTTGCAAGAATTAGATCCTTGCAGAGTAAGAGAAGTGACAGGTTTGCATGGTCATTCACTGGCTTGTCTTTCCAGGAGAGTATGCCAGAGTGTTTTTCATCATTTCAGGATGCTAGCAGTGCATCATAACAAAGTGAGGAAATTAGTTAGAATGTTGTATTATGCTAAGAGTCCAGCAATTATGCTGAAACAATTATGCGCTGCTCTTTTGCATGGTTCTGAAATAGATGTGAAGAATATGTGTGAAGAAATTGAGTTTTGTTACTTTGGAAGTAAAGAGGAGAATGTTGAAATTGAGCAAGAAGTAGAGGGTCATGTGGAAGATAGTGTACAGGTTTCCAGTACAGATAATTTCCAGAGGGAAATTGCGACGTTTGAGGTGAAATCAAGTGAGAGGCCTAATTTCACTTGTGTGTGTTGTCGACGCACTTATTATAAGAATCAGACTAAGTTAGTGGATTTATATGCAAAAAGTGAAAGGGAAAATAATAGTGAATGGAAGGATTTTGCAACATACTTGATGGTAGAAAATTGTTTTGATTTGGGATTGGATCAACGTGTGTGTACTTATTGTTGTAACAAATTAAAACAAAACCAGATGCCTGCTAGAGCAGTTCATAATAATCTGGAATTGGTTGAGATTCCTTCTGAATTGAAGGACTTAAATACTTATGAATCTATTTTGATTCAAAGTATCCATCCCTTTCAGGCTATTGTAAGAATGGAGCCAAAGACAGGGAAATTGCCTCCATCAGATTTACAGAGAGGATTAAAGGGAAGAGTTGTTTATTTGCCTCTAGATTTCAAGAAAAACATTAACACAATTGGAGTAGAAAAAGTGGAAGAGGAACCTCTGGTTATCTTAGTTAATGGGGTTCCGACAAAGAATAAGAAAATATGGCAAGATTTAGTAGATGTTAGGAAAGTTAAAAAGGCAACATTGTATTTGAAAAAAAATAATAAATACTATAAGAATGTATATGTTGCAGAAGAGGAAGTAAGTGAGGAAGAGGATAGCGATTTGTGTGCTGGTCAAATTGAGAAAGTAGAACCCTCTACTAGTGAAGAAATATATGAACATTATAGTGTTCATCCTTTGCATTCCAAGGAAGTCATGGGGAATGCTATTGAGTTGTTTCAAATGAAACAAGCCAAAGGGAGTCCCATTAGTGTTTGGGAGGAAAGTTTGGAAGCTCGGTGTTTCCCACAGCTTTTTCCAACAGGTCAGGGAGGAAGATATGATGAGCGACCTCATCAAATTCCTGCTTCTGAATACCGGACTTTGCGATTGTATGCAGGAGATGCTAGGTTTCGACAATGCATTCCTTATTTGTTTCATCTCCTGTTTGAAAGCGATCTGTCTGGACTGTCATATGCAGTGAACCACATCTTGAAAAGTGGTATACACATGCAAAACATCTCGGCAAGTGACTTTATGGATAAAGTCAATGTCCAAGATAGTATTTTGGATTCTCACCTGATTAATCTCATGGCGTGTCAGCGTGGTACTAATGAGTACTGGTACCGTCGTCATGGTGATTTAAAATGTATGCTGAGGAACTTAGGTACTCCCACATGGTTCCTCACTCTGAGCTGTGCCGAGTATGGCTGGGAAGACTTACTTGAATTTCTACGAGAGGCAAATGCTAACGTAGATAACATCGAATTCAAGACACCCGGAGAACTGTGCTCTTTGGATCCAGTTAATGTATGTAGGTACTTCAATCATAGATTTGAAGCTATGATGTCTTTCATCATGAATAAGAAGAATCCACCTCTTGGAGAGGTGTTGGATTTCTTCTGGAGAAAGGAGTACCAAGCAAGAGGTGCTCCTCATATACATATGTTGCTGTGGATCAAGGATGCACCTAAATTTGGAATGGATCCAGATGACTCAGTGATGAGTTTCATCCAACAGTATTCTACGTGTGCTGTTCCAAACGCAAAGGAGAAGAAAAGCCTAAGAGAAAAAGTTCTGCGTTTCCAAAGCCATCGATGTGGAAAGTACTGCCGTCGTAAATTCCGAAACAAGGACAAGTTCTACACTAAATGTCGTTTCGGCTTTCCACGACCGGTGATTTCTAAAGGAAGAGTAAACAGTTTGATGTCTTCGCTGCGACACAATGTCATGAAGAAATCACCTAAAAACACTTACAATTTGAAGAGGAACGAAGAGTCCAAGTACATCAACGACTACAACCCGGTGATTTTGTCCATGTGGAATGCTAACATGGATATACAGTTTGTGGCTGATAACTGTATGGCTGTGGCTCGGTATGTGACGTCTTACATCACCAAAAAAGAGAAGACAGAATTGAAGGATATGTGGGAGGACATTTCCCATGAAAAGAGCCTCAGCAAGAAGTTGTACAGTTTCAGTCTGAAGATGTTGTCGCATCGAGAAATCGGAGCGTACGAATGTTCTGACCGGTTGTCTTCAGCAAGTCTCTATGCCAAGTCCAGGAGTATCGTTTGGGCGAGTCTTGGTCTTGCTGCAACACGTAATCGAGTTCTCAAACCTGTGCGGGAAATTGAGTATTTGGCGGAAAAGGAGCCAAACAGTACCGACATTTTGAAGACAAACATGTTGGATACATATTATCCAAATCGAAGCAGTCACCTCGAGAATGTTTGTCTGTATGAGGTTCTGCAAAATTACATATTCAAGAGGAACATCAAAGAAGATACTGAGAAAGGAGTGTATGCTGTAATAGGAAGTGAGGGATGTCTGGTCAAGCAAAGAAAATGCCACTTGATAAACCATCGAAAATTGAGTGGCGAATCTCCTGAAAAAAAGGAGTTTTTCTATTTAGCACTTTTGCAACTTTTCAAGCCTTGGCGTGCAGAAGAGGAACTGCTTGGAGATTTCCTCTGTTACGAAGACTCTTTCAATGCCGCCAAGGAGACCATAGAATGTCCTGCTTTTCCCAAATATGTAGAAATGTTGAATGCGGAAATTGAGCAGGAAGCAACAATTGCAGCCGAGATTGCCAGAGACAGTTCTCAGGACAGTCAGAGTTCTGCTTCATTGAGTCAGGATCCACTAGGAGGACCTCTTATCGAAAATGAAGCTGCCACTGCTATGAATGAAGTGGAAAGAGCCATGGCACATGCTCAAGAGGATGCGGTTAACTTAGAAGAGTTGGAAAGGCAACTCAACGTTGAGCAGAGGAAAATATATGACGAAGTTACCATGCAAATTGATCATGGATTAAGTCATGATAAGAAAGAGTGCTCATGTACGTCGTTGAAGCCTGTCCGACTGTACGTGAGTGGAGAAGCGGGAACTGGAAAAAGTTTCCTTATTAAAGCAATTTCATGCTATTTGCAGGAAAAGACAGAGTCATCGCTGTCTTGTGTTGTCACTGCTCCAACTGGACTGGCAGCACATAATATTAAAGGGATTACTTTACATCGTTTACTGATGCTGCCAGTGGAGCATGACAACAAATTAGAATATCACAAGCTATCTGGAGATGCTTGTTTTGAAGTTTCAAGAATCTTGAGGAAAATGAAACTTCTTATCATTGACGAAGTAAGCATGGTTTCCAATGTCATGCTTGCCTTTGTGCATTTGAGGATGCAAGAAGTTCTCAAAACAGAGTATGATGTGTTATTTGGTGGCAAACACATCATTGTTTTCGGAGATCTTTTGCAGCTGACACCAGTGAAAGGGCAACCTGTGTTCAAAATGCTCACGCATGAAGATACCAGGAAGTGCCTAGGCAGCATTGGCAACGTCAATATATGGTTAAACTTCAATTATGCTGAACTGCATGAAAATATGCGTCAGGCGAAGGATGAAGTTTACAAGACTATTCTACAAGATGTTAGAATTGGAAAAGTGACCGAGCATGGGAAAGAAGCTTTACATGCACGATTACTGTCAAATTTATATCCAGAACAAGATGTTGTGCCTGAGAATATTTTTCAGAAAATTACTGAAAAGAAATCTGGAATATGTTTGATGCCAACTCTTGCAGAATGTGCCAAATTTAACAACAAAATGTTGCATTTAGAAAAGCAACAGATTGTGAAACTGGAAGCTATTGATAGAGTAGAGCATATGGGATCAACAATTATTTTGTCTGAGAATCTGAAAACAAAATTGGATTCATTAGAGAAGAGTATATCTAAAACTGCAGGTTTTGAAAAGACTCTGAATGTGTGCTTGAACTGCCGTATAATTTTAAGAAGGAATTTACATGTTGAAAGAGGTCTGGTAAATGGATCAATGGGTAATGTTGTTGATTTTGTGAAATACAGAAATAGAGATGGAATTGAATTTTTAAAAATTAAATTTGATGGCATTGAGGAAGTACAGCTAATTGCTCGTTGTTCTGCTAGATTTTTGCTTGTAAAAGACTTATATGTTCGCCGTAAGCAGTTTCCTGTTTGCTTGGCATATGCGGTGACAATCCCTAAATCGCAAGGTTTAAGTGTAGACAGTGCATTGGTGAATATTGGCAGTTCTGTGTTCAAGGAGGGTATGGCATATGTGGCATTGTCACGAGTTAGAACTTTATCGGGATTGTACTTGATTGAGTGTGATGTCACAAACATTTGTGCAGATCTAGATTGTGTTAAGGAATACAATAGGTTAAGAAGAGAGTATGCGCCACATTTGCCTCAGTTTCCTTTGTTTGAGAAACGTCTGGTAGGCCGGAAACGAAGAAATGAGAACAATACTGGGGAGGTTATAGCAAAAAGACAAAAAGTGAATGAACCTAAAATTACAAGCAGAAACAAAAAGGATTCTGTTGAAGATGTTGTTGGTTTTCAGTTTGAAAACAGTTCTGGTGTCAACTGCTATGCTAATGTAGTAATTAATGTTTTGTTTTCTCTAAAAAATGTAAAAGAAGAGATTGTGGTCAATTCTGATCAAAGATTTTGCGGTTTGTTAAATTCTGTGTTAGAGAAATGTACCACTGATAGAAGAAACATAGAAAGTGTGTCTGAAATTCGAAATCTGTTAGACAGATGTTCAGGCCAAACACAATTCTCTCAAAATATTCAGCAAGATTGTCAGGAGTTTTTAATGTATATGCTTGATGTATTACATGCTGAAGGTGTAGATGTAGATCAGCTGTTTGGGCTTTCTTATCAATGGCAGCATGACTGCGAGAACTGTATGATATCAAGTACTACTAGTGTAGACTCAGAAAGATTTATATATTTAACTTTGCCAGACAGTAAATCAGTCTCCTTTAATAAGCTAGTAAAAGCTGCTAATCACAACATGGAGTGTAGCCAATGTAAATCTGAAATGATGTCCACATTATTTATACGAACATATGGCCAGTACGTCATTTTAATGTTCCAACGATGTAGGCCTGATGGAACAAAATTGACAACTTTAATAAAAAAATTTGTAGCTTCGCAGTTGTCAATATCAGGAAGTACTTTTGTAACTATAGCAATTATATATCATGACGGCCCTTCAATATCATCAGGACATTACACAGCTTATTTAAAGTCTAGAAATGGCTGGTCATTCTGCAATGATTCTGTTTTAATTTTCAAAAAAAAATTGCCGTATGACCTTAAAAACTCTTACCTGGTGTTTTTAAAACCAAAATTTTAGGGAAATAATCTCGGGATGTGCTCTGTGGAATTTCAAGAAGTTCTAATGGCTCCTACACAATTTGGCCTTGAGGATAAGTGTAGTTCAGAGACATAACTTCTAATCATAGGACTGGACATCATGGAGATATATGTGCACTTTGAATGAGTTCAGAAAAACTGTTTCTTTTTATAAGCTAATTGAAGCAGCCAATCAAAACATGGAGTAGAGGGAATGTAAGTCTGCAATGCTGTCTACTGTTTTACATTGCTTTGTGATTAAAAGTGATGTAGAGAATTAAATAATTGTTGTAGTCATAGAGGTAGTGTAAGTCTGCTTCATATTAAGCAGTATCAGTGTCATAGGAAATGTAGAACATGACTGAGCAAGAAGGGGAAGATATTACTATTCCAGGATTGTGAAAATGATCTTCAACATTTTAATTCTGAAAGTTGCGGGAATGCCAAATGATGGGATTGGCTAACAAGAAATCCAAGAGTTATACATGGCTCTGACAAGATTTGGCCTTGTGGAATCTTGTGGTAGAGAGCAAGAAGTCATTTATTGTATGTAACATGTTTTTAAAAACGATGGAGATTTTCTTTCAGAAAGTGGTGGGCTGAAAGTAATAACAGCACAAAAGAGTGTAAGCTATTCATAGGACATCCTTGGACGTCATGGAAAGTAAGTTAACTTTAAGGAGTTCTGATTTTTGATTTCTGATCTTGTATGGGTTTTTTAAACACAATCATTTTGATTGTGTTTTTTTTTCCCCGCTGTTACATGATGAATACCTTCAAGTCACTGTTTTTAGTGAATTTTGATACATTCTGAGAACAGCAAAAATAAACCATTTAACATGTATAATTAATTCTGTACTGTTTGCATTTATGATGTATATGTAGAACTGTGTAGAAGGCATGGAGAAGGTGAGGCTTCTGTAAGTGTCAAAGTTGTTGCATGCAGTGCTGCACTTCTGCGTATTCTTTGATATGCTAGACTACATCTGCACAATGAGATACCTAAGCAAAGGAAACACAAGTGATGTGATTGTGAAATGAGCAAAATAAATTGCATGTATTTCAATTACATCACCTGTGTTTCCTATCATTACGAATCACATTGTGCAGATCAAGTTTAGGTCTGTCCAGGGAAACATAGGAGGTTTGGACTTTGTTGAAGATTGCAGTGGACATGACTCACTTCATTGGTAGACCTTCACATGTATTATGTCTTCTATTCTCTTCAACAACTCGAAATTTCATCTGCAACCCTGAGTAGGCCTCACCTGAAACAAAACTCTGGATAGTAGACATCTTATTGGCATCCTGAAGCAATTATTTTAAATTTTAGTGTCTTGCGACACTTTTCTGAGACAACAGCAATGCAAAAGATGCACCATGTTTTAAGATAGGCCTCACTTCATCTGCATCAAGATAGTGTTAGTTTAAAATGTATATCTTTAGGACTGTGTAGCTTCTGTAAGTGTCAAAGTTATTGAAAAACTGTTTGTCCTTCAATCTTTGCCCTTGTCTTTTGTAATTTTTTAATACATGTTTTTATATTTTTCAAATGTTTGTTCTCTCTTTCACAGATTGAAAGTATAAAAATAAAAAGTGAGGAATTTAACGACAATTATAAGGTAAGTATTTTGTACTCTTTTCGTTACATTTCTATCACATTGAACTACTATTAGTTCCACTGCTTCATTTCTTTAATCCTCAGTTTCCTGCCTTTGCTACTTCCCTCATTCCTTTCTCTATTAACTACTTACTCAACTCCTTCCACTCTTTTTCTCAGTCCCTCTCTTCTCATAGTTCCTCACTCTTGTTCACTCACTCCGTCTCTATTACTCTTAGTGTCTTTGACTGATCACTGTATCACTATTTGTTCATAATGCTTTCTCTGTGTAGTTGAAGCACACTAAGGGGATATTATGAATGCAGCCAATAAAATTATTGCTCTTTTTATTGGCAGAAAACTGGTGCAAAAGCGGCTTTAGCGGCAGTTTTCTGCCGCAAAAGCAGCTTTAGCGACACATTTCTGCCGATAAAAGCTGCAAAACTTTTATTGCCTATGTTGATAATATGCCCCTATGTTATTTACATTAGGGCTATATTGTCCAGTATAACTATCAAAATTGCTCTCCAAAGACACCAGGCAAAGCAGACGCTCCCTCAAACAGATCACCAAGTGCAATTTACCCTACTTACAATCTAGCCTGTTCTCTGTCGAGACTTTAGCAATCTTTAGACCACAAGATAAGATTTTTTTACATGGAAGAGCCATACGTATTGCAATTCTACTTAAGAAACAAGCATTGGCATAGACAATAGGTCTCGGCTTTGGGACTTTATACGTGTTTAGCCATGCAACAGTTGATGTTGCTGCACCAAGGATATTATGCTGCATAACTAAAGACTTAGAAGGTCCCAAAGTCGATACCTATTGGCTATGCCAATGCTTGTTTTTCTTTCACTTCGTTATCTATTTTGTTTTTCACAATTATACCCTCTTCTGTCTGTTCTTTGGTAAATAGATCTATTAAATAGTATCTCTTCTTTACTCCCTATAGCTGTCTTTCTTGAAACATCACTCTCTGTTTACTTTCCTTATACTTACTCTTTTTTTAAAAAAAAAAATTTTTTTGGGTTAGCTCCCGGTACGCGTACCGGGAAGCTAAACCGGAAGCGAACCAAAAGAAATAGAGCTTGCCAGAGTGCTAAACATTCTAGCAATTTTTTTGGAAAGGGAAGGTAGTTCTGAAAAGAACTTTTTTTTTTATATTTTTGTTGTTTTATATTTTTTTTGTATTTTTTTTGTATTTTTTGTTTTTTTTGTATTTTTTGAACGATTTTATATTTTTTTTGTTTTTTTTTGGGGGGGGGGAAACAACAAAAAACAGGCGTTGAAAAGGGCTCAACAGGAGCAAAAAAAAATTACTGGGGGCGGTTAGGGCAATCATGGTGTTCATACGCCAGGTTCAGTGCATTGATGCTCATGTTGCCACAAGCTAATAATCCACGACAGCGCATACATAAGTGTATCATGTTCCCAAAATTGGGCTGGATATTTGGCACAGTTTCCCGTGCCTCCTCTGGTGATAAAGAAACCGATGTTGCTGGTCTCGTCACAGGAGTTGGTCGAGGATTGTCCATCATATCCCTTAATTCCGCCCGGCTGTAATTTAAGGGATGTTTCCTCGTCATATGCCTATGCATGGTATGATTACCGTAGCTGTATTTTTTGTCCGTCCCTCTGGACAATTGTTCCTTGCATATGAGGCATGTTGCATACCTGGCATTGACCTTTTTTTGGCCACGAGGGATGGAAAAAAACTGCCAGATGAAACTGGGTTTCTTTCTTGAAACCCGGGGCAACTCTTCAAGAAATTGTGGTTGTTCTCCCTCCTCATCCATCTCTTCATCTTCCTCCTCAGTGTTGATAACCACCTGGGGAGGTGGTCCTCTCTTCCCATGAGGAGGTGGAGGTGGTGGTGGGGGTGCACCAGCTGAAGCAATCAGTGAAGCCATTTTCATACAATCAAAATAGGTCTTCCAAGAAGCAAAATAGGTCTTCCTCTCACAATAATGAAAGTCAGAGTGAGGAAAGAAGGAGTGGTTTTCATCATTTGGAAAAAACAATACTTCTCAACCAATGAAAAGTGTTATTTTTAGGTCACCTGACCTAGCCTTCCATAATTATGAAACTAAAAGTGAAATGAACCAATGAAAAGCTTTATTAACAAGTCACATGACCTCTAACTTTCATGTTACGCGCTGCGGAACGCTCCCCGGTTAGCTTCCGGTTCGCTGCGCTTCGCGCCTCGGTCCGCGCCCCGGGACACTTCCGGGTGCGCTAACGCAGTACGTCACAAGACGCATTTCGCGGCAACGCGATACGTCGCGCTTTCGCGCCGCGGATCGCTTCCGGGGAGTTGCGTTTCGCGCCTCGGTCCGCGCCCCGGGGCACTTCCGGGTGCGCTAACGCAGTACGTCATAAGACGCATTACGCGGCAACGCAATACCGTCACTATGTTGATTTGTTACCGGTTCGCGGACGGGATCGCGGAATCGAATTGAGCTAACTGGAAGCTTCCCGGTTAGCGGACCGGGAGCGAAACAAAAAAAATATTTAAAAAAAAATTATTAATAAACATATAAAATATATTTTTGGATTTAAAGAATAATACATTTTACTTCTGTAGATATTAGCTTTTAAAGAACCAATGAAATTCACTGAAAAAACCATAGGTTATAGACCATATATAGTTAGGAATTAGCATTTACAAAACCTTGAAAATTCACTGAAAAAACCATAGGTTATAGACCATATATAGTTAGGAATTAGCATTTAAAAAACCTTATTTTACTCACACAAAACCATTGAAATTCCATATATAGTTAGTTGTACTAACTATATATCGCGCACCCGCAATCCACTGCTGATGATGTCACATATTACATCATTCATGACATGGTCAGTGACATCACTGATGACATCACTGATGACATCTCAAATGACATCACTGATGACATCACTGATGACATCTCAAATGACATCACTGATGACATCACTGATGACATCTCAAATGACATCACTGATGACATCACTGATGACATCTCAAATGACATCGCTGATGACATCACTGATGACATCTCATTTGACATTACTGATGACATCACTGATGACATCATTCATGTGATTATACGATGAAGCTCTTCAGACTCTAATATAACCTTAGATACAGTAAGTGTAAACAGACACTCACAGACTGTCACTCATCCATAGAGTTACACACACACCTAGTCAGTCATGGAAAGAATCAATCACACATCCATTTTCTCAACTATACAGTTATACACACCTTACTTATTCAAAGATATACTAACACATATTTACTCTCTTATGCAATCCCTGATACAAGTTCACAATGATCCATACAGCCACTCACACATTCACTGGCTCTTATGCACAGTTATTTATATATGTCAACTCTCACATGTACTGTGTTTTACATATGTACTTACTTTTACATGCAGCACTGAGATATCCATTCACTCACCCATACACTCATGCACACAGTCAACCGCCCATACAGCTGTTTCCACATGCACTTTTGAACCCATACATCTAGTGAATCAACTGCTCACACATCTATGCACAGAGTCATACACCTCCCAGCCATCCATACACACTCTCAGTCTCCCATACAAATACGTAGGCAACCAATCAATAACGCATATAGTTAATCATATAGCTAATGATCAACACATGCAGCAGTTTATAGAACAACAAAGATAATGATGCACAAATTGAGACAGTTTAGTCACTAACCCATGCACTCAGTGAGACACATTTAACCACTCACTCATACAGTCAGTCATGCACCTAATAAATCCTTCATCCAGACATTTATACATCCACTAATTCTTAAATATGTAAGACATATTTTAACTTTACAGAATTATACAGTCACTGGATGACGTCATCAGTGATGTCATCAGTGATGTCATTTGAGATGTCATCAGTGATGTCATCAGTGATGTCACTGACCATGTCATGAATGATGTAATATGTGACATCATCAGCAGTGGATTGCGGGTGCGCGATATATAGTTAGTACAACTAACTATATATGGAATTTCAATGGTTTTGTGTGAGTAAAATAAGGTTTTTTAAATGCTAATTCCTAACTATATATGGTCTATAACCTATGGTTTTTTCAGTGAATATATATATATATATATATATATATATATATATATATGCTGTTCGCGTGCTACTCAAAGGTGGACACCTTCGAGCATTGATTTATACGCGGCCGTCCAGCCGCGGAGTATGCACCACCCCGGTACCCTGGGGGTCACTAAAGTGAAGCAGCAGTCGTACTTGGAATCAAGGACGGGCCCACTTGTGGAGTCCATACAGGACTTGATTGTGTGCTTCCCGGACCACACTTCCCAGAATGCACAGTCTCATTTGAGCCTCCCATCGGTGGGTGTGTTATATATAAAATGGAGAAGTGGGTCGGCGGTTGCGCACACCGCTTCCGTTAAAGCCCCTGAAGAGAAGCATATGGAGCTTCGAAACGCGTCGGGCAGATCCCTTACGGAGCGGCATCTACAAGTGGATCCCCGTCCTCACCTATACATAAACCATGCTGCTGTTCGCGTGCTACTCAAAGGTGGACACCTTCGAGCATTGATTTATACGCGGCCGTCCAGCCGCGGAGTATGCACCACCCCGGTACCCTGGGGGTCACTAAAGTGAAGCAGCAGTCGTACTTGGAATCAAGGACGGGCCCACTTGTGGAGTCCATACAGGACTTGATTGTGTGCTTCCCGGACCACACTTCCCAGAATGCACAGTCTCATTTGAGCCTCCCATCGGTGGGTGTGTTATATATAAAATGGAGAAGTGGGTCGGCGGTTGCGCACACCGCTTCCGTTAAAGCCCCTGAAGAGAAGCATATGGAGCTTCGAAACGCGTCGGGCAGATCCCTTACGGAGCGGCATCTACGAGTGGATCCCCGTCCTCACCTATACATAAACCATGCTGCTGTTCGCGTGCTACTCAAAGGTGGACACCTTCGAGCATTGATATATATATATATATATATATATATATATATATATATATATATATATATGTATATATATATATATATGAACCCCACGCTCACCCTCAAAAGAAAGAATGGGCCCGACATGTGCTGGCTCCCACCAGGATTTATTCCGCGTAAAATAACAGCAAAGTCCAGGCTGTCAAATGAAATGGAATCTAAGAAGCGTCAATCATACGAGATGATGTAATGTAATTTGTGGTGATATTAGGTGGACACGTTAATCGCCCACTTGGGCAGCATTGAATGAAAGAGTATGATACCTTTGAAATGAAATACCTAAAAATAGAAATTGTGCATGGTGCGAGATAAGCCCACTTGGGTGCAATTGAAGAATATATAACGATAATACATAGTGATCACTAGAACATGTATCGATCACATGTGAAATTTTCACAAATAATGGTTGTTACCAATGTCGAATTTGCTCACTTGGGCAAAACTTATCTGACATGAGATTATGATACCCATCCTTCATATTATTATCATGTTATGATGTTATTTTAAGTTGCTTTAATTCTTTTGTTTGACGCAATGGAACCTAATATATCACCAGGTACACTGCCAAACAGTATGAAATTGACACTGGTTGATGTTGTTAGACACTCTAAGATGGCCGCCATTTCAGGTCTTGAACTTGCTTGTGAAAGGACGGGTAGTCCTAATTTTATGTTTTTCAACTTTGTATCACTTTATAAAGCACAAATGAACAAACTGATGTCACCCGTGACCAAGGTGCGGCGGCACCAAAATGCGTCGGGCGTTTTTGACCATTTTGCTTAAATAAAATCATCACGCATATGAATTTGAGGCTTGAGTTTCCTTCTTTGAATGTGAAAGTTGGTGCAAAGAATTATTGAGGATCGCCTCCTCGCTCGAGCCCGCCGCCATCAAGAAGGTTGGGGAACCGGCGAACATAGGGGCATATTATCAAGCCTGTGCGATAAAATTATCGCCGCTTTATCGGCCGATAAAGCGGCGATAATAGGCTTGATAATATGCTCTATGGAATTCCAATCGAAGCCCATGTTAGATGTCTTCACATCTAACATGGGCTTCGATTGGAATTATCAGACGTGATGTGCAGGCAATCGACATCTGACAGGAAGGAAAAGGCCGTTTTTTTTTTTACTAATGACGTCACCACACTAAAATACGTGGAAAAAGATAGGCGTGTAAATAGCATTCCGTTGTAACGCATGCGTGGTAAAGGCATGCGTTACAACGGAGTTCGTTGAAAAAACATACAACCGCTAGTACGATACAGCGGCTAGTCCGCATTTTATATATATGTCTTTTTTATTAGGGGTGTCCTCCGGTGGAGTCGGACGATCTACCTCTAATAAACGGTAAGTGTTCCTCTGAAGGAATGCGTCTTGAAAGTGGCTGACTGTAATGTATGATATTTCACTCAGTGACTTTCAGGCCCAGGTTCGTTAGAGAAAACAAAAAGAATAGAGCAAAATCAGTAGGCCACTGATAGGATCTCTTTTTGACCTCGCTAAAATAGAAACATTTGGAACAACCCCTCATGAGAAATATGAAACTAGTGAGAGAAACCGAGCTCGACGCCATGATGGCTGCAACATAGCTCGGCGCCGCCGCCCACCCCGCCCAAAATAACGACAAACCCTATGCAAATATTATAAATAAATACAACACACCAGCAAAGTAACAGAGTAAAACGTTTTATTAAATAACTATTACATGCCAGCCTGCTGCAACATGAAAACAACACTTCCAAAATGATCGACTACCTTTAAGAAGAAAAAAAGAATCTTTCATCTGGCAATTTTTTACTTATCCTGAAGATCAAAAGAAAGTAAATACACCAAAAGTAACCTGCACGATATGTGACTCGTTTCTCTCAAGAGGAAATCCAACAAAAAAATATTCCTTTTCCATACATACCATGGTGCGGCATGTCAAACAAGTGCACCCTGTGCAATTTGCAGAGGCATCGACAAAAGCCCTGGCCACGCTATTACCATTAGAGGTGGCCAGCACATTTTCGGATCGACGACCTGTATCTCCATCGAGTGCACAGAAGGACTTGAGATATTTAACTATATATGGTCTATAACCTATGGTTTTTTCAGTGAATTTGCTCCGCCGCCCACCCCGCCCAAAATAACGAGAAACCCTATGCAAATATTATAAATATATACAACACACCAACAAAGTAACATGGTAAAATGTTTAATTAAATAACTATTTACATGGCAGCCTGCTGCAACATCTCCGCCAGGAGACGGCGTGGGGTGCACTGGAAGGGAGAGGCGGCGCGAACGAGCCTCCCCCACCTCCCCAGGTGGAGGTTTCTCAGCTACACCTCAGCGCTTCACTGATCTCCTTGTCCTCAGTCAAGCATCAATAGTAAGATTTTCATAGGTGAGTGTAGGTTCATAGTTTGCCATCCACAGACTAAAAGCCTGGAGTGGCAGTGAAAAAACCATAACTAGGTAAGAAGGAACGCAGAGGCTGTAGAAAGGACTCTGCATATGCTTGGTCCCTGAGATGCTTCGATGTCACAGCCTTCCACAAATGTCATAAGTCCTGGATGTTGGGTGCCATAGTTGAGGGTTTGACCTAAAGACACGTCCTGTGGTGCCCTGGTCCAACCATCACATATACCTGCGCCAGGAGACGGCGTGGGGTGCACTGGAAGGGAGAGGCGGCGCGAACGAGCCTCCCCCACCTCCCCAGGTGGAGGTTTCTCAGCTACACCCCTAAAGACACGTCCTGCGGTGCCCTGGTCCAACCATCACATATACCTGCACCAGGAGACGGCGAGGGGGGGACTGGAAGGGAGAGGCGGCGCGAACGAACCTCCCCCACCTCCCCAGGTGGAGGTTTCTCAGCTGCACCCCAGCACTTCACTCGACATAGGCGGCCGGCTCCCGGGGTCCGGCGGAACTTTTAGCCCTTTGGTGACTTTTCCATTCTGGACCTTGTCCCACAATCCGTTTGACCTGAAGACACGTCCTGCGGTGCCCTGGTCCAACCATCACATATACCTGCACCAGGAGACGGCGTGGGGTGCACTGGAAGGGAGAGGCGGCGCGAACGAGCCTCCCCCACCTCCCCAGGTGGAGGTTTCTCAGCTGCACCCCAGCGCTTCACTCGACAAGCTGAGTTGCGCCCGCTCCTGCGGCACATTGCCTCGCTCGGCCAGCTCAATTACGCCTGCTCTTGCTATTACAGCGTCTCACCCGCCATCCGGCTGAATTGCACCCACTCTTGCGGTACAGCGACAGGCGGCTGCCACGGAGCTCAGGAAATGGCGGTCGGCTCCACAGACTTGGGCCTGGCCTGCAAGGATGGCTCTGGACAACCCTGGAACTCGAACGCTTCACTGCTACGGCATGGGCCCCATTCCCAAAAGCGTCTCATCAGCCTTGAAGATTCTACAAGAGTCACCGGGGCCCCCAACTCCCGCAGAGTTCCGGTGGGAAGCTTCTGCCATGATTGCTCGCAGAATGGCCACGACGTAGCCACGGGGTGCTCTCATGCTAACGCCAGTTTCAGTCTGAAACATCCAGAAACACTGTAGACTACCAATTCAATCAGTTCCGGTGGAGCCCCAACGACGTATCGCGTTGTTGCATAATGCGTCATATGACACGCCGCGTTAGCGCACCCGGAAGTCCTCCGGTGCGCGAGGCGCGAAGCGCAGCTTCCCGGAAGCAATCCGGGGCGCGGCGCGGAGCACGTAACGTAAGCATAACAGGTCATGTGACTTGTTAATAAAGCTTTTCATTGGTTTAGAAATATTTTTATGAGCATATTTGACTATTTTATTAAAGACACTACACATAACCTGTTTTTCAAGTTATGTTTAATTTTAAATGAAACGGTTTACATTTTCACTTTTTATTTCCAATAAATTTTAAAAATAAATGTTTATAGTTCCATATGCTGAAGCACGTCAGCTTCCCACCCTATGTCATACAATTCTGACAAATCGGCATCCTCATCATGTTCTTCATCATCCTCAGGATTTAAATCATCTAAGGGATCCACTTCCACTGACGTTTCAATGACAAGTTCAACGATAAGATCGAGATCAACGGATTGCTCATTATCACTCATGGTTAATGTTGTCGTTATCTTTAAAGAAAGAGAACAACAATGAGATGTTGCAGAGTAAGAGACAAATCTCAGAGACTATAATAGTAAACAGGACTCATCTCTTTTTAACCTTGGATAAGCCTCACCAACTCTGTGTCCCCTGCTCATACTTAAATGTAAAGGGGCAGATTTATGTTAACTGGCGCATCCCCAGAGATGCACCAGTTAATGTGCACCGCTGCTCTGCCACCCATGGTGTGCCGCATTTACAATGTGGAGCACCATTGAGCAAAAACAACACAGATGCGTCACGCATCTGTGCCGCAAAAGCAGCACATTGCAGGAATCACGTCGTAAGCGCGACATGTCTACTGCAATGCACAGGAGCAAGCCACACATTGCATGGTGCATCACTCCTTATGCCTGTTTCAAACAGGCGTAAGGATTTTATTCAGGAATGCTATAAAGCTGACTCAGTGAAATCTTCTAAATTTCACTGTGTTAGTTTTACAGGGCTTTCATGCAAATGAATGCCCACCCTGCAACAAAACGCCTATATGAAACCTGACGCAGGTTTCATGTGGTGTAGAAAATGAAAATGTATATGTACATAAGCGGCGTTCATTTGTGTTCACCCTCACCACTGTTGGAGTTAAAGCGAAAGTCACGGCACAGTGGCCCCGCCATCTTGCCCCCTTTTAGGCCCCATCACGAACATAGATAGCCCCACATAGCAAAACGTGATCTTATCGCCTGCCCAACTTCAGATCTGACCCCCCCCCCCTTTTGCTCTCATGTCCTGTCGGAATGTCCGGCTGTAGATTACAATCACATGTTACATTTGGGAGGGGAAACGACATCAGAGCGACAAATATTAGAAATATACCACACGACAGCAAAATAACAGGTTAAAACGTTTTTATTCTTGAACAAAAATATATTAAAACAACTATTTACATGACAAACGGTCGCAGCAACAAACCCACAATGCATTTCGCCGTCTACTTGACGCCGTCCCTGTCCCTCCTTCCCCAAAGTAGCAATGTTGGGCTACTTTTGGGCTGCTTTCTAGTAGGGTTTTTGAGCGTCAGAAAGTCTACAAAACCCGTCGGCAACTGCCTGGGGTGGAGAACCATTACGCGAATAGTCCGGAGGCGACACCACGCGCCAAGGCCTGTCCCCAGGATGAACCAAGGGATCCGTTCCTGGGGCCGTGGCAAAGAGCGGCCGGCCGCCATCGGCCAGAGAAGGCATGGGCCCTACCCGAGTTGTAGTTGTCTTCCCATTCTCTTCTTTTTTCGGCGCCTTGCAGGCCACAAGGGGGGGATGTCTTGCATATGCCTCCGACCCCCCCCCCCTCTCTTCATCGCCTGGTCCGGCCATAACAAATGTCACCAAGACGCCGTGGGGTGCACTGGGAGGGAGAGGCGGCGCGGACGAGCCTCTCCCGCCTCCCCAGGTGGAGGCCCCTCAGCTGCACCCCCAACGATCCACGCACCCGGCAAAGGGTTCGTCCACTGTGGCGATATAGGGACGCTCCACGAGCCCAGCAAAGGGTTCGCATACTCTGGCGGTATAGGGACGCTCCACGAGCCCAGCAAAGGACTCGCCCACTGTTGTGGTACAGCGACGCTCCACTCACCCAGCAGGGTCTCGTCCACTGTGGCGGTGCAACGATGCTTCGCCCGACAGGCTTGAGTCCATCTGCTCCTGCAACCCAGTGACTGCCGGTGGTTGCAGATCTCCTAAAAATGGCGGTCGACTTTGCAGGAATGGGCCTGGCGTGAAAAGTTGGCCTGGTCGCCTGTTAACCAGAAAATGGTCCTCTGTCTTTCCTTTCAAAATGCTGCCAACAATATTTTCTGAATGGAAGACACCTGTCCAGAGGCGTCCTCCTCAACTTTGAAGATTCTACGAGAGCTGCGGAGGGCCCTCGGCCTCCGACCTCCCCCGATGGAAAAGGACTGCCATGATTGCCCGCAGAACGACCAAAGCGTAGCCACGAGATGTTGGCGCTCTCATGCTGACGCCAGCCTCAGTTTGAATGACCAAAAATCCTGCAGACTACTGATTCGATCAGTTCCGGTGGAACATCAGTATGACCCGGTAGGAAAGATTGTTGCCCCTCCCTTTTCTTTGATTGATGGTTCATGTCACCGGTCCCTTCTGTTGCCCCTTAACGGAACTTCTGGACTGCCGAAAGAGATTGTGGTCCAACCCCGAGTTGGTGGAGACATTTTGACTATACTTGGGCCCGCCTGACCCCACCCAAAATGGCGCCGATATAAACGAAACTCGCAATTCCCCGTTGTGTTCCGGATGCTCAGACTTCAGATCATGAAATATGGATGCAGTTCTTGAAGCACATGGCGGGAGGGAATGAGTATTGCTTGAACATTCAGACAATTAATTGATATTAAGTTCTGATGCATCATTAATTACAGTATTATTGAAAGGTCGATTTTTCAACACTGATGGTACTTGCCCACAATGAATTTTCGATATGATTCTATTGCACTTATCGTACCTTGATGAAATAAAATGACCACCGACTCAGTTATGTTTTCCTCAGATAAATATGCCCTCTTGTACAGCCCCAGTCTGCTCCGTGGCTGGCCCACGTAGTTTTAGGCCTGCATTTGTGCGTCATCACTTACGTGGTTGTATGCCTGCATTTGTACGTCATCATTTTTGAATAAAGATTTTGTGAAAACCAAATATAATAGTAGCTCTTGAATTGGTAAGTTCGAATACATAGCCATTGTTTCCGATCTACGTAAAATACAGGCGAAATAAAGCAAGTCGGTTACTGAAAGGTCAAAAATCAAAGTGTCCAGAAATAGTGAAAATGTAAATGATCCAAGTCTGTTACGTGTATTTTTTTCTTTTGTGCAACATAAGGCAATCGATAAAGGTCCCGGTGTTCTGTTTTACCTTGTATGCCACATATCTCAGGGAAATTGTTTCAGGTGTACACAAAAGAAAAACTCGAATTACTAACAATTTTTGGGGCAGATTTACAAACCACTATCTCCATGGGAACGTCACTTTTTGCGATATTCCCGTGGCGATATGGGTTTCGCCCTATGTACAAGGCACCGTTGAGCCACTTACTATGGCTTAACGCTGCTTTGCAAATAAGAACCACTTTCATGCAATACTTAACGTGAAAGAGGTGGGCAGTGGGTGTTGCGATGGGCGTTCCACTGCAACAGCCATTGATTTTTTAACGCTGCCTCCTATTTACAAGGGCAGCGTAAATAGGAGACTGCGCCATAATTAAAACCAGGAAACACCTGGACTTAACTTGACGAAACGAGGATAAATGCTTTATTTCTCCTCGATTTTGCTTTTTTCATGTGTGCTGCCTTATGCAGTACACATGGAAAAAGCAAAACGCCTTGGATTTTTTATGTTCAGGAAGGAGGATCTTCCTGTACATAAACAATCTTCCCCTGCACGCAGTCACACTTGCACTATGGTGCAAGGGTGCCTGCATTGCCGCTACCCTGCTAAGTGTAGCGCATGCGCAGGGGGAAACACAGGGCTGCACCATATTCTTGTAAATATGGCCAAAACCCTCGTTTCCGAAGTGGTGGACCGTGTCATTAAGCCAAGGAGGATAACGACACGCTCCTCCACTTCTGTGAATTTACAAAAAACTAAATAATTTAATGGGAATATTGGTGCTGCATCCCAGTGACAAACCTTTACATGGCTGGTTTTATTTTGCTGTTCGAGGCTCCTGCTCCTGCAAGGGCCACTCTGGAAACCAAAAGCAGCCCTAGAAAATGTTTTCAGACCAGTCCCCATACGGTGCATACCAAGTGCAATGAGTGAGCCTGACCACTACAGATGGTGCTTTGGAATGCTCTCCCCCAAAGGTTTTTGGGAAACAATAGTGCAGTCTACAACACAGTTTTCATTACAGATTGAATTTTATTAGCTTTCAAAGAATAGTAAATGAAGACCTTATTATGCACAAGGATACGACAATCTGGGAAGAAAAATAAGTTACTTACAAAAGCAGTAAGTAACCCACTGACCTATGCATATAACATTTTTTTTAAATTAAATACATGGTACATATTCTTTGCAGTAACCCTCTGTGCTACATTAGATAAGTTGAAGTTGCCACTGGACAAAACTCTCCTCTCTCCAGCAGGTACATTAATCACTGGTGTTATCTTGACACTTTTATTGTTGCTCCAAAACTGATAATTCTGCAAGGAACCTTGAAGTGCTTTTAAAACTGCTGCCTGCGGACCCCCTGAGAATGGGTCAAGGACCCCTGGGGGTCCGCGGACCACAGTTTGGGAAACACTGGTCTAACCACTAGCATTTTCATGTATCGTTCCTAAACTGAAAAGCCAGAGACCTTCATCCATTTATTAACATATAATGAGCCTTATTTATGTTAAAAGTAACGCACCGGCGGCGCAAGGCCTTCATAAATCTGCCCCAATATACTCGCTCATAAGAGTGTATAATTAATTTTGCTAAACCATATTCATTTTTCATCAACTATACCGTTTGTATTTTATGTACTAGTGGCTATACCGATTACTTTGTTTTTTACAATGTCTGCACTCGTATTAGATAAGAAACTTGCCTTGAAAACAGTGCATTTCTGAATAAACATTTCAAATATACACGTTCTCTCTTTTAATCCATAATCTCAACTAAAATGATTGTATATTGAAACAGTATTCATGAGTTCCACGTAACTTCAGCTGTACTAACTTAATATTTTCTTTTGTCGACCTGATTTACTCATACTAGAACCCACAGGCCTATAACAGCCCGTGAACCCTTTCTTTTACTGTACATGACAAAACAAACAGTTACAGACTTACCTTTACCAATGCTTTGTACGATGTACAACAGTGACAGTCACAAAATAGATATTCGTTTGACGGAAGTCTCAATTATGCTGCTATCACTGCAACCAAAATTCAATGGCACAGATATCCAGTCAATACAGACTCATATATGTCTCTTCAGCCAATCATATTTCCTCCCACAATATTTTGTATTCAAATTCACATTTCAGTTGGTTGTCCCTCACAATATTTTCAATGTCACATAAAAGTCACCCATCACCCACTGCCATCTCTGGCTGTTTCCATGGTAACACCTCATTCTGCACCTGGCTGAAGGCACAGGTCAAAAGTTCATATCTCAACGTTCTACAGCAAACTAACAACACTGTTTTCCCTCCAGAAACACCTGCCTATCCACAGCTCTGTTACATGTCATTTTTTTCACACCCAATACTACTTTTTCTTTTACATAACATTAACATGCAACGTAGTCTTCAATCTTCACGTATTAGAATCAACCAATCATCTTTTGTTTTTCAACCACACCAAGCCTCATCCATTTTTTTTATCCTGAATTTCAGCTTCTAACTGCCATTCCACTTCCACAACCCATCGGAGCACGACTGCATCTGCCTTGAAAATTAAGGTTTGGCTTTTAGGACACAGCTATATTCACTGGAGTGGAAAATATGCAGCAAGCAGACGAATTTCCAACCTTGATTTACCAAATGTGCAGATAACGTGGATTGGGCAAAGAGGATTAAGATGTCACCAATTAATACCATTGGTGAAAACTTTTATGCATCTCCCAGAACCAGACCTTATAATTGTGCACTGTGGTGGGAACGATCTAGGCACATTGACTGGGGTAGGTCTGGAAATGCTTCTAAAAGACACCTTTAGACAATTGATGACACTTTTTCCTCGAACTGCCTTGGTATATTCCAATATATGCCAAAGACAGAAATGGAATTGGTCCAATCAACATTGTGCACAAATTGAGAAAGCAAGGAGACATGTTAATAAATCTGTTTCTGCTTTCCTCAGAGATTATAGCATGGGTTCTATTTACCACAACAACTTGCGTTACCACATGCAAGACATCTATAGGACAGATGGTGTCCATTTCACGGATGAGGGAAACAGAATCTTCCTCTGCAACATCAGACTCTGCATCGGTACTTACTTATAAATGCAGAAACAACTCAAATAACACAAGGGCTCTTTTCAGAGCCACCTTATATCAAAGCACTCAAACTTCTGATTTATCTCCATTTTCACACTCTTGTAAATAGGTGTGCGCGCACCCCGCAATTTTTTCAAAAAAAAAAATATATATATTTTCGCCTTTAAGGGCCTTACTGCACACCCTGAGAAAACCTACGCAGCAAAACAACCTCTACCTTTTCCCCTTTCCATGTTCCAACGCTTTGAAATGACAATATATTTACTCGCAGTGACAAAATGGCGGTCAACACTTCCTGATTTCCTTCGAATCGAACGTTAACAGACGTCACGCAGCAAAAAAAATTCCGCTCGCGCGCAGCCGCTTGAGTGCGCGCACCCGTCCGCGCTTATAGATATATAATTGACTTTGACTTTAATTTTCTCAACAACTACGGAACGGATTTACACCATTTCACAAAAAGCGTAATCTGCGAGCCGGACTCTACAGTTTTGCCAAATTTCTTATAAATCCATTCAGCCGTTCGACCTGTAGCCGTGTCTAAACGTCCTATGGAAAATAACATGGAGAAAACACGTTTTGGGACCCTCCTTTTATCTCAGCCCCCACTTCACCAATCCCCCCCAAATTTTCAGGGAAGGAGCGCAGCGGACCGAGCCATCTTCTTTGAGAAATTCACAAAGATTCATCCACCAGGGCCAAAGTTAATCCAAATAGAATGTTGACGATTTCCTATGGAAACTAGGTCCTAACTATAACTACCTACTGGCGACCGCCAGTAGGTAATATATATATATATATATATATATATGTATATATATATATATATATATTACCTACTGGCGGTCACCAGTAGGTAGTTACAGTTAGGACCTATTTTCCATAGGAAATCCGGAGCATTCTATTTGCAATAACCTTGGCATTTGACGAATCTTCGCGAGCGTTTCACAACTCGTGGGATGCTCCAGTCCGCTCCTATCTTGAAAGTTTCGGGGGGGATTCATCAAGCGGGGGCGGAGAAAAAAGGGGGTCCCAAAAACGCGTTTTCCCATGTCATTTCCTGTAGGAAATTTTAGACACGGCTACAGTCCGAACTGCTGAACGGAATTACGCCAAATTTTGCAAAAAGGTAGCCCTTGGTTTAAAAAACGCCCTTTTTTAAATGGTGTAAATCTGTTCAGTAGTTTCTGAGAAATTCAAAAAACAGTGGTTAAAAAATCATTTTCCCATAGGCAACTTTAGTCACTGTTATAGCAAAAACTGCTGAACGGAATTACACCCAATTTGGTAAAAAGGTACTGCTTGGCTCAGAAAGCGACCTTTTTAAAAATGGTGTAAATCCGTTGACTAGGCCTGCTTAGGGGGTCTCAAAAATTATTATTTGTTTTTTTTTAAATTGGCAAAAATCGCACAGGGTGCGCGGATCCTGCCGATAAAAAAAAAATGAAGCGCGAGCTCCCATGCTCCCGCGCTTCGTTGATATTCGACCCCTGGGTGGGCCAAATCCCAGGGGCAATGTTAGATTTGGGTGCCCCGGGGACCGCCACCCCCCGGGGCTTCATAAAGAAATGTGCAGGGGGGCTCACAGCCCCCTTCTTAAAAAATAAATAAAAAAAAAGACCATCATCGCGCCGGAGGCCACGCCCCCTCCTTGCAGCACTGTGCAAACAATGAGTGACGTAATATGTGACATCATCAGCAGTGCATTGCGGTAGCGGGAGTTATAGTTAGCTGAACTAACTATAACAGGGGAATTTCAAAGGTTTTGTACAAGTGAAATGTCCAACTAACTATAACGCCCCTGAAACCTATGGTTTTGTCTGTGAATTTCTAAGGATTTTTAAATGCTAATTCCTAACTATAACGTGCCTGAAACCTATGGTTTTATCAGTGAAGATATATATATATATATATATATATATATATATATATATACATAAATTCAGCAAAATCCGACAGGCCGTTTTTGCACTATGCAAAATACAAAAGTATATGTAAAATGCATTGGATTTCAAGCCTTTTTTAGACCTCCCTTTTTTCTTTGAACTCACTTGACCAAACCCCCCAAAACTTTCTGCCCTCTTTGATAATGAACCTGGTGCACAGGTCTGCCAAATTTCGCAGACATTCGTCAAAAGGCTGCAAAGTTATTGAGGAACAAAAATCTAAAAAATCCATATCTCTGGTGACCCTTACTCCAGTTATAATTAGGGTCACCAGAGATATGGATTTTTTTTATTTTTGCCTCTGTTTCAGGGACTGGAAACATGCATGTCTACACTTTGTAGTAACTTTGCACTCATAAATCGTGAATAGGCTCAAAGTTGAAGAATACCTTTACATACTTTACATATTTATATTTACTCACATGTAAAGTTCCCTCGGTTAGTTGGCCCCAAAATCAAATCAAATCAATATCAACTGAAAATATTGATTTGCACAATATTGTCAAATTAAGTAGATGAGCAGTTAGAATAGTAAATCAACACTGACCTAAGTATGCCTACCTTGATAATATGCCAGTTGATATCCTGCACTGTTACTGTTACTGCAGAGCAAAACGTTTGTATTCTGTGTTCTGACTTACAAAATTTGAGGAGTCACTGCGAAATATTTGGCTTAACTAGCTTTCTATCTCAACAATGTTGCTGTTTAGTTGTGCCTTTTTTCTGTGATCAACAGAAAAAGAGCTTTAAGAAGTAATACAGAGGGGAAACATCCATTATAACGCAACTTTTACAACGCAACATCCATTACAACGCATGGTATTACAACGCATGTTATTACAACGTAGTTGTCATTACAACGCATGTTATTACAACAAATTTATTGGTAAGTTTATTTTTACAATATATTTTTCATTAATTTATTTAAATTATAGTTAATAATTTTAATGTATTTAATAGTAATAGTAAAAAAATATTTTTTTTAAAATTTTAATGACATTTAAATACATGATTATTTTTAAAATTACCTGGAGCTTTTTTGTTAAAAAATGTATATATGTTTTTTGATTATCTTTAGATATTAATAATATTTGTTTTCATAGTAAGTTTATTTCAATTAATTTAATTTATAAAAATTTGTTGATAAGTTTAATGTATTATTATTTTAAAAATTGTATTACTTTTAATACTCGAGTACTTTTTTAATACTCTAGTATTAATCCCTTATAATGAATAAATTGTTTAAGTTAAAATTAAAAAAAGTATTGTAATTGAGTATATTTTAATCTTAGGCACTTTCGGTGTTTCAATAGTTAAAAATTATATTTAAATAAGTTTAGTTTATTAATTAGGAATTAATTAATTATTTAATATATTAAAAAAAATAAAAAATATATAGTATTAAAATTAATAGTAGAATATTTTTTTAATAATTTAAATATTTGATACTTGAGTATTATATTTAAGTAATACTCTACAATTTTTGTTATGTATATATTTGAAAATTAAGTTAAACTTCTCTAAAAAAAAATAAAAAAATAATAATATCAATTTAGAATACAAAAAAACTAAAGGAAAATATATTGATATAAAAAAAGTGTGTGATAAAAATTTTTATTTGTAAACTTTAATAAAGTTCCCACGTTTTAACATTGATTTCAATGTAAAGGTATGTCCTACATTTATTTCTATTGCTCTCTATGTGAATCCTGCAGAAAGGAAAGAAGAAGCTTGTTGGTGTGTAAGGGGCTTATGAAACATGCAAACGGGAGTTTGCTCAAGGTAAGAGTAATATTTAATAATTTTACACATTTAAAAATCATTAATTAGTCATGGTTATACAAAAATACATTTTGATAAAAAAGTAAACACAACACAGTTTTTATAATTTTTGAATAAAATATATTTATTAATAAAGTAAATACTTTTTATTAATTTTCAGACAATTCAAAACATTTATTGAAACTTGTTTTATAATATATTAAAATAATAATAATATTTTTTATAAATCCATAATGTAAAAAAAAGTAATAGTCCTTTTTCTTTTTTTGCAGCTTTTGATCACGTCTACGCGTCAACGTCAAATGCGTAAGCAGCCATATTGAGGAACGTCGCTGGATAGAGCAGAAGCATGGAGACCTGCGCTCAGGTAGGAAACTTATTAAAGTTATTTTTAAATCAAATTCAATGTTTTGCTAGATATCTATTGCAAGAAAGAAAAGGGAGTTTTAGAATAGTAAAATAAAATGTTTAATATTATATTTAGAATGTCTCCAAACACATTGTTAGTGTATGTCCTCGTCGGGTCACGTGTTTGTTAAACATTATAGCAATGTTTACAGTAAGTAAGTAAATAACAGTAAAATATTGATTTATGTATGTATTTTTGTGAAAACGTTAAATATGGAATACATCGTAAGAAAAAGAAGATCGATTTACGAACATGCGTTTTGGTGAGGAGAAAATGCATCGTTTTTCATGGGGTTTTTTGGAATCGTGGAAAACATCTTTTGGATTGCTTTTTGGATTTCGTTTTTGGATGGATAATTCGATTTGGAGATGCATTTTGATGGACTGCTGATTACGAGTAATTGAAGAAGATGGATCGTGTCCTCTATTTCTTCGAATTTCTGATTTTGAAAGCAGAAAGAAGAATGATTCGATTTTGTTTTTTTGGATTTGAAGATTGTTTCGAATTGGAGAAGAATTTTTTGGGGAGAATTTTAAGGTTGTAAATCGATCTTTAAGAAGGAATACTTTATTTTGAGAAAAAAAATTTGTATGGTAACAGATTTTATTAAATGGATTACAAAACAAGCATGGTTTTCCGTTGGATTAAAGAAGAAAAAGATTGAAAAAAGAAGACTCCAAAGGTAAGGTGACCCGACTTTAAATTTAGTTTAAAAATGTTTTGGAAAATGCCAATTGTAATGTAATTTAGGGCAAAACAGGAAAGTAATACTGTAGGGGGAGTTAGTAGTGTAGTATGTGTGCAACATTATCTAGGTAGTCAGAAGCCACTCACAACGAAAACTGTTGTAAAATAGCCAATAGTCGTTCAGACATTTCCATAGATCTTTTAGAGATGCGTGGGTTCAGACTACCTGTTAATGCTTGTGACATTCTCATTTCTTGAAAACTTTGCTCCTTCCTCAAAGTTTCCAAGAAATGATAAAAATTAGGGTGAGGTTTTCCAATTGTGTGGCTGAAGGAGTTGTGCCATCCCTCTATGGCATTGTTTGTCTTTGCCTCTCCTTCGTGTAGCAGTTCCACCACTCCACATGGAAACGTGGCTTCCTCCTGCGAACCGACCTGCTTAGATGTCTAATCCATGTGTCTTCGAAATAATTTAACAGAGGTGCCAATTTTTCTTCATTTGTAGTAAAAAAAGTCTGATTCAGTAATTGCAGTGTAGTACTCGTCTACACTTTCAGGAGGTACAAAGCAAAGTGCTGTTAGTTTTTTTTTGTTCAAATTGCAGTTTGCTGTCTGATATGTAATCCGCAACTAGGGATGTTTTTTGTATCTTACGCCAAAATGCCTGGGAAAAATGGAAAAAACATCCCTGAATTTGGGTATCCGTGTAAGTTTTGGTTATAACATTAATCATTGCAAATTCAAAATCAATAATTATCTTCCTAGGACTTTTGTTGGATGTTTTTGATTTAACCACTGTTAAAAGTTCAGTGTACGTTGCAGATTGTTTATCAGGCAGCAAACTGTATACTAGGGGCACTACTGTTTGGTTAATTTTAGCATGGATAGTGTATATTTGGGTGAAAGGATGGAGCGTACTTTTAAACGTACCATCCATCATCCAAATATCACTATTTTGTAACTTTGCAAGGTTACGGGGTGTGCTAAAGATAATTATTCTTTTCAGAGGGTTTTGGTTGTCATGCATGATAAATGGTTCATTAGACATAGTAAGAGAGAGTTCAGGTGGAATGACAATGTCAGAGAATGTGTGTGGAGTGAGTGTTTGTGGGTTACTTGCCTGTTTTTGACGTTGAATAATTCGCCTGAGATTTGGAATTATGGGCATACTGCTTGCAATGTGGTCAGGGACATGTTGTGCTACCTCCCTTAAAATTGAACCAGTGGAGTCATTGGAGGTGCTTGCAATATCTTTCATTTCGTTGATGGTTTCTCTCACTTCAATCTCCATTGCTGAGGCAGAGTGGTTATGCTCAGATGTTTTCACAAGTGTGTCACCGAGAGTAACCGCTCTGCCTAAGCAATGGGATGAGTGATATTGCACACACCTCCAATGTCTCCTTGGTTCAGAAATTCTTTCCTTGCAATAAATGTACAATAAATGTAGCCATTGTAGCTTAGCAGACGGGTTCCTTTGCTGCTTTTAATGTATTTTGCTGCTTTGTCACTGGACATGTTCTGAAATGAAAAAAAAATATTGTTCAAATTATATTGTTGTAAAAAAAAAATTTAAGTGCCTCACACTAGCCGTCACTTTCCCTACTGCTGCAACTTCCTGGAGTTGGAATAGTAAATTACACCCTTACACTATCCATCACTTTCCCTACTGCTGCACATTCCTGGAGTTGGAATAGTAAATTACACCCTTACACTATCCATCACTTTCCCTACTGCTGCACCTTCCTGGAGTTGGAATAGTAAATTACACCCTTACACTATCTATCACTTTCCCTACTGCTGCACCTTCCTGGAGTTGGAATAGTAAATTACACCCTTACACTATCCTTCACTTTCCCTACTGCTGCACCTTCCTGGAGTTGGAATAGTAAATTACACCCTTACACTATCCTTCACTTTTCCTACTGCTGCACCTTCCTGGAGTTAGAATAGTAAATTACACCCTCACACTATCCGTCACTTTCCCTACTGCTGCACCTTCCTGGAGTTGGAATAGTAAATTACACCCTTACACTATCCATCACTTTCCCTACTGCTGCACATTCCTGGAGTTGGAATAGTAAATTACACCCTTACACTATCCATCACTTTCCCTACTGCTGCACCTTCCTGGAGTTGGAATAGTAAATTACACCCCTTACACTATCCTTCACTTTTCATACTGCTGCACCTTCCTGGAGTTGGAATAGTAAATTACACCCTTACACTATCCTTCACTTTCCCTACTGCTGCACCTTCCTGGAGTTAGAAAAGTAAATTACACCCTTACACTATCCATCACTTTCCCTACTGCTGCACCTTCCTGGAGTTGGAATATTAAATTACACCCTTACACTATCCTTCCCTTTCTCTAAGGCTGCATCTTCCTGGAGTTGGAATAGTAAATTACACCCTTACACTATCCTTCACTTTCTCTAAGGCTGCACCTTCCTGGAGTAGGAATAGTAAATCACACCCTTACACTATCCTTCACTTTCCCTACTGCTGCACCTTCCTGGAGTTAGAATAGTAAATTACACCCTTACACTATCCATCACTTTCCCTACTGCTGCACCTTCCTGGAGTTGGAATAGTAAATTATACCCTTACACTATCCTTCACTTTCCCTACTGCTGCACCTTCCTGGAGTTAGAATAGTAAGTTACACCCTTACACTATCCATCACTTTCCCTACTGCTGCACCTTCCTGGAGTTGGAATAGTAAATTACACCCTCACACTATCCATCACTTTCCCTACTGCTGCACCTTCCTGGAGTTGGAATAGTAAATTACACCCTCACACTATCCATCACTTTCCCTACTGCTGCACCTTCCTGGAGTTAGAAAAGTAAGTTACACCCTTACACTATCCATCACTTTCCCTACTGCTGCACCTTCCTGGAGTTGGAATAGTAAATTACACCCTTACACTATCCTTCACTTTCCCTACTGCTGCACCTTCCTGGAGTTGGAATAGTAAATTACACCCTTACACTATCCTTCACTTTCACTACTGCTGCACCTCCTGGAGTTAGAATAGTAAATTACACTCTTACACTATCCATCACTTTCCCTACTGCTGCACCCTCCTGGAGTTGGAATAGTAAATTACACCCTTACACTATCCTTCACTTTCTCTAAGGCTGCACCTTCCTGGAGTTGGAATAGTAAATTACACCCTTACACTATCCTTCACTTTCCCTACTGCTGCACCTTCCTGGAGTTAGAATAGTAAATTACACCCTTACACTATCCATCATTTTTCCTACTGTAGCACCTTGGATTTGGAATATTAATTGACACCCTTACACTATCCTTCACTTTCCCTACTGCTGCACCTTCCTGGAGTTAGAATAGTAAATTACACCCTTACACTATCCATCACGTTTCTTAGTGTTGCAACATCCTGGAGTTGGAATATCTTTTACCTACACTGCTGTTGTATTTGACTGCATTTTTATTGCTTTCATTTTCACATATTACTTTACATGTTACATTTTTACCTTATTTTTTTCTTTCGGTTTGCTCTGTGGTATAAGATGTTTTTCGTTTGATGTTCTTTGCTGTGTTTGGCTTTTCAAATGTTGGTCTGTATGGGATGAAAACAAATAATAATTTATTCTTCTGCTTTTAAAAAAAAACATTTTTAATTGATATCTTCATAAAACTGTTTCTCAAATTTACTTCATGTTCTTCTTATTCATTATTTGACTTTTCGGTTTGCTTAACGTATACTTCCATTGTTTTCTTTCTAATTTTATTTGGCATTTTTTAAACATATTTGCATTCGTTTGGTTACAGATGTGTAAGGTTTACTTGGTTTTTACAAATACTGTTTGTGATTTACCTTTGGAAATGATTTTCTGCTTCGATGTGTTTGGCTGCTGGTTAGATTTAAGTGGATTTTTTCATGGGTTCTATATGTTGGCCTGTGTTTTACAGTCTGTAAAAAAAAATAGTGAAAAATTGTTTCAGTTTTCATTTCTTTTTATAGGTTTTGATACTGTTTGTGGGTTTAAAAACTGTTCCTTGAAATAAGGTTACTTTTCCATTTCAAATTTTAATTACCTTAGTTGTATCTCTTGTTTGGTCTTCGCTTTTTTTCAGTTATTTGACACTTGATTTCTGATGGTTTTGTTGCTTGGTTGTTTGTTTGTGATACAACTTTTATTTGTAGAGGGTTCGAAAGAAAATTTTCATGTTATTTACTATTTCAAAAAACCCTATTATTTATTTGGGGAATAAAACCGCTGTTAATTTCATAACTTTGACGTTTTTTACCCTGTGTTTATTAAAATGAAAACATTTTCGTCTAATGTATTTGAATTACAAAGATGGCTTTGCACTTTTGAAAGTTAAGCAAGACTATCACTTTTTAAAAACATAAAAGTTATTGTACTTTGTTTAATTTACCTTATGATATTTGGTTCTTTATTCTGCTGGTTGTTTTTTCGAAATGTTGTAATGCTATGATGTTTGGATGTTTTCAAATATTTAGTTAGCTGAAAAAATAATTTTGAAAATGTTATTTTACTATTATTCATTACACCATGTTTTTTAATAATAGACTTTCAATTTGCATTTTAAAAGTTTGAGAAAACACGTTTTTAAAATTACATGTTATACATGATTTTATTTTATTAAAACATATGTGTCTTAAAATCTTACTTACATATTTTTGCACTCTTAAAATACTTGAAACGTTTTTCATAAGTGATGGAAATTTAGGTTGAAATCTGAAATATAATAATGTTTGCCAAAACTTACTAAATGATTTGTTTGTTTCTTTAAAAGCTATATTAACATTTCCTTTTACTTAAACTTACTTGTTTGTATGTTAGAACTTGTCTCTGTTTGGCATCAGTACTCAAGAAGCAAAAGAGGTCAGAGGGTTAATCGGTAGCGACTGCTCTCTCTGGTAGTAGAATAACTACTGAGTTCAAAATGGTGTCTTACTTGTATTTATAGTATTTTGTGAATTTCATCTTAATTTTGAGGAAAAGTATTGTTTGAATGTGTTTTTTTTATCGTTTTATTTGCTGTGAAAACATGTAATTTAAATTACGTCTTTAAATGTGTGTGTTTTTCGTAACTTTGAATTGCATTTTGCCCTCCATTTTGTTTTGTGTTCCTTGATGTTTGTTTCATTGAAAGAGTTGTAGGATTTAGTTTTGCATTTGTTTCTAAAATGGCGTGTCTGTGCTTGTTTCGCAGTTTCATATATAATACTTACGTTACCAGGTTTATTATAATTTCATCTGTCATCATTTTATGTTAAAATTCTTTTCAAGTGTTTTTTCTGTTTCTTTTTTGCACATTTTTTTTAAGTGAGTACTTATTTTAATACCCGAGTATTTATTTTAATACTCGAGTATTAATTTTGATAAATAACATGCTAAATCTTTACATTTACGTTTAGTTTTTTTCTACATTTTTAATACACTTCCCCACCCAAAACCCCTATTTTCCCTGCATCCCGTGCCAGGAGTTATTTTACTTTTTTTTTTAAATATATAGAGAATTTGTAATATATGCATTGTAATGGTATGCGTTGTATTTGTTTTCGTTGTTATAGCACTTTTCCATTACTAATATAATATTGTGTTGTAATGGTATTCGTTGTAAAAACATGCGTTGTAATGGTACTTGCGTTGTAAAAATTGCGTTGTAAAAGCATGCGTTGTGAAAGTATGCGTTGTATCGTCATACATCCATACAGAGAGAGTGCCTTTTGCTCCTGCATGCAGACCTTCCTCAAAATTAGATTTTATCGGACAGGCATTGTGTGCTTCCATTGAAAAAGAGGGCCATCTTTATTGCACAGGTTCATGTCAAAGTATACTTCTAATCTTCTAGAAGATAATAGGAGCAGACTACATTTACAGTTAGTCGTCCACTGTGCTCTTTCTTTAATGAACTTGATTTGCATTCTGGTTAATTTATGAGACCCATAAATGAGGGGTTCCAATGGATAATGCCATCTGAAAACATATATATATTTAATATTTTGAGTATATGTTTTAGTTTTGTGTGCAATAAATACTTTTTCTTTTTTAAGATAAAGGGGCCAAACACGATCTCATTTCGAAGGGCTCTGAATCGGATCGGGCTTGCTGAATCCAATTCGGAACCCTTGTTGCCGAACCGAATCGTACCCAGTTCCGAACAACTGATTATGATGCCTGAAAAACCATTTGGGCTGTTCGAATCGGTTCCGAAAGGCATTCGTTCAGGTCTAGCCTTTCAGATCCGATTCGTACAGCTCTATGGACACGGTTTTCCAAGCGAGTGAATACGATGACAGATTCGGACAGCCGTTCCGATTCGGTTTACCCAGAACTAAACAGCTGTCGGAATCGGTCTTTGGGGGCCGGTAGCAGGCCTCCCTTCACCCAGGGCCCTCCGAATCGGACCCTTGGGGGTAACCAAAGGATCCCCCTTTCCTACCATGGACAGTGTGGCAGGCGCCAAGGGGTGACTGCCACAGGGTACACCATTTTCCCCAGCCAACACTTTCTTTAATGGGAGCCTGTGTTCTCGTTCAGAACACAGGCTCCCATCAGAACACAGGCTCCCATCGAAGTCAATGGGAATCCGACCGAATTATGTCCGGAAGCATCCGGATGCATCCAAATCATTTGGTTGGTCTCCCCCGATCCGAGTCATCCGGAAAGCATTCTTTAACCAATTCAGTCAGGATGCTTTCCGAACGGTACCGTAATCGGCCCAAAAGCATTAGTTGGATATTGATTCATTGTGTGTTATGTTTGTGTAGCTCAATTCTGACTTTCTAGACCACAACACCTCACTGAGTCAGCCGTGGGCTGCTCATATTTCAATAATCTGAGAGTCTACTTTTACAATGTGAACTCTTTAATAGATGCAAAAGGAAATGATTTTACATTGAGGACTATCTAGGAAGGACTTTTAGTTATGTATGCCTTGAAGATCACCACAGGGAAGAACTATACATTGTTTAACACAATGAGACATTCTGACTCAGATTTTTATTTGAGGTATTGTTTTAGAGGTCTCGTCTCTATACTGCAAACTTGCAATTTTCTTTTTTTTGTATATTTTTTTATTGGTTTTTGAATTATAACCTCAGCAGTTACACAGCCTCTTGTATCGCCCTTTTATGTTGCAGGTATTGTCAAACAGTTGAATATTGCCACCATGTTTTTAACTAAGTATATGACCATTCAACTTGATTCTGAAATATCCCTTTGGTTTGGTAAACCCAGTGCTGGATGATGAGCTGTATACAACAGTCTTGTTTGCATAACCATTGAAACAACAAAAAAATACCAACAATTGTTTGGCTGTCTTTTTTATTGACTGGTTACAAAAGAGTGATCACTACATGTGTATCCTATAACCTGTGACTCTTGGGGATGTTGGCAGCCGGCCCCACCACTAAAATGTTCCATTAATTTCACCAATGATGACCGCTAACCCCGCAGTTTTGTCCAATGAGCATGCTACAGCATTTCGGATTCATTAAGCGATGAAAGTATTTCTGCCCATTCATCCACTATGGGTTTTCTATGCAGTCCACTCCTTTCTTCCCTACCCATGTCTGCCTCTTCTGTCATCATCCACAATTTGACATCTTTCTTCAGCCTACTGTGAGGCGGTCCTTCAGATGATATCCAATCCATAGCAATGATGCAGTTGGCTGGTGATAATGCTAGATCAAGAGACCTGGAGCTCGCCATCACAGTCTTCAGTCTAGGGTAAAGACCCAATAGGCATGCATCCAGCAGAATTAAGTCAGCTCTATGCAATGCGTGCTCCAGGTCTCCAATCACCTGCAACCTGAACCACTCGATTACTGGGCCGTACTTTGTCATATGTATAGGTCTGCAGTGGTTAGGGCACATCTGGAGCATTCTTTGCCGTCCATCCCAGCTAATTTTGTTTAGTGGGCGTGCTGCAAGATAGGTTCTATGGAGATAAATGAATTTTGCATACCTAGGCCTCCTAATTCAAGATACCTTATGCCTTTGGTCTAAGATCTGATGTCGTTCTTTATCTTGAAATTCGTGACCTAATTCTTCCCCCATTTATATTTACCAAGTGTCAGATCAGTTTTAGTTATAGAGAGTGCTAATTTGTAAAGCCAAGATATTAACCTTTGTCTAGCCTAATAAGTAATGAGGATCTGAAGAGCATTGTGTATTTGTGGCTCCATTTGGCCCCCTCCCGGCGAGTTATGTGTTGCACAGGTTAGTGCCCCATAAGACAGAAACTGGAAGTCTGGCAATATAATATATTCTGTCAGTGCAGCTAATTCTCAAAACAGTTGCTAACTGTGAGCACGCCCACCCTGATCCACCTCTTTATTCTGCCTGATCTATCCTCTAATCATGTTTAGATCCACCAATGGCAGTACCTGGGCATACACCTGAACATACTTTGTTTTCCTACCAGTGGGACTTCATCAGGGCTTGATCAATATCCCAATGTTGTCATCCACCCAGTCTTGGCTCCTGTTATTATTTTATAAATCCTCACAGATACAATTGTGTACCACTAGATGGCGTGTTGCGCACCCATCTTATCTTCATCCTTTCTGCATCCTGGCTCGAATGTCCTTTGAGTTCACACCAACAGGGCTTGGTTACGATCAGGGTAGCGGATCATCCTGTTCTCCTCTGCTTTTGCTGTGTGGTGTTGGGCCATGCCTCGCATGTCCCATCTTCTGGGGCCTTCTTCGAGTCCCTTCTCCATGGTGTTCACTCTCCTGGATCTCCATCCGGAGGGCAGTAGGTAGATGTGGTTCTGCCTCCTTTTTCTGGGTGGCACAGACCTTGCGCCTTGAAGCATTGCTACCATCAGGCATGGTAATGGGGTGTGGCACAATGTGCCTTGTGGGTGTGGGACAATATGCTCCAAGTGTCTTGACCATAGTTTCTGCATTGCATGTTTCTGTCCACCTTCTGATCTTGCCTCGCTTTCCTTGGGCCTTCTCCTGCATGGGACTGTGTCCAGTGGGCAGACTTGGACTAACAATGTGAAGTCTCAGGTGATGTGGCAACTCAGTCTCTTTAATGGGTAGCACTCAATGGGTTGCATGTTGTGATCCAGGTGTCTCCTTTGATGTTTCCCCTCCTTTGGCACTTTGGCATGTGGAGGCAGGGTCGGAGCGCTCGTCTCTCTTTTGCTGCTCAGCTCCTTCGATTCTCTCCTCATCTCAAGGGCAATGGGTGCTGAGTCCATTCTGTGGCTGGAACAGCAGTCTGTTCTTGGTTTGGCAGTGCTGCTGGCCAGAGACATAGAGTGTTTCTCCTCTCTCATGCACCCTCAACTTCACCCCCAACTCTCTCTTGTGGGGTAATGCACTTCAGGCGGCCTCACAATACAGCTGGTGGTGGCCATTCAGGCTGGGGCTCCTTGCTGATATGGCATCCATGATATACCACCAATCCATGTCTGAGTGCCCTTTCATGGCATTCTGGCTGCCTCGAAGGTAGGGCTGTTCCTATATGGCTGCAACCTAGCTGGGCTATGCCTCTCTCTCTTCTTGTACTCCACTGGGATATCAGTTAGCCACCATTTGGGCTTTTTTGTCTTTAAAGCTTTTACTGTGGTCTCCTCTGCAGAACTGTGCTCATCTATGCTATAGGCTATTTGTCAGTGCAGAGCTTACCTGAGAGGCAGGGGGGAGCACTCACTGTGGTTCTTGGCCGATATGGTAATGTCTTGCTGCTGCAAGGGAGGCTATGCATTTTTATAGTGAGCATCGGGTAGGGTGACAACCTCTCTTTTTGCTGTGAGCTTCTTTGGGATATGAGGGGCACCCTCTAGGGCAGCAGACTCACAGGTTGTGTTGCTCTTTTTAGAGCCAGTGATGGTTTGGTTCAGTACCTCTTTCCTTCAGCAGGATCAGAAATCTATCCTGACTTGCTATATACAGCTTACGGATTGTGCTGAAATCTGTGTGGCAGTGGGACAGTTGAGAAACTCTCTTGGTAGGGGTGTGGCCAGAACAGGAAAATGCCAATGAGTGTGCAGGGCATCTTGCTTGATTTTGGCCTCTTGCAAATCAGTCTCTTGTGTGCCTCGCTTCTTGTTCTTTGCTGTTGGACAGTACCGGGGCGTACCGTAGGTGTATCAAATAACTTCTGCCCGCCATGTCTCTAATTGTTCCTTTAGTTTGTTCCCCGGTACAATATGGTATGGCTGCTCTCCTTCCAAAAATGTGGTGGGCGCAGGAAGCTCAAAAAGGGTATAGCAAATAGATTCTCTTCTTGTGCTTGGTTTCTCTGTGGGCCAGCGGCACCCTTGTCTTGTTCCTCTCCCCAGCTGGTGCTGACAGGATTGAAGCCGGAGGCAGTATATCCTCACCTCTCCCCATGCGGTGGTAGCAGATGGCCACTAGGGGGTGAACTGTGCCTTCTCCCCCTCCCTACCTCCCTACCTTCGCAGCTCTTGTCCAGTGACAATGAGAAGGTGCCACTGGTGCTCGGGTTATCTTTGGGGGCAAGTGCAGTATTTATGTGTCCGTTTTAGGGGTATTTTGTTCAAACGTTCCTGCTATGGCCAAATCTCACCCCCTTCTGGCCTCTTTGCATTCGGGCCATGCTGCCCCCCCCCTCCTCCCTTCTCGAGGCAGGTGCTGTGGATGTGTTGCGGAAAGCAGCCTGGTTTCCTTCCTCCTACAGTATGTGTTAGATTGCCACTAGTGGGCATGCAGCGCTCAGTGTGCCCATCCTGGCTTTACTTTGAAGACCCCGGCCCATTACATCCAGAGAGGCGGCAGCTCCCTCTACAGCATGGGCTCAGGTGAGTTGGGCAGACCTGTGAGGTCTTGTAGATTTTGGGTGTCAGCTACTGTGCGATGGGGCTTGGGTACGGGTCTCCTGCCCAACCCAATCTCACCTACCCTTTTTCTGTACTCCGGCACAGCTTACCAGCACAGCGAGGCTTCTCCCTCTCCACGGGCAGCCTTGCGAGCCCTGCCTAGCCGTCTCTGGCACTCACCACCCAGTCATGGCGCTGTTCGCACAGTCATGTCGGGAGTCCTCAGTGCGTCTCAGTGCAGGATAAGCTTCACAAGGTTGAAAACACAGTGTCGGCATGCTGGGCTCAGCCGCCCTCGTCGCCAGTGTAAGCTATTAGGCCATAGGCCCACATGTTACATGACACAGACAACAATGTGGTGGGTGTATCACTGGCCCAGGACACATGTCCCCTGCACCTATTACAGGCAGGGTCCTCTGACTGGTGACACCTGTGTTGGGTGAATGTGAGGGGGGTCTAGACACTAACCCTAGGGAGGGGCTTCTACACGACTTGTCCTGCAGGACACTTCAGGTGTCACTGAAGTCTTGTAGGAGCTATGCTTTGTTACCTGGGCAGCGTCCTCTTTAAGCACTTCAAAAGGATTTGCCAGTGCTGCTGGGACCAGATGGTAATTGCATTTTTATGATAGGTGGAAACATTACTTGCACTCTACCTGCAAAAAATCAAGATTGCTGAGATTTTCATAACACTCTTAACTTTAAAGTGCTGCCATGTGACCCAATGCCTGTCCAGTTAGCAAACTAACTTAGTACCATCTGTGACACCTTACTGTCCTTTCTCGCCGTTTATCCAAGATCATGTTGCATTCTGGAATTTAGTGCCAGGTTTACTATTACAATTATGGATTTAAAAATAGCACTTTGCAAAGTGTCTTCTGCACATATAACATTAACAGCATAACTGACAATTACAGAATAGAGTGTCTTTGGCAAAAAACATTAATGGTTGGACATGTCATACATGATAGTAAACCACTGGGCAGCTATGCCCTTTAAAGTGCTAACTTCTTATGGTTTTGGAGGCAGCTTTCCAGGAACGTTGTTGATTTACCCTCGTCACAACGAGAGTTCAGGTATGGTTCATTCAAACCTCTTGTCACCTTTGCCCTCAGGTACATATCTGCATTTTGTCATCATAAATCCAAGAGTACAAGCGCTCTACACACCAGTTTTGCTCTTCACATAATACTTGGTGAGACCCAGGATGTACGTGTGTCTTAATATATTCGTACAGAATCTAAGTGCTAAGATCTAAAATAAGATGCAATAACAAACAGGCATTGGCCAAGCCCATAGCTCTATCTTTAATGCGCTAATGCCCGCAGGCTGCATTTGTGCATGCCTGTGTCTCCATGCGTTACTACATTATCATTAGTCTTACTGACTTTGCATATAACTTCTTTGTCTTAAGCTGCAGGATTGGGAGGTAGGCGTAAGGTTTTGATGCAGTGGCGTCCTTAAGTGGCGCAGTGAAATCTGATAGATTTCACTGCGCCACTTCTATGAGGCTTTTTGCGGGGGGAACACCACCCTGATGCAGGTATAATGTAGGTCAGGGCTTTACAAAGTAATGCATCTGCTCAGATGCGCCACTTCGTAAATAGGGCACAACATGGCACATTTGTATGGCGCCGGTGAGTCACAAAAAGTGATGCAACGGCGGCGCAAAAGTGTTGCAAGGCCTCATAACTAAGGCTCATACTAAATATGCTTCACATTAAAAGCTAAGAGGCTGTATCCATGTTCCTCTCTCCCGACCTCAGCCTAATACCTCTAGTTTGCCTTCAGCCTAACCTGTTGTCTAAAGAACGCTGCTTTGTTGATAATTTACTGGTACTTCCTTTAGCACTTTATACCACACACTGACAGCTTCAAAGCAGCAGAAGGAAAGACAGATGTGAAGACGAAGGCATTACTATGAGTGGTGAACAAGAGGTTGACATAATTATCGCTCCAGGTGAAATCCAATACCTCAGGGTTTGGAATGTACCGGGTGCGGTAATAACCTCTAATTCCAAGTTTCCCTCACTCAAAATTGCAACTGTAATTGCATTTCTATAGCGCCTACTACTCCCGGTGAGGTGTTGAAGCGCTTTAAGATGGGCAGCACCCTGCTCCAGGATCCAAGGTTAATGGTTAGTCAAGTGTTATTTGTTACTGTTAGATTTTGGAATTCGTTTTAGTTAGGTAAATAGATGAGCTAGAAGTTAGGGCTCGTCATATTGCGGGGGAATGACTTTTAAAATGGGAAAGGTTGTGTGAGTACTGGACAAATTGCAGAAATGCATAAATACGATTAAGGCAAACATGCAAGTGGCACAGAAAATATTTTGCCCACGGTGAAAAGGCATGCAGAGGATGGGAAAGGACAAAGTGGGTCATTTGAAGGATGAAAGAAAGGCCACAATTCGAAATTGAAATTAAAAGTTCAGTTTCATCCTGGATTTTCTGACTAAAAAGGCCGCTTTTTGAGACAGATTGGACTTTGAGGATGCAAAACTCTAGGCAGAATCGACATTATTTGTTTGTGAAGATAGTTTTATATTTGAATCTTTTGATGGGCACTAGATTCTGGAAAACAATCTGTGTGATGTAATGCTACCACTGCGCAGATTTCATGGGCACACAATAGCTCATATTTTGCAATAAAATTAGTGGCCTCGGTATGTTTTAAAACGAGAGCAAAAAATGCTACGTTCTAGTCAAAACTGCTCGAAGTTAGACAGATCCAGTGAAAGGAACGGATGTCCCTGGATGCAGTAGTAATGCCCGAAGCATCTATGTTACGTAAAGACTAAGGGCCCGATTCACAAAGGTAAACTGAGACGAAAGTCTAACTTTATGACTTTCAGTATTCACAAAAGGCATTTACGAGTAGTAAAGTTAGACTTTTGTCTCAGTTTGACTGAAGTATTGGTCTCAGATAAACTCTGCTTTTTGTCTCATTGCTGTAGCTAGCTGTGTCCAATCTTCAGTCTTGCAATTGTTCAGGTCTCTTTTTCGGCAGACATTTTCTTGCTCAGTGACATTTTCCTAACTTTAGCTTCTAAAATGCGTTATAATTAGTGCTTTACTGGTTGTTCCTTTGCTCCTTTGAGCTTTAGTGATACAAAGGCTTTAAACAGTAGACCATTGTATGTTCTTTTACTTGAGAAATTAGCTAGATAGAACAGGTATCTAGCAAAGGGAGCCATCGTCTACCCCAGGTTGTAAAGCACTTTTCAAAAGCCACACAATTTCAGTCACTTGCAAGAATTCCAGGTCATACTAGTTTCTTCTAGAAGGAGCTGAACATCACTTTAAAAAATATATACATTCCCCTTAATTAGTATTTTTCGAGGTTAATTGGCAGAAGCTGTAGGAAATCTACCTTTTCTGCATGGTCACCCCATTTTTTACACCTTTTGCTGGGCCATATATTTTTGCTGGTGTTAGAAGACTTTGCACGTTAACCCTATTAATCAGTTGTAAAGTGCCTGTGGCACATTCCTAATAGATATATTTAACTTACCTAAAAGTACCTAGTGTATAACACAAAATGTACTCAGGGTCTGTAAGGTAAATGTCACTAATTTACTGTAGCACCTATTGTGCCATCCAGTACAGTGAAAGTGTAAAACATGTCTTCAGGCCTACCATTGTAGCCTGACAGAGGGAGTTTAAGCACTGCAACTTGACCTGTTACAATACACCTGTTTGACACATCAAAGCTTTTACATATTAATAATTCTCCAGTATTTGGGGTGTCTTTCATAGATTCACATGCCTGAATCATTCCCCGTCGTCGGAGTAGGAGTCCCACGGTATATAAAAAAGCAGTAATAAGCCATTTGTACATAGCAAATAACAGTTACAATAAACCAGGAAGTGAAGTAGCCTCAGCTACCAATGAAAAAACTTCCACATTAGTGACCATCCAAGTCATTATGTTAGACCAAACTTCAGCCAATCAGGCCACAGCTCCCACCTAGGTATTCTCCCCAGAGACCCAGGCTGTCAGATTTTTTACCGCACGTCGTGTGATAGGGAGTCTCTCTGAGCTCTGCTCAGTTTTCTTCTTCTACTTTGAAATTTTGAAAGTTTCTTCTTTCCAACATGTCCACATCTAAGTCCCTTTTCAGGGCTTGTGACTCTTGTGGCAAGGCAAGGCTCTTCAAAGAAGACCCTCATTCTCTCTGCATTTACTGCTTGTATCCAGACCATCAGGCTAAGGAATGCAAGATTTGTCGCACTTTTCCAACTAAAACCCTCAGGGACAGAGAGGGTCGCCTCCTACTATGGATACAACGGAATAAGGACAAGGACTTGCCACTCTCTGAGGTAGGAAGTTTGGCCTCTATGTCTTCTATGGGATCTAGGAAGAGAATAGCTGAGGGTACAGTAACTACCCCTAAGGCTAAGGTGGCGAAACAGGCCCAGCACGCTGCTGAGGAACCTTCAACTTCTAAGGTGAAGAAAGCCTGTCAAAAATCTGTCAAACAGCCTGTCATTAAAAAGACTGTCCCTTTATTGTCACCTCAGAGGCCTACAACCAAGGCAGCACCTTCTCTGCCGGTTTCCTGTCAGACTGCCACTACAGTGACTTCTACTGTGACCTACTCCTCACCAAAACCCTCTTTGGTGGTGTCCTCGGTGTCCTCACCTACTTATGTGCATGTTCAAATTCGTCCCATCTCGTCGACGAAGAAAATTTCACCTACCGTCGACGAGCCTCCGTCGACAAAGCCCTCCTCAGCGTCGAAAAATCCCATCCCGTCGACGACGACACTATCGTCGACGAAGAAAGCCTTGCCGTCGACGGCTTCACCGTCGCCGAAGCACCCGTCGACGGACTCATCGTCGACGAGGAAGACTCCGTCGACGATCCAACCGTCGACGAAGAAGACACCGTCGACGGCCCCGTCGACGAAGTCGTCGTCGACGACGGCCTCGTCGACGAAGAAGATAACGCCGTCGACGGCCCCGTCGACGGTCCCGTCGACGGCCCCGTCGACGAAGAAAATTGTTCCGTCGACGACGAAAGTTGTTCCGTCGACGACGACGATGTCGTCGACATCGAAAAATGGATCGTCGACGAGACCTCTCCAGCCACAGTCGTCGACGACGGCGAGTTCGTCCCTCACAGCAAAGTCAATGCCACAGGACTTCTCGGTGGCCCAAGGGAATCCAATGACGCCAAAACTGTCAACTTGCACAGATCTTCAAGTATGGTCTGCAAAGAGCAGCACCATATCGTTGCCTTCTCCAGCCACCACTGCGGCGATTTTACAACGCCCATCACAGTCTGCATGTATGTCACCACTCACGATGCCAGACAGGCTTTTGGATTCCGACGAGGACTCTGGTGGAGACTTGTTTCCGGCGGCTACAAGTCCATCTGACTTGCTCATACACGTTAAGGAACAAGAGGAAGAGGAGCAGGTGACGCAACACACAGGGTTGGATCCTGCACCCCCGTCAGGGACACAAATGCCCATGGAATTATTTAGAAATTTGATGTCCATGTTGGATGATTATTATCAACGATTTCCGCCCTCGGAATCGGGCAAATCACACATCACTTCCCCCCCGCCTAGAGGTACTCCGCATTCAGTCCCTCCTAACAGGGAAGAATCGGTACAAGCCCCATCCATGCCGGTACCATCTACTCAACCGGTGGACGACAACTCTGAAGAGGAGGCTCATGAAGAAGGAGAATTGGATGACTCGGATTCGTCGGAGTATGAAGATTATCAGGCTGACTCCCCTGCTCCAGATGAACAGCCGAAGGCTGAATCACCACCGGTGGATATTGCAAATTTCCATAGAATTATGGATAACGCTACCAAACGATTTCTCATTACCATGGAGACAAAACAGGATGATTGTTTCCTGTATGATTTCAAGAATCTCTCCCAAAGACAGAGCTGGTCGATACCGATCATAGAGTTTATTTGGAAAGAAGGTATGAAGATCATGGCCACTCCAAACTCTTTACCTCCAGTTTTGCCACGAGTGGATAAAAAATACAGAGCGCCTGCTTCTTCACCGGCTTGCCTGATTGGACAGGCCAAGACAGACTCAGTCATTGCACAAGCAGCTCAAAAAAGGGCGAAAAACCCATCATCTCAAATCTCCACGCCTACAGATAGAGACGGAAGACGACTCGATACCATTGGCAAAAAAGTCTCCACGATTGCAGCAACCACAGTCAGGGTTGCTAATTCTATGGCGATTCTTGGCCGATACGATAGGCAAATGTGGTCTGACATTTCACCTTATATTAAGAAACTGCCTGAACCGGACCGGTCTGAGGCGATCAAAATTCTACAAGAAGGGGAGTGTGCATCGTCAGAGATCATTGACGCCGCAGTGGATGTAGCAGCTACAGGCTTCAGACAATTGGCAGGAGCCGCAGTCCTTCGGAGAGAGGGATGGTTGAAATCTACATCTTTTAGACATGAAGTACAGTCCAAGGTCTTAAATATGCCTTATGATGGCGAGTTCCTATTCGGCTCGCACGTGGATGAAGCTTTGCAGGCCATCAAAAAGGATACTGAAACTGCACGATCTTTAGGCACTCTGCAGTTTCGTAAATCTTCCTTTCGTGGCGCAAGAGGAAGGGGAAATTTCTCCAATAGGGGAGGATATTACCAACAGCGTAACTACACCACTTCTCAAAACACACAGAGGTACCAGCCATATAAGCAACAGCCTTATGGCCAAAGACGTAACTCTTACACACAGCCCCGAGGAAAACCAACATATCGTGGAAGAGATAACACCAACAAGAAGTGAAGTTCACTTCCTGCCGCCAAAGTGTCCCCGCCAAAAACAAATTGGAGGAAGAATATCCCAACATTACTCAAAATGGTCCAAGATTACTACAGACAAATGGGTGCTGGATGTGGTATCCAAGGGACACATTTTAGAATTTGTACAAACCCCTCCAAATTCTCCTCCAAAAGGGCCGCCCCCAGCACATCTCAAGGAACTCTTCATCCAAATCAATTCCATGATTCGAAAAGGGGCAATCGAGAGAGTACCTCGACACCAGAGAGGGACAGGTTTCTACTCTCGTTTTTTCTTGATACGCAAAAAATCAGGGGAATGGCGCCCAATCCTCGATTTGCGTGCCCTGAACAAATTCATCAAAAAATTGACGTTCAGAATGTTAACACTCCAGGAGATCCTACAGTTTTTGGCAGAAGGGGACCACTTGGCAACACTCGACCTTCAGGATGCCTACTTCCACGTCCCTATCTTCCCCAGACACAGGAAGTTCCTAAGGTTCAGAGTCGCTGGCAGGGATTTCCAATTCAAGGTGCTTCCCTTTGGACTACGTTCAGCCCCGAGAGTATTCACGAAAATGCTAGCACCCGTAGCGGCGCACCTACGATTGCAGGGAATTCAAATATACCCTTATCTGGACGATTGCCTTATCAAGGCCAATTCCTACGCCACAGCAAACGACCATGTCCAAAAATGCCTTTGCCTCTTTCAAAGCCTGGGGTTTTCAGTGAACTTCGAGAAGTCAGATCTAATTCCATCTCAAAGAAAGTCCTTCTTAGGAGCAACACTGGATTCCAAGCTCGCCCAGGTCTTCATTTCAAACGAAAGGCAGCAAAAGATCAGAACGATGGCAACCACACTCCTCAGAAAAAAGTACGTTTCTGTTCGGAGATTCAAATCTTTCCTAGGGATGATCTCTTCGTGCATCCCTCTCACTCCAAACTGTCGTCTGAGGATGAGACCATTACAAGAGGAACTCAGTCACCAATGGGTGCAGGTATCGGGGTCCTTCGAGGATCTCATTACACTGACGCCTCGAATGAAGGACACAATCCTGTGGTGGAGTCAGGCACGCAACCTACAAATCGGCTGTGCCTTCCTCGCAGAAGTCCCAAGGTTCATCTTGACCACGGATGCCTCCCTAGAAGGTTGGGGCGCTCACCTTCAAGGGATGACGATCAGCGGCAAATGGGACGCTCAACAGAAGAAATGGCACATCAATCTGCTGGAGTTACGAGCCATTTTCCTCGCCCTAAAATCCTTTCTGGCAATCCTACAAGGCTCCACAGTGTTGATTCGAACAGACAACACGACGAGCATGCATTACCTGAACAAGCAGGGGGACACAAGATCAGCCCGGTTGTCTCAACAGGCTCAAGAGATCTGGACTTGGGCTCTGGATCACGACATCAACTTGTCAGCGGTGCATGTTCCGGGAGTAGCCAATGTATTGGCAGATTCGCTGAGCAGATCCAAGAACAGCACTCACGAATGGGAACTGCATCAGCCGGCGCTGGATCGAATCTTCCAGAGATGGGGTCTCCCCGATCTGGACCTATTTGCAACTTATCAGAACAAGAAATGTACTCACTTTGCGAGCTGGATTCCCCACAGGGACTCTTGCGGGGACGCTCTCTCACTCAATTGGGAACGGATCTTTGCCTACGCCTTCCCGCCAATTCCGCTCATACCCAAAGTCATCAAGAAAATGAGAAAGCAACCGTGTCGAATTATCCTGATTGCTCCACGGTGGCCACGACAATATTGGTTCACGCAGCTTCTCCTTCTATCAGAATGCGAGCCAATTCAACTGCCCAGAATTCCACACCTTCTAACAATCCAAGAAGGCAAGGTGTTTCATCCAGACCCTCAATCTCTCAAATTATCGGCTTGGCTCCTCAACACCACGAGTTTGCGCACTTGAACATTCCACAAGACTGTCAGGAAGTCCTGGCCAATGCTAGGGCGCCTTCCACAAACAAAACTTACAAACTAAAGTGGAAACGTTTCTGTGTTTGGTGCCAAACTATGAATTTGCATCCAATGACTGCGAAGCCAGAAGCGATATTACCCTTCTTTTTGCAGCTCGCTAAATCAGGTTTGGCGCACTCAACACTTAAAGTGTTCTTGGCCGCCATATCACGATACCGTCAGGACGGTAAGACTTCTCTATACTCCTCAAGGATAATACAACAATTCTTTAAAGGCTTATTTCGTATGTTTCCACCTGTACGCCGGCCACCTCCATCTTGGCATTTAAATATAGTCCTAGCACAGCTTCTTCGCCATCCCTTTGAGCCTATTCATAAGGTCGATCTCAAGTTCATCACTTGGAAGGTTGCATTGCTGCTGGCACTAACATCAGCCAGACGAGTGAGTGACATGCAAGCATTCACCATTAAGCCACCATTCTTGCAATTCACACCTGACTCTGTGATACTACGCACCAACCCGAAGTACATGCCCAAAGTACCATCGGATTTTCATCTCAATGAGCCTGTGATACTTAAGACATTTTTTCCCAATCCGCAGTCACCAGCTGAGCGGACTTTACACACATTAGACATTAAGAGATGCCTTAAATTTTATCTTTCAAGAACAGCTGCCATCAGGAAGACGGATCAGCTATTTGTGGCATATGGCAGACCAAGACAAGGGTGTGCTGTTTCAAAACAGACTATCGCCAGGTGGGTCTCATCCACGATAGGGTTATGCCATCAACAAGCAGGTAAACCCTTACAGACCTTACCTAGAGCCCATTCTACAAGAGCAGTCTCCTCTTCAACTGCGTTATTTGCTGGTGTGCCTCTCCCGCATATTTGCAGAGCTGCAACATGGTCCAGCAGGCACACATTCACGAGGCATTACTGTCTGGATTCTTCAAGCGACACCGATGCCTCGGTGGGGAGAGCAGTCCTGCGAAATCTGTTTCAGTAAGGTGAGCCTCTGGTGTTCTCTCCCACCTCCTTTCCACTCTTTACGCTTTCTTATGATGTTGCATTGCTTTCTGTTTATGCATGGTAACTATGTTTTGGCGTATAAGAGCGAGATATTGTATTACTGCTAACTACTCGGATTCAGGCATGTGAATCTATGAAAGACACCCCAAATACTGGAGAAGAACAATAGTTACTTACCTGTAATCTGTGGTTCTCCAGTATTGGTGTCTTTCATAGATTCACATGCACCCACCCACCTCCCCTCAGAGTCTCACCCAGACTGTTATGATATAGCTGTATATACTCTGGTACACTCCAGTGCTACAAAAATCTGACAGCCTGGGTCTCTGGGGAGAATACCTAGGTGGGAGCTGTGGCCTGATTGGCTGCAGTTTGGTCTAACATAATGACTTGGATGGTCACTAATGTGGAAGTTTTTTCATTGGTAGCTGAGGCTACTTCACTTCCTGGTTTATTGTAACTGTTATTTGCTATGTACAAATGGCTTATTACTGCTTTTTTATATACCGTGGGACTCCTACTCCGACGACGGGGAATGATTCAGGCATGTGAATCTATGAAAGACACCAATACTGGAGAACCACAGATTACAGGTAAGTAACTATTGTTCATCATTTTGTAAATAAGTAAGTATTGTAGTCTACCAGGCAGGGTGCATGGTATTTAAAAGTAGGACATGTAGTAATGTAATGTTAACATGTCCTTACAGTGCTGCCTAAAGCTATTTGCACTGTGGCAGGCCTAGGTGTCCTATATAGAAATCCAAATTTCAGATTAAAATCGCAATGCTGTATCTCAGGAATGGGATTAGCTTGAAAAATAATTAAACAGCTATTTACATAGCTAATAAAAATCCAAGAAAGTCGTATATATAATAAATATTACGGAAAAGCAACTTTTAAAAAGTGATCTTTTCCTTGCCTGAAATTGGTGATTGCTCACAGATTTCTTACAGACAGAAATTAGCATTTCAGCAGGTGTGAAAAAAGGTGTGAAATACACCCCAGGAGCAAACAAGAGGCTTACATGAATGGGCAGAAATGACTCCTCTGAACCTCACCGAATATGCATGGTGCGGCTGTAAGAATCCTTTTAACACTGCAGGGTTAAATCCTTCATGTGTGTCAAATCATACTTTACAGGTCAGTTGGGTTTATGTATAAGGCTTTGGGGCACCTTGAAAGGTAGAGAAAAGGATGGCAAGGCAATTGTTGTGTATCCTCTTTCTCGTTGCTGATGAATCTTTCTTTGTCATACCACATGTCTTTGTTTGGAATTTATATCTAAACATGAGGGAGCACATGAAAGGAAGGGAAACAGGATGCCAAAACCATTCTTGTATGTCCACTGTCTTGTTGCTGGAAAACCCCAAATTTGTTCTACCAGATGTCTGTCGCTGGGTTTATTATGGGTGCAGTGGCTGCCTCAAACTGGATTTTAGTTTTAGATGTGGGAGGACACTAGGATTACCATAGTACACTCCCCACATACATCCATAGCCCGTTAGAGTCCAAAGTGAGTGTGGCCACAGCATTTCACCTTCTTGAAAATGCCCAAAATGAACAGGAAACTTTTACCCCAAACGTTATGGTATACCCAGGAGTTATTCCCATCCACGAGCTTGTGCCAAGCATAAATATGGTACCCCCAGGTACCTATTTTAGATCACTACTGGACCTGAGGAAGAACAGAAGAGGACTGGACCTGCTGTGTTTTACCTGAGATGAGCCCTGAAGGACTGGAACAGCTCCCCAGGACAAATATGCGGCTCCAAGGGTCATAAGGCTCACCTCTTGTTCAAGCTACAGGGACTAAACAAGTTTTGAGAGGTCTTTTCCTGCACAACCCAGCTGACCAGTGGCAACTGGACCAGAACTGGAGCTTGCAATAGGGCTGCTGCCTGACACCATGTGAGTCTCTAAACGCTTCCCCTGAGGTGCTCGGGCTTTAGACTTAAAGGACTAAAATAAGAAGATAACATATTTTCCCAGGATGAACCTGGTTTGTATATCCAGCCCACTTTCCATTGTGGTCAATGTCAAATTGCGCCTATGCCCTGGTCTACTATGAGCATTGACTATCATTAGCATTTTATGCTTCTTGAAGCTATTCCTACGTCAAATTAAAAACAATTCATATCTACGGTTCCCCTTATTGGATTGTTGTACTTTTTGGGCTATTTTGTTTCCTTTACTCTATTTTTCTAATTTGTTTGGTATTTCTATTGATTTTCATTTTTTATTTCAACTATATTATTTTGGTACTTGGTTTTGGTGTTGTGGGATTTTTTTTCTATTTTTTTCCACTTTATTCCTGTTTATGTACTGCATAACTGCTATACACATTGCCCTAAGTTAAGGCTATCTACTGTATACCACACCTAACAGGAGTTTGGGCTCACGCTAAATTAGTGTCTGACAGGGTTGTGATTCTTTCTTGAGGTGGGCTCACGCTAAATTAGTGTCTGACAGGGTTGTGATTCTTTCTTGAGGTAGGCAGTCACCGTCACAAATATTAATCCAGTTTCTTACAGAAGCGTCATGCAATTGCAAACGCTGCATTATGTTGCCCATATTGAAAATTCTGTGACAGTTCCGTGAAACATATTCTGGGCTAAAAATCAGAACATGGGAAGACAAATATTAACATTTCCAATATCCATCAGGTAATACATATTTGCACCCTTAACTGCCCTATTGTTATCACTGTATTCTATAACATCCTCCAGAGCCTTTAAACTTGCTTTAAAAGTATCCTTGTTGCCAGCAAAAGTGGTTGTGGTTATCAATGGATGCAAAGGATTGTTCGGCTGAAGCCCACATCGGACCATCCATGGATATAAAAATGTTTAATTCTTATTTTAAATCTTGCACTTCCACTTGCTGCAATTCATGAAAGCCATGACCTACAGCCAAATCTAAAGATTTGTACTGAGATCTATCATCATAGACTAGTTGTGTTGATGCCCTCTCACTTAAAGACAGCTGAATCTCATGGCTATACATGGCCCTAGGGGAGGGAATAATTGTCACAATGTAAACAAACACTATTTCACGTATGCTAGAAGGCTGCGATAAGTTAACTCTGCAAATTGTTATCATTTTAATGATAGGCAGGTGTAGGTGAATATTTAGTGAAGGCCCTCTCACTTAAAGACAGCTTCACCTCATGGCTATACATGACCCTAGAGGTTATAGCAGGAAAAAAAAGGTGGACATTTTGTAAAGTCCCGATAACTGTCAAAAGAAAAATCAAAGTTAACCTGTTAGTTGTGTACAGCCTGAAAACACCCATGAGAGAGTTTCAACAAACTGAAGTGAGCGATTGTGAACCACACAGGCAAAATTAGACATTTGTCTATTAGGTAACTGATTCCTTCTACTGGGTCAATGGCAAGCTGAACAGAGATAATCCAACTGGAACCCAGGGCGCATTTGAAAATGGGGAGTGGCATATGGAATTTGTGATTTTGACACCAAACTCTGCATGTGACTGAATTTACCTGGTAGTTTTATCAAGGTAAATTCTCATATATAAGACATGGCAGGTAAAATAAGGGGTATGGATTACGTGTTTGCTCGTTTAATGTTTGTGGCTTGAATAATAACAGTAAAAGACAACAGGTTGCAGCTGATTTGCGGTTAATGAAACTGGATATAGTATGTATACAGGAAACACATATACCCTGGGGTAGACAAATGGTGATGAAAGAACTGGAATTTATTCTAGTAGTGGCATCTCAGAAATCTGTTAGGAACAGGGGTGTGGCCATATTGGCTAGATATGGATTAGGTGTGACTGCAAAGTTCAAGGCAGATAACTTTGGGAGATCGGCTATTGCAGAACTTGTAATAAATGAAAAGAAGGTTGTCATATGTATAGTTTATGGGTCAAACTTTGATGAAGCAGAAGTATTAAGAGAACTGAATGTTGAGTTAGCAATGTGAGACACTCTGCTGATTTTATGTGGAGACTTTAATATACATGTGGAAGGGCAGGAATGGGACCCTAATAAGAAAAAGTATGCAGGATGGAAACCTACGGTGTTTAAAATGCTACAGCAGCTTATCTTAGATCATGGACCAGTAGATGTGTGGCCAACTCTAAATGGTGTGGATCCGGGGTATACTTTTTATTCGCACCCGCACCATAAGCTGGTAAGACTTGACTATGTCTTTATGTCAAGATGTTATTTGGTGGGGCAAAAATGCAGATATGGACCAGGATCACGGTGGATCATAGCCCATTGCTATTAGATGTTGATTTAGGTGCTCAAAGGAGAGTGTACGTTTAATTGGAAGATTTTGTTGGACAGACTCTTTATTGATCATATGTAATTCTGGTGCTTACAATTTTTAGAAATTAATAGAGGATCAGCTTCAACAGCTATGTTATGGGATGCATTGAAAGCTGGAGTACGAGGAGAGATGATTAGCTATGGATGGGGGAAGAGGAAGCAACAGCAGGATATGATGAGGGGACTTTTGGATGATTTAAGAAAGGCAGAACAGGAACTTATCCAGGAAATAAGGAAGGGGGGTGAAGACAAGGGGATTCAAACAAAAGTTGCTTGCTGTAAGGCTAAAATGAACCAGGAGTGGAGTAAAGATATTGCTTCCCAATATAAGACAGATAAAGAAGAAAGAAATTAATTTGATGAAGCCACAAGGCGATGCTTGGCACAGAGACTAAGGGCCAAATATTTGATACAGAAAATAAATGCATTGAAGGATTCAGCTGGGAATATGGTAGAGAATATGGAGGGTAGATTGGGAATTTTTCATGTATTTTATAAAGAGTTATATTCTTAGGAGGAGCTCAACGAGCAAGCTATACAGGACTTCCCGCAGAAAGTTGATTTATTAAAATAGGACAAGAGAAGCAGAAAGTACTTGACACCGTGATAACAATGGAAAAGCTGGAGAAAAAAGGTAAATCACCAGAGTTACCAGGGTCTTATAGGCCCATATCTATGTTAAACGCGGATGTTAAAATATATGCTAAAATTTTAGCAGCGAGGTTACAGGGTGATTACTCCATTGGTTTCCATAAACCAGCACATGTAGAGTAGTCGCCTTAATAGATTATGCGCAGGCACATCGAGCTAAGCTGGGGCTGATATTTTTCGATGCTGAGACGGCGTTTGACCGTGTCTCCTGGCCCTTTTTGTGGGCACTTTTAAATAAAATGGGGTTTGGCCCGTGATATATATTTGTGGTACTCAAACTACGAATACATCACCAAGAGCAAGAAATGTGTAATGGGTCAGAAATCGGATCCGATGTGTATAACAAGGGGAACTAGGCAGCCGTCCCTGACAACCTTTCGTAAACTTATAAAAACGTGGCTGTTCTCCCTAGCCTATTAGCCCCGATTCATCCAGTTCTTTCCATTCTCTTATGCTCTGCCAGTGGTTATGTCTATGCTGCTTCCACCTGATAGCGCCTTGATGCCCTCAGGGGCTAAGTTTTCTCTGCGCTTTATAAATATCCCATTCATTCATTCATTCATGTCCTTGTTCCCCGCTGATATTCGCATTATATATCAATCCGTTTATATGTATGTTGGAAAGTAGTAACAGGATTATCTCTATGACTTGTGGACAATATTCAGTTCGACTATTAGCTTATGCCGATGATATCGCGGTGGCGACATCAGATCCACGGCAAACGGTGGAGGAGATAGAAAGGCTTGCCCAAGGATTTGGGGAAGTGTCTGGATATAAACTACATCTGGCAAAAACGCAGATTGTGTCAACAGAGGGGGGGTTGTTCTTGGGACCCTCGGGTAGTAGTAGAGGCTACATATTTGGATTTCAAAATCAGAATTGATCTACAGCAGTTAATAGATGTGAATTGGAGGAATATAGTTGCTGGAATTCAGCAATTGCTTGATCGACTGGAGTGTATGCATTTGACACTAGTGGGAAGGTGTAATGTTCTCAAGATGGGTATATTGCCCAAGCTTATGTATATTTTAGTGCAGTACCATTAGAGGTAACTCGCTTGCAACTCCAAAAATACAGGCTATTGGGGATAGGTTTTTGTGGGGACAAAGGAAAGCTAGGAGGGCTTTTAAGTACATAATGCTGCCACAGATTAGTGGGGGGTGGGCTGTTCCCAAATTTGCTTTTTTACGCAGCGTAAATGATGAACTGATCATGTGAGACAAGTGACCCTCATACCTCATCAATATATATCTTCAATATGTATGTTTCTGTAATTCTATATTATATTCACAGTGTGAGCAGAGACAAAGCGGAAGGCTGGTAATCTATGGAGCAGTGTATATGTTCATAAAGTATATCTTAGCATACCCACGCCCAGTATTTATTATTCATTAAAATGTTCTCTAGTTTGATGTGAAGCAGCACTAAAGTGCTTGCACTCTATCTATCTATCTATCTATCTATCTATCTATCTATCTATCTATCTATCTATCCATCCATCCATCCATCCATCCATCCATCCATCCATCCATCCATCCATCCATCCATCCATCCATCCATCCATCCATCCATCCATCCATCCATCCATCTATCTATCTATCTATCTATCTATCTATCTATCTATCTATCTATCTATCTATCTATCTATCTATCTATCTATCTATCTATCTATCTATCTATCTATCTATCTATCTATCTATCTATCCACCCACCCACCCACCCACCCACCCACCCACCCATCCATCTATCTATCTATCTATCTATCCATCCATCCATCCATCCATCCATCCATCCATCCATCCATCCATCCATCCATCCATCCATCCATCCATCCATCCATCCATCCATCCATCCATCCATCCATCCATCCATCCATCCATCCATCCATCCATCCATCCATCCATCCATCCATCCATCCATCCATCCATCCATCCATCCATCCATCCATCCATCCATCCATCCATCTATCTATCCATCCATCCATCCATCCATCCATCCATCCATCCATCCATCCATCCATCTATCTATCTATCTATCTATCTATCTATCTATCTATCTATCTATCTATCTATCTATCTATCTATCTATCTATCTATCTATCTATCTATCTATCTATCTATCTATCTATCTATCTATCTATCCCTACTGTGAATTAATGTTTGTCCAACTCGACTAATTCCTGGAAACTTTTATGGTGATCCATAAATGAGTGTGCAAGAAAATTGGTGGGGTCCCAAAACATTTTTTTCCTATGATGTTTCCCATTGGAAACTTTAGGAAGCAATACAGAAAAAAACAGCAGAATTGATTTACACCAAATTTGGTAGAAAGTTAGAACTTTATTCAGAAAGCATGCTTTTCATGATTTGGTGTAAATCCGTTAAGCCATTTTTGAGAAATTTGTGTTTAAAAATGCACTCAGCAGGGTAATGTAATGGGTCAAAAATGGGGATTTCTGGACAGTTGATCCCACTAGAGCTGTGTAGGAGTACTGCAGTATCAATAAATTAAAAAAATAAGGCTTTTTGATTGTCTGAGAGAGCTTTTTTCCAGCCAGCCTTTTCAGTCCCACAGTCTTACAGTCCTGGTACTGGAAATCTGCCTGGATGGTCCCAACTGGAAGAAAATTGGTGCTGCCGCCGGTATAGTAAAAGGGGATCAGTTTTTGTGTTCTGAATAAGTTAAAAAAAGATATAAGGGGCCACCTCATATGAACACCCCGCCACCCTGGGGCCAAAATATATTTTTTGTTGTACCATGGGTATTGCTGTAGTTCCACTGGGTGCAGCGCAGTCCTCCCAGGAGGTATCGTAGTATTCAGTGTTGGCTTATAGTGAATTATTGCAGTATTCCTGTGGGAGTCATGCATCAGGACCTTGCAAAGTTCACTTGGTAAAGCTTGCATGGTCCTGTGGTGTGACAAATGTGACGCTTCATTGCTGTACAACCGAATAAAAAAGTGTAATGCAAAAATGTGGGGTGGGGATTATGGGATTGGGCAACCTGTGAGGGATTTGCTGTCTTCAGAAGGGTGAGCACAGAGGGCCTTGCCCCAGGCCACACCATGTAGCCAACCCCCAGCTGCCGACAGTCAAAGGTTGTGTGCAGTAAGGAGGCCCCAGGGGGTGCACGGCCTGTCGACAGCACAGGACCTGTGGTCAACACAACACTGCACACACCTGAAGGACATGTTTGGTGGGGGGTTGGGTGCGGGCCTGACCAAAGTCAGGCCATGTAGCCAACCCCAGACCACTCATGGCCTTGAGTCGTGCAGCAGCATGTTGGTCACCCACGTGGGGTTGGGGGCAGGTCCACCCACTTGGTCTTGTGGCCAATCCCACCATGCCCGGACAAAATACTTTGCTGAGCAAGGGAGGTGAGTAAATGTGAGCAAAACACCCCAGAAATTCACTGAATAAAACACAGGTTAGAGTGACATTATAAATAGGCATGTTAATAAGTTCATAGTTTACCCTAAAAAAGGTCAAAGTAACATTGCAATTTGGTACTGTAATATGATCTTACGTACGTTAATGATTAAAGTTTTGTTATATTTAGCATGGTAATACGATTTTACATTATTTAAAAAAAATAGAACTAAAAAGCTCAAAGTGAAATTATAGTTAGGTGTTAAAATAAGGTAAAACTAATTTTAAAAACCAAAATAAACACTGAAATTCACCCGTTACCATTTGCTGAGCTAACTATGACTTGCACTACTGCAGTGCACTGCTTATGACCTCACATATTACATCACTCATGACATGTTGTATTACATCATTGATGATATCGCTGATGACATCATATAATAATTGTGACACTGTTGTATAGGGGTTGAGGCCTTGAATTAATTCAACACACTCCAGATGTGGACATTTGTTTTCACTATTATATGATTACCCACGTAAAGGGTTCACAAGGATTTTTAGTGAATAAATAAATCTATATGTGTGTGTGTGTGTGTGTTTGCATACAAACATGCACATATGCATGCACACTCAAATCAAATGCCTATCACAGGAGGTATTGGTGGCTATTTAAGGCTGTATATGGTGTGCATGCATTAGAGGGTTTAGGGCTTTGTGCAAGTGTGTCTTCATGTGTGTCACTGCATGTCTCTTCATGGGTATGTGTATGTGTATGGGTTTGTGAGAGTCTGTGAGTGGATTTTCCCCCCTCTATTGGTGGTATCTCATTTCAGTGGCCATTGAGTCATTCATATCTTTTAGCATCTTGAGTCTGTTTCCAACAAACTGCAACCATTAATTGGGCGGGTCCTCTGGTGTAATGATTACACTTTTTAGTATATTTTGAACAACCAGGATATAATTCAACCCTCCATTGACATAATCATGTTACTTGTTGGCATGCTGTTGCCATCATAATCCTTTGCCTCCAGCTCTGATAACAGTGGTTAATGATTCATGTTGATAATTCAACATAATTCTTAGCATAATATGGGCATCTATTGCATTTGCCACAATGGTGCTGATCCCTGACAGATAGTTGCCCCTGGCATCAGGGTTGACATTCTTATATAATGTTATCTCTTGCTGTGCTGCATAATAGTTGTCATTCTTGGCATATTGTGATATTCCATAGTATGATTGTGTCCCTCCATGTCTTAGTGCTTGCCATAGCATAATGATGGAAAGTCTTCACATATTGTGGTCATCCATAGCATGATGCTCTCCATCAGTGACATATTGTTAGAAGAAATACTGTTCATGCTTAGGATGATGGTGCTAAATATGCACTTCAAGCAGAAAGTATCCTCTTGAGACTGATGTTTTGTGATCCATCTTGCATTCACTAAAGAAAGCTTGCATTTCAGAACAAAAGGGAATTTTTCATGAAAATGGTATCCTTGTGTTTTGTAAATTTGTGTTTATTTATCCCAAATAAAAAATATGTATTTTATGAATTAAGGGTGCATTTGTTTAGAAACCGATTAGCTCATTCATGAGGGAAACTAGATTGTAATCAATGGCATGGTTGGGAGACTTGTTTCTGATGTCTTTTCCTTGGGGTGAGAAGGACCTTCCTGCCACAGCTGTGGATTAATGACTGATAGATGGATTTCATGATGGTTATTAAGTAAGCCTTTTATGACAGTTTTACTGATGCTGTTTGATGTCTGAGCACACAAGATTGATAGCTTTAGGATTAGTGAAAGCTCCTTTAAGATCTGTCTACCTCTGTTGCATATGGTATATGACAGTCAGTTCTTTGCAACTTTTCACGTCTCTACCATACGCCTTCCAAGTAGATTTTCAATCACAAAGTATGACCGGTAGTCTATTTGGAAGGGGAAGACTGGGACAAATGGAACAAAGTGGAATTCATAAACGAAGTTACTAATAACAAAAATATATAGGGAACATTCAGAGCGTGTGTGAGAAATATGGTTGTTGGTTGAATTGGGGAGGGTGAGCCCTGCTCAAGAAACCGCCACAATCCCTGTCAGAATGAACCGTAAAGGTCACTAAATTAACCTCTGCCTAACCCTTTTGTAGCTTGACACAAAGGCAGTCAGGCTTAAATTAGAGGCAACATGTGCACACAAACATTAATACAGAGAAAATACAACATAAGTAAAATCCTACACCAATTTCTTTTTAAAAATAGTCAATTCTAATAAATTATTTGACACCAAAATGACAATAATCTAACCGATACAACTGGAGTTATGAATTTTTAATGTTAAGGTAAAACATAGCACCTAAATGATCAAAGCGCCAACTGCAGACACCTAGTTGTGCGATACCAGTTCATAGTAAAAAAATATGGCCCACCGCGATTGTGCGCTGGTCAGATACCCAAAGTGGATTAGGCCCAGTCACCTATACCTTCAAACTTGGAGCAAATGTTGAAGAAAATGTTCTGAGAAGGTAAAGTTTAGTGGGGCAAGGCTGCAGGTGGTGTCCAAGGTGGGAGCGTTGTCGTCTGGGAGCTGCTGGTCACAGTTGCAGTGAAGACTTCTTGAGGCTTAGTCCCTTTTTTGGAGGTTCAAAATCTCCAGTGGGAAGATGCTGGAGGCTTTAGCCTACGAGAGTTCCGCAAGGCAGGATACCCCTTTGGTGAAGGACCACTGAACAGGATTTTTTGCTGCGGAGAAGAACGTAGCGGGAGCTGGTGTGAAGTCAGGCTGACCAGCGATGCACACAGGGGATAGAAGAGCAAGTTGGTCTCGATTTTATTTCGGTTCTCAGAGCATTTTTAGCCAAACATTTTCAAGTCCCAAATTTTCAAATTTGGCTATCTGGGCTCCTTTAACACCACAACCAATGGTCCGGGACAGGAGGTGCATCACTTGGGGGTTCAGGCTCACTCAGACTGGGTCCTTGTGCGGACTCAAAATGGTTAGAGCCTTTTCTGTCCCTGAGGCTCTTATCAGGAGGCCACCCAACTATCCCTTGGAGTCACTCTGGTAGTCCTGGGTTCAAGTGATGAACAAGGCTCAAGCAGCAGGGCAGGATTCTGAAGGTTCAGGCAGGCTCCAGGCAGCAAATCAGTCCTTCCAGGAGCAGAAAAGCAGGCCACAGAAGCAGGCGGTCCCCTGAGAGTCTTTCTGCAGGTCCAGAAAGAAACTGAAGAGTGGGACAGAGAGTACCATTTTTATACCTGGTGCATTCTTTGAAGTAGGAGTTTCTGGAAAATTCCATCTGAAGCCCTTGATGTTTCCTGGCTGACCTGCCCTGGCTCCAAACTGGCTGCATGAACAATGCAGTGATGACAAGTCCTTTGTGAGAAGGCAGAGCATAGCCCATTCAGTTGCAATTGAGGCTGTGTCCAGCTCCATTGCCCTCCCCATCCTGCTAGTTGATGGCCCATCCAGGCAACCTAATCCCTATATTGTGTGACTGTCTGGGAGGAATAAACAAAGTCCAGCTGCCAACTAGACTCTATCATGTGACCCAGGAACAGTCTGCAGGCACCAAATGGTTAGGGTAGAAAAATGGCACGTTTCTAAAAGTGGCATTAGCAAAATTGTAACTTAAAATCCGACTTTACCATTAAAGAGGATTTTTAATTACAATTTCTCAGACACCAAAAATGAAATGTTTACCTGTTCCTAATCAAAAGGTAGCATTTATTAAATATAATAAAGCAAATGAATGTTATCCTATGGGAGAGGTAGGCCTCACAGTAGTGAAAAACGAATACAGGAGATTTTCAATATGAGGACATTTAAAACTTATGAGAACATGTTAAACCTTTTAATTACAGTACCACCTGCCCTATGGGATGCCTAGGACCTACCTTAGGGGTGACTTATGTACAATAAGAGAGGCATTTAAGACTTGGCAAGGAGGTTATATCACAAAGTTGAATTGACAAATTAAAACTACATTCAGGCTGTAATGGCAGGCCTGGAACATGTTTAAGGAGGGCATTTAAGTGGGTGACACAATAATTGCTGCAGGCCCACTAGTAGCAGCATACCCTGGGTATATAGTATACTACTCGACAAGGGACTTTTAAGTAACTAAAATATGCCTATCAGGTGTAAGTTGATTGTGCCAGAGAGAGCACAAGCACTTTTCCACTGGTAAGCAGTGGTGAAGTGTACAGATTCATCGAGCTAACAGAAACGAATTTCAGCAAAAAAATGGAGGGCAAAGGTAACACCTTTGGAGGAAGACCACTCTAAGGCTGGCAGGTCTAACAACAAGATTTTTCAGATTCTATTTAATACCCATGATTTTATAGTGATCTGTTGCAGAAAAAAAGCTCGGGTTTGTCACCTCTTAATTTTCTTGGGAGGATAAACCATTAAAATCCTATTAATGGTCAGGCCCATTTCACACAATAAAGGTAATGAATTATATTATGAGTGCCCTTAAATAATCTCTGGCTTCTTAGACTATCAATGTAGAAATTATGCCATAAAATGTGCCAATCAGCCAACTTTTCTTTTGTATAAGAACCGCACAGTCTTTTTTGGAAATATTACATCTCACTTGCTTCGCTAATTTGTTCTGTGATCCACTGTGCACCATTGTTCTTTATGCTCCAACACTTTTAATCTTTACGTGCTGTCCCTGTTCACAGCTCTCATTCATATTACATCCAAATTTGAAAGTTCAGCACAATTGAGTGACTATGGCATCTCTTGAAGAACATTTTGCCTACCATCAAAAAAGCAACTTCCGCCACTGACCTTCAGTCTTGAGTCTTCATGAAGGTGTTTGCAGTCACCCACGTCAGCAAATTCTGACTGGTTGACTCTGGCTGCACTAATGACATCTGTGCCAGTGTTCACTGGCAATATTTAGGGTGGCATAGTGCAATCTGTCTCAGCAAACTCACTTTCCGGTAGGGATCCGTCGGACCTTTGATGCACCTTCCCTTATTCACAATGCCCCAATCAGGGGGCAAACTGAATATCTTTTTGGAGGTGTCAGAAGTCCTGTGCCTTCTTCAGTACTGCTTTCAAAAAGGCGTATGCTTTGCAATGCATTGGGAAAATGCCTGAACATAACATATCGCCTGATGTGCATTTGAATGTGTGCATGCTTCAACTGAGTCCAGTGATTTAGTAATAGTGTCGATGAGAAATGGCACAGAGTGTCATTGGCAATAGTCCCACACTTTATATAACATGGCCATTGTGTAAAATGTTGCTGTTATTTTATGACAGTTTCAAAATAGAAGCTTTAATTTAGGGCAAGCCGCAGATTAACAGCACGTTCATATGGAAATAATGGTTGTGCACATGAGGGTCTGATAAGAGTAGATTTTGGGGCTTCATTGCAATGGTCAATGAGAACTATATTCCCAAATCACAAGAATTCAAATAAAGGGTAATTTGTCCACCATGAAAGACACAAACAGGCATTAAATCTCTATGCTACGGAGTCTCTGCGGGGACGGGTGGATTCCGCCCAGACGGCAGCCTTGGTCCTGTTGGACCTAAGTGCAGCCTTCAACACAGTATCCCACAAACTACTCCTACAGCGACTTTGGGTTTGTGGGCTGGATGGACAGGCACTTTAGTGGATGCGATCCTTTCTACAGGACCGTCGCTTCCTGGTTGCACAGCATCCACACCTATCTAAAATCCTGGCACTCCTACAAGGGGTCCCACAAGGCTCTATTCTGAGCCCTACCCTTTTTAACCTTTATATCAGCCCTTTGGCAGATATTGTGGAAAAACACAGGATTACTATAGTGTCATATGCGGATGACACCCAACTTGTAGTGACCCCAGCCCAGGACTCAAACAAGCCAGCTACACAGTTCTCCTCCTGTCTAAAAGACATAGACTCACGGATGTCGAACAACTGCCTGAAGTTGAATGGCAGTAAGACAGAGGTTATGGTCATAGGGAAATCCCCTTCCATTTGGTGCTCACCCTGGTGGCCTCAGAGGCTGTGGCCCCTGCCCACTCCAAAAACAGAAGTAAAAAATCTTGGAATGTGTCTCGATCCAAAACATTCCTTCGAGACCCACACAGGGAAGGTCGCTGGGAGATGTTTCGGTATCCTTAAAATGCTAAGGAAAACCTTGGACATCCTTGCCACCTCAGCAAGGAAAACCCTAGTTTACACTCTTGGGACATCGCAACTGGACTATGGTAATGTCCTTTACTTGGGAGCATCAAAATGAAGCTTGCAGCGGCTGCAACGCATTCAGAATACGGCAGCAAGCCTGGTTCTTAATTTACCCAAGCAAGCTTCAACGACGAAAGCCCTTGACACCCTTCAATGGCTACCGGTGAGTAAGAGAATTCGTTGAGATCGACTGGAGCCTATCTGCGCAAAGTCCCAATAATCAAAAGTGCAAGGATGGGTGCGCGCTCATTTGGCTACGTGGCAGTCAAAAATTGGAACACACTTCCACCTTCGTTGAGCACAGAAGAATCTGAAAATGTCTTCAGTGGAGGCCTGAAAACCTTGCTTTACTAGACAGAAACCTTGCCGCCCTGCCTGACTTTGCACATAGCTGTTTCTGTAGCACAGGGACACACCAGTCGGTGTAGCCAGGTGCTTTATAAATGACATTGTTATTATTAAATTTCAAACACTGACATTTCACTGAACATGTTTTAGAAGGGACTGTGTCTGCTGCCTGCACTTTAGAAGCATTTACAAACAACACAGAGAAAATATCAGGTCACACTGACCAAGATTAATACATTCTGACATAGCTTAGAAGATATAGATAAAAATACATATAACTGACTGGCAACAACAGGTCATAATGAATTAGATATTTAGGAAAAATCCTTATGTATCTAATGTACCCTAACAACATATGTAACGGTGCAGCAGGAGAGGATTTAAAACTGAACAATAACACAGTACTGCCCTCAGGATACATGACGAAAAGACGAAACAATTGCCATTGTGGGCACAATGTAGATCTCATTGAACCTTGTGTCCAAGACACCTGTTTGTGAAGATCAAAAGCAAACGAGGACCAGATCATAAACATATTTACTATGTCGTTTGCGATAAATTGCTAAGCAATTTGTTGCAAACCCCTTTTACCACAGTAGCATAAAGGGGATTTTGTGGCAGTGGTAATATAGGCAAGCATGTGTGAGCATATTGAACCAGACAAACAGCAGTGAATAATAACAAGGCAGTAACAACAGCCCCTGAAGCCCCTGCGGTGCGGGGGCGGGAGCTCCAGGGGCCTCCCTCATGCACTGTGCGCGGGCGGTGGGGCCCCGGGCCTTAAAGCTCCTTACTTGGTCTGGAGCGTGGGGTACACCATCCACAAACTTTGCAGGGTGCCCCCTCAAGTTTAATTGTGCCAGTGCACCACATTATGGTAAGACAACGGCACAATAACACAGCAATGTAACAATACAACCATAAAATAACACAGCAAAAAAGCAGAGCAAACCAACAAAATGCAAAGCACCACAAAATGCAATGGCAATAAAAGAACACATCACAAAATAACTCCTAACATCACAATCTGAACACACTACCTTCACTACAACACTGATGCACAAAATAACTAAACATTATAAAATAGCTTACAAACACAAAAACAAAATAAAAAACACTCCAAGAACATATCACCATTATACATCAGCACAGCAGTCATGTAATACTAGTAATAACTTTCTGGATTGAACAACCAAAAAGCTTTCACAAAAAAAAATTATAAAACACAACAGAACTTGCTACCCTCATGCTAAAAATACAAATATTCAACATGTTTCACTAACTAAATATAAAGCCCACACCAGAAAAAGCTTTACTAAAAGCAAATGGAAGTAAATGTTACCCAATTCAGAAATTATGTATTCCAAGCTTTCTACTAAATCACCTCTGTTCTGGTAGTAAATATGTTCTGCAGCCCTGCATAAACCCAACCCCATTCCTCAAAGGAAGCAAGACGTTGATAGATTACTTAAAATTCCCTAATGGTGAACCTGCCCGAAACCTATGTAAAAGTCTGAATTTCATATAAGATGGCCGCCTCTCAGTGGCTAAATTAACTTACGGACTCTGGCAAACTCCCCTGTGTTCGCCCTAACTCTCTGTAGGTGTTTTTTAGGTAACTTTTTTAAAGTTGTGATACATGTTTCATGTAGGTATTTTTTAAATTGATTGTATTTGTTGTATTTGTAAACACTGGAACTGCATATAATTTACTTCAAATCACCCAGGGATGGTAAAACAAAGACCGTAGGAACGAGAATCAGCTGTAAGACACGTCAGTCTGTATAGAAGTGTCAGTAGCCTTGGTATCAAGAAGAGTGTGGATCAAATTCCTGTCAGAAACAGGAGTCTTTTTTCTCAAATTGTGAAAGTTGTTGTTGGTGCAAAGGGAACCAATTTGGAAGTACCGGAGGAAGGAGCTTTGATTATGGATTCGTCTGGCAACAATGCTTTTGCGCCTTTGTAGAGGGAAAGGTGATGCAGTATTGAGCAGCCAACCGTAGGCGTCTGTCCGTTGATGATGCAGCATCAGGTTGATGAGATAGGAAGGGTTTGTCCATGTAAAGCCATGCGTACCAAGAAACTGGCCTTGATTATGGTTTATTGTCTGGGATCCAGTGAAGAACTTGCAGAGTAGACATGAAGTGAGCAGTGCAAGGCATCCTGAGGAGGAGATGGGCAGTGCTCCCCTCCCTGAAGGTTTACCAGGGCTTTGGAAGATAGGCCCAGTAGGTTACCTGTGTAATCCTTGGAGGCAGCAATAGCAGTGGGACATTTGGTTGGAGAAGCAAAGGTTGGAGAAAACATCTTTGAGACATAATGTATTTTAGAGGTTAATGTCAGATTGGTATCCAGAATAACTCCAAGTTGGAGATGTTTTGGGAAGCTATTGGTGCAGCACAATTAAGGGAGGGCCATCGAAAGGTAACAGGCGAGGCTCATTTGTGCTAAGGAGCAACATTTCAGTCTGGGAGGAGTTGAGACACAGTTGTTCTTGTGCATTTGTTTTTGAATCTCCTAAAGCATTCCTTGAAAACTAGTGTGAAAGGCAAGACTGGTCAGGGGCGTAGCTAGGTCAGTCTGATTGGGGAAGGGGATGAGCTTCAGATTTCTTAACAATCACGCTAGGACTGCTTGTTAAAACACATTATAGGAGGACCTGGACATGAGCGTGGCTTAAGGGGCAATGGAGAGAGAGAAGAGTGCGGATTGTTAGAGATACTCAAACACAATATTTCTCAAACTAATAAGCCTTTTTTTAGGCATTCAATTTATAGACGAGAGAGAGTGTGTGTTTTTGTCAGTGTGGGCAGGTAAAAACCCCAGGTGAAATCTGACAGACCCTTGAAATTACAAGACTGGAAGCACTTGTACCCAACTATTGACACATAATAACATTTTTAGGGGGCTGTTACACCCTGTACACCCACCCTGGACCTATGCCCCTGGGAGTGATGTTTAGGATGTGTGATGTGAAAGCAGTGTTTCATTATCTCTTACAAATTCGAATGAAAAGATGACAAGATATGGCATTGTGTGGTGATCATTACATCTCATGGCACTTTATAACACATGGAATTGCTTGCATTGGAAACATAAATGCGGGGAAATACAATGCGTAAACTTTTTCACATGGTCATTACCCCTAGAGGCATCACTGCAGCCAAATGAGTAATTAGATTTTATCCCTTCAGATCATAGCAACTGGTATTTTATTTCATTGCCATGCTGTACAGGCTGAGAGATAGTAAAATACACATTATTCCAGACCACTCTTGAAACAGCAGAAGATAGTCTGCACAAAAGCATAATAAGGTACTTAAAATGACCACCCTTCTCAATTTTGGTAGCAGGCTGCATACCAGACAATTTGTTTAGTAAGAGATAGAGGACCCGGGTAAACATCAATCCAGTTCAGTGCAGAATGCAAACATCATGCAAACATGAATATCTTCATTTATTTAAGGAACCTGGAAGTCAAAAGAAATATTGCAATCAATGTGTGATTGTCTTAATATTGGAATTCTTTAGAAAATGATGGAAAATAGCACAGCTTTTTGGGAATGGAAAACTTGTTGCAAGGTCTAACTCAAAGATTCAATCCGGCTCAACTAGAACTTGATTAGCTTTACTGTAAACATTTCTGATACTGAACACATTGGCATTGATATGTAGCCTCTGGAGTAAGTGAGTGCATCTGTTTGATGCCTTCCATTTCTAATATACTGATAAAAGACCTCCATATAGGAAAGGCACTGGGACCCAATATGATACGACCAGGGGTGTTTCTTTCCAACTTTGACTGGTGGTCTGAAATATTTTCAATAGACTTTAAAGAGACTTTAGTAACAAATAGGTGCCCAAATTCGCTAAATAGTATCACTGTGCAACTCTATAAGAAGGGATACAAAGAGGACCCAAAGTCCTACTTATCACGAAGTCTAATAGATATAGACTGCAAACATTTTTTCAAGCTAATTCTTAAGGCCCTTGAGTTGTGGATTACACATTAAAACAATCTTTCACGTATACAAGGAGGCATCAGAAAAGGACCATCTATGATAGACCAGATTTTCACCTTTGTGTATATAATACATAGTTAGTCCTGTCCCTGTATGTGGCATTTTTACATTTCTCATTGTCATTCAATCTGGTTTCAAGAAGTCACCTTTGGGAAATTGACGATCAAGTGCTTCAGTAATGAATGCATCTGCTGTATATTGGAACTTCCTCCCAAGTGAGACTCAATCAAAAAGGGAACATCATCAAAAAACTATACACCAGTAGAGGGGTTAAGCAAAGTTGCCTTTTGCCTCCTGTCCTGTTTTCCCTCTACACAAATGACCTGTATATAGAAGTCAGAAAAGCCACCAAAGACCGGATGACTGCATTCTGATATCAAAAATCCTTAAGGGCTTGCAAGCCCAACTAACAGCTATAGAAGAATATTTCAAAGTAATAGTTTAATAATGAACACATGAAAACCTAAATAATTACGATGAGACTCGGAAAACCGCCAACCACAGGTCGGAGGCTTTCTGAGTCTCGTCGCAGGTTTCACTTTAGAACGCTGCATTACGATGCAAATAGTCGAAAATGAAACTGGCCGGTCATTCCAGCTGGATTCTGATTGGCTCAAGGATTCTGTCGACCCGTCGGAGGCCTGTCCGTAATCCCTATGAATGGAGTTTCTGCCATAGGGATTACAATGTCGGTTTCCTACAGGCTTTCCATGTTGGGCTTTCTGACATAGAAAGCCTGTTGGAAAGTGACATTGGGGGCCCCTAGCAGAAACATGACTGGAAGAAGTTGCATCATTTAAGTACAATGGGGAAACTATAGATGGAACACTAAGATAGAAAATCCATAATCAAAACACTATAGGAAATTTTGAAGCCGTTGCAACTGCCATCTCGCAGATGATGCATAAACACAGTCATTGTTTCTCTAATTTGGTTGACAAAGTCTTTCAGGCTAAAGTTGGAAGCCAAATTTCATATTGAGCCAAGCCGTGGGGGTTGGACAAGCTTACCAACTGCGCATGGTGCTATGAGAGGACATTTTAGAAATTATTGTTTAAATTACCATCAAGCATTAAACCGCGGCCTTGGAACAAGACATCAGCTATTCCTCTATCAAACCCCATTGCCATATGGCCCCTATAAAATACGCAAAAATCAAAATAGGGAGTGAAGAGGTAGTGCTTAAAAAGCACTGGGGTGGAGGCACCCTCCTCCAGTCAATGGTATATTCAAACAACAAGATCCACCTCTAACAAGTTTCCTGTGAGCCAAGATATGACAGGTATACACAGTATTTGTTAAAATACCCCTCACACACCAAAAGGTCCCTTGGTGTCATGCTTCATCATCGGGGTCTTCCCGCCCCGCTGCGGGACGGAGTGTGCTACGACTAGCGACTACGCTGGAGCACTCAGATATTGTAAGTGGTATGTGAGGTGTATTGTTGTGAGTGTAAGTAGGGTCAAAAAGTGATAGGAAAAGTGAGGTTAAAAGAATACCTGGCCTTTTGAAAACAAAAAAAATCTTTATTACTCATAGGCTGCTATTGTTAAAAATTGGTGTGGCGGAGAAAAAAACAGCTTGTCAATGAGCTAGTTCTCCTGATGGTGTCAACATGTTTCGAGGCTACCTGCCTCTTCGTCAGGACGGGATCAGATCCCTCTATCACTCACTAATGTTGCCATCAATGTGTGTTATGTGTATATACAGGTGAAAGGGATAGTCTACTACCTATGTGGTATGCAATTAATTTACAGTTTATAGAGCCCTAACAGTATTACTGATTCGTGGGCCTGCAAGATAAAATTAGAGCACGTAAATATTTCCTGTGCGCTTCCCAATACGCGTTATATAAGTCACCTGTGGAGAGAAAAAGCATGGTGACATATATGGTGACTTTGCGAGTATAGCGCGTCTCAATAGCAAAGACACACTAAGGTGCTGTGACCTGTGAAAAGAAAGACACTACAGGACATAACAGACATATAACATAAAACACACACTCTATGTCGTGAAGATCTGCACTCAACAGTGATGGGCTGGAAAAAGGAGCAAAAATGTGTATGGTAGTATATGTCAAATACATACTGAAATAAGTTGGAGACAATGCCCCATGAGCCGATCAGGAATGAGGGGTAAATGAAACTTCCATCTGTTGGTAAAGAGGGAGGGAACAGAAGGAGTATGCCAAGATTCAGTACCTTTTTGTTATGCTGATGGTCAAACATTCTCTCCACCCTAAAGCGGCTATGCCGTACTCACTCAACCTCGAGTTCTCCTCGCATCCTCCCTCGTCCGCGGCTTCCGTGATGTGAGCCAGTGGAGCGGAGGAAGTCTCTTTATACTCGATTTGATTGAGTAATGGACAACACCTGTGTTGGTTTGGGGTGGTCATTAGGCCCGTGGGAACTAGAGCGGAACTACGCTATGTCATCACGCCACATAGTGGTGGCCATCTTGGAACGGTATATAGTATTGGCAAATGGTGGTGGCCATCTTGGAACAGTGGTAATAGTGTGAGATAGCTAAATTCATGAGCGCCATGTTGGAAGAACTGGCAATTTTTTAAAAGGGATGATTTGTAAATCCCGAACCTTATGACAGGTTTGAATGGATTCTGGATGAATATTGTTAGATAATGGCTGTATTTCTCACACAAGGGATTTATTTAACGGGGTCACAAAACGTCTATATTGTGCTCATGCGCCGGGTGGTGCATACGTGGTTGCAGGGGTATTATCTATCTTCATCGACGTATAAATCATACATTTTAAAAATATTGGGAAATATGTCTAAAAGACGATTTTTACTAAATACAGGCATTCCGCATGCAGGGTTCCATGTGGCATGCAGGCATGCATTCCTTTCGAAGTTTTTTGTGCAGAGAAGTTGTATGAGGAAGAGGGTGAGGCCTAAGTTTATCTATAGCATGCAAAATAATGCAGTTGTAAGGAGGTTCATAAATGGCCTAGGGGAGCATTACTGGCACAATTGGGACCAGGGTATATCATCGTTCAGCCCTGTAAGGTGTGTTCCCAGGCGGAACACCCACCTTTTGTTCTTTTTCTAGGAGGTTTTTTTCAGATTTTATGGGTTCAATCACTGTCCAGTGAAGGTTCTGGATGCTGTGGCCCATGGTTAAGTAATGGGTCGCCATCTTGGTTGTTGTCCTTTTGCAACGTATGTTGCTCCTGTGTTCGCCAATGCATATTTTAACTGGTCTTGAAGTCATTCCAATATACTCTTTAGCGCACGGGCAGGTGACCAGGTAGACAACATTGCGACTGTTGCAGTTTGTGAATGCACGTTGTTCCCATGTGGTTCCATTTGAGAACTTGATTCTTTTGCTTTTGCTGGTGAGTTCGCATGCGCTGCATGAGCCACAAGGGTGGTGGCCATTCACAGTTGTCAATTTGGGTGGGCCACTATCAATCGTGGTTCTTGGTCTACTATGGACTAAAATATATTTCAGGTTTCTACCCCTTCTATGGGAGAACATTGGTTTTGGAAAAGTCATAGAGCCGCAATTTAGAATTTTCCAATCTTTGTTGACTATTTTTGTGATTTTGTTTGAGTTTGTGTTGAAGGTTGTTACACAAATAGGGCGGGATTCTTGTGCTTTGGGTATTTTAGGTTCCAACATCACAGATTTCAAGAAGCAAGCAGCTGACCTCCAACAAAAACTACTGAACAGAAACTACCCTGAGAAAATTATCAAGAAGGGCTTTAAAAGAGCGAGAAACAACAACAGGGATGCCCTTCTGGAACCTAAAATACCTAAAGCACAAGATTCCCGCCCTATTTGTGTAACAACCTTCAACACAAACTCAAACAAAATCACGAAAATAGTCAACAAACATTGGAAAATTCTAAATTAAGGCTCTATGACTTTTCCAAAACCAATGTTCTCCCATAGAAGGGGTAGAAACCTGAAAGATATATTAGTCCATAGTAGACCAAGAACAACGATTGATAGTGTCCTGCCCAAATTGACAGCTGTGAATGGCCACCACCCTTGTGGCTCATGCAGCGCATGCAAACTCACCAGCAAAAGCAAAACAATCAAGTTCTCAAATGGAACCACATGGGAACAACGTGCATTCACAAACTGCAACAGTCGCAATGTTGTCTACCTGGTCACCTGCCAGTGCGCTAAAGAGTATGTTGGAATGGCTTCAAGACCAGTTAAAATACGCATTGGTGAACACAGGAGCAACATACGTTGCAAAAGGACAACAACCAAGATGGCGACCCATTACTAAACCATGGGCCACAGCATCCAGGACCTTCACTGGACAGTGATTGAACCCATAAAATCTGAAAAAAACCTCCTAGAAAAAGAACAACGGTGGGTGTTCCGCCTGGGAACACACCTTACAGGGCTGCACGACGATATACCCTGGTCCCAATTGTGCCAGTAATGCTCCCCAGGCCATTTATGAACCTCCTTACAACTGCATTATTTTGCATTGTTTTGCATGCTATAGATAAACTTAGGCCTCACCCTCTTCCTCATACAACTTCTCTGCACAAAAAACTTCGAAAGGAATGCATGCCTGCATGCGACATGGAACACTGCATGCGGAATGCCTGTATTTAGTAAAAATCGTCTTTTAGACATATTTCCCAATATTTTTAAAATGCATGATTTATACCTCGATCAAAATAGATAATCCCCCTGCAACCACGGATGCACCGCCCGACGCATGCGCACAATATAGACGTTTTGTGACCCCGTTAAATAAATCCCTTCTGTGAGAAATACAGCCATTATCTAACAATATTCATCCAGAATCCATTCAAACCTGTCATATTGTTCGGGATTTACAAATCATCCCTTTTAAAAAATCGCCAGTTCTTCCAACATGGCGCTCATGAATTTCGCTATCTCACCTTATTACCACCGTTCCAAGATGGCCACCACCATTTGCCAATACTATATACCGTTCCAAGATGGCCACCACTATGTGGCGTGATGACATAGCGTAGTGCCGCTCTAGTTCCCACGGGCCTAATGACCACCCCCAAACCAACACAGGTGTTGTCCTTACTCAATCAAATCGAGTATAAAGAGACTTCCTCCGCTCCACTGGCTCACATCACGGAAGCCGCGGACGAGGGAGGATGCGAGGAGAACTCGAGGTTGAGTGAGTACGGCATAGCCGCTTTAGGGTGGAGAGAATCTTTGACCATCAGCATAACAAAAAGGTACTGAATCTTGGCATACTCCTTCTGTTCCCTCCCTCTTTACCAACAGATGGAAGTTTCATTTACTCCTCATTCCTGATCGGCTCATGGGGCATTGTCTCCAACGTATTCCAGTATGTATTTGACATATACTACCATACACATTTTTGCTCCTTTTTCCAGCCCATCACTGTTGAGTGCAGATCTTCACGACATAGAGTGTGTGTTTTATGTTATATGTCTGTTATGTCCTGTAGTGTCTTTCTTTTCACAGGTCACAGAACCTTAGTGTGTCTTTACTATTGAGACGCGCTATACTCGCAAAGTCACCATATATGTCACCATGCTTTTTCTCTCCACAGGTGACTTATATAACGCGCATTGGGAAGCGCGCAGGAAATATTTACGCGCTCTAATTTTATCTTACAGGCCCTCGAATCAGTAATACTGTTAGGGCTCTATAAACTGTAAATTAATTGCATACCACATAGGTATTAGAATATCCGTTTCACCTGTATATACACATACCACACATTGATGGCAACATTAGTGAGTGATAGAGGGATCTGACCCTGTCCTGAAGAAGAGGCAGGTAGCCTCGAAACATGTTGACACCATCAGGAGAGCTAGCTCATTGACAAGCTGTGTTTTTCTCCGCCACACCAATTTTTAACAATACCAGCCTATGAGTAATAAAGATTTTTTTTGTTTTCAAAAGGCCTGGTATTCTTTTAACCTCACTTTTCCTATCACTTTTTGACCCTACTTACACTCACAACAATACACCTCACATAGCACTTACAATATCTGAGTGCTCCAGCGTAGTCGCACGTCGTAGCACGCCCTGTCCCGCAGCGGGGCGGGAAAGACCCCGATGATGAAGCATGACACCAAGGGACCGTTTGGTGTGTGACGGGTATTTTAACAAATACTGTGTATGCCTGTCATATCTTGGCTCACAGGAAAACCTGTTAGAGGTGGATCTTGTTGTCTGAATATACCCTATAAAATACGGGCTGAAAAGAATGAGAATGCTAGGTACAAGTCTAGTTGACCCGGCCTGAAAGGAACACTTCTCCATGAATGCGGTAATGTCGAAAGTGTCCACCTTTCCTTACCTGGTAGTGTTGTTTGATGATCATGGACCTGGGCTGTACAAAGACAACTAGTAAAGAACAGACTGTCAAGAGCAGTTGGGTTCGTGTAGGATTTTGCTAAAAGACTTGGGTCCAAATCAATACCTGCCCTACTTAAGGTCTACAAAAAAATATTTATCCCTATGGCCACATATGGGTGTGGTGTATGGGGCTATAAGGATGTGAAGGACAATCAGGGGTGAAAATAAATGTATGTGGGGCCTTCTTGCTGTCCCCTCAAGCAGCCCTGCCTTTATTTTGCATGAAGACCTTGGTCTGGGGTTCCTCTCTGACTATGTCGCTGCTGCGCCATTGATATGTTGCCTGAGGATCCAGTCGAGCACTACCACTACTTTGAATCAGTCGGTCATAGCGGACTGTATTGCCCATTAGGGGACCCTACGTATTCTGTGGCTAAAATACATCATGGAGCAAAGGAAGTGGCTGGGCTGCCCCAAAATGTACATGAAACCTAGACCCTTAGGCCCGGCAGCCATCAGGGATATCAACTTGAAGTTTCTGGCTAGGCAGCAGGTGATTAAGGTGGGCAAGAATGGTATGTCACTATAGGTTTGTCCCCACAGATACAGCCCTATTTGTCACTGGTCTCCAATGTGCAACATCGCTTTGTTTTAACTAAATCAGGCACCCTGGATATTAGCCTTCCCTAAGGGATACTCTTTTCCCGGGTGCCCTAAAGCCGTGTTCTTGTGACAATTTTTCAGAGAAGATACCTTGCATTTTATCTTTTTTGGTGAATTTTAAGCTCTGCTGCGCAAAAAATGTATATTGCCGGCCCGCATTATTATTCTTACAAATGTTATCCTCCTCCATGGTGTGCTTTGGGGTTGTGAGCTTCCTGTTAGGGGCCATAATATGTAGGAAGAAAACGTCCCTGCAGTAGTCATATAACATCTATTAAAACATGGTTATGGCATCATATGTATTTCTGAGAACATTTTAAATGTCTAATTGAGTGGGTCTTTATTTAGTATCTACTTTTATGGCTTTTTATCTGCTGTATTTTTATGTGTGTGTCTGTACTTGTTGTCTGATTCTTCGTAATGATTTCTTATTCTATTTTTTAAGTGATTAATTTTAGTATACACAACATGTGCTTGATGGGGTTTCTTTTAATGGACATGTGCAATTTTCCTCTTCTAATGTATAGATCGCTTTTTAGAGATTCTTAAAATATTTTTTAATTGTCTTCTTTTCTGGCTTTTATTGGCCAAATAAAGAATTTTTTACTTGACTTGATTTGAATGCTAAATCATTATAAACAATAAAATGGGAAAAGGAAGCCAAGAGACTTGGCCTGACTCTGTCAAGCACACCTTTAAATGCAGAGCTATTGACATAAAAGAAGACAAAGAGCTTAAAGTTAAGTCCGAAATTACTCGCTTGAGAAAAACTGCTTCCATGCAGGCTTATTTGATCCCTCTCAGAATGCCCAACAATATATTATTCCATTCTGAGTGTGAACCAGAGAGAAAGAAGACTCTTTGCTTTGGTAAGGGGCGATTGCTTGTTGCTAAATGACAGCAAGAACAGTTTCAAATAATTGTCTTGTTGGAAATGGCCCTTTTTGCAGGGTTACCCCCACACTTTTTGCTTCTTCCTCCTTTGTTTTTCCTGACCCATGGTTGTTGGCAATAAGACCCCGGGCACTTTACCACTGCTGATCATTGCTATAGTGCATATGCTCTCTGTATAAATTGTTATTGTGATTGGTTATCCATGATTGGCATATTTGTTTTACCAGGAAGTCCCTAGTAAAGTGCACTGAGTGTGCCAGGGCTGGTGATTCAAATGCTACTAGTGGGCCTGCAGCACTGATTGTGCCCCCCACAGGAGTAGCCCTAAAATGGTGTCTCAGGCCTGCCACCGCAGTGCCTGTGTGCAGTTGGTAACTGCCATGCTGACCTGACCAGTGTCCACACTGGCCAGGCCTAACCCTTCCCTTTCTGTACACATTGGACACCCCTATGGAAGGCCCAAGGTGCCCCCCTGGGCAGGGTGCAGTGTATGTGAAAGTTAGAGCATGTACTAGTGTGGGTGACATGCTCTGGTAGTGAATTACAGCATTTTCGTTTTTCACTATTGAAAGGGTATCTTGCCTATAGGCTATAAGGGGGAATGCTGTGTCTAATGTATACCTGCATATCTTCCTATAGGAGCAACATAGAAAATTGAAGTATGGTATCCCTGAACTAAGAATTTAATAACAAATCTTTAGGAAGAATGTTTTTTAAATCCTGTGTTTGAAAGCGGCACTTTTAGAAAGTGGCTGCTTTCTTGTCTGACCTTTCTGTGTGCCTTTGGCTGTTTGTGAATTGACTGCCTGGTTTGTGAGTGACAGGGCTGGGGGATTCCAGGAGACAGAATGAGTCCACCCAGTGGTGAATAGAGAGATCTGCATCTAGATGGTAGGGAGGAGTTGCACCTGGGACCTGAATAGGACTGTGCCTGCCCCCAACAGTGCTGGCTCCACCCCCTGTGATGCGTCTGATGTCTCTGCCCTGCACTGTGAAAGGAGAGAAACAATCATGTCAACAAAGTGCTCCAGGGATGTGCTTTCCCGCCACAATGCTGGCTCCACCTCCTGTGGGGCGTCTGATGTTTCTGCTCTGCACTGTGAAAGGAAAGAAGGAGTCATGTAAACAGAGTGCTCCAGAACTGGTTTGGACCGAGCTTAGAGCCCTCCTGCACAAAGGGAACAAAGACTTTTTGGGGTACAAGTACAGGACCCCAGAACACTGAACTTTAGATCATCCTGGAATCAAGAAGGAACCTCTGCCAAGGAGAAAGCCGGAAGACTGAAGAGGAAGGACTGCCCTGCTGTGTGTTTGTGTGCTGACCTGCAGTTGCTTTGCTGCTGCCAGGGAGAGGGGAAGGACTTTGCTTTGTGCTGTGTCCCCTGGCTTGAAGAGATCTCCAAGGGCCTGAGTAGAGCTGGCTCCCTGTTAAGAAGTCCCAGGAACAAAAGGCCTTCACCCCCAGCTTCCCCCCTTAACTCTACTGAGAGAGTTCTGTCCTTCCCAGAGTGCTTGAGCCAGTAGTGGTGCCTCTGGAAGGTGTACCTGTTGTTGGAAAGCTGGACAAGAAGAAACTAAAAACAATCTGCAAAGTTTCAGGCATCGCTCGCTTGTGGAGCGCATCCTCGTCAGTGCGAGGAAATTCCCGCCGCCGCGAAGATAGAGATCGTCGCAGTGCCTGTTGCCGCTGCAAGATCCGACGCATCCTTCGCTTGCGGAACACATCGCTCCGGTGCGGGAAGAGTACCATCGCTGCGAGTATCGTTGCAGACCCTGTCGTCGCTGGGTGAGATCGTCGCACCGCTTGCTTGCCGACCGCATCACGTCGCTGCGAGAGTCGTTGCAGAGCCATCGCATCGAGGAGCCGCGAGAGGAGAAGATTGACGCTGCGCTGCGCACCTGAGATCGTCGCCGTCCCGAAGAACATCGCATCGTACCTTTGCGAGACGCTTTCTACAAAACCTGCGCACCGGAATCCATACAAGGTATCGCATCCCTCCCCATACAGACCGGAGTCACCGCAACACACCCGCTGCGTCCAGCGGGGTTGTCGCATCGCCTCCCCAGGGTCTCAGGAGTGATGCATTGCTTGTTTTTCAACACTGCAGCTTTCCCTTGGAACTTTTGTCGCATCTAAAGGTACTTTTTGCTAAAACGTGACGCAACTGTGAATTATTTTAACGCAACCTTAAGAACTCCTTTGAAACCATATTCTTGAACTGTGTATGTTGGATTTTTGTCGTTTTGGTCTTGTTTAGTTTAGATTAAATACATTTATTTTTCTAAACTGGTCTGGAGTCCATTTGTGGTGTTTTCACTGTGTTACTGTGAGTGTTGGTACAAATGCTTTACACATTGCCTTTGATAAGCCTGTCTGCTCGTGCCAAGCTACCAAGGGGGTGAGCAGGGGTTATCTAAAGAGTGTACCCCCCTACCCTAACTAGAGGCCAGGGTCCCTATTTGTCACAAGTACCTACCTGTGCCATCTAGAGACCCCACAATCTAACATGTCTGTAGAGGGGACATGGAGCATTTCATGATGTTTTGCATCTTCTACAACTAGGTCATATCCAATACAATAGGTGAGAACCTACGCAGAGAATAGCTTGAAAAGCTAGAGGAACTAATATTCTTCCTTCTAAATGACCTTTTCAGGCTTTACAACAAAATTACTCAAGCTTGTACTTGAGGGAAAACTGGGGCACTTGTTGTTTTTTTGTCGTTTTGGTTTTGTTTTATTTATTAAAATGACTCTATTTTTCTAATCTGCGTGGGATCCTTTTTAGGGCTCGGCCTACGTCAACCCTGCGTCAGCAGGGGAGGCGGAGATCCGAGCTCTTATGTTATAAAAAAAAAAAAAAGTTTCTTTAGGGGACCGGGCTGCAACATTCCTTAGTGCGCGCGCGTTTTTTATGGCATCTGCATAGTGATTCGTGTTCGCTGTGCTGTGTTTTTAGTAGCCTTGACGCGATAGGCTTAATGTAATTTGCCCTTCGCCATGTTGGCATTTTCTGTGTGGTTACGCGCACAGCAGTGCATTAATTTCAATTAGGAGCTGTCAGGGTGCCGCGATAATGTAATGCAGATATTGTGGGCGCGTTCACCAGTCTGCAGTGAATGGCGCGCGTTCGTGCTTTTCTTGTGTTTTCTTTCCGTGTAGGGCAGACGTGAAAGGCATTTTTTTAAGAGCAGAAGGCCATATATCTTCAATTATCTCGCCATCACGGCGGAGATAATTGAAAACATATGCCTGGAGTGGCGCGCGCGCGAGGCCGAGAGCTGAGCAGGATGACTCCATACCACAGTGTAAGCAGTGCTTAATTTGTAGAAAAATAAGTCCCGGTGCTCAAAATCTTTCTTATGCGGCGGCCGCAACTTCTCACAGTTATTCACCTGGTTAAATTACTACGCCACCCAATTGTACCATTGTTATGGCCACTGCCTACACTGACAACTCGGAAGCAGCCAGAATCAAAAATAAACTACTGCTTGAGCATCACGACATCGATTATAACAGTCTACTTATTTCACAACTGCATTCATTCAAACAAAATGCATTTGAAAGTGCGTTCCTGGGCAAATTGCTTTCATGTGCCGAGCATTACGATCTGCTGCAATAAAGAGGTGTTTTTTAGAAACAAAGTTGGGTAGACTGTTAATTGCTATATGTAACAAAATCAGACCATTCAGTTTAGCGTGTAGAAGCAATTTACTTGAGAATGTTTTTGCATGAAAGTATAGCCATTCAAACATGTCAAGGCACTGGATTGTCCAGAGGGGATTAAACAGTCCACCTAAATACTTTTTTATTTATTTAGTAGTGAAGTTTATGAGCGTTTATGTAGTGAATGCCACCTGGTAGGCATACGCCTTTTGGTGCAAGAGCTTTACATTCTTAAAATGTATTAGTTTGTAAGGGTAGTCCACTGTGCCTCGCAGCGCTTTGGTCGCCTTTGACTATGAACATGAAGCAGCTTTGGAAAAGTGCGTTTTGCCTACTAGCCCCGAACTAGGTATAAGTACAGGGCCAGTGTAATGCCCCCAATAAGCAGCGGGTGCTGGTAAAAGGTAGCAGTGGGCATTCTTGGCACAGTGGTGCAGTGTGCAGCCTGCAGTGGAAGGTAACCACGAGCGCAGGCAAGTGAGTGTGCCCAGCACCTGTCAAAGACTTTAATGCCTCTGGGCACAGCCCGGGTAACTTGCCGTTATCGTGTGTGTAGTGAGTGCAGAGTAGTGAGTGCAGAGTAGTGAGTGCAGAGTAGTGAGTGCAGAGTAGTGAGTGCAGAGTGCAGAGTAGTGAGTGCAGAGTGCAGAGTAGTGAGTGCAGAGTGCAGAGTAGTGAGTGCAGAGTAGTGACTGCAGAGTAGTGAGTGCAGAGTAGTGAGTGCAGAGTAGTGAGTGCAGAGTGGTGAGTGCAGAGTGGTGAGTGCAGATTGGTGAGTGCAGATTGGTGAGTGCAGAGTGGTGAGTGCAGAGTGGTGAGTGCAGAGTGGTGAGTGCAGAGTAGTGAGGGCAGAGTGCAGAGTAGTGAGGGCAGAGTAGTGAGGGTCGAGTAGTGAGGGCAGAGTAGTGAGGGCAGAGTAGTGAGGGCAGAGTAGTGAGGGCAGAGTAGTGAGTAGTGAGGGCAGAGTAGTGAGGGCAGAGTGCAGAGTAGTGAGTGCAGAGTAGTGAGTGCAGAGTAGTGAGTGCAGAGTAGTGAGGGCAGAGTAGTGAGGGCAGAGTAGTGAGGGCAGAGTAGGGAGTGCAGAGTAGGGAGTGCAGAGTCGTGAGGGCAGAGTAGTGAGGGCAGAGTAGTGAGGGCAGAGTAATGAGGGCAGAGTAGTGAGTGCAGAGTATTGAGTACAGAGTAGTGAGTGCAGAGTAGTGAGTGCAGAGTAGTGAGGGCAGAGTAGTGAGTGCAGAGTAGTGAGGGCAGAGTAGTGAGGGCAGAGTAGTGAGGGCAGAGTAGTGAGTGCAGAGTAGTGAGGGCAGAGTAGTGAGGGCAGAGTGCAGAGTAGTGAGTGCAGAGTAGTGAGTGCAGAGTAGTGAGTCCAGAGTAGTGAGTGCAGAGTAGTGAGTGCAGAGTAGTGAGTGCAGAGTAGTGAGGGCAGAGTAGTGAGTGCAGAGTAGTGAGGGCAGAGTGCAGAGTAGTGAGGGCAGAGTAGTGAGGGCAGAGTAGTGAGGGCAGAGTAGTGAGGGCAGAGTGCAGAGTAGTGAGTGCAGAGTAGTGAGTGCAGAGTAGTGAGTGCAGAGTAGTGAGGGCAGAGTAGTGAGTGCAGAGTAGTGAGGGCAGAGTGCAGAGTAGTGAGGGCAGAGTAGTGAGGGCAGAGTAGTGAAGGCAGAGTAGTGAGTGCAGAGTAGTGAGGGCAGAGTGCAGAGTAGTGAGGGCAGAGTAGTGAGGGCAGAGTAGTGAGGGCAGAGTAGTGAGGGCAGAGTAGTGAGGGCAGAGTGCAGAGTGCGGAGTAGTGAGGGCAGAGTAGTGAGTGCAGAGTAGTGAGGGCAGAGTAGTGAGTGCAGAGTAGTGAGGGCAGAGTGCAGAGTAGTGAGGGCAGAGTAGTGAGGGCAGAGTAGTGAGGGCAGAGTAGTGAGGGCAGAGTGCAGAGTAGTGAGGGCAGAGTAGTGAGGGCAGAGTGCAGAGTAGTGAGGGCAGAGTAGGGAGTGCAGGTGCAGAGTGGTGTGTGCTGTTGAGTGCAGAGTGGTGTGTGCTGTTGAGTGCAGAGTGATGTGTATTGACAATGTAAATGACAATGCCATTTATTTATGATTTAAAGAAAAAAAGAAATGTCATGAGCAATGCCAATAGCTCTACCTTTAATGATGCCGAGACCATTGCATTGTAAATGCTTGTTGATTTATGCTTTCACTTTGTTCCTGTTTAAGTATTGCACAAATTATTTACTCATAGCCTCTTAGTTGAGCGGCACAGCTCTGTGGCAAGCTACCTGAGGATTGAGCACACATTAATTTAGGGTTTGCTGGTAACTTTACCTTGACAAGGATTGTGGTTCCTACTTGAGTAGGGTTTTGCCCCATTTAACCAGTAACCCAGTTTCTCTCAACCACCAATTTGCAGTAGCTCTACTCTGCCACTCTCTAATTGAACCCTTTAAACATGGGTTGCACTTTTCACTCTGCAGAAGGCTAGGTGTTGTGGAATTTGACCCAAGAAAGTTTTATTTATTAGGCCTATTAGAAGATTAGGGATTAAGGGAAGCTATGTATTTATTTATTTTGAAAGTTTTGTCTATTAGGCCAGTGGTTACCAAACTTTTTTGACCCGTGGCGGTTGGCCGTGGCTCCCCACCATTTTTTTGCCGGTGGGTCAGGCAGAGCACTGTGCTAGGCACGGATTTTTGGCTTGAGTTTTTTAGGCCACGCCCTTTGTTGCATTTGCCACGCACTTTGAGACCCCCCCCCCGGTTTTTTTCATCCCACTTGGGGCCCTGCATTTACCTAGAATTCCTGACTAGTCTTGCAGTACAAAGTGTGGGAAACGTGCAGTATTACCTTGTTAACTCTTTGTTCTTACTATGAAACTCATAAAGGGGAGAGAATGCCACACCCGGGCGCCTCAGTTTACCAGGTGTGAGACACGGGGTGGGGGGGAGATAATTGATGCTCAGAGTGTCCTGCCACTGTGATCTCTTATCAAAGGTGCTCAGGTGCGCATTGTTTCTTTGAACCATAAATTCTGTAATCTTATGTAATGCCGAAAAGTACAGGAAGATCTACAAGGCACTTAACTTAAGAATGTGATGGAAGTTACATGTAAAAGGTTACAAGGTTACAAGGGAGTGCCAAGGAATTTGAGGATTATTCCTCAGGTTCTGCGCTCTCATTTCTTCCTCCACCCTCCTAATGCTTTTTTGCTGGTCTGTCCCCTTAATACCCACCTCTCCTCTTTGAACACCCTGCCTCTTACATTGTCTCACTGTTTCTTCCTCTCTTACATCCGCATCTCCCTTCCATACCCTACACTTCACTTTATCTCTGGTACGGTCTCTTACCTTTCTCACTAAGTCTGCCTCTATTACACCCACCTCTTATCTACCTGCGGAACCCTTCATCTATTCACAGCCTCTAACCTTCTCTCACTGGTACTACCTCTCTATAATATACCTCTCACCTGCCTCTCTCCCACAGCCTCTTACTTGCTCTTTGTTGTCCTACCCTCTTACATCCATCACTCACCATTCCCTCTCCATGAAACTTAAGTTCTCCTGATGGTCTGCTTCTCTTATATCTACCTCTCCTACCAAAGCACTGCCTTTTCACCTTTCATCTTTCTCCCCATCCTCAACTGTGTTAACTGGTTCTGTCCCGTTTATGTCCACCTCTCCCCTCCATGCTCTACTCTTCATGTTTTATCTCTCTCTCACCTCTACCCTCCGTTCTCTGTTTCTGCCCCTGTAGCTTCCACTTCCCCCCTACATGCGCTGCTATTCACCTGCTGCTTACCTTGCTTCACCTCTTGTGCTAGGACACAGTACAGGCCCCTGCAGCACAGATGGGCCCACAACACTTCAGGGGGCCCCCAACCCATCAGGGGGCTCCCAGTCAGCCCAGGGCCAAATGAATATCTGTGAGATGTGGGAGTCTCAGGATCCCATTATCACATTCTTCAGAGCTCGTGTTACTTTACATCATTCTCTCCCCTGCCATGCTCCCACTCTCCCAAAGCATCTTACCTTTCATTGTTGCATGCTATTAATTGTACCTAACCAAGACTCTTGCGTTCTTCCATTGATTCTGTCATTACATACACATCACTCCTTTCCCATCTCCCTTTCCTTAAGCGTCTTGTTCTTTATAGCTGTTTTGCACCTTATGTTCAGCTCTCCCCTCTCTGCTGTATTCTATCATCTCTCCCACCTCTTCCCTTCTTTTATTTATCTTACTTCTTTTAGATGTGCCTCTCCTCGATACTTCTATTAAAAGTAAAAGAGAACACCAGATCCTACAGATGCATCCAGGAACATGGGAATTAAGGATTTCAGATGCGAACAAACATGATGCCAGGGACTATTGCAACCATTTCAGATGTATAAAATAAAGGCATGGTGTGTGGGTGGCTTGAGGGGTTACATAACTTGGGTGTATCTTGGAGGGTTCATTCACTCCAGGTGGTAAGGACGGATGTGAGGTCACCCCACTGTCCCTCCCCCATCTGAATGTTATCATTTCTATTCTTTTACACACCCAATTGTTCATTCTTTCTTCGTTTCATGTAAATTACATAAAAGTACAAATCAACAAGCGCTTCTACTCAACTGGAGTTACTACTTAAATTTAACTGGTTTTATGTTACTTTTGAATGTACATGCCTGTTTGGATAAAAAAAAACATTAAAACGGAATTGTTAAAAAAAGTTAAATAATAACCTTTTTCTCCATGCTCTGCTCTTCTTCCTTTCCCTTCATTGGAAGTGAGCGGCGCCCATCGGGACCTGAGGTCACTTGTTTTTGTTTTTGTGTTGTGAGCCCTCCAGGATGCTATAAGATCAGGAGTAAGGCTTAAGCGCACAGCGTCAAGTTGAATGTATGGTAATTGGAAAAATTAGTGGTGAGTTAGAGGTTGATGAAGGTGCTCCTACGGGCGACGCAACTGGCCGAATGCGTCCACTGGTACTAAAAGGTGAGTGTGCTACGTGGTACGTAGGTACATCCCCGTGAAGTGGGCACACTTAGGAAGTTCAGGTACACTGACTCCAGTGAAGTTCAATAAAGTAAAGGAAAGGTTAAATGAAGAGTCAATACGTAAATTTCATCAAATAGTCTTTTTTAGTGATTTCACGAAATTTTTTGTTAAAGCGTTACATCACGCTTTATAAGTAAATATAATCCAATGATATTTTCAAGGCATGCTCCAATGCATTTCGGACTAACAAAAGTCCTTTGTCAAGGAGCGCTGTGGAAGGATACAAACAGAATGCAGCTTAGATCAACAATGAATGAATACCAATGCAAAAGCATAGTGCAAGAAAAAATCCCAGCTAACGGTGACAAACAACGGTGTGTGCTTAACAAGAGGATACAACATCAACCTCAATGTAGACGCCACATGTGATTCAGCTAATTTGATCTACTTACTCAAATGCCCATGCGGGAAAACCTATGTGGGAAAAACCAGTAGAAAAATCAAGATCAGACTTAATGAACATAAGTCAAACATCAGGACCAAGAATACTAAATCGACTGTGGCTGTCCACTTCAACGAAGCACACCACAGTGTTGCACAACTGAAGTACTTGGTACTCGAAATGGTTGCCCATGTTGAGGGCAGAGACAACAACAAAGTTCTCTTACAACGAGAGACCTCATGGATATATCGTCTCCAGTCACTGAAACCGTTCGGCCTCAATGACCGGACTGAACTTAGTTGTTATTTATAATGGTTTATAATGTTACTGTTTAATGCAACGTCACCCGTTCTGCACATGTACCTTATTTCGTTCACCTTTACCTACTACAAGATGGCCGCTCCCATCTTTCTTCACTTGGTGTCCCTCATCTATTTTTACCTCCCACACACTTTCCCCGGGCGAACTCCACAGTAACTCCGTGAAGCCGTGGTATTCAGTTCACCGCTTGAATCCCTCCACAGTAAGTAACCATCACAGCACTTCCCTCACCTTTTTAACCCTGCCAGCTTTTGATAATATTTGGTAACGATCACGTTTCGTTATTTTGCAGCTCGGATGTGAGCACATAGCTGTGTCTATAAGCGTAAGACCCGTTTTTAACCTCATTTTTGATCACCGTGTTTTTGGATCACCGTTTACGAATTTCCCTCACCACGTCTTTAATGAAAGCATGCTCATAGACCGCAGTTTCACTCGCACTACCGCACATTTGACAAACGCATGACCCCGTCTTGATAACCTTTTTTAATGCACATAATGGGACTGTCTTACACACTCTTTTCACAAATGAACGCATGTTAAGCACACACCGTTGTTTGTCACCGTTAGCTGGGATTTTTTCTTGCACTATGCTTTTGCATTGGTATTCATTCATTGTTGATCTAAGCTGCATTCTGTTTGTATCCTTCCACAGCGCTCCTTGACAAAGGACTTTTGTTAGTCCGAAATGCATTGGAGCATGCCTTGAAAATATCATTGGATTATATTTACTTATAAAGCGTGATGTAACGCTTTAACAAAAAATTTCGTGAAATCACTAAAAAAGACTATTTGATGAAATTTACGTATTGACTCTTCATTTAACCTTTCCTTTACTTTATTGAACTTCACTGGAGTCAGTGTACCTGAACTTCCTAAGTGCTCCCTCCAGGATGCTCTCTGCTTTACATTCATGCAGGGGCAGTGCTCACTTCACACCTCAAGGCAAGCATTCGCCGTTATAATGCAGATGCGGCGATTAGGAAAAGAGAAAGAGGTGCCAGCAAAGGACGGCCAGAAGCCTAGCCCTGCCCAGTCTGCGGCAGCGGAAAGGGATGCAGGAGTCATATTACCATTTCAGTCCAGGGCAGCAGGGCTCAGGTGAGGGGGGCCCCGCCTTGGAACTTACACGCTGTACGATGGCTGCAAACAACAAGGGAGGGGGCAGTCCATCTGGAAATTCGTACAATGGCTTATTTTTAAAAGGAGGATGGACTCGTGGGGGGCCCCGTCTCAGTTAGAAGGTCGTGGGGCTCTGGGCAGCTGTCCATACTGCACATGCCTAGCGCCGGCCCTGACCGAGGGGATGTGTTTGGAGCTGGAAAGGGGGGCGGGTTACAGCTGCCCAGTCCGGTCGGGCGCTCTTGAAGAGTGTGTGTGGTGGGGGTGAGCTTCTCGCAGCCTGTGATTGCAGGAATGGGGGCGGGAGGTGGAGAGAGGGCGCTCTGCGCCAATGTTTTGAAGCACGTGCGATGTGGCAGAAGGTGGCATTTCTTTCAAGCCCTCCCCACATCCTGCGCGGCGCCGCGGCGCCCCTGGCTTCTCATCACGGCGCACCGGGGTGCCGCGGCGCACACTTTGGGAGCCACAGTATTAGGCAAACATGAGCCTTGTGGGTATCAGAGCACTTTCTAAATTTACAGAGAGCAAAGACAAAAAAGGAATAAAAACAATTATATCTTATTCGAGAAAAATACATAATAAGGTAGTACCCAGAAAAGAGAGGATGCACTTTACAATGTTCAAGTGCAGAGGCAGATAAACCAATAAAAACAATAATATCATACTCCAGAAAATGACAGGATCAAGCAGTATTGCGAAAAGGGAGGGTACCATACAATGTCAGGACTGATAAGTTAAAAACAAACAAATAGCAAGTGAGCAGAAGTCATGAGTGTGGTTTAGGAATCTGAATGGGTACGAAGAGAGGTGATCTTAGGATCTAGGGCAGAAATGTGTTCATAAGAAGTAATTTGTCTACTTTCTTGAAGTATACAGTTGAGGGATTCATTCTGACTTCAGGGGGCAAGGTGTTCCAACTTCTTGGGGCATTCCCAGAGAAAGATCGGTTGTAAGTTTTCTACTTGTGGAATCTCTGAGGTTTCAGAAGTAAGGTGTTGGAGCTTCTGGAAGATCTTCAGCCATCGGAAAGTTTGAGCTTCTGAGTGAGATATCTAGGGGGTCTGAAGTGGAGGGCTTTATGTGTCATGGAGGCAATTTTTACAGGATTCTTGCTTTGTAGGAGAGCCAGTTGAGAGATTTCAGACCAGGGTGATGTGGTTGCTTCTTTTTGAGCCGATGATGAGCCTTGCCTAGAATTGAGCCATTTTGGATCTGGGCAGGCCACAGAGGGATGCACTTACATAGTCCAACTTGGGATTCACTAGGGCTTGCAGTACATACTTGAAGTCATTGGGGTTGAATTTTCTTAGAATGTTCATTTGGTCATTCGCTCCTTTGGTGGCGGCATTGATGTGCTTCTGCATGTTGAGGTAGTTGTTGAGATTTAATCCCAGTAATCTCGCTAAATCAATGACTTGTGGAATGCAATTGAGGGATGTTAGATGTTGCAACCATTGTTCAATGACAGATGACTGGTTGGGTGGGGGGATTAGGAGGAATTTCTTTTTTTGAGTATTTAGTTTGAGGTTATTGGATGCCAGCCAATTTTGAGTTTTCTGTCCAGTTGTGTTGAGGAAATTGATGTTTTCTGGGGCGGAGACTTTTAAGTATAAAAGTATAATTGAGTGTCGTCAGCGTACATGTCGTAATGGATGTTGGATGAACTAAGGATTTCCATTACAGGCTCCATGAGAAGGTTAACGAGAGTTGGCGAAAGGGAGGAGCCCTGTGGGATCTCTAAAGTGACCAGAGTGGTCTGCAAACTCCAAATCAGACTGTTTGCACCCAACCAAAATGCTATGTACATCTGGCTTTAAATGAGGCCCACAGGCAGATTTGTGGACCCTATTAATCAGATTGGCTGACGATGTTTAAAAAAAAATTGGACACATAGGCAAGGGAGTAGCCAGAAAATTAAAATACATCCCACTTTGAACTGAAGCTCTTATGTAACCAAGAAAGCAAAGTCATCACAACCCACCCCAGAAGAGCTCTCTTTTCCAAGGATCTAGTCATTCATCCTTCCCTCAAACCCCTGAAATCCACCATTTCACATTGCATTCAGCCTTTCACCATTCATGCTGTCCTTCCATCTGTGTGTCCCCCCATATCCAAACCTATGCCCCTGCACACAGGCAATCTGAAAACTTGGAAGCCATGAGTCATGCATGGAGGACAGTGCCAGGACATGAGGTGATGACATGGTGTTGTTTCCAGTGCTTTAAGTGGGATGAAAAACTGGGGGTCTCTCCAAGGGGCATGTCTGATGTAATTAAGGGTGTTGCTTAAAACGCCTAAACGAAAATGTTGTGCTTAGGATGGAGTGCCGCCCGACTGGTATTTTGCTGTTTCTGTCATTGCATCCAGTAACATTACACCCACAACAAGCCAAGACTATTGGCTTTGTCAATCGGTGTTAGTTGCATTAAATAAAAAATCAGCAACTATGGCTTTGTTGTATATAATATTGAAAATGCTTCAGCTCTGAATTGATGACACTGTGAAAGAACTATAACCTTTTTTAAATTTCTTTCACCAGCTTCTTTTCATGAACTTTCACATAGCAGCATGGGCGTGTTTGTACATTTGTTTTGTACATTTCTTCAATCTGACAGAATAACCTGCCCTAGACCGAGCAGGAGGAGGCCCACCACATGCTGTAACAGCCCAAACTGGTACATTGTCATTCTGTATGTGACAATCAGCCGGCATTCAGAATGACAATGGGCAGGGTGGGGCTGCTCTTGTGCTGCGAGGAGGAGTGTGAAGCGGCCCCATCAGGGGGCTGAGGCTTCTTGCAGGGGAACAGTGCTGTTCCCCAGAGCCCACAATTATGGACAAAAGGTGTCCTTAAAAGGGCTCGTCACGGACAACGGATGTGAGGTCCAAATCTCGAACGGTCTGTGAAATTTACGGATGGTTGTTCACCCTTTGTTGTGGTAAAACGCCCACAGCAACAACCATTTGCCCCCGCCTTACTGCAGTAGACTGAGGTGATAAGGGTCCTATTTACAAGGTGGCATTAAGCACTATGAAGTCCTTTTATTTCACTACTATCACAACAGTAGCACATCTGAAATCATGTTGGACCCCCCTTTAAATTAAGCTGGAGGAAATGGTATCACACAAAAAAGGTTTTTGACAACCAAAGAGGCAGCTAGTGAATTGACTGTAAATGATGCCATGCAAAGAAATCCATCTACTTAAACTTTAATTGACCAATTTAAAAAAATGTAGATTTCAGGTGGGATTCAAGCACAAAAGTAATGGTACAGTTTGATACCTTGCTACACCTATGTATGACATTAGGGCCCTCAAAATGAGGCCCCTAATAATTCCAATGGGGTCACTAATGGGGCATTACTAGCTCCATCTGAATTACGATGGTGAATTCCCTGTAAAATACTAGGATAAATCGTTCATGTGCGCCGCAGGTGAGCACCTAGCTTACGTCAATGGAGCTCAAAATCAGGATTTGTGTCACATTTGCTTATTTGACCCAGTGCCAGCGATTTACTTTCTTTTCAGCTTGTCACATTAATTGCGAGCTTGTCAATTTGTTTCAAAATCACCTGCCCCTAGAAGGCCTCTAGACTTAATTAATAAATGCTGTTCCCTGCAGACTAAGAAATGTAAGAATTTTCACAAGCACGATCTTTATCGAAGCGTCACGTGCACGAGCGCTTACTCCAAGGAGGTAAGAACTCATCAAGAAATTACATTAGTTGTCATTGGGGACGATTCTTAGTAGGGGGCGCTGTGGCGCGGGGGCTACTTTGCATTTGCTCATGACGTCTTACCTCACGTGAACTGCATGCTTTCATTATAGGTGTTTTACCGTGATGTGCCAGACATTTTGAAAATCATTTGTTGACAGATCGAATGTACGTCAAAAATAAAATACCATACTTTCGTGTCAGAAATACATTTCTGATTTGAAGTTATTCATTTTAGGCGAATTTATTTCTGCTCCTAATTCAATTAAGAGAGCAAATTGCATTTTACGTTATATGTTGTAGATAACTGTTATCTGCTTGCATCTGTACTTTGGGCTCGTAAATATTTGGCTAATGAGTTCTCCCAACAGAAATCCCCTACAGTGCAGTCTTTCCTACACTCAAAAACATAACGTGTTAGCTCTGCTATGTAATGCGAGAGGATTTCTTGAAAAGAGCAGTCGAGCATTGCTAATCTCGTGCTGAGGCCAATAGGTCCAAGCAGTGCAGTGGCCCAGGCCAATTGGCACTAGCCTTTATCAAACAATGCGTATATGTTTGAGGTTACTAAATGCTGGCACGTGAGCAGTGATAACTAGAAATGTGGAAAGTTGCAAAGTTTAAGTCTTAGCAAGCTCTCTCACTTATTTTTAAAACCTTGTCACGTGAAAGTTCATGAGATTTAGTGAATAAAGAACACACCTTCCTGGCCATTCCCACAGAGAGAGTGTAAAACAGCAATCATGGAACCAAAACGAAGTCACAGAAAACTTGCTTCGTAATGGAGCAATGATTCTCACGGAAGAAAACAAATGTGAGACGCACCCAAATCACATTTATCAACCCATTCACCAAAAACAAAAAAAACATACAGGCATATTATCAAGAGAAGTTTCGCCGCTTTTCTGGCACTTATTGCCTGAAAAGCAGCAATTTTCCTATCACCCTATCAACTAGGACTCGCTAACATGCGTTAGCGCTTGTTTTCTTGCGATAGCAGGTGATTTTTTTTTGCCGCTTTGCATGTCAGTGATATTTATCGCTAATGATATGCAAAGTAGGCGTTCCTCACTAAAACAACATGGGAACAGTCACAAACACAACTTCCCTCTATTACCAATGCGGCCCTGGACCCGCGAAGCGATAATAAAAGTTGCGCTAACTGCGATTATCGCTGGTATTCAATGCCTGATTAAAACCTGAGTTAGCCATCTTGTCAATGGGAGTTGGATATTCAGGCTAAGGCCACACCTGCCTATTAGCAACCTTTACATTAGCGCTGTCAAAATATCGCTGGATTTCTCGTGCTATTGCTGGTTTTCACCGCTATCGCTGGATTTTACATCGCCTCTGAGCAAAGCATTGCTAATACGCCGCTAACATGTTGATGTAATCCAGCGATAGCCGACGATAGTAAAAGACGCGCTAAGCGCGCTTTGCGATAATTATTGCATTCTGTTGATAATATGCCCCACATTGATTCACAATGATAACGCACAATCAGACACCAAAATGTGAAAAAAATGACATGTATAATGATTTAAACACTTCCGAAGGAGGAAAAAATCAAAAATACAAATGGGCACAAACGAACGAAGCAGTGCGTTCCTAAATGGAAACACCTCTAACACATTCACTAATTACACTACAGGCTTCACACACTCATAGACCCCATAGAAGCAAAGACAATAGAACATTGGTTCTAAACTTGGGGTCCATGGGTACCTAGTGAGCCACAGCACTCACTCAGGGACTACCAAACAGTTTAATAAAATTAAATAATATTAGCAGATTATTTTAAAGTATATATACATAGAAAAGCTAAATATAACATTTAAAAACTTCAGGTAAATGTGAAGGAATTTGAATTTGAAAGCTAAATATTATGGGGCAGATTTACAAGCCACTTGCACCACTTTTGCGTCACTTTTTCTATGTTAAAAGTGATGCAAAAGTGGCACAAGAGGCTTGTAAATCTGCCCCTAAATTAGTATCCTTAGCTTGATTAGTGGGAGCAGCTCGAGTACAGCAAACAGCAGTATGGGCAATTAGTGACCTTAAATAAAGTACTTGTATACACTGACAAGAATAAATCAAAATAATTTTTGAAACACTCCAACCTTCTCATTAAAATTATAATCTCAATTTTCGCACTGCACTTTGTGTATTTAATTTAAAGATTTTTTAATTTAAAATAAAATGTAAGATAATGAATCATTTATGTTTTTGTTTAATGTATTCTTGTTTCTGTTATTTTGAGTATTGTTTTGAGTTTCGAATCACAGATATTGAATGTGCGGGGCCCCGTGTCCAGTAGTCATTCATCGGGGGCCACCTCAAGTAAAAATGTTAAGAACTACTGCTCTAGAATTACCATGCTTCATCCAAGTGCCAAACAAAGAGGAACTCTATGAACCTCTGTGATAATGAGAATAGATGAGAAATGTTTTATCTTCTGACCATGCAGCTCCAACTCATGCAAAACCTCAGGAGAATAACGAAGAAAACATAATTAAAGAAAATCCACGTAAAGGGCAACACTTGACGATTAAAAAAATGAGAATGTCTTCAATTATATTTAGACTAGGAATTTTACTAAAAACCTGACCCGCTGATGCCTTTTCATGGCCACCATACCGCCCTGGCAAAACACATTGTATGACATGTCAGCTGAGACGAATTTGATATGGCACGTATAAAGCTTACTATAACACTGTCAATGTTTCCTTCCAGAGAGTTATCGGAGGCATCATTGGTATAGTACAACAACCCATCTGCAAGCCACTAAGGCAACTCGCACATGCCCTCAAACAAGATATCATCTTTCTCTATATCCATCTTGGTGCCATGCACATCCCCAGCCCCACCCTGAGATTCAGAGTCCTATAGCTGAAAATACCCAAGTGCCATCCTTTTCACTTTCAACCTTGCAAATAATATCCTGCTTACCTATATCAAATGCCAGTACTCTCCAAACCATCGTCAGGATTCCTGACGTATAAGTCATTACTTGTGTCATGGAGCGCTGTCCATTGAATACAGCGTCTCCATGCTGATGCAAGAAGGGCATAGTGAGAAGTGTTGCAACCCTGTCTTGTTGCAGCGCTGCAACATTTTTCATGACTGGGGCCCAGGAATGCACACTATCTTATTGATGGTGCGCATTTGTGCACTGTAGTTTTGTTGCAGAGCAGTGCTGCAACATTGCATGCAGCGCTGTCCAACACCAAAACATGCTGTGATGTGGCTCCAAGCGTTATCCCCATTTTTAAGACCAGCAATTTTCTGGTCTTAAGTAACTGACTCTAACTTCAGTTAGAGACAGTTTTTTTGGTCTTCAGAAGTTCCAGGATACCCATGTGAATATGGAGTAGTGTTGTTTGCGGGTGTTTTTCCACTGGAACGCCTCTCCTGCATACAATTATTGCTAACAGAAGTAGCAATCTTTATAACAAACGTTTTCACCTAAAAACTGTCGCTAACGGCTGTTAGCAACTGCTTGGTAATAGGGCGATAACATTATAAGTCATGCCTGGCACAACTCAATTGTGGTTGACCCTGATAGTAGCAATTTGGGGAAGGTACATTAGGAGTACCCAGTCGATTTGTAGTGAGCTCCTGTCAGATGGGCATGTCTCTAGATAAAGTGTCCACAAGCAGAGTAGAATATGTCAGTGTAACAATTTGTTCTTGGATCAGTTTTATGATCCATCTTAAGGCAAGCTAATAAATTGGAGTTGCTGTGGACACATGAGGGGGTATAGGAACACATGGCTCCACAAATGTTTGTACACGAGGAATCCTTGGACATTTCATCCGCATTTTGGCAAAGTACTTAAGAAATTGTCTTACAAGAGACCTTGCTGGGAAGTGCTCAACCTGGGTTCTATGTGAAAGAATTTAATGAAGTAAATTGATCTAAAATTGATATAACAATGAATATAACAAATCTGAGAAAAAAAGTTGTTCTGGATGTGAAAAGAGCTCAACATGTCAACCTGTTGTAATATTGGTACCTAGGTCAATTCATAGCATTCTACAGTATTGCTGGCCTTTTACTGCTCTGCCATTGAGCTGCTGAGCTCTCCTTCTCTACCAAACTGTCTTATCAACTGCCGCATTTTGGTGCAGAAGAACCACTGACTGGCGACCATGAATGCATTCTGCAGCTCCTCCTGTAATCAGTCATTACAGTAGTCCATTCACCATATGGCCGACAGCTTTGAAGCATTAGGAGGGCGGTCCTATTTTTTGCGGACCTCCTAATGCCTTTTATCAATTCCTAAGTCTAGTACTTAATTTGTAAAAATTAAGTGTCAGGGCCCGCATCAGGAGGCCACTGCAGCCTACACCACCCACTGCCTCTGCTAGTGCTACGAATAACAGTACCAAACCAGTTATTACCCATCACACTCCTACAAGTGTGACAGTTCAGCCTATTCCAGGCCCCCAACGCTATAGGATTAACAAGGGCTGCATATATTAGTAATTTATAATGTATATTGAATTAGTAAACAACTGTTGTTGTGCTCACTCTAAATCAGGCAAACAGCTCACCATGTGGCAGACTGTCATAAATGCTGATGCTGCTAATTTAGTGAGGGTGATGAGCACTGGAAACCACCAGCTCAAATTAAACACTGCATAAGTCTGTGCTCAAATGAATATAAACAATGGCCCTTATATACGGGGATAACACTCCCTGTGCATCAGGGCCATACTAATTTATTTTATAGAAATAGCCCCATTCTTTGGCAGTTGTTTCTGCAAAAACAGAATGCTTTGTGGGCTGTAACAACATCGTGTTCCTCTTTGCTCTCTTTAATGCTGACAGTGCATCCGCCTTACCCTCAAATGCACTTTTGGAAAAGAGGTTCCCGCCGACCGTGTGGGAATCTTAAAACAGAGCTGGTGCTCTCTCAGGAAATGGAGGGGAGGCCTTTGCCACAGCCAAGGTCTAAATGACCCTCTTTGTTGCACAGTTGAAGGGTGAAGTCATCACTACTTGCTTGAAACATGTTTGCACTTGAGGTTTGTTATAGTCACTGATTGTCAAGACACGCTTTCATTACACAGAATTCAAATTCAATCAAATGTTCAACGCCTGGGCTTGAATTGTGATGAATTTGGCTATAAGGAATAGTACTTTAGTGAACACACTGATTAAATGATTGAAAACTGTGCAACATTTCTAGCACAAATAAGAAATCTGCCTTTACTTTGTGTGTAAGTAAATATATAAATAATTCAGAGTTTGCTGCAACATGATGACAAATGAACTTAGGCACAAATTTACGTAACCCAATGCAGCACCCAAAGTTGCTGCGCTCTGTGTCTTCAAATGTAAAGAGAAAATCAACATCATATTTACTAAGATAAGGCATTGTTTTTCCCTCCGCCCCTCCCCCCTCCCCGCCCCCCCGTTCTGGCAAACTTTAGGCTACCATGCTCCAATGCACACATCCTTGCACCATAGTGCAAGGATGTGTGCGTTCTGACAAGCATGCATTATGTATTGGAAGGGCACCCTTCCAGTACAAAATTCTATACTTTGACTAAGTTTAATACTTTTGACTTCTTTGTATGCGTGCTGTACAGTGCATCACACATGAAAAGTTGGAAAAGTTTGGAGACTTTTTAAACTTGTGCTCCATTGCTATGTCTCGAGGAGAAATAATATTTATTTGTGCAAATTCCTGACAACAAATGTTAACGTATTTATGTAAAAACCCACCGGGGGTTGTTTGGGATTGCCAATGTAGTCCCCAAATGAAAGTCCCTTTCACACAAAATATCACAAAGTAGAGCACCGTGCTTCTTTGAGTTACTTTAGTAAATGCCAACACAACACTTTGCGCTGAGTTTGTATCACTTTTGTGATGCAAACACAGTGCAAATCGTTAGCAAATGTAACTTATAGTCTCATCAACAAAACTATGAAGCATATTATCAAGAGCGGTGTTCAAATTATCGCCGGTTTAGCAGCAGACAACTGCAGCTAAAGCGGCGAAAATGGGCTTGATAATATGCCCTGGAGAATTCCAATAGAAGCCCATGTTCACACCAGAACATGGACTTCTATTGGAATTCTCAAGGGCATATTATCAAGCCCATTATCGCTGCTTTAGCGGTAGTTTTCTGCCGCTAAACCGGCGATAATTTTTTAACGCCGTTCTTGATAATATGCCCCTCATAGTTTTACTATGCAAGATTCAGCTATCGTTCTTAAACATTGTCAGTGTTCTTGAATCCCATTTGTGATTGGATGAAGTTTTACTTTAAGGGTTATGGACTCAGAAGAGAATGAGGCATGCAAATGTGCTCTTGACTGTTTAGTTGAAATGCTTTGTTAGCTTGACACACAGTTTTCTGCCCACTATTTAAAAAGGAATGGGTGCACTTCTAATTAGTCTATTGTCAATATTTACTCTTGAATGTGACTGTTCTCTGTCAAAGCTGTTTCTACTTGTTGGCTGTCACTGTTTGTGTTTTGCTGTTAATAGACACTGGTAAACTTGGAACATATCGGCAAATAAAATCATTTAGTATTAACTCATAAATTACTTTTCTGTATTTTTAGGAAAAAGCAAGGATATGTTTGAATCATTTAGTGAATCATCTTGCCAACATGGAACACTCTTTTCACCACACCCTTCTTCTGGAGATCAAGAAAATCACAGACACTTATAGCAGTATCTTGGGTATTCAGAGTAGAGATATCTACCGAATGAGTAACAGTTTTACTACCATTTCCAATCTTCTGACTCAGCAACTGCAGAACGAAAGAGGGATCAAAAGAAGGTAAGATACTAATGATCATTTAAATTGCAGCAATCCATTGTTCTCCACTCAATGAAATGACGTCTATAAGGTAAACATGAGGTGTATTGCAGTACTGCAACCTTAGCCTTACTGCAAGAATTTTGCCTAAAGGGTGTCAAAAGATTAGTTTTATGTTGTAGCATCAGATTAAAGTCACGTGATTACAGTATCATCAAAAGTAAAACATTTTTTGCAATAATATCTAAATATTTTTGAGAGTTAAACATCTAATTAGTAAGAAAGAGCCCCAAAGTGCCAACAAAAATCAATTGTAAAGTCCCCCATATTATTTGTATTTCAAATCCACTTGGAGTCAGTGATTCAAATGCTTTTCTCCCTCAGAAAGCTAATCTGCATATACTGGCCAGCTTTACTACGGAGTAAAATTCAGATTGCACTATTCTAAAATGATATTGTCAATCACAAAAGTGTTGGTGAGTCACAATGTCAACATTATGCGTCCCGTGAATCACAAGAAAACATAATTTACTAAGAAATGTCTCCCCCTTCGTTTTGACTTGGAAGGCAATGTAGTCCTGTTTTGTAATTGGCTAGTATGTGTGATTTACTCTTGGAGAACCCATAGCCTACTCCTCTATTTCAGGAGTAAGCTCAAGTACTCCTGTTTAACTTGGGCACTTAAAGAGTAAGCAATTAAGACTAAAACAGCATTCCACTGCAAAATGTTTGTGGATTGGGCCCAAAGCTTTGGCACTGCACTGTAAAAGCATTTGAAAACTCGGATGCACAAATTAAGTTAAAAAGGGGCCTAGGAAACATCTTTACAACAAATTAGAATGTCTCAGGCTGAAAATATTTCATGAGGGGTTGCAAAACCATAACACATGTCAATTTTATGCGTATGACCCTTGGATTAGAATTTGATCACGTAATGCTCATCAGTGCATATGTTTTGATAATATTGGCATATATTGATTAACTTGACTACGTGTCTGATATAAAATATGTTAATCTTTCATATGGAAAATTAGAACATACCTTCTTCAATAACAGAAAAGAATGCCCCCGTTATGGATAGTGTCAATCAAGATCTAGTTATTTCACTGCATGCAAAAGGGATCCCTGGATGTTAATAGTACATAAGTGGAACACTACCTTTAGGAACAGCATTTTGGATCTGGGGTTTGCATATAATTACATAAACATCTCCAGATGTTTGCAAGAGGAATATTGAATGGGAGGGCAAATAAGGGATTATGAGTTAGATATAATAATGACTATTGCTCTAGATGTACATCCAAGAGAAAGCTGAAAGCCAAGAGTTAGCTTCAGAAACAAATCAACATGATTGTGAAATTAGACATAATATGTCTGTGAACTAATCTTGCTATGAGTTAGGGGTTTGGGGAAGTCAAATTTAGAAGCAAGAGTCAAGTTCTAAAGATGCTTTAGTAGCTAGTCATACAAATCTACATTAGGGGAGCTGCTTTTAATAAGATTGTATTTTGTAAAGTTTTGAGGTGAAAAAGTGCCTTGAAAAAGTATAGGTACAAAATGGGGTGGTGATGGACGGAGCATCTGAACCAATCAAACACTCACACCCAGTCAAAAGATCTGGGTTTGATCCATCACCGTTCTTTAGCCTACTCTGCCACCCCAGTTCAGACATGGCTATATGCAAATCAGTCTGACCCTGTGCCTCATGGGAACAGTCCAGCCCGAACTGCCAAGCCATGCCTTCCCTGGACCGGAAACTAGCTTCCGAGGACCGGTTTCTGGCATTCCAGCCGTCTTCAGCCCGGCTTGCTTGAATCCAGTGGCAAAGTGAGCAAGGGACTCACGTCTGAGCATACCCTGCCACACTTATGGCGGCCAAAGCGGTACAAAAGGGGGTGGTGATGGACGGAGCATCTGAACCAATCAAACACTCACACCCAGTCAAAAGATCTGGGTTTGATCCATCAACGTTCTTTAGCCCACTCTGCCACCCCAGTTCAGACATGGCTATATGCAAATCAGTCTAACCCTGTGCCTCATGGGAACAGTCCAGCCCGAACTGCCAAGCCATGCCTTCCCTGGACCGGAAACAAGCTTCCGAGGACCGGTTTCTGGCATTCCAGTCGTCTTCAGCCCGGCTTGCTTGAATCCAGTGGCAAAGTGAGCAAGGGACTCAATCCGAAACCGGTCCCAGGATGCTTGTTTCCGGTCAAGGGAAGACATGGCTTGGCAGTTCGGGCTGGACTGTTCCCATGAGGCACAGGGTCAGACTGATTTGCATATAGCCATGTCTGAACTGGGGTGGCCGAGTGAGCTAAAGAATGGTGATGGATTAAACCCAGATCAGTTGACTGGGGGTGAGTGTTTGATTTGCTCAAACGCTCCGTCCATCATCCCCTTTTGTATCGCTTTGAAAAAGTATAGCACCATGGAATAATATCAATTTGTGTTGGACTGGGCCTAAGAGTTAAATTCAGACTGACTCTGATTTAGTAGGGGCCTGATACACCAAGGGCCCAATTCCGATCTTGGTCGGTAGGGCTCCGAATTGGATTTGGTTTTACCTAAACCGATCTGGAGCCCTTGTTTCCTTCCCACTGACTCGTTCCCAAGTCCGAACAATCAAGTACAATGCCTGGAAACTCGTAGCGCTGACAGAACCGGTTCTGGAAGGCATATAGAGAGATAGAGCACTCCGGAGCCGGATCGTTCAGCTCTATGGATTAGGTTTTCCAAGCAAGCAAGTACGATGAACGATTCGGACAGCCTTTTCGATTCCTTTTGCCTGGATCGAAAAGGCTGCCGGAATCGGTCTTTGGGGGCCCGTAGCAGCCCCCCCTTCACCCGGGGCCCTCTGAAGCGTGTCTGTGGGGATACCCATGCGTCCCCCTTTCAGACCATGAGCAGTGTGGCAGGCACCAAGGGGTGCCCACCACAGGGTGCACGATGATCATCAACCACCCCTTTTGTCAGTGGGAGACTGTGTACACATTCGATACACAAGCCCCCATTGAAGTCAATAGTAGTCCGACCGAATTGTATCCTACTTGTTGGGTTGGACTCACCTGACACGAGTCATACTTAAAGCATTCCGGACACTAGTCATTCGGGTTGTTTTCTGAACCAGATCGGAGTCGGACCCCAAGTGTATTGTCCAGCTCAAATCTTTCACCTTTGGGCTTTGTCTTTTTTCTGGAGGTCAACGTCTTCATGTGCAGCTAGGTCCAAGGCTGAAGCTGATGATGAGCCATGAAAGTCAGATATATCTTCATCAGGCTCCCATTTAAGCCATTGGTTTTGTAACCAAAAGCCCTGAGTGGGACAAAGCTGGATTTGGTAACTTCTGAGGTTGCTTTGCCAATGGGATAGATTTGGCTCCAAGGTTTTACCTTCAGATTTAGTTGAACTTTTTAGTTTCTCCAAATCCTCCAGCAGTTCAAGGGTGTAACTTGTAGCTGAGCAGGACTCCATGAGGAAGAAATATTGTATTGCAAAGTCCAACTGAGCCCTTCCTCAATGTGGGAAAAACTTCTGAGAGGGACAGACCTTCGCTTCTAATCTTGCCTTGGTGCAACCTCCCCAGTCAAATATAATTGCCTGATCTCTGTCTTCCAAAGGTGGAAACAATAACTAGGTCCCACTTTTCTCCAACTGCTTGAAATGTTCTTTCAAGTCAATCCACATCTCCTAGGTCATCAGTACTGCCTTCTAGGCACCAGGTATCACTACAGCCAGGGCACCTGCATGTTCCAGTCCTCTGTGGTCAGTTGGACTATCATGGGGTCCGGATATCTTCCCTGAACAGGCAAAGAAAGAGTTCAGCAACCTGACCTTTGGAGAGCAGTTCTGTTCTATGGGTGTTTGCAGGAGTCTGGAGTACTTGAGTCTTCTTGCTCCTTTTGCAGCATTTTCCTCTTGGCTTTACTGTAAAGATTACCAAGAGCTCTAAATCCAAAATGGCTAACCTCATTTTCTTCTAGAACAGCATATGGGTCTTCTTAAACCACTCCCTTATTTGAATGAGGTCTCCTTTCTCTATCAGGATTAAAACCGTTTTTCTTCCTTCTTATACTAGAGCAAGAAAGACTAGGAGGGCGCTTGGAATTAATGGGATTAGATCCTGCCTGCCCCATTGGGTATCCTCAAGTCACAACTGGTAAAGGAAAGGTTGTTCTTTGTTCTACCAGCTGTACCTGTTCTACTCCCAGATAGGAAATCATGTTAACTTTCCAGTTGTTGACAACACTCTTGCCTTTCTTATCTCAGAGTCCAGTCAAGTGTCCTCTGGCATGCTGGGTTGTTAACTCCAGTCAAGAATGTGTATTTGGCCTCTGGAGGTGAGATGAGAGACAGATCTGATTGTCATGAAATTTTAATTCAGGCAGCACAAAGTAAATTTTTATGAAGATATTTGTCCTCCAAAGTAGTCAAATGTTCCTTTCACAATGAAATATGATTTTTAAAAGTAAGTGAAAAATAATTTTGAATCAATTTGCTTGCATTTCTCGTGGTAGATTGAAATTAACAGGTTTTAATTTTACATAGAGAAACTAAAGTATTGAAGAAATATTATCAGTAAAAACAATATTGAATCACTAAAATATCTGAAAAAAATAGTGTTTACAAAAATATCACCATCCTATACTTAACAACAACACAAACATTGATCATCAAAATATTGCTGTAAAAATATCTATTTCTACTAATATTGAAACTCAAAACATTGTAAACAAAAATATCTTTTGCTATAAATAAGTATATAAAATATCAAAAATATCGAAAACATAGCATCAAGTACACTAATATCATAACAAATACAGCCAAATTAAAAAAATGCATAACTCAATTTCCATTAAATACAATAAATTAAACTTTACATACATCAACACATCATTTAATTACTATATTAAATTATTATAACAATAAAATAAACTGTAAACCCATAAAAAAAAAGTAAAATACATTTCAAAACATTAAGGGGTCCATTAGGATGTAGGGCGGATCGCCACTGCCCGCATGGCTGTGGCGATCCGCCCTACATCCTACCCCGCCTGCCACCCATTTCCCATGCCATATTAGTACGGCGGGGGGGGGACCCCGGCGGACGGGAAGATCATCTGCCGCTTTTCAGGGTGGAAAAGGGTTTAATATGGTGGCGGTGTCTGCTAGACACCGCCATCCATATTAGTATGCAGGCGGAGAGCAGCCTTTCCGTGGTGGCATTGCTGCGAAAGAAAGGCATGCAGAGCTCACAATTGGGGACCCGTTACAGGCCCCCAGGTAGTTAGGGGGGTGGGGGGTGCACATGGGCGGTACCTATGGTACCCCCTGCATTTGCATGCATATTACGGCAGGCACCACGCGTGCCTGCCACTTTGTGCATGCAAATGCACAACATGCATTTTTACCATTGCGGCAGGTGCTGCTGAAAGCACCTCCCAGCGCAATGTTAAAAATGCGTGATGCGCCCGCCAGTGTGGCAGGCGCATCCTAATCTCCTCCATGGGATCGCCGCACATATGGCGGGCAGTCCCGTTTTCCTTCAGGATGGTGGGCGGACAAAGTCCGTCCGCCATCCTAATGATGCCCTAAATAGTTAAACAAAAAATTAAAAGTACAAATTAACTTAAACATAAATAATTCATCTGAAATAACAAAATATATATATATATATATATTTGACATTAAACACTAATAAGTGTCCTCCATAAAAGGTAATAATTGAAGCAAAATCCAAACAAATGGACTTTAACCAATGAAATCAACTGTAAAGCAAACTAACCAATAAAAAATGAAAATTAATTAAACATACTATTTAAAACAAACATAAATGTTTACACTTACCACACCAAATAGAGTAAAGCTGCAAGAGATAGTTAAAGAAAAGGGGTGACCCTGTGTCCCTCAGAACCTGGGTAATTTATGGTTAAGCAAGAGTGGTTCTGTCGGGTAGAACAAGAGCGATTTGGGGATGCTAATAATGCAATTCAGAAAAAGAAAAAGAAAGCTCTCCAACACACAAAGATCTAGATCCTAGCACTGAATGAATAGGATGTGAGATCAAAGATTTGAACGAAATTGTGAATTTTATATCAGAATTACTTAATTCAATGATATATACATTACATAGGTAGACTGTCAAGATCAATAATAAATATAAACGTAAAGTGCAAATGGGAGACAAATGTGCATGGTGTTTAGGTGGTTAACATTATATACAGTGAAAACATTTTCATATATACACATATCTACAGGTGTTAAGATAGGTCAGATGCTGATTTGTATCCAGCAATTCCCATCTGTCCTAGTGTGGAATTCAGTGCTAGGATCTAGATCTTTGTGTGTTAGAGAGATTTCTTTTTCTTTTTCTGAATTGCATTATTAGCATCCCCAAATCGCTCTTGTTCTACTAAAGCTGCAAGAGAACAACAATTTGACAAATTCAAAGAAAGGAACTGCCTTCACAAGTAAATAAAACATTTGTTTTAACATAGTTGAAATTAACTTATTTCAAAAACTTTAAAGTAAAAATAATTAGCCAACTTATCTTTTTATTTTATACACCAAACTTTGGTGCTACAGGAGAAATACAAAGCCATCTACAACCTACAGACCATGCAAGAAAATCCAACAATCTCGAAAAAGGCACTTAGAAATTAAAGAAAAACAAAATACTTATAAATATCAACTAATCCTTATTAGTAAAAAATCAAACTAAACACCTTCAATCCCTATTTACTAATCACAAATAAACATTTAAAATATAACTAATGCATCTTTTTCCCACAACAGAAAATAAAGCACCTGATCCACATTACATGTAAAAGAAACTACAATTACAATCAGCAACAAAAATGTAAGTATAAAATACAGACAACTTGTCATAATATTTCATGTAACATTAGCAATGCAATACTATAATAATTAGAATTTAATTAAACATATTATTAAAATATTTCATATGAATAATTCATTAAAAATCAACACATCAACAAGCACAGTAAAAATGAACACAAATTAAAACCAAATGAATCCAACACACAGAAATGTAAAATAATAGGTTTCATTTGCAGGAAAATACACAGACATAATAAAAAAAAAAAAAGATTTTACCTGCAAATAAATAAATGAATAACATAAACGTATAATTCCGTAGCACTTGAGATTGGATGCATTATGATTTCCACATGCAGGCCAATATAGAGGAAATACTAATATAGGCAGATGATGATCATGTTGCATGGCAAACGCACACTGCGCTGGCTTTACACAATTTTCATCAAAGATATGTTCTACCATTAATGTATGCATAATGTCTTTCTCATTAAATGCACTCTAGAATCAATACGAAGTTGGGTGAAAATCGTAAGTTATGTATGATTTCACCCTGCATATGCATGACTTAGTGTGTGTGCTTTTATTGACTAGGGTATTCCCTAGTAGCTTGGACCTGAAGAAAGCCACTGTGACTCATTCAGCCCTCATATTTGGCTGAAACATGTCGACCTAACACTAGGATGTGAAAAATCATTAAATTCTCACTGTATATCAACTATCACTGTTTTTAACTCTACCCTGGGAATCCACAATTAAAATTTGTCAAGGGAGAGATAACCTTGAGATAGTTTCAACTCACTCACAAATTCGCCACGTCACACAAAAAAACATGCATTTGTCACCTTAAGTGGGAACCCAGGGATGAACCATGCCACAAACTAGGTTGGTGGGTGAGAGTTCTTTTGAAAAACCTAATGGTTTGCCTGAGACATGAGTGACAGCACTTTGGGTTGATAGTGAGCGTGTTCTCCTTTGTTTGACACATTGATAAGGGGATGAAGAACAGGCTGATCTCTTCTTCTCACCCTCCTTTCTGTTTATATCAATTACAACATAAAGATATCATTAAAAAGGTGATAAACATAAATTATAATGTTACGATACTTCAAATAACACTACACTACTAACAAACTGTAGGTAAGCCTAAAACACAACATAACTAAACAACAGAACACAAACTACAACTAACTCAACATAGTCTCATATGCCGAAGACACTCAGCTCATCCTCTCCCTCACCAAGGAACCTGACATCACCAGGTACAATTTCCAAAAAGGGATGAAAGATATTGCATCCTGGATGAGCAGCAGCTGCCTGAAGCTCAACTCAGAGAAAACAGAGGTCCTCATCCTCAGCTCCACCCCCTATGCATGAGGAAACACCTGGTGGACCCCTGTCCTCGGAAACCCACCCAAACGGAACACGCACACAACCTCGGCCTCATACGCGACTCTTCACTCACCATGAATCGCCAGATCAATGCTGTATCCTCCACTTGCTTCAACACCCTCTGCATACTTCACAAGACACCCCCACACCAGCACCTTGAGACCCTCATGGGTGCTTTAAAACCCCTTATCGATTGATTGAACTAACTCTCAAAATCAAAAACAAGTATTGGCAAAGCCAATCGGTCTTGGCTTTGCAAGAGCTATTGGCTTTGTCAATGGCGATGTGTTGCAGCATTGCATGGCCAGATGTGGTAAGTGTTCCCCAGGCAGATGCAGCACCCAAGTGGCCACAGCTGATGCACTGTTACTCCTTTGTGTAACCACAGGCATACATGAACAAGGCATCCCAAATTAAATTTACCATTTGATAGAGGTGCGGTTGCAAGGCAACGAAGACCATGGAGGAGATTGCTTATGTACTGTGTGCTGTATTCTAAACATGCTTATAGTACAGATGCACTCCAGCACCAAGCAGTGCAGTTGGTGACTTGTGCCAATTTACAAAGATCATCCAGTAAAATGAAACAAGCCCTTAACGCAGCCTGATTTATTAGTAACCAGTGAGCCAATTATGATGTGTTCCTGTTTTTCTAAACTGTCTCAGGGGGGAGGAAGGGGGTGAGAATGAACAAGTGAAGGGCAAATGAAATGAAGTGATCACGTGACCTTAAAGGCCCTTGGAGACCTCGGAGGTTTTTGCTGATGTACTGTGCACTGTATTGTAAACCACAAAACACTTACTATACAGATGCAGTCCAGAGCCTAGAGTGCAGTTGGTGGCATATAGTGCCTTTACAATGACCATCCAGTAATTGAAACAAGCCATTCCCACAGCCTGTTTTATTAGTAACCAGCGAGCCAGCTATGATGTGTTCCTGTTTTTTGTAACTATCTCAGGGTTGGGGAGGGTGGTGAGAATGAGTCAGTGTAAGGCAGCTGAAATTAAGTGATCAAGTGACATTGCAAGGCAATAGAGATCATAGAGAGCATTGCTGATATATTGTGCGCTCTATTCTGAACTACAAAATGCTTACAATACAGATGGACTCCAGCGCTGAGGAGTGTAGTTGGTGGCATGTGAGGCTTAACAATGACCATCAAGTGGATTGAAACAAGCCCTTCCCGCAGCTTGTTGTATTAGTAACCAGCGAATCCCATATGAAGTGTTCCTCTTTTTTGTAACTATCTCTGGGGTGGGGGGGGGGGTGAGAATACGTGAGTGAATGCCAGCGGAAGCAAAGCGGTCATAGCAAGGCAATCGAAACCATGGAGGGCATTGCTGATGTACTGTGCGCTGTAATTTAAACCCCAAAATGCTTACTATACAGATCCACTCTTGTGCCTAGGAGTGTGCTTGATGGCATGGGCCACTTTACAATGATCATCCAGTGAATTACAACAAGCCCTTTCCACAGCCTGTTTCATGAGTAACCAGCAAGCCCATTATGACGTATTCCTGAAGAAAGTGACAGCAGGAGATGGTGAATGGGGGAACTGGACAAGAAACATGATAAGAACAGGATTTACAGACCTGCTTAAAGAAACAGTGTCGCGCTCGGAGTGAGTGAAAACATGATCGTCCCTGAGGTGGGCTCTTAAACACAGGAAAAAGAAATTCCTAAAATGGTAATTGAATGGGAGTAATAGATGGACCATAGTAATTGATCCCTGCTCTTAGGGTGGGCTAAACACAGGAAGAGGCGTGACACATGCATGCCTTGGACAAATGGGGATAAAGATTAGGAGAGAGACGATGTAGCCACCAAATGAGAAGCACACAAAGTATATACAACATGTCTTTTTCAAAATAGCATTGCGCTGTCTTGAGCCAAGACCTAATAAGACTATAGCGCTACCTACATCCCCACTACCCCTACAACCCTTAAAGAAAACTTGAAAAATGTCTTATCTTATCCAATGATCAGCAGCAGGCAAACGTAAATTGCTCCCACCAACTTGATGAAAAATTACACAGCCTACAAAACTAGACTTAGGGGTTGATTATGAGTCTGGTGCTCAACGGACCACCAGACTCATGGGGGCACGGCGGTGGTGGTCTTCACACCTGCCTTATTTCAAGTAGGGTGGTCAGACCGCCATTGCAACCACCAGGTTTCAAAGATCCCTGGTGGTGGTGCAGCAGTCTTGAGGCAGCAATATACTTGGCAAGATCGCTGTGTTCCTGCCAAGCATATTACGAGTTTCCTCTCCACCACGGTTTTCATAGCAGTTTCTCCTACATGAAGAGCATGGCATAGTGGAAACAAAGGTGGCCCTACAGGGTCCCCTGTTGCCTTTGGGCCATGGGGTGCATGCAGGGGGGTGGCACATGTTGTGCCTGTCGTGTGCCTGCACCCAATACCTGCACGGAATGGACTGCACCAGTCCATGCCATACAGGTACTGCATATTTGATAGGCACCGCCGTAGGAACGACAAAGAAGCGCCTGCCAGTGACTTAAAAAGTCATAATATGGTGCGCGGTGCACACACACGTTTTGGCAGTAACCACGCACCACTAAACTCGTAACTCGGCCCTTAGTGTAAACAAATGGCAGCTAAATGAAAACAAAAAAAAGATTATTGACCTATAGAAAACAATGGGCTTTAACCTAAAATGGTAAAAAGAAAGTTGGAAAATATGTAACAATACTATGAAATATGTAAAACAAATCAATAAATATGTAATAAATAACTATGTACAATATCAAATAAATAGTTCTGTTAAAATAATTAATAATATTAATATAGTAGTATTCATAATATACTTTAAAAATGATATCAAGCTTTTTATAAAACAAAAAATGTATTTATTAAAAATCTATAGGGTTTAAAGAAAAGTACAATTTTTGGAAAAATATTGAAACAACGTAAAAAAATATATGAATTGTTTTCTATTTCAAATCAATTGTCAAATACCAATATGTAAAGCATTATTACAAACATAAATACCATGGTTTGTTTTTTAGAAAAATGTGAGAAATACCAGTATACGAAACAATGTTAAAAAAAATGCATAAAATGTAGTGTGTTTGAAAAAATATGAAGAATATGGTTAAACAATTAACAATAATGTTCTATGTTTCACAAATATATAGATGTATAAAAAATGTAAACATATACATTAAATATAATATACAAATATAAATAAAGGAAATATAAAACTAAAACTGTGTCATTTACTATACAATTTTAAAAAGTCAACACTAATGATGTATGTGGAAGAAAGCAATAATTAAATTTTTAGATCTATTAATAACAGCATAATATAACATGCTATTCAACATCTTATACATTAAAACAATTATATTTACAACTCTTACTACTATGGAAATCATAGTAGGGGTTATGCTATATAGTAAAGGGATCACAATTACTATTCCCATTCCAATCTAGGGATGGGTATTACCCTCTATAGTAGTCACGTTTACCATTCTCACCCCAATCTAACCGACTAAGGGGGAGGTTTTGGACCGTACAAGAGAAACATTTACCATTACCATGCCAATCTAAGCCATGTAGGGGAAAGGTATGAAAACAGAAGGGGTAGCATTTACTTTTCCCACTCCAATCTAAGCCATTTAGGAGTAGGTGCTGGGCACTAAAGAGGTAAAATGTACTATTTACTGTTGGGGAAAGTTTTGGACACCAAGAGGTTGATTCCGATTCCGTAAAATCCCCTACGAATCGCCGTACGGAGCATTTGCCCTATACGAATCGCACACCTTCAACGTCCCCGTACTTACGATGAAGTACGATCCGAACCCAAAGCAGATCTCCGTACGAATCGTACGAAAGCCCATACGAATTAAAATACGTACAAATCGCATTCGGAACACGCAGTACGCGACGTCCGTATGGATTGAACCAGCTTTTCACGAACCAGTACGATTCGTTACGACAACACTCCGTACGACTCTTTTTCTATGGGAGTTTAAAACGTCCGTAAAAGCATATTTCGACTCATACCGCGTGCGAAACGGACCCCCCCGGGTACGCGAGTACACCCCATGAGTGCAGGGGTATGGTGCATAGGGGTACGGTGCGTAGGAGTACGGTGCATCGGGATACGGTGCATGGGTGTATGGTGCGTAGGTGTACGGTGCATGGGTGGACGGTGCATAGGTGTACGGTGCATGGGTGTACGGTGCGTAGGTGTATGGTGCATGGGTGTACAGTACGTAGGTGTACGGTGCATAGGGGTACGGTGCGTATCCCATGATTGCAGGGGTTTGTGAATTTGTGGTTCTCCATACGAATTTGTCATACGACGTTTTCCGTACGAATCGCGTTCTCGTTTCCCGGTCCGGATCGTACTTGTCGCGTCCTACAGCATGTTTGCGATTTGTACGGTTCACAGTGAGGGTCCTGTATCGTACGGATTTTCCCTTGCTTTTCGTACGGTTCGCACACATTCGTACGTATTCTTTTCCTACGGATCGTACTACGCGATTCCGACGGATTTGTACGATTCGTACAGAAACGGCTACGATTTCGAATCGTCCTACAGATTTGTTTCCCGATTCGGAATCGACCCCCAAATGTGTTATATGTACTATTCCAACTCCAATCAAACCCACTTAGGAAAGGTTTTGGACACTAAAGGGGTGACATTTACTATTCCCACTCCAATCTAAGCCTTTAGGGGAAAATGTTATCGCATATAGTGATTGCATTACCTATTTCTTCTCCAATGTAAAATAAGTATTTATAAGTGCTAAACACTAAAAATAACACATTCTATATTTAACACTGAAAACAATTATAATAGCATTAACTAACTAATAAAAATAAATAAAAATACGTTCGAAATTGTGACTAATTTATATAAAAATAATCTTAGAAGTGTTTTTAAAAAATGCAATAAAAATGTATGTAATTATAAAATATGTATATAATAAATACAATAAATATATAATCATTGAAAATCACACATAAAAAGATTAGTACAATAAAATAAAAGTTACATGAGAAATGTTTCTATATATTTAAATATTGTTTTTTCATAAAATAAAGACGTATTACATTTTAAATTATAAATACATTTTAACAAATCCACATTTTAACTGATACGCCACATAAAAATAAACATATCTTTAAAATCTCTCCACCAATTTCTCACGTGAACCCAACATCCCACTCATATAAAAATGCAAAACTCGTCTAAATAATACTTAAAACATTATTTATATTTGAACATTACAATAAATAAATTAGAATCAAACTATAAACAAAGTAACATACAAAATATATATTAAAATAACCATAACAATGATATATATACAAAAAAAATAAAAAAATATATACTTTTTAAAACAATATGACAATCTTAAAAACATGCTAAAAACTATGGGCCTCATTACGATGCTGATCGGACCGACCATCTGACTGTTGTCTTCGCGGGTCCTTTCCGAACTCTGAGCCTTGGGAGTTTTCCAATCAAATTACGATGCAACCGTGGCGGTCACAGCATCGGTGGAGCACATATTCTCGAATATGTTGCTGCAAATGCATACAAAACTCACAGAAAACTTGTGAATTGTACACAAATGCATGACATATGTGGAGATATCATAACACAAAACTTCTCGGGTCTGTGCTAGGGTGTGACCAGTGTTTAAACAAAGGAAAAATAAAGAAGGTGAAATTGTGTCTCCCAATCAACCCCCAAAGGAGAGCAATCCCTTTCAGGACGAATGCCCTCACCCACCATAGGTGGCATGCTTCATCATATTGGCTTCTCCTCCCAGTGGGAAAACCTAGTCCCACTGAGGGCTACAACTCCCTCACTGTGAGGTAGGAGCTCTGGGATGTTTTCAGAATGTCCTAAGCTGACGAGGATGCTAAAATCCCATATGTGAGCATCGTGAGGGTGCAGCGCAAAAAGTGGGTGAAAAGAGAAATGTGATTCTAAAACTATCTAGTGGGGGCAAAATATTCTTTATTGGCTTGTCCGGACTGGCAGGGTTAAAAAGCAGTGCAGAGCTGTATAGATTCAAACTGCTAAGGTATAAAGACTGGAACTTATCCAGGCCAAAAGATAAGTAGACCCAACTGGTTGCAGCTCATGTACCTTGATTGAGAGACACAATTTCACCTTCTTTCTTTTTCCTTTGTTTAAACACTGGTCACACCCCAGCATAGACCAGAGAAGTTTTGTGTTCTGATTATAGTATATGGGGAGTCACTTCTCGCAGGTCTTTAAACTGTCTCCCTTGGACCCTTTCCTCATTCTTTTTGTGTTTTGATATGTGGAGATATGCCTTGTGCACCTCGTACCCCATTGCTGGAGTGTGGCAGAATGTGTAGAGTCCAGTCAATAGGGATACATACCGCAAAAGGACATACCTGGATTCTGGGATCCACAGGATTGTTGTCATCGATGTTCAGCTTCTGAGGTGTAGGGGGGCCTAGAGGAAAGGATCCCTGGTAGAGACTGCTGAAGAGAAGTGGATTGGGGTGAGTATTCACCCCAAATTCTTTGTCTCGGATGACTCGAAGCAGCTGGTTTGACTGCCTTGGTCAGGTCGTTGAAAACTCACCTCATAATCCAGATGGCGGTCGGAGATCCTTGTACAGCTCTCTGACCGCTATCTTGGCGGTCAGAGAAAAGCTGTTGTAGTCGGTGGCCTTTCTTCACCGGTCAGAGTACACGATGCATGCATCGTAATCTGGCTGTCGGACCAACCACTTATGAAGAAACGTGTGATGGCCCGACCTCCGCTGACAGGACCGCGTCAGCTGTTCCGACTGGCATCGTAATCAGGCCCTATATTCTTACCTTCAATATTTCTGTCCACAATATTTTGGACATGACTATAATTATGATACAATATATTTGTTTCACAATGTTTTTAACTCAATATTTTGTTTAACCAATGAATCTAAAGGAACCCACACATTAAACGCATATATTGGACATTTAGGCCATGATTCCCAGTTTGGTGGTCTGACCCCTGGACCACCATTGTGGCGGTCAGGAGTAATCCGGCAGGCTGGCAGCATCGCCACTGCCACATTATGAGTAAACCGCCAGGCTGTCGGTGTTGCAGTGGCTGTGCCAAGGCAGCAGCATGCTTCGGCTCAAAGAAAGAGACTTCAGCATATGCCTCTGCTGTGGCAACGCCTCTTGCACGTCAGTGCACTATGTACCATGCACCATGTCATGCATGGCACACAGTGCACGCACGACAGTGCAAGAAGAGGGGGGCACAACATGTGACCGCATGCACAATCCCCATGGTCTACAAGGCCGTGGGGCCTGTTTAGGTCACCTGCCCTGCCTTTCCATCGATCTTTAAATTTGGGGATCCCACCATAAAAAGGTCAGCGGAAAGGCAGGTCATAATTGCCACAGCAGTACTGGAATTGACACCACCTCCATAGCCCACCACTTTCCCGACTGACATGGGATCCAAGATCCTGTCGGTTGCAGCGGTCTTGTGGCGGTCTGACTGCCTTTCTCATAATCGGGCAGGCAGACCAATGAGGAGGAGGCTTTCAGACCACCACTGATGGTACGGAGGTCTTAAGACCGCCTTACTCGGAATGAGGCCCTTAGTGCAGTATTTAGAGTTTGCCAGACAGAATATTTATAACAAATATGGCGGCTATTCCCTCCGCTCAATTGCAAGTGCATAGTAGTCTATGACACTGGAACACTCCACCTAACTCTAAATAAGGCCCTTAGTCAATGTTAGGGCACACTATTTCAAATATGTAGTTTGTCACTTTTTTAATATAGTAAGCACTCAGTTCTGTGGGCTTTTAAAGAAACCTTTAAGTGCATGCTATTATATAGAAATCGATATTCTTATCCGGCAAATGTATTTTTCTTTTCCATGTGCTACTGCAGAACTTTTAAACCGCAGCCCAGCCATACCCGGTTGGTGCTCTTTGCAGCCATATTTGTGTGCTAGTTATGGTGTATATACGCAAAGCAGCCTCCTTATGTTAAGTAACAGAAGACAATTTAGGAATTTTAAATGTGTTATGTTCCCCAGTGCTTAATTTAAGCCAGTGGTTTCCGGTGCTCGTTACTGGCACTTAATTGAGAACTCTGGCACTTATGACAGTCTGGTGCATGGTGGTGGTGTTTGTGTAATTTAGAGATGAGCAGAACAACAGTTGTTTCTTTATTCAATATACATTAAAAACGACTGATACCTGCCACTGAAGCCTTTCTTATAGCTTTGGTGGTCTGAAATAGTCTGACGTGTCACACTTGTAGGAGTGTAATGGTTAGTAGTTTTGTAAATACTGTAGTTGGCAGCGCTGGCAGGGGCAATTGGTGGTGCAAGCTGCAATAGCCTCCTGACGAGGGCCCTGGAACTTTTCAAATGATTCCTGAATTTTATCAGAACGTGTTATAGATAGAGCAGGATACTTAAAAAATTCTAGAATGAGCTGAGAAAACCCAATACATATACAGAAAATTTAAAACTAATATAAGTTTTGAAAAACATTATTAAAATACAATCTCTTTCGCTAAAAAAAACTCCTAACAAATAGAAGACTTAGTCATCTACCATCGCATTCATTGTACCACAATTGGAGTATTTTAATTGACCTTGTACACTGCAGGAGGTGGATGATTTGCAGCATTTCTCCTTGGTATGTCACCTTAAAAAAGTCAAGTGCTAGGTGGCATAATGGCTTGCTTCAATTAAGTGTGACTTCGAATCACTAATAAAAAAATACATTTTTAATTACTCCCAGGATTCTCAGCTTAATTTAGATGTTTAAATTAAATCATTCGCGATAGTATTTAGTAAAGATTGAGGGAACCTCTTACTCTTGTTTTAGAATGAATTTCAGTAAGGTATGTCATTATTGTTCAAATATGTATGATTTTATCCAAGGGAAAACTCCAATAAAATCACCTCTCACCTTGTCCATGATGACCAAAGCAACACCTTTTTTCAGGTTTTGTGTCATGAGCTGCAAGGATGTGGACGATTCATCTCACGATTCACCTGGGGATTTTCATATATAAGTGACTATTTTATATATTTGCTTAGCACCTGATGTGTGGAGTGGAGGTCAATGTTTAAACGATGGATAGGAGTTGCAGTTGCATTTTAATCCATAGTATGTATTCTTCAAAGACTTACGATTTTGATTAACATGAATTCTTCTTATCCAGTCCAAACTGTCCACAGACTTTCTGCCTCTGGAGTTCAGTGAAGCTGAAATACATTCGCCTTTCGAGCTAACATCTGCCTTTCCATACTGTGCCACCATGCCTCTTTACATTAAAGGCTTTTGTTTGGGATTTTGTAACTCAAAACACGTGACACATTAATAACATTACCCCCTACCAATACCCAGGCACAGGTCATTCATGTGCAAAGGTAGCCTGCAAGAATGCAGCCTCAAAGTGAATGAGAGCTCAGCAAATCTTTCTAATTTAGCTGGAAATATCAGCCAACCTGCAATTAACAAGCATAGTCTATTTACAGAAAAAATGCACCAGACGACCCCCATCACTACTATTTCCTAACTAATTGTCCATTGGGACACGAGCACAAACATGCCCGATAAACTATACCATTTGATTTGGATTTATGCATAATGCTCGAGAGAAATTATCTCATGTTCATTCTTTTCCCCGCAGGATTAAGCTGACACATGGCATACATTACTCGGCATATGTTTCATATTTACTCTGTCAGTTGTCCTTCTTTAAAGCAGATTTTGTGATGATGAAAAGGGTATCGAAAGCATCTAAGGAATTTTTATTTTGTTCATGAGGACAGGGTAGAGGAATGATTTGTAGCCATTGCACCCAATGCAGCATCACGTCTGTCCGGAAGTTGTCCACACGGCCAGCAGCTTCTTGTCCCTGGTGCTGATGAATGTGGCAGTGCCTGTTTTCTTCCAGCCACAAGTGCTTGAAATGTGTTTTTGCTGGATTGCAAGTTTTTTTTTCTTTGGGAAGATTTTGGTGGCTGGGTTTTGATTTTGTTAGAATACCTCAACACCCCAGTGTGCGCATGAGATGGTCTGTGCATCGACTTACCTATTTGTGAGCTAAATACGCATAGTGTAAGCAATGCATGCTTATTTTGATTTGGGGTATGCATTTAGAAACTCACATGCCACACTTACATGAGCCCCCTGATCACACTAGAAAAGAGCTCAAGTAAATTATTCTGAAGGTCTAGTGAAGATCACTGAACAGTCCATAAATATTTTTTCTTACTTTAGGTGGTGATTTTTCTCATCACCTCTACAGAATAATGTTAATTTAAATTGTTTCAATTAATTAAATATTTGATTCAAAATGAAGTGAATGCTTCTGTAGCACGTTTTTACTATATTTTTTCCAAATGCAATAAACATTTTCAGTTTACCCTATGCTATCCCACAGGTTGAACTCTGCCCCACATACCGGTACTTGTAAAACAAAGAAATTTAAAATAATTAGGACATGTACCCTGCAAAACATCGAACCCCTTGAAAAAAGGCCTGATTTAGATCTTGGCGGATAGTATACTCTATCCACAAATGTAACGGATAGCTTGTTTGCCCTATTACAAGTCCATTATATCCTATGTCACTTGTAAAATGGCTGACGGGATATCCGTTAAGTTTGTGATGGACTATCCCATCCGCAAAGCATGCCCTTATGCCCTCATTACGATGACGGTCAGAGAAGCATCCGACCATCATCGCCGCAGGCAGGTGTCCGTCTGAAAATGAGTTGGCTGTCTCACCTCCCTGATTAGGATAGGACCACCAGTCGGCGGTCAGAATGTGCCTTTTTGTACTGCGGCTTGCTCTGTGGCCAGGAAAAGGGCAGCAACACAAGCCACCATGCAAAAATGCTCTTTTCACATGTGGTACCTGGTACAGGGTGCATGGACTTTTGGGGGAGGCAACACATGTGCTCCCCTGGCCATAGAGCAGTGGCCCACGGGGGACGGGACCCTGCTTTGGACCTCCAAAGTTCCTATCTATTTGCTTTTACATGGCAGTTGGATTGCCATGTGAAGGCTGAGGGAAAGGGACATCATAATCCCTATGGCAGGTGCCTGAGCAGATGCCACCTCCAATGTAGGGATTACTGTCCAACCGCCAAACAGACAGGCTCAATCTTTCCCCCTGACCACTGCGCTCCAACCACCGGTATTGTAATCCGCCCATCAAACCGCTGACCTGGATGTTGGGTGGACCGCCACCACTGGCCTGTCAGTGGTGGTCCGCCCGACATCGTAAGGACAGCCTAAGTCTTGAAGAGGGCACAATGACTAGAAAAGGCAAGTCTCAGTTCTTTACACCATTTATTATGTCAAATATAAAGCCATTTGCAAAATCATCATCAGTGAACAAGCATACAATAATTTAGCAAGAGACAACAAATCACCTTTACTCCTAGGGCCATAGCATAATGGGGTTCGCTGGCACAACACAGAGCAGAGCGCCTGTTTTATGTCCTGCAGTGAGTAAAGTTAATTCAATTAACCCAATATTCGAGCTTTTCTTCAGATATAACAGCTCAGTAACAGAGAGCAAGTTCTGTTTCTCCAGTATTAGGGGTGTCTTTCATAGATTCACATGCCTGAATCATTCCCCGTCGTCGGAGTAGGAGTCCCACGGTATATAAAAAAGCAGTAATAAGCCATTTGTACATAGCAAATAACAGTTATAATAAACCAGGAAGTAAAGTAGCCTCAGCTACCAATGAAAAAACTTTCACATTAGTGACTATCCAAGTCATTATGTTAGACCAAACTGCAGCCAATCAGACCACAGCTCCCACCAAGGTATTCTCCCCAGAGACCCAGGCTGTCAGATTTTTTACCGCACATCGTGTGATAGGGAGTCTCTCTGAGCTCTGCTCAGTTTTTTTCTCTACTTTTGAAAGTTCTCACTTTCAAACATGTCTACATCTAAGTCCCTTTTCAGGGCCTGTGAATCTTGTGGCAAGGCAAGGCTCTTCAAGGAGGACCCTCATTCTCTCTGCATATATTGCTTGTATCCGGATCATCAGGCTAAGGAGTGCAAGATTTGTCGCACTTTTCCCACAAAAACCCTCAGAGACAGAGAGGGTCGCCTTCTTCTATGGATACAACGGAATAAGGACAAGGACTTGCCACTCTCTGAGGTAGGAAGTTTCGCCTCTATGTCTTCTATGGGATCTAGAAAGAGAATGGCTGAGGGTAAGGTGACTACCCCTAAGGCAAAAGTGGCAAAACAGGCCCAGCACACTCTTGCGGCTGATGAGCCTTCTACTTCTAAGGTGAAGAAAGCCTGTGACAAATCTGTAAAGCCGCCTGTAATTAAAAAGACTGTGTCTTTATTGTCACCTCAGAGGCCTGCAACCAAGACAACAATTTCATTGCCGGTTTCCTGTCAGACAGCCACTACAGTGACTTCAACTATGACTTATTCCTCACCAAAACCCTCTTTGGTGGTGTCCTCAGCGTCCTCACCTACTTATGTGCATGTTCAGATTCGTCCCATCTCGTCGACGAAGAAAGTTTCTCCTACCGTCGACGAGCCTCCGTCGACGAAGCCCATGTCAGCGTCGAAAACACCCTTACCGTCGACGGCTTCACCGTCGACGAAGCACCCGTCGACCATCCCATCGACGACGAGGAAGACTCCGTCGACGATCCAACCGTCGACGAAGAAGACGCCGTCGACAGCCCCGTCGACGAAGTCGTCGACGACGGTCTCGTCGACGAAGAAGATGGCTCCGTCGACGGCCCCGTCGACGGCCCCGTCGACGAAGAAAATTGTTCCGTCGACATCAAAAAACGGATCGTCGACGAAAACTCTCCAGCCACAGTTGTCGACGACGCAATCGACGACGGCGAATTCATCGCTCACACCTAAGTCACTGCCAAAAGCCTTCCCAGTGGCCCAAGAACATCCTATAACGCCAAAACTGTCAACTTGCACAGATATTCAGGTCTGGTCAGCAAAGAGCAACACGATATCGTTGCCATCTCCAGCCACCACTGCGGCACTTCTACAACGCCCATCGCAGTCTGCAGGTATGTCACCACTCACAATGCCTGACAGGCTCTTGGATTCAGACGAGGACTCTGCTAGCGAATTATTTCCAGCAGCTACAAGTCCATCTGACTTGCTCATACAGGTCAAGGATCAGGAGGAAGAGGAGCAAGTGACGCAACAGCCCGGGTTAGATCCTACACCACCACCAGGGACACAAATGCCCATGGAACTATTTAGAAATTTGATGTCCATGTTGGATGATTACTATCGCCGTTTTCCGCCCTCAGAGTCGGGCGAATCACACATCTCTTCCCCCCAGCCTAGAGGGGCCCCGCATTCAATACCTCCTGTAACGGAAGAATCGGAACATACCCCATCCATACCGGTGCCATATAATCAGCCGGAGGATGACAATACTGATGGGGAGGCTCAGGAGGAAGGTGAATTAGATGAATCGGATTCGTCGGAGTATGAAGATTATCAGGCTGACTCCCCTGCTCCAGATGAACAGCCTAAAGCTGATTCACCACCGGTGGATATTGCGAATTTTCATAAGATTATGGACAACGCAACCAAGAGATTTCTCATTGCCATGGAGACGAAACAGGATGATTGTTTCCTGTATGATTTCAAAAATTTGTCCCAAAGACAAAGTTGGTCCATACCTATCATAGACTTTATTTGGAAAGAAGGTCTAAAGATCATGGCCACACCAAACTCTTTACCTCCAGTGTTTCCACGAGTAGATAAAAAGTATAGAGCGCCAGCTTCTTCACCGGCTTGCCTGATTGGACAAGCCAAGACAGACTCAGTCATTGCACAAGCAGCTCAAAAGAGAGCGAAGAACCCGTCGTCTCAAATCTCCACTCCCACAGACAGAGACGGAAGAAGACTCGATACCATTGGGAAAAAGGTATCGACGATTGCAGCGACCACAGTGAGGGTTGCTAATTCTATGGCAATTCTTGGCCGATACGACAGGCAAATGTGGTCTGACATTTCACCATATATTAAGAAACTGCCTGAACCGGACCGGTCTGAGGCTATCAAGATTCTACAAGAAGGGGAGTGTGCGTCGTCCGAGATCATTGATGCTGCAGTAGATGTAGCAGCTACAGGATTCAGACAATTGGCAGGAGCCGCAGTCCTTCGGAGAGAGGGATGGTTGAAATCTACGTCCTTTAGACATGAAGTACAGGCCAAGGTGTTAAACATGGCTTATGATGGCGAGTACCTATTCGGCTCGCACGTGGATGAGGCCTTACAGGCCATAAAAAAGGATACTGAAACTGCACGATCTTTGGGTACTCTGCAGTATCGAAAGTCTTCCTTTCGTGGCGCAAGAGGAAGAGGAAGCTTCTCAAGTAGAGGAGGATATTACCAACAGCGCAACTACACTAACACACAAAACACCCAGAGATACCAGCCATATAAACAACAACCTTATGGCCAAAGAAGAAATACTTACGCACAGCCTCGAGGAAAACCCACATATCAGGGAAGAGATAACACCAACAAGAAGTGAGACTCACTTCCTGCCGCCAAAGTGTCCCAGCCAAAAACGAATTGGAGGAAGAATATCCCTACATTGCTCAAAATGGTGCAAGATTACTACAGACAAATGGGTGCTGGATGTGGTATACAAGGGCCACATATTAGAATTTATAAAAACCCCTCCAAATTCTCCACCAAAAGGGCCACCCCCAGCACATCTCAAGGAGCTATTCATTCAAATCAATACAATGATTCGAAAGGGGGCAATCGAGAGAGTACCTCGACACCAGAGAGGGACTGGCTTTTACTCTCGTTTTTTCTTGATACGCAAAAAATCAGGAGAATGGCGCCCAATCCTCGATTTGCGTGCCCTGAACAAATTCATCAAAAAATTAACGTTCAGAATGTTAACTCTCCAAGAGATCCTCCAGTTTTTGGCAGAAGGGGACCACTTGGCAACACTCGACCTTCAGGATGCCTACTTCCATGTCCCTATCTTCCCCAGACACAGGAAGTTCCTAAGGTTCAGAGTGGCTGGCAGGGACTTCCAATTCAAGGTGCTTCCCTTTGGACTACGTTCAGCCCCGAGAGTATTCACAAAAATGCTAGCACCCGTAGCAGCCCACCTACGATTGCAGGGAATTCAGATATACCCTTATCTGGACGATTGCCTTATCAAGGCCAATTCCTACGACACAGCAAACGACCATGTCCAGAGATGCCTTTGCCTGTTTCAAAGCCTGGGGTTTTCAGTGAACTTCGAGAAATCAGATCTGATTCCATCTCAAAGGAAATCTTTCCTAGGAGCAACGCTGGATTCCAAGCTCGCTCAGGTCTTCATTTCAAACGAAAGACAGGAAAAGATCAGAACAATGGCAACCACACTCCTCAGAAAAGAGTGCGTTTCTGTTCGGAGATTCAAATCTTTCCTAGGGATGATCTCATCGTGCATCCCTCTCACTCCAAACTGTCGTCTGAGGATGAGACCATTACAAGAGGAACTCAGTCAACAATGGGTGCAGATTTCGGGGTCCTTCGAGGATATCATTTCCCTAACACCTCGAATGAAGGAAACAATCCTGTGGTGGAGTCAGAAACATCACCTGCAAGCAGGCTGTGCTTTCCTCGCAGAAGTCCCAAGATTCATAGTGACCACGGATGCCTCGCTAGAAGGTTGGGGCGCTCACCTTCAAGGGATGACGATCAGTGGCAAATGGGACACTCATCAAAAGAAATGGCACATCAATCTGCTGGAGTTACGGGCCATTTTCCTCGCCCTAAAATCCTTTCAGGCAATTCTAGAAGGCTCCACAGTGTTAATTCGAACAGACAACACAACGAGCATGCATTACCTGAACAAGCAGGGGGGCACAAGATCAGCCCGGTTGTCTCAACAGGCTCAAGAGATCTGGACTTGGGCTCTGGATCACGACATCAACTTGTCAGCGGTGCATGTTCCAGGAGTAGCCAATGTACTGGCAGATTCGCTGAGCAGATCCAAGAACAGCACTCACGAATGGGAACTGCATCAGCCAGCGCTGGATCGGATCTTCCAGAGGTGGGGTCTCCCCGATCTAGATCTTTTTGCAACTTATCAGAACAAGAAATGTACTCACTTTGCGAGCTGGATTCCCCACAGGAACTCTTGCGGGGACGCTCTGTCACTGAATTGGGAGCGGATCTTTGCCTACGCCTTCCCGCCAATTCCGTTAATTCCCAAAGTCATCAAGAAAATGAGGAAACAACCGTGTCGAATAATCCTGATTGCTCCACGGTGGCCACGACAGTATTGGTTCACACAGCTTCTCCTTCTGTCAGAGCGCGAGCCAATCCAACTACCCCGAATTCCAAATCTTCTAACAACTCAAGAAGGCAGGGTGTATCATCCGGACCCTCATTCTCTGAAATTATCGGCCTGGCTCCTCAACACCATGAGTTTGCACACTTGAACATTCCACAGGACTGTCAAGAAGTCCTGGCCAATGCTAGGGCGCCTTCAACAAACAAAACTTACAAGCTGAAGTGGAAGCGTTTTTGTATTTGGTGCCAAACTATGAATATACATCCAATAACTGCGGAGCCAGAAGCGATCTTGCCCTTCTTTTTGCAGTTGGCTAAATCAGGTTTGGCGCACTCAACACTTAAAGTGTTTTTAGCGGCCATATCACGATACCGTCAAGATGGTAAGAACTCTCTATACTCCTCAAGAATAATCCAACAGTTCTTTAGAGGTTTATTTCGTATGTTTCCACCTGTACGCCGACCACCTCCATCTTGGCATTTGAATGTAGTTCTGGCTCAGCTTCTGCGCCATCCCTTCGAGCCTATCCATAAGGTCGATCTCAAGTTCATCACTTGGAAGGTTGCATTGCTGCTAGCATTAACTTCAGCCAGACGGGTGAGTGACATGCAAGCGTTCACCTCTAAGCCACCATTCTTGCAATTCACACATGACTCTGTGATACTACGCACAAACCCGAAGTACATGCCCAAAGTGCCATCTGATTTTCATCTAAATGAGCCAGTGATACTTAAGACATTTTTTCCCAATCCGCAGTCACCAGCTGAGCGGACTTTACACACATTAGACATTAGGAGATGCCTTAAATTTTATCTTTCAAGAACAGCTGCCATCAGAAAGACGGATCAGCTATTTGTGGCGTATGGCAGACCAAGACAAGGCTGTGCTGTTACAAAACAGACTATCGCCAGGTGGGTCTCATCCACGATAGGGCTCTGCCATCAACAAGCAGGTAAACCCTTACAGACCTTACCTAGAGCACATTCTACGAGAGCAGTCTCCTCTTCAACTGCTTTGTTTGCTGGTGTGCATCTCCCGCACATTTGCAGAGCCGCAACATGGTCCAGCAGACACACATTCACGAGGCATTACTGTCTGGATTCTTCAAGCGATACCGATGCCTCGGTGGGGAGAGCAGTCCTGCGTAATCTGTTTCAGTAAGGTGAGCCTCTGGTATCTCTCCCACCTCCTTTGCTCTTTTACGCTTTCATATGTTGTTGCATTGCTTTCTTTTACTGCATGATAACTGTTCTTTGGCGTATAAGAGCGACATATTGTATTACTGCTAACTACTCGGATTCAGGCATGTGAATCTATGAAAGACACCCCTAATACTGGAGAAGAACAATAGTTACTTACCTGTAATCTGTGGTTCTCCAGTATTGGTGTCTTTCATAGATTCACATGCACCCACCCACCTCCCCTCAGAGTCTCACCCAGACTGTTAGGATATATGTCTATATACTCTGGTACACTCCAGTGCTACAAAAATCTGACAGCCTGGGTCTCTGGGGAGAATACCTTGGTGGGAGCTGTGGTCTGATTGGCTGCAGTTTGGTCTAACATAATGACTTGGATAGTCACTAATGTGGAAGTTTTTTCATTGGTAGCTGAGGCTACTTTACTTCCTGGTTTATTATAACTGTTATTTGCTATGTACAAATGGCTTATTACTGCTTTTTTATATACCGTGGGACTCCTACTCCGACGACGGGGAATGATTCAGGCATGTGAATCTATGAAAGACACCAATACTGGAGAACCACAGATTACAGGTAAGTAACTATTGTTCTTCTGAGCTATGATGTTTGCTCACTGTGCTCCCACTTGAAAGAGTTATCTAGGAATTCTGCAAACAGACCACCTGGAGTTAAAATGCATGGTCCTGAATTTTTTTCTGAACATCAGTATAACAAGCACAAAATACAGAGCCAATGTAATGCCCCAATAAATGGGCATTTGGCTCTTTTATTAAGCAATGATAACTTGTGAACTGTGAGCACAATAGCTCCCATTTCAGGCTTATTTTGATCTGTGAGTAATTCCTCTGATCTGGTAGAGCGATGCATATGCTCACCTTGGTAAGAGCCAGAGTATATCATGGCAGGCTTACTCAACGTGCTCTACTGGTTTATAAATGCCCGCTTTGTCCATTCCTGTAATATGTTCTAATATTAACCTGGAGACCAACACTAGTTCTCATTATGTCAGGTTTATGGACTTCTGCAGTGCAAAAGCAGTTGCTAGTCTGTGGGCCATTTTGCACATGATCCCAGTTTGAATAGAAGATTCGAAATATGGTCAATTACCTACAGTCATTCATGCCAAGCACCCTAGCACCATTTTGCTTGGGTGCCTGTGCTGCAGGGGCAACTGTTGATGTGCAGGAAGGAATACCTTCCTGCACACAAACAATCTTTACAGACGATTTGCTCTATCCATGTGTGGTGCAGAATGCAGCTCACATGGAAAGAGAAATATACTAGGAGAAATAACACATTTCTTTTTGTACCGCCTGCTTAAGACCAGGAATTCCCTGGTGGTATTTTTGCTGTTGCCTCATACCTTGTAAGTATGAGGCAGCGTCAAAAAGCAATGGGTGTTGCATCAGAATGCTCACTGCACACCCACTGTATGCCCCTTTCACGATAAGTGCTGCATGAATAGCAGCATTATTTACAAGGTGCCGTTAAGCCACGTTAAGTGGCTTAACGCTGCCTTCTAAATTAGGTGAAGGAGTTAACGCCACTAGAACGTTGGCAAAAGTTATTGTCTGGTGGTTTTAACTCCTTGTAAATATGCCACTTAGTTTGTCTTTTCATTGATGGTATGATTGGGTCACCATAGTACCCAAAACATTGCTAATTTATTTTATAAAAACCTTTTTTTTTCAATTCTTTCAAACATTTGCGACAACATCACAACATTTGCAAATATGTTGCGAAAGCACAAAAAAGCAGACATACAATAGCCACCAGCACATTCAAATGTATAACTATATCATTGATTCTAACCTCTATACTAGATACATCACTATCTAAATAACTCTATAGAACATGTATGAGTTTCTGAATGTCTGTGACAGTGTCTATGAGTGTTCGAGTGGCATCAGTGACTGGGTGCATGAGTGTCTGACTGGATCTGTGAGTGAGTGCATGAGTCTCTCAGTCAGTCTTTGACTGGGTATGTGAGTGTCTGAGGGAATCTGTGAATAGAAGCATGAGTCTCAGATTGGTCAGATTGGTCTTTGAGTAGGAGTCTCTGAGTGAATCTGTGAGCGGGTGCATGAGACTCAGAGTGGGTCTGGGAGTGGGTGTGTGAGTCTCTGACTGAGTCTTTCAGTGGGTCTATGAGTGGGCACATGAGTCTCAGAATGGGTCTGTGAGTCAGTGCATGAGTCTCTGAATGGGTGTGTGACTGGGTGCACGAGTCTCTGACTGGAAGTATTAGTGTTTGATTGGATCTGTGAGTGTATGCATCAGTCTCTCAGTGCATCTGGAAGTGGGTGTGTGATCCATACCTCGGCCTTAGTACAAACCAAAGTTAAGTTTCTGCAGAAGGTAACTAATGACCCTAATGTGCACTGTCACAAGGAAATGTGGCTTTCACTTGAAGCCAATAACTTGAAACTGGATTCAAAGTCTAGTTACCTATTACTCTTAAATGAAAATAGTGAAAACCTATAATTGATTTTAACTGATGTGACCTCTCTTGGAGAAGATCTCGCCTTCCAAATCTTTCCACAATGTGGTTCCAGAGACATAAGTTAAGCTGCATATTTGCTGATTAAGGTTTTCCTCCTGGCCCACCTTCTTCTGCGTCTCTTTGGTCCCCACAGACATGCCAAAGGCACATAGCAAGAAATAAGGACAGATACTTGTTCCAAAAACGTTTTTTTAATTAAGATTCAAAGTTGCCCATTGTTTTCATATCAATTCACAAATCACATTGTAAGTACCCCCTAAAGAGCTGCTATTAAAGCTTTATAATTCGCCGTAGATTCTATACAGGCCACTAAAGTCCCGCTCCAGCAGTCAAGGCCCTAGCCGAAGGCTGGTATAGCCCAGTTATGGCTGTTTATAAAGCTATTAGAGCATTCCGCCCCATCAGAGCATAATGTTCAAATTAGTAAAAGAAAAGGTCTCTCAGAGCCCAAAGGTGTAGAAATCCCAGGGGCTCCTTGAGGCCTTTGTTCACAGCTGTTGCTGTGCATGTTCTGCTGCTAACAGTGTTAGCTTTTGAACATTCACAGCAAGAGCATGAAAAGGGGCTGAAGATACCCCCTGGTTCACCCTGACTTGCCTTAACTGCTTTTTCCCAAAGCTAGGGAGACCCAGGAGTTGAGCAGCATTCCCCCTTTCTAATTCAGATGCTTAAGTGACTCTGAGCTAGGGAGGTGGGAGAGGGAAGGCTCCGATGTGCCCTGCAGCACAGCCTCTGACTTTCGCTTTCCCCCTGCCCAGTCCATGTATTTTGGAGAAGCTGGGGAAGAGAAAGGCAAAGGCAGTTTATTAGAACTTAGAAATGAGTGCCTAGGACCTATGGTCAGTTCATATAGGCCACTGCTGCTGCAATGTCTTCAATGGAGCTCTCAACATTCCAATGTTCTAATGCATCTTTATTTATAAATGTTGACAGTGGACTCAGTTTTTAGCTCCAATTGCTCATAGTGCTCTAGGCGTACTTGTAGAATTGTAGATGGGGAGCTTTTCATAACAGAGTTGTTATCCACAGAGGCGTTGCCTGTGACATCAAATAAACTACAACACTGAAGCTTGATTACTCTTTGATGTCTTGTGTAAACAAGAGAAACGTTATTTAGAGTTTCAGCTCTGCTCGAAATGTTCCAAAAACACTATGAACACTGTGAACAAACTGGTTGTTTTTAATTGCATTTACCCAGATGCATTGGGGCAGACTTGTCAGTGTGGGGTGCACCACAATGAAACTTGATACAGGCTCCTGCTCATTCGTTGAGCTAATGACTGCTGTCTGAATTAGAGATCTGCATCTGTGCACTGTCAGGCACTTCACTGCAAGATCTAAAGCAGAAAGCCTTATTCTCACACTCAGACAGTTCCATACTGAAAGGTTCCAGAAGAAACATGCGCCAAGGAATTTCACATTACTGACTTCACTTGAAAGTTTCAGAAAACATATTAAATACTATGAGCAAAAAGACTGCTTTGCACTAGATTTACCAAGACTTATGTGCAAGACTGGGGCAGGCTTCCCAATCGTGTGTGACCCTATTCCGATGAAACTTGTTACTTGCTCTTAAATATTAAAGCAGCTGATGATGGCTGTCTGAGCCAGAGGTCTGTACCTGAGCTCTGTCTGATACTTGAGTGCACAAACTAAAGCAACAGGTCATCATATCCCTATAGTTACCGCTTCCTTCTGACAAGTATTAGAAGTACAAAACACCAGTGTCAATGAATAAGCAGCACTGGCTGTGATTGAATGTATTTGCAAACACTATGAGTACTCTGCATAAATGGATTGCTTTTCACTACATTTTCTATGATGCATTGTGGAGGTTTGGGAAAGGCTTGCCTGTCAGTGTACAATCCCGCCCCACCGGATACAAGCTCCTGATAATTTGGATAGCTGGTGATGTTTGTCTGACCAGAAAGTTACACCTGAGCACTGTCAGCTACCTCACCAAAGAAACTAAAGCTACAAGTCATGTTCCCTCAGAGAGACTTCTCATGTTTGAGGAGTACCCATAGTAAGAAATAAAAGAAATATACACTACTGGCTGAGCTTGAATTATAAGAAAACGCAATGAGTAAGTGCTAAAAAACAGACTGCTTTTTTAGGTCTCGCCTGCGCAGCGCACATGCGCTGCATAGGCAAAAAGACCTCTTACTATCGGTACGGCTTTTTAGCCAAACACGTGCAGGCGTTCTATTGCCTTCAATGGCAACGCGTGCACGTGAGGCGATTTACTTGCTGGTGCAAACAGCTGGCACCAGATGTGATCAACTACAGCTGCGCCATTCGCTGGTTCCCGCAAGTGAATCACGCACACACCCCCGCCGCACGAGGCGAGCGTGCTTGTTTAGGACTTGTGCCCTGCTGCCAACTTTGCAAATGAGGAATCAGGATAGTTCAAAGCGCTCAGGGGGCAGCACCAACCGCCTGCTGCTGCTGACGCTCCTCGCCGGACCCGCCTCTTCCTCGGTCTCCAGCCCTCCTCCTAGGCCCGGTGAGCTGCAGGGGTAGGGAAAGTGGTGGGGGTTCGAGCCTGCATGACAGCCAGGGAAGCGTACTCCACGCGAGCAAAAATCATGCTTCATATTATTTATTGTTTATTTCTGTATTGTCAGTGAAAAATGCCGTTTTGGTGCTTATGTATTTAAAAGTTAAAGTGCTTCTTTTTGTGTGTGATGTGGACTCACTTTACTTCCTCCCCGTCTCGTCCACACGCACGCACGCCCTTGCACAACCTGCTGTCAGTGTAAACACTGGGCGGCACAAGTCTTTCTTTCACTACAGGCAGCCACAGAAAACAGACTGCACCAAGGCACTGGTGTGAGACATTTCATCTGTTTCAGTGGCACCACTTTTGTGTTTCTTGTTTGTGTGTGTCTGTGACTGTCTGCTTCCTAAAGACAAGCGAAGTGTAAGTGTCTTTACTCTGGCGGCTCGGGCACACCTGTTAACTCATCCTGTGTTCAGTAACATACACCTTTGCAAACCTGCATCACCCTCCAAAAATGTTGCTTTCTTCACTCAATTTAATAAGATCACCCTCTTAAAGATATGGCACCCCCTCATTCAGGATGCAACCTAGTATGCACGTCCATCAGGTTACCAGCACAACAGATTACCGCAGGCATGGGTTGCTGTCTGAGCTGGGCTGCCTTTGGCGATGCCTCAGGCAATCTTTGGTCAATCAACTCCGTCATGATGTAAGCTATGACACATATTCTCTGGCAGAAGAGTGACGACACTGATTAATTTCTGTCCCAAACAGCATACTTTCAAGCCACTAACTCAAAAGTGGGAATAACGTTTGGTATTTAAGAGCGTGATCTCATTAAGGCAAATGGATAATGAGCAGCATTTTGGAAGATGATATAGATTTGAAAAGCAGGTGACTCTTTTCAAAGGGTGAAGGCATTTTGTTTGTCAGGCAAGTAAATGTCAGTAAAATAAGCATTTGCAATGCAATAGGTTTTGCAGTAACTAGAGTTTAAGCTATTGGCACTGTAAATTACAATGCCTTTTATTTATGTTTTTAAAAAGAAAACAAAAATAAAAGGCATTGTTATTTCCAATGGCAGCCTTTTTTTCTACAATACAGACGTTTATTCATTTCATTATTAAAACCCAGTTACTAAAGCAACATGCCTTTTTCTGGAACAGCTGTTACTTTTAGTGCTGCGATGTCTAAAATGTTGGAACATAGTGCTACATAAAACTAGAATAAATAATGCACCACGGACGCTTTTAAAAACAAATAGATAAAAAACAATGCCATTTACAATACCAACAACTTCAAACTTTGCTAATGCGAGACCTATTGCATTGCAAATGCTTGTTGCTACATGTATTCAAATGCATTAGGGAGGTGTGTGATAGTCATGTGAATCAGTGTGCAGCCTTACCCCACTGAGAACTTGTTTTAGGAACTAGCATAAAACACAAAGTGATCAATGGCAACTGCATATATTTAGGATATTTAGGATATGTAGTATGTAATTTAACCAATTTTAACCTGTGTCAAAAGTAGCTCTTTTTATTAGTAGTTTTCAATAGGAACCATGAAACTAACTCCCATGGTTTCAAGACATCAACCTATCCAAAGATCCTAACCAGGTACTTTGCCATGTGAACAAAAATAGCAATTTATGTTTCCCTGGTATCCAAAAATGTATAACACTGGGGGTGGTGGCCCGTAATGGATATCGAGTGTGCGCTCCACGGGTAGTACCCATCTGGGACGACTCTTCCTCACTGGGGGCTGTGGTGACTGTAGGGATAGTTTCCACATGTGCAGTGTCTGTCTCTCTCTCCACTGAGTGGCCCACTCCCTGTTGCGAAAACATGGAGTCGTACCCACACTCTCTCCCTTATATACTGAGCCTCTGGGAGTCTAATGTGGACTGGCCAGAATCCCCCAAAATCTTTTGAAAAATGATACATTTCTTGTGACTTTTCCCTCACCTCTCCTAGCTGTCAATATTTTGCCTTGCCGGCAACTTACCTCCCAGAGTTCCAGTTCAAAAGGCTGTCGGAACTTGTTTCTTGGGTATTAGTCTTTCACAAAAAACCCAGTAATCCACATGAAATCGTGATTCTTTGGCTCACCTGTTGTTACTGTTGTGGGCATTCCTTTTCTGAAAGGATTGTAGTATTTTACTGTCATCTGTCCAATTGGACACTTAGGTGGGAGGTGTGGTATAGCCTCTTCGATCACTCTCCCTATGAACATCTAACTTGGTGCTTGCCCATCAGTACATGCAGAGTTTGACGGTACTTTCGAAGAAAGGAGTAGAAAGTCCGCTAAGAGGTGACATGAATGATGCGGATCACCTTAGTCATAGTCCTTGTGAATTGTTTTACCTCTCTGTTTGAATGGGGCCACTGAGCTGTTACTTTCTTGTACTCTACGGGCCATATTGATCATTATTTCACACAACACAGAAGACACCCTGCTGCACTGCACTGCACTGCATGAAAGTGAGAGGACAGGAATGCACCATATCCATCAAGATATGATGCCTTCCTGCTCTCTCTCTGCACAGGTGCCCAAACTGCTGCCTAGTGCCAATGCAGGCACCCTTGCACCATGTAGGAATGGACACCTTCCTTCACAAAAATAATCCTTTGAGACGTTTTCCTCTTTCTACATGTGCCGCAGAATGTAGCACATGTAGAAAGGGAAACAAAGATATTTCTCCTCAATCCCAGCTTTACCAGTCTTGGTAAATTTGGTAATGCAATAAAAACCCATGGGTGGATGCGTGGAAACAGCCAGGCTCTACCCATGGAACACCTCCATGGGGCAGAGTAACCCAAGGCAGCGCTGCTTTGTGTTACTCCGGATTTCCAAAGGCATGCAGGGCCATGCAAGGTGACCTTGTGTGGCTTGGTTACCATCAATTGAGGTATTGCGTCACCCTGGTACTACCTTGCATGGAGAAAGGGTGATGCAAAACTTTGATAATTATATGCCTGTAGATTCCAGGACCTAAGATGCCCTGCTTTTCCTTGGCCATAAAGCGAGGTCAGTTTTCAGTTCGAAATTCCCATATAAGGCTGTGCATGCCCATGACTATCTCCATCTTGGGCAGGCTACTAGTTGACCTCCATGCAATTTGAATAATCATCAATGGCAATCATCATGCATCTATATCTGGCAGGCTGCCAAAATCCATACTAGTGCATGCTAAGGGATTGTCTTGGACCGTGCTCTGTAATGACCTGGGACGGGGATCTTGATTTCAGGCTTGTCCTCACAGTTATCTCCACCAGTTTGTCCAGCTGGGTAAACCATACCTTGCTATGGAGGCGTTTCATTTCCTCAAAACACTTTGATGCCCTATGCTGGCTAGTTGGACTAGTTATGCCACCAGGCTGCTGGCAATGACGAGGTGATAGCCCTGAAGGAGGCATCCACCAGTTTCTGCCACCATCTTGTGTCACTCATTGCACTGAGGGTTCAGTGTTTTCAGTGTTTCTGTTAGTCGTTGAGTTCAGTGCAACTTCAGTATCTCCCACTGTTGATAGCAGTGAGTGTGCGTTGCAGGCACTCATAATGACTCACGGGACTCTTTGAATGGGTAGTGTTCTGGACTTTACCCTTGTACTGCACTTACTCCTCCATTTCTTGCTTTTCTCTTTGGGTGGTTGTATGGGGCTGCCTAAACAGATAATATGTCATGTTTTGGGAACCAGGTTTGTACTCTAATTATATACGCAACGGTAACCAGGTATAAGCTCGGGTGCACAACAAGAAATATAGGCAAAATTATTGAGCAATACAATGAAATGAGTGCTTCCAAGGAAGAGGGATTGGTTACCACTTAATCCCACCAAACCCAGACTGAATTCTGGATATAACTATAGATGCAAATTGGATTCTCCCTGAGCACATCAATTGTTACATTAATATGAGTACATCTATATGTGAAAATAAAGTTCCAAAGTATATGTAAGTGCCAAGCAGTCCAGTATTCCTTCTTTCTTCAGAGACAATTTCTTTTCTCACGGTAACACTCCTAAAACAAAGGTTTGTACTCTACCCTGAATGAGTAGTGTTGTTGCTGAAGTATGCAGACCTGTATGCGTGGCGGGCTTCGATGGCAAGCCTTGGAACAAGGCAATCAATAGCTAGTGGTCCATTCAGATCACAAACGGATGCCCATACCTAAACAGGTGGAAATGCCAGCATCCTCAATGAATTGCTAATGCAGCTCATTTAGTTTGTGAGTAGAGTTGTTCAATGCGGGTGTTTGCTTGGCTGGTGTTGGCTAAGGGGCCCATGGCTCCCAGTCTTGTGGGTGTGAGAGCACTGCTCCCAGTCCAGTAAGGGCTGGCATTTACCAACAGATTGGTGGCATTGGCAGGATCGAAATACACTAGGCTGGTGTCTGCCGATAGGGCCTACTTTGCGTGCTGGAAGGATGCACCCCATGCCCATGAGGCTGATGATATAGTGAGCTCTCTCAGTAGCTGAGCGTAGGATGTCAGGTCCCTGATGAACCAGTCACGATAGTTCACGACTTGAAGGAAACCTCTGACCTGGGACACACTGGATGGTGAGAAGCTTCCTTGATGACTTTAGCTGGATCTTGGGCAACTTCTTCTGCCGAGAATTAGTAGCTGAAATACCTGACTCAGGTTTGCATAAATGCACACTTCTCTTTGTGCAGAGCGAGGTGACCTTTACGTATCCTTTGCAGCACTTGTTGGAAACCGGGCGTGGTGTTCTTCATTTATGAAGCAAACACTAGGATATTGTCTCTCATGTTGGTTACACCAGACAACCCAGACTACAGCTCTTGGATCTTAGGAATGGGGCCTTCTGCTTACTAGATGATGTCAGCTGGTTCTAGTTTTTTAAGTTCTGCTTCCACCATTGGCTTCACTACGTGAAAGACTATGTGCCTGTGCCTCAATTCAATGGGCTGAGCAGACTTTTTAATGTGTAGAGTGACTGTTCTTCTTTTGAGTACCCATGCCATCGGACACGTCATGGAAATCCATGAGAATGCCACCCATCTCAGCAGCGTGCACCCGGAGTATGATCTGCACCAGCTGAATTCTTCCCTCTTTTTGTTATGTTATGTTATGTTAAGGGTGGTCTTGTAGAGCGCTCAGCGACTCGGGCAGACTGTCCCGGCGCTATAAGACCTGCAGGGCCAGGACCGAAAATCGCAGAAGGCTACTGTCCAAACAACCATGTTTGAGCTCCTTCCTAAAGGAGAGCAAGTTGTCTAGCTTCCTGAGGGACAGTGGCAGTTTGTTCCACAATTGGGGTGCCAGAAGTCTATATGAACGTCCCTCGTTTAATTGCAGGAACAACAGCCAGCGCTTGGGAAGAGGATCGTAGGATTCTAGACGGATAGTAAAAGCGCACTCTTGTCCTTAAATAGAAGGCGCCAGTGCCATGAAGAGATTTAAACGCCATGGGAAGGGTCTTAAATAGAATGTGTTTGCGCACCGGCAGCCAATGGAGCAAGTTTAAAAGAACAGAGATGTTGGACCTACGACTGAGGCCAAAGATTGCCCTTGCGGCCAAGTTTTGAACCGATTGTAGACGGGTGAGGAGATACTTCTGGAGGCCTAGATAGATTATGTTGGCGTAATCCAACCGTGATCCAATCAAGGCCTGTACCGTAATCCTCCTATGGGCATGTGACAGAAAGGGAAGGAATTTCCTGAGAATTTTTAGAAGGCCAAAACATTGTCCTACTACGCTAAGAATCTGTGGTTTGAGAGTCAGTCCATTGTCCACTTTCACACCCAGATTTTTCTCCATGGAGGTGGCAGAAGATGGAGGAAACATATCGACAGGCCACCAGGATTTCCAGTTAGCCTCAGGGGGACAGCCGAAAAAGAGAACCTCTGACTTTAGTTGATTCAGTTGGAACCACGAAAAAACAGCCTTGAGGCAGCTCATGATGTTAACACCGTTAAAATCTGTGTTCTTATCACAGGTGAAAAGAAGCTGCGTATCGTCGGCGTAGGATACAATCTGGGCTCCATATGACTCGACCAAAGCAGCCAGGGGGGACATATATATATTAAAAAGAGTAGGACTCAGGATTGATTGTTGGCGGTCGGATAGAAAAGACTCGAACCAGCTGAGTACCGTCCCTCTCAGACCAATCTCCCGGAGTCTTAAAAGAAGACGGTTGTGGGGGACGGTATCAAAAGCCGCCGACAGATCTAGCAGAACCAACATCGCCTTCCCTCCATTGTCCAAAACCTCCTTAATAGATTCAGTAACCTCCAGCAGCGCCGTTTCCGTGCTCAGATTTGAGCGAAACCCGGACTGAGTATGATGGAGAATATCATGAGCCTCGAGAAAATTTGAAAGGGAGGAGTGGACATGTTTTTCTACAACTTTGGCAAAGGCCGGGAGTAACGAAATCGGTCTATAGTTAAGATGGGCAGCGAGGTCAAGGTTGGGTTTTTTTTTTAAGTGGGAGGATATGAGCCTTTTTCCAAGTGCTAGGAACAATGCCAGTTTTAAGAGAAAGATTAAGAACTGGATTGATGATGGGATTGATGACATGCGCTGTCTTGGCAAGGAACTTCGCCGGGCATGGATCCGCCGGCGAGCCATATTTTAATTTAGATAGAAATTCCAGTGATACTTGTGGGCAAAGGGGAGGAAAATTAGGGAGCAAATGGCGCTCGGAAGTAGAAAATGGGGCGGGAGATTAGGGCTAGGATCACTTGGTGGGCATGTCAACATAAATGAAGCCTGAATGCTTTTAATTTTGTTAGCAAAGAAGTTGACCAATTGTTTAATCCAGAGTTCCGAAGGTGAAAATTTAGATATTGAAGTAGAAGGGGAGGTAAATTCCTTGACTATTGTAAAGATTTCATTACTAGTATTTGCTGCTGCTTCAATTCTTTTAGAGAAATTAGACTTTTTCGCAGTGATGATGTCTTTATGGTAAATTTTAATGCGTTCCTTATAAGCCTCTTTTAGTAAACCATCATAGTTTTTGCGCCAAGCTCTCTCAGCTTTCTTACAGAGCCTTCTACTTTTGTGTAGCGCCGGGGTAAACCAAGGAGCCGAAACACGCGAGTTATGTTTGCGACAGATGGAAAGAGGAGTCAGCTCAGAGACGTTGTGTGAGCCAGGACTGAAAAAGATCTAAATCACAGTCCAGATCACATTAAACTGCCAAGGATGCAAGACCAACAATTTGGCTAGCATATCAGGCGACACACGTATGGAAGGAGCGAGTGGCAGTGGACTGCGGACTGGAGCCGCTAATGGCCGTTTTGGTCACACGCAGGATATCAAAATTCACTAAATAGTGATCCGACCACACCAAAGGTAGAGGAGGGGAGGGAGTGATAGGAATAGTAGAGAACATTTGGTCCAGAGTATGGCAGCTGAGTGTATGCCAGTGCCTCCTTACATGATGTATAATTTGGCAGAGATGGTGGTTTGTTTGTAGGATATGTTTGCTTGCATCTGAGTATAGGCATTATCCAGACATGTGCTGGCTTGAGTCATGGTGGAGTGATCAGGCTTTCATAAGTCTTTTTGGCCATGATGTTGATGGAGGCCGTGATGTTCATGATGGCGGTTATTTATCTATCAGTATCTACCATCTTGACATGGCATTTCAGTGGAGACCTGCTCTCTCGCTTAGCCTGTCCTACTGTGAATACTGTGTGGACCATAACCTCTGTTGCATTATCATCCAAGTCATCTTCTCCCTCTTCACAAGGAAGTCAGCGACCACATTTACCGTTGATGTTAGGATTGGCATGAGGTTTCGGGTATTATGGCATACCGTAGTGAAATTATTCCATTTTCTGCAGGACGTTCACTTCTTTCTCTGTGCTGGGCAGTCTGACTGGTGGAGCGTAGTCCCCCCACAGTACCTGCAGGGCATCATGCAGGCTGTGGGGGTTTTTCTTTGTCATTGCATTTGACTTGTATGATCTGTTTCACAGGCTCACTTTTGATCAGCTTGTATAACGCAGCTTCTGCAAGGGACACTCAGACCTGTGGCAGTTTCTTTGAGCTCCTTAATGTCATAACATCCTGTTGTGACTTTCCTTGCTCTTGGAGTATGCACTTTCACAATCTGGGCTACCCAGAACCAGGGCGCACCCTGAGTGCAAATCTTCCAATCTCATATGAAATTCATCTAGAGGTTCTTCTGTTTCTTGCCATATTTGGCCAAATGTGAACAGTTCACTATCTGATTTTATCATAAGCTTGACGTCAGTGTTGAGCACTGTGACCATGGTTGCACAGGTGTGGGTGTGCATCAGTCCAACTTCTAGGAGTGTGCAAGACATTTTGTAGATATCAGAACTTGCATGGTGCAGCAGCGGGAGTTCTCTTTCTTCATCTTCCACTGCTGTGGCTGTAAAGTAGAAGTTTCGCCTTTGCACCCAAAGTTTCCATTTGGGAGATTGGGCTGAGGGGTACTCCATGATGAGGAAACGCTTCATCGCTGAAATGGAAGCCATGCTCGCTCCTGGGGTTCACTCTCCCAACACTTTGTGTGTTCCTGGCTATGTGACATGGACACCGATGGAGGGGTTGGCACCAGTGTTCAGAGATGTTTTTTGTTTGAGATGTGTCCCCTTTTGACCTCAAGGTGAGGTTATGCAGGGATCAACCCTACATTTTGTGGTGATTTGGCGGGTCAGCTTGTTTTCTGGTCCTGGCTGTGTGGTGGCCATGTGGCATATTCATGCCACCGTGCTGTTTGGTGTGGATGAAATTAGCTGGTCAGTGCAACCTCTGGTGACCATAGTGGGACTGGCAGTTTTGGACTGTTTATTCAAAGGCCCCCCTCAAACATTGGGCTTCATCTGCAGGTTGTCAGGGGAAGGGAGGCACGTGGTGTTTCACTCAGAGGTCCACATTAGGAGCTGCCACTGTCTTCATTCCAGCACATCACAGCTGCATCCACTGGTGATTCTGGAGGTGACACTGTGTAGTGTGATTGTGTGGCAGGGATCTGTTATGATGTAGATCCCATCCTCATCACCATGTGTTGGCACCCAATGCAGTGTGTGGTTCTGGTTGTATCCTGGTTCTTAGGTAACTAATTCCTATCCCAATATCAGCAACTTCACGCCACTCACAGGTCTGAACAATCTCACCCATAACATGAGATGGCAACCCCTGGGGACCCCCTCCCCCAGTGGTATGCCCTGTTACTACACAGGGACGCTACACTAGGAAGGTTCTTGTGTACAATATATAGGGAAATCAAGAAAATTACTGATGTATCTGAGTGTACTATTTTTACTATTTTCAAAATACAATACACCATCCTCTTCCCTCAGTAAGAACACAATAACTCACTATATTTCACAGCATAAACCAAACAGTTAGTAATGGCATGACACTTGTGCCCTACCAGTTGAGTTACATCGCTTGCATGCACACACATATTGCCAAACATTTCCAATTCTTTCCTTCCTCCAATACATAGCTGTGGCTACCCAATAAAGATGCGGTTGATGAAATCGTTCCACAGCCTGACCAGCAGGTAACAGTGAGAATACGAATGTGCAGAGAGCAGCATGCAATGCACCACAGGGGAAAACTATCCTTTGATAGGTGGTCTTTTCCCCTTTAAGTAGAAATATTCACATCCTTCAGCTTCTTCTTTGGTCTAACTGGTAATATGTCCTATTTTATGCATCCGCAGTGTGGAAGCCACTACTTTTCATTCTGGCAGGTTGCTGAAAGTCTGGGGAGAACTCTCGGTTGTTTCATCGTTACCACGTTATGGTGTCATTGGGCGGCCGACACGGAAGCGGCATTTGCACAATATTAAGGTATAAATACATAGAACGCCCTTGGTGTTGAGGATAAAACATCTTAACCAAATAAACGGAAGCAAAATCCGAAGTATACCCGACTATATGAGATTGTTTACCTGTCTATTTATTTCATCATATGTCACTTGAGACGCTATGTCCCCCTTAGAAAAACTAGATCCTGCCTTCATAGAATCACTGGTACACTGAGAACATTTTGAATTGGATATCCGGATGGACTCCGGTTTTGGAATTCAAGTTGATGTATTTTACATCAATATTTCGTATCAATACTGCTTGACTGGTTTGATGTCCCCTGGGAAGTGAAAGCTAGGTATCTGGAAAGGTCCTGAGGAAGGTGGTTTCAACAACATGATCCCACCGAAACGTGCGTCGACCTTGTGTTGAGCCTCGTGCCCGGCACTGTGATTCCGTTCGTGGCAGAGGCTTTCTTTTGTCACAGATTACTCAACTGTGTACAGATACTGTATGGTGGTAGTTGGTGTGGGAGTGAATGAGCCGGTGTGTTTGAAGTGTGATTGTATTTGTGAAATCTTATCCAGGGGTGTCTGTTTGTGTGTATTTTTTCTAAAAATTGTTTTTGCATTATATACATGTTCAGAATCACTGCTCAAAGGAAATGTATTTGTGATTGTATAAACTAAGATGAACAATGTATAAATGTGTTTTTATAGAAAAATATAAAATAATCATCCTTTATAAAAAAGTAACGTTTTTTGATAAAAGAAAACTATAATGAACCCTATGAAAAAGAGAATGTTTTGACAAAATAAAATAACAATGAGATGATTGGAGTTGTCACTATTGTATTCTGATATTTATTGAAATGCATAAGAACAATGTCAAATGAGAAGATATAACGGTCTGTGAGGGAAATATACAGTATATTTTGTGTTTTCCTCAAACCCCTCTTTCCCCTGACCAAAAACAGTAATAGAGGGGGTCCCCTTATTCGTGCTAGAGAACTCTCAGTTGTTACAATACAAACCAACTCCTCACCACTTGCTTGGCAGCCTCATTTGGGAGTATTTAATTTAGAACTGTACCACCATCAAAGGGCCATGATGTGCTTCAGTATGGGAAATTGTGTACAGCCCTTTGTGCTTTGTGGGAATCGTTAAGCACATTCTGGGGTGCCTTTCCCTCTTTTTCAGGGGTGTCACTATGAAAATGGCTCATTTGGTGGCTTTCCTGGAACAATTTCATGACTCTCACTGGAACGGGAGATAATGGCATTTGTGCTGTTGTTTGTGTTATTGCTGTTTGGGTCAATTATGGTAATGGGAATCATCTTTGTGTGTTCTAGTAAGCCTCTCTGTTGACTTGTGCTTTTTGTTGTGTAACTTTCAGCAATTCTCATGGTGGTTGGGTCACCGGATATATGTGTTTTTAGTGTACTGTATATCTTTTCTACACAACTCTTTCTGCTGCCTTAAAGTGAAAGATAGTTGTGTCTCAGTGTTAGCTAAGTCATTGTAATTAGTGCTGTTTTGTTGTATTTCCCTGTGTAACAGTCATGGTATGGGAAGCATCTTTGTGTGGTCTACTATGCCTCACAATTGCCTTGTGCTATTTGTTGGATTCATGTCTGCGATTCCAATGGTGGTTGAATTTTAGTGCTGTTTCTGTCTGTTTCCATTCGGTTCTCTTTTTGTTCCCTTGCCATAGTTTTCCATTACCATGAACTTCTGAAGAAATCACAATTTGATGTGTTTGTTTAGCACTTGTACAGGTGTTAGTGCTGAAGCCTTGCAAGCCTGTTTATAAGCCTGACAGGCACGCTGTACCTGGGCATGAAGCTTGTCCTGAAATGTGCATCTTGTTTCAGGAATGACAGAATTCGACACCTACAATAGTGGATGGGGTCTGCGGTATCTGCCTCTGTACCACTGACGATCTGAACATCCCCAAAAGGGTCCTTGAACCCCCCAGCTCTTTTCAAATATTTTTATATTTAATCCAATGGGGTGGCCCTTTAAGGATCCTCTCACTTCTTCCTCGTGGTGAGGTTTTGCTCACTATCACCCACACTATTTAACGGTGGCCCAAAATAAGTTATTTACGTGCAGTCAGCCAATCAGATCACTTGCAATCTAAGGACTATAAGAGGAAAAGCTCACTCCTCAAATTGGGTTCTTTTAATTTTTACATTTACATTTTTACTTTTTTGACTTTGCAAAGGATTGACAGACCTTCGAAGAGCTATAAATTAACGATCTATGGGCTGTTAGTTTGCCAACTTTTCCCCGATCTGTATTTGAGGACAGTTCACGGACGCACATTTTAGAAAATGAATAAATCTGATTGGGAGCTGATATATTTATATACATATTTGTGCCACAGCCAAAAATACATGTGACCTAGTAACTTGTATTATTTAAAACAAGTGCTCTAATAATCTAACATTCATCTAGTGATTATTATAGTGTAAAGGTCAAATTCCAGTTTATTACCATAGTAGAGTTAAATTTACACTGTTTGCTTCCGCACAGACTGCATATTACCATTTCTTTACACATTGAAACAACTCTCCTAATAATTAAGAGGCCTCATCAATGTGATCTTGTCTTACTGCACACATTTAACCCCTTGCAGTCGACCTGTGCATTACAGAAAATGATTCACAGTGATGATCGCTTTTCTGTCAAACACCAGCTTTGAAACCACTGAAATGTTCAATAAAAGTTTGACTCATTTTATATACATATATATCCTTTGATCACAGGACCTTGGGAAGAAGTCCAGATTGTGTTCTGGAACAGTTGGTGAACGCAAATTATCCTGTTCTTCTGGCTTCTGAGGGCAGAAACGCAGGAAAACAGAAACGAAAAGTGGTTTCTTCAGAAGGCAAATGTTGATATAACCAGAAAGAGAAACTCTGCACTGTCCACCCAATTGGTATAGGATCAGGCAGCAGAAGAGGAAACAAGCACAGCATTGAGAGCAACAAACGACAGGAACCAGTGCTTTTGAAGTGCATAGAAGCTGATATAAGGACTTCCTAGTAAAAGTTGGTCTCCCATAAGTGAACTGGGAGTGAAAAGAAACCAGACTGGGTTTGAATACTTTAAGAATACTATTGGTAGGGGGAGGAGCTACGCTCGTAGCCAAGATGGCCGCATAAGCTCCCGGCTCCGCCGACCTCCGCCAGAGGCTCATGAATCCTGACTCCCATCCTGATTTCCCGCCGGACTCCCGTGCTGGTGAACTGCGCCTGACTCGAAAGGTGCAATCCCGACATTTCCAGCTGCTCGGACGAGAAAGATATGTCGTGTGCCATTTTGGGCCTACCCCAGACTTGAAGCCGGGGCCTCGAGTTCTAACCCGGCCGGGTTGGAGTTGAACAACATCGGCCGCAGACCGAGGGCGGTTCCGGTCTCCCGAAGTGGCGTTTTTCATCTCCCGTTCTGGATGGTGATTTGGTGACAAGCTCTACCCAGTAACTTCGGTGGCCTATTGTACCGATTATTTGCTCGGGGTTCCGCTGCCCGGAGGCCTCCCGTTGAGCTCCCGGGGTTTTCTGGGCTCGGTTCCTCGTGGGCGGCGACGGTACTGCTATCGTGCTCTGGACGTGTTAACAGTGGTTTCTACGCTGCTTCTGCCCTGTGCCCCAGAGTAGTCGACCTCCGAGGCTCGGACACCCGCCCGGTCGCTCATTGAGGGGCGATGGAGCGGGCTGAAACTACACCGTCACTACGCACTGTAATGGCCGGCATTTTCGAGCTCCACACACGGTTCACCGCCACCTTCCAGGAGATGATCACAACTGTTGACCATATAGGCTCGGGACCGGAGTCCGGCCCCTTGTTCCTGGAGAGCCGAGATCTTTCTTCCGCGGAGACCCCCTCGCTTGTTACCGAGGACCCTGTGCAGAATACCAACACGGAAATCCACTGCGCCCCTAAAATGGCGGCGATCGAGCCCAAAAGAACTGGACGTATATTTAGCCCTATGTCGACCCCGCCCGAGATGGATTTGATTATCTTCGTAAGCCATTGTGACTTCCCCAACGTCTGTCGGATTACATCCTTTCCTCTTTCTGTGAGTGATCAAAATCCATTTGCTGATTTATCGCTGGTGGGCAGTGGACTTGCATTGACTTTTGGACTTTGTGGCCGTCTATCCTGTTTTCCCTCCTATCGACTTGTTCTTGCCAAACTACTATCTTCTATTATTTTTGTCGTGATGGCGGTTCGGATGGACAGAGCCCACGTGTAGAAACGCAGCGGCCTATTTGTATTGGACGGGTTCATCGTGATGGATCGTGAGGGTTTGGGCTGAACTTGATTGGACTCTGATGTACTGTTTCTTTTCTCTTTGCTGGATGGTATCTGTGGGAGCGAGGGCCAGATGTGAATCTGATTGTCTGATTATTGTTGGTCTGATATGCTCGGGACGGGATTTGCTGCCGCTGTGGTGCCGGGGGTCGGGTGGGATGGTCCTTTTTTTCTGTTTGCGGCTCCCCTACGAACTGTCTCTTGATTTGCTACAATTTGCTTAACATTACGGTAGGGGGTGTCTGCTTTTGGCGGGGGGATGGGAGTCCGGGAGCTCGTATCGCTTTGCAACATTCTCCTCCTCCAACTTTTTCCCTTCCTTGGGGCGTAGTTTAGGGGGCGTCAGGCACGCTGCTAGTGGGGTTAGGTCGTAGCCATCTGCAGGGGTGTAGGGTGGGGGGTCGTGGTTTTTTTTTTCCCTTTGTTATTTTCTATGACCATTCTATTTCCCTTTTCCCTTCTTCACAAGAGATGTGGCGTATTCTCCTGATTTTTGCCTAACCGTATCTGGGTGTCATATGTCTGCTTCGTATATCCTGTACTCCTGGTGGGCGGGTGCTGTGGGGGGGTGCCTGCGGTCATTGCTATCTAATTGTCTTGCTACTGCTTTACGCTGGTATTGATTTCTTTGCCGATTCTAACTGTACGGTATTTCTCCATTTCATTTGCCCGTCCACAGCTGTGTTGTATTTCGTTTAATGACATCTGATATGTATATTTCTCCTCTTGTGTTATAATAATAAAAAGATTTTTTTTAAAAAAGAATACTATTGGTATACACCTTCCTGGTTCTTGGGAGACTGTCAGCACGAATGATGAAATTGTTGCAGCCCAAGTGTGGTAAAATGTTATTATATGCTTACTCTACTTACAACTCTAACTGTACTGGGCCCATAAAGATTAGAAAATCTCCAGCATTTCCATTTACCACAGAGACAATGATCCTGTGATGAATCTTTCTTTTCCCATAGAAGGGGTGGAAATTAGGGTGGCCAAAACTCCCTGTAAGCTGTCCAATGAAGACAAATAATTGATACCTAACTCACAAATTTGAGATAAGATTTAAGTACACAACTCTTAAGACCATGCTGCAGAAATAAAGAATTGTAATGGGAAAAACTAACCTACCGAAGAAGTTGTCAGACTAAAACTGTACAGACCAAAAGCTCTGCAACACAGAACAAAATAAGTAATACTTGATGTTCTGACAGAGCTCGCTGATTAGCCCTTTAATGCATTTAAATCATTTGTAAAATAACACAGTTTAAATAAAAGAACCAACAAGACTCCACAGTAAACTCAATAATTGTATTAAAGATTTAAAATCCATAGCAGTAAGCAAACTTTAAGAATCTCAGTTAAGAATACCACAGCTTGCATTAAAGCACCAAATATTTAGACAAGGCTTTCTTGGATGGTTATTATAAACAATCAGTTTACAGAGTTAAAGTCCCACTACCATTAAAGGCAGAAGGACAGATAATTTGTTTATTAATTGAAATCCTACGAAGATGGGAAAAGGGTTCAGATTTAAAGTTCATTAAGGGCGAGTCCATTTGCATAGAACAAAGGAAATAAAGAAAAATTAAATTGAAATGGTTCGGCAAAGAAGGTTTAACTCCATCAGCTACAGACTGTAGCATCAGCAAAGCAGTCCAAAGTAAGATGGTAGTTCTTAGTAATCATCAAAAATCAATCAGCATAGCGTCCTCTCGCAAAAAGGAAGGAAAAGTATGGTGTTGTCCCTCCTTTGGGGAATTCTGCTCTTATGAAGCCTCTAACAATGTCCTGGTGATGTAGCATCACACCACCATCAGACGAGTGTCCTATGTTCAGATTCACATAATGTCACCTAGGACACTTGCAACTGTAGGATTCTTTCCTGTGCTAGTCATGAAAAATAAAAGATTTGAAAGTTCACAAAGGCCAAACATTAAGGAAAAAGAAATACAAAGCATCCTTTTCCCACATGAATAATTCACTGTGAACATGGAAGAAACATTTAGGAATGTCAAAGGTTTCACATGTACTTAACAAATAAAGAAGCATTTCACTAGTTGTAAATGGACCATTGGATTAGGTCAGGAGAAAGGTCAGCATTAGAGAATTTTTTATTTTGAAAGAGCCTTACATTACACACTTGAAAATATACTCTATACCAATATCAAAAAGAAAATGAAAAACTTTAAAGGAAGACAGAAAAAAGCCATTTGAAAATGATGGAATAATCCTGGTAAAGCAAGATGCATGCGCTTTAGCTCAAGCAGAATAAGAATCATAACCAGTCAGGGTCCTGGAGAGAACCTAAAAGAAATATGAGGTTCGAAACGCGTTAATGGAACACTGTGGGATGTGTCTTCATTGGATAAAAGTCATACGGTAGACACCTTAAAAAGGACACATGAATTGTACAGTATACTGAAACAGAACTGTCCTACATCCCCAAGGTCATTAATAGCAAGGTTTTTGCCTAAATAGTTTTTGCAATACCAACCTCTGCATCTTGGTCATTTTATGACTCGTCATACGAGAACCTTTTGAAAAAACAATCTTATATATGTTGTTGTTGTCTAAGTAATGTCATAAGTAATGCCAGAGTCGTTTGTTGTATAGTGTGAATGTATGTTTAGATTTTATGAATGTAGTCAAACGGAAATGTTTAAGTGTTTAAATCGCATAAAAAAAGATTTGAAATCACAGTCCATACATTCACAGGTCAAGAAAAATATTTACTTGGCCTTGGAAAATAGTGTTGTTTTGAATAACTACAGCTAGGGTAACTTGTTTAATATATTTCTCTAGGAGGCCTAACTCAGCTGTCTTAAAAAGACCCGGTCCCCAAATAAAATATGTTAACTCTTAGAAAATTGACATTATTCTTGCCTTAGCCATTTGGTGCCTGCAGCCTATGTCTGGTCACTTGACTGGTGTAGTTGGCAGTTGGGCTGTGTGCATTCTTCGTAGACAGCCACACACAATGGAAGCTTAGGTGTGACTCGATTTTTTATCACTGACAGGATCAAGTGAGGAGCAGGGCCCACCCTCACTTAAACTTGAATAGGTTGTGTCCTGTCTCCACAAAAAAGGTCTGCATACCCCCTGTAGTTAGTCTGAAGCCAGGGCAGTGTAGACAGAGCATCTGTACACTTCATAGGCATGCCTCTGGAAGCTTCTCCTTACTTGAAATGCACTACTGTGTAGGAAAGAAGGACCTTGGACGTGACCACCTCAGTATACTTCTGGGCCTGTGGATAATCTGCCAGGAAGGAGTACTGATGTGCTGCTACAAGGACTGCCACTCTGCTTGACTGCTGTTCTGAAAGAACTACTGCCTTGCTATGCTGACCTGTTGCCTGTTGCCTGTAGTGTCTTTCAAGTTAGAAATGATGGAACCCTTTCGCCTCCTAAAAGATTCTGTTGAACTGTGACATAAGTGTTAGAGTGGAATGCAGTGAAGACTTGTTTAGAATGTTAAGTTCGAAGTTACATGTAGTCGAATGAAGATGTGTGGCATTGTCATTGGCGGGTACCAAGGCTGGGGAGAACACTACAACTGTCAATGAGTTAGGGGATAAGTAACCCAAAGTTCGACAGTGCTCTCCCTGAAAGATTGCAATGGCCCAAGCAAAATGCTTGTGCGTGCCACATGCGTTGCAGTTGAAGTATGGCACCAAAGCGTAACTCATGTGGAATCGAAGCTCAACTCTAGACACTGTAAAGAAGATGAAAACAATGAAAGCATTGCAAAGAAATCTACATATCAGTGATCGAGGACCTGCTGGTCAGATAGTACATAAATGTACCACACTGTTACACAATATACACAATATACAGTCACATGTAATATGTAGTGATAATACTAAAGGTGGATGCAACCAGGTTTTGAAACAGCAGCAAATAGTGATAACAAATTGCAGATGATGCTGTGATCAGAAGTGCTGCAAGGCAGAGATCAACCAGAGATGCCAAAGAATAAAACAGTTATTTACTCACCAGCACCTGAGTAAAGTGAGACAGTTCGAACTCAGCACCAGGCGTCGCAACCCAGGAAGAGCACAGGTGTTGTGCTTACGACTCTGGCGAGTCTTGTCAGGCCGATTGAAAGGCCACGAAGGTGGTAGGAACAGAAACATCAAAACCGGTGACAGTCATAACGGTTGCAGATATTTTGGAATAGTGAAGCACTGCATTTTCAACTGAGGCAGACGTTGTTGTTCCAAAAGTCATAAAGGATGATCCAGAGACCAACACATCTCATGGCTTTAAAGATGGCTCACCTGAACAGTTCAAAATGAACATCCGAGTGAGCCGGAGAGAGCATTACCCTTAATGTCCGCCACCTTCATAAATGGGTACAAAGCTGCTTTTGTCAAGAAACCATCACCAACGATCTGTACCGCCAAAAAGCTAAATATTGGCAATCGATGGACTGCTTGGATAGAGCCATTTGATGATTTCATTGATGCACTTGAAGAGACTGATAACAAAAAAATTATCAAGTATCTCAAAAATCATGCTGGTGATGGTGTAAAAGAAGTAAAAAAAAATGCAGGAAACTAGTGAAGATGTCACATATCGTCATTTTGAAGAAGTGTTAAATGTTAAGTTGAATCCAATGCCAAATGCTGATTACAAAGAATACATCTTCAATCAAGATTGTCGGCTGGTTACCTGTTTTTCCTGTGTATGCAGGAGGATAAGGTATGAGGTCACTGGTTGTTTGTGGAAGAAGATCTCCCTGTACAATCTGATGGCGCTCCGCTCTCTGGGGAGCTTTTCACGTACAATGTTTTACCCTTTTCCCAGCAAAATGAGGTTTGAAAACGCAGGGTGATTTTATTAGAAGAAGGGTGGGAACAAGGCAAATGAGGACAAAAAGGAAAAGAAAAAAAAAGAATGTCAGGAAAGTCGGTGAAACCACAGATGAATTTGTGGAGAGACTCGACACACTAATCAGACATTGTAAGTTCAATTAATTTAATGATGAGGAAGCTGTGTGTCTGAGAGTTATTGACAGATGCTTGTCAGATTCATTCAGAATATGAATGCTGAGAAAAACTATTAGTAATGGAACTGAAGAGCGTGCTAATAGATAAGCTGCTGACATGGAGGCCTGAGGGTCCCAGAATAAATCCTTAATGAGTGTGAAAAGTAAGCCAAAACAAAAGACTGAAGGACATAAAGTGATGTCTACATGTAAAAAGAAGTTGTGTTTTAAATGTATACTTTGATTTCCACACAAAGTTAAATGTTCTGCTCTTTGACAGATATGTAAAGGCTGTGGGAAGGAGATCTATTTTGTGATGGTTTGCAAAGTGAAAGAAAAAGTAAGTGTGTCATGACGCAAAGACAAAATGGCTGCCAGAATGTTCCAGAAGAAATGTTTGATTCACACCCACAAGGCCAAGCAGCAACTTCAGTTTAGGCACATTGGCACAGAACGAAGTTGCTCATCATCTAAATCATCTTTAAACAGTTCTCATGTATCAGCATCAAGTGAAAGTGAAGAAAATGATTGTGCCATGTTGATGTTTACCTCAGAAAAGCATATGCATGTTTTTTTTAGTCATGTGTGAAGAAAAATGTCATTAAAAGAAAGATCGAGATGCCAATGCACCAAAGTGATTCAAACATTGTCCGAAGATTACACTGAAAGTAAATGGTTGTTCGGTGCCTTTAAATATTGACTGTGGTGCATCGATGAACATCATGCCTAAGGAGAAATATAAGGAATTATCTCCTTTTTTGCAACTTATACCATCAAAAACCAAAGTCTATACATGGTCTGCATCGATGCCCTTACAAAATCAAGGTTTATATAAAGAGACAATGAAATGCAAGAAAACAAAGGTTCAAGCACCCGTCCATGCTTTTCAAAGCACAGCGTCTAGTGCCTGTCTACTTAGTTTCAGCACAGTTGCTGATATGGGACTGATTTCTGTGAATTACAACATGAATGCTTACCATGAAATTGTAAGCCAGTTCCCTTTGTTATTTCATAGTTTTGGAAAGCTAAAGACTATTAAAGTACATTTCCATATTAATAAGGACCTCCGTCAAGTTGATAAAAGACATGACAACTTGCTTTTCATTTGCAAGAAGCTGTTGTGAAAGAACTTAAATTGTTTCTTAAGCATGATATTATTGAGCACTCTACTGGTCCTTCACCAAGGGTTTTTCCCATAGTAGTAGTGCCTAAAAAGGACAGTGAAGGAGTTGTACACATATGCATTGATATGCATCAGGCACACAAGGCAATTGAGTGAGAACAAAATTCAGATCCACACGCTGCTGACATGATAAAACAACTAAAATCGTGCAAAGGTCTTTGCTCGTCTGGATTTAAATAAATGTTATCATCAGTTGGAACTCGAAGAAGATTGCAGGTCCATTACATACGTTTCTACACATGTTGGTCTGTTTCAATACAAAAGACTAAGCTTTGGTGTGTCTTCCGCTACAGAAGTGTTTCAAGACGTCATACGACATATCATACAGCCTGTCATAAATGCATTCAGTTACATCAATGACATATTTGTTTTAGGGATCCACCCAAAAATAAAAACACGATAAAGCTCTTACACGAGTATGTTGTTTGACTTTGAATGCAGACAAGTGTGAGTTCCATAACACAAAAGCTAAAATTCTTTGGCCATATCTATTCTGATGGATATGACACCAGATCCTACTAAAGTACAAGCGCTGTACAATACTGCTTCCCTTACAGATGTTTCTATGGTGCTTTCATTTCTTGGCACGGCCATTTACTGTCCCAAATGCACACAAGGCTTTACCACTGTAAGTGCTCTGTTGAGAGACTTGACAAAAAAGAATATTTCATCTCATTAGCCACATGAATGTGAGAAACGTTTTAAAAGAATCAAACAAGCCATTATGAATGCTAGTGAAATTGCATACTTCAATCTAAAGCTTCATACAGAGGTTGTTGTTGACGCTAGCACAGTCAGGTTAGGTGCAATCATTGCACAGCACAACGGATACCTGAATGCTCGAAGGCATATTGAGGCATGTGCAAGTAGAAGTTTGTCCCAGGCAGAACTTGCTTACACACAAGAAAAACAAGCATTTGCAATGCAATAGGTCTCGCATTAGGAAAGTTTGAGCTATTGGTCTTGTAAATGACAATTTTTTTATTTATGTGTTGGTTTTGAAAATAGCTAAATTAATAGCTTTGTCATTTACAATGCCTATAGTTATAACTTTCGCAAATGTGACACCTATAGCATTTGTAATGCAACATATGTTGTATTTACGTGACTTAGATGTATTGATATTACAAATAACTACCATTTTTTTCAGCATGCAATACACCGTGGGAGTGGATACCCACACCCCCACTCCATGACACCACACGCGTCCAAACACAAGGCACATAAGGGTGTTACACTATAAAGCCCACCACAGACTCACAGGCGGAATGAAGGACTCCACTTGAGGGATCTGAGTGGATTTTACCTGCAGTAGTAGGCCTTCTCCTCACAGGTTTACCCTTAAAACAGACTGTGTTCTCAAACTATTGATCGAGCTGTCACCATCTGGTAATCTCCTCATAGCTGGGTTTGAGTGACAGCTGCCTCACTCTGTAATAGATAGGGGTACATTTTAAGTGCCCCCTGCTCAGCAAATCATAATGTTCTGCAGTGGACAGTCAAAGAAAACAGATGGAACATACAGTGGACTCACAGACTGTGAAGTACACCGACGGAAAAGCAAGCAGGGAAGTCAGTAAAAAGTAAAAAGGGGCTAATGGCATGGTTGTTCGCACAAAACCCAATATCCTCTGCCTTTGCCCATTACAGTTCCCACATTTAAACTGCTTCCAAATGCACCCATTTCCCAGCAATATGATGTTATTGATATTATACACCAAATGTGCTGTCCTGAAGGGGTCCCTGGACCAAATGCACCCTACATGAGCGTGGCAAATTAATTAATTAATTGATTAATTAAGGTTCAGTAGAAAGTATGGTGTTTATTCACGGTATAGATAAGAAAGACAATACACTGTTCATGTAGAATGACTGCCAACTCTAGTAAAATATCAAACCACTTCTAGTTACCCAGAGCAGTACCGCGCAGCTGCTCAAATCAGACACGAACTTCCAGGATAGGCAAACATGGACACATTCAGCTCTGCACGTGACTCTCTGTCTCTTGGTCTGAATAGCACGAGCTTTGAAGCAAAAAGTCGTAAGTTTCACATCATGGCGCCTTCTTACCTTTTCTCTGAGCTTTGCGTCCATCTGTATGGCCAACGACGAGGAGAAGACACAAAAAAGAAAAATATGTGAACAAGTCCCCGCCGGGCCGCCGCGCTGCCTGCGACGACCCGGAAGCGGTTGGGCAGCCGGCGAATCCCATCGCGGCCCCAACCGTAAGTCCCGCCCCATCGCGGAGAGAGCGAGAGAGAGCCACGAAGTCTCCGGATTCAGTCCCGGTCCCGAGATGGGGGACCAGGTGAAGAGCGGCCGGGCGCATGGGGAAGGCGGGGCTCTCATGTGGTGAGAGAGCCCCTCAAAGCGCTATCGCCGCCCGAGAGGCAGAACCTCCGCCGAGCACCGCCAGAACAGGTGAGTGTGTTGAGGGAGAGGAGGGGTGAGTGGGGGTGGGGTGTACGCGTGTGTGTCTGTTTGAGTGTGTCTGTGCGTGCGTCTGTCTGTCTGTGTGCGCGTCTGTCTGTTTAAGGGAGGGTGCGTGTGTGTATGCAGTGTGTGTATGTGCGCATGCGTGAGTGTAGAGTGTTTGCGCAAGGGAATGAGGCACGAGAGGGGCACGGCGCCGTGCGCGCTCACGAGGTCAAAACTGAGCAAATCTGCGCTCGTGCACCCTCTCGTGTCCACATTCCCAAAAACGGGTAGCAATAGTTGTCGAAGCACACTGCAATCAATGCTTACGCATTGAATGCAGGTCGTGCTTCGACCTAAAAAGGAACATTAGCCATGCTATGGGCTTGTGAATACTTCCATGTATTCCTGTATGAAAAGCCTTTTATGTTGGTAACTGATCATCAAGCTGTACTGGCTATAATTGAAAAGTCAAAGGCCAAAATGCCTCTGCTCTCATCGTGGCCAGCCTGAATGTATGACTTTGTCCTGGTCTGGCACAACCAGCTACCCACAGTTGGCACTTTGTGCTTTTTGGTGGTATTTTCACTAAAACCTTTAAAACCCAATTACGCTGGTTTTACTAATTCGGCTTTGTCATTTTGGTCTTGATTCATTTATTAATTTCAGCTCTATTTATTTAACTTGTTGTGAGATCCTTTCTTTGTGGTGTTACTGTTTGAAGTGTTGCACAAACACTTTGCACATTGCCACTAAGTTAACACCTTAACTGCTTAGAACGTTCCGTGCCAGTGTGGAGCGTTCTATTAAGCAAGCGGGTCCCGTCGGCCAATGGACGTGCGCAGAACTACAGAGGTAGTGTTCGCGATGGCCGTTGGCCGACACCTGCAGCGAACGGGTTAAGCCTGACTGCTCTGTGCCAAATTACTAGGAGGTTGAGCACAGATTAATTTGGTGTTTGCTTGTACTTTACCATGACAAGGATGGAGGTTGCTGCTTGACCAGGCTCACACGCCAGTCAACCAAAAATCAAATTTCGCACAAATTTTATAGAAATAGAAAGGAAATAGTGGATAAAAACTTGCTTTGAGTTATGCACAGGTAACAGAGCTCCAGAGATTGTATAATATAGAGGACCTAGGGGACAACACAGGCATGTGCTCCTGCTGTAGTATTATAGAATGTGCGCACTCTGCAAAACAGATTTCACTGGTGCGCTTATAGCTCTGGCCGTATCTTAAGGTGGTGTTCCCTCATTAGCAGGTTGTGTGTGGCTCCATGATAATGAGAAAAACACTTGGTTTCTGTGCCCACGTCATTTTAGGGACACAGACAAAGAGACCTTCAGGAGGCAAAATGACTGTTTGCCACAAAGAGGTGGCACACAGTCAGTGTGCCACCAGATGGTGTTCTCTGAAAGTGGGTTGAGGGGTTCATGGACTCACACAAAGGCCTTTCACCGCGGCTGGGCACAGTCACTTTCTGCACCCGTAGGCAGGGGGATATCAAATCTCCTTCAAAGTGTAGACTGGGTGCCTTCCTGCACTGTGAAAGGCAGACAGCTGCTTCAATCATCCGGTCCGTCTTTCACTAATGCATTTCCCTCAGGGCAGCATGAGAGCATCCTGCTCCAGCGGGGAACAACAATATATGTAATAGTGCACTCTATCCCTCTTGCCCCGGCACACCTAGTAAAAAGTGCACCATAGCGCAAACAGGGGCAGTGTGCCCTTACCGTAATATCGCATCAAATACTTTCATTCATCTGGTATACTAGTGCCAGCAGCATCATCCCTACCCATACTGTATCCTTCCGTCTATACTAGTACTTTCACAATGTCTCTTTAAAACTCTGTGGCAGGCAAAACAGTGTATTCCATCACCTCACATAAAAAAATCCCAATCCATTTGGGTACTTCATTTGTAATGATTTCATCCAGATGCATTTTTTCACTGTTTCAAAAGGCACGTCAATTTCAGATGATCTTTACAAATTACAGCCAGACTGACTGGGAACGCAAACTGGCCCTGGCAATTAAGTTGGACCGGCCGCGTGGGTGTGGTGGTGTTGAGGTGGGAAGCACTTCTGCTGCTGCTTTTGGTACATGGGCTGATATTGCAACACTGCTGCAAAACTGACCCCCGTACCAAAAACAGCCCCCACCGATCCAAAACTAGCCCCCACCCTTCCAGCCCACCAGGGAAATGCCCAGTGCCCGCTACAGCCAGTCCGACCCTGATTACCGCCCGTGATCACCTGTATTTTGATATGTAGGTACGTAACAAAATATGAATAGCTAACTGAAATTAAAATCAGGCTACCATAATTAAGGTTTAGTTCCATGCAGAATCGGGATAAACACAGGATGTAAACGCATACACACACACGCACATACACACACACACACACTTCCCCTACATTCCTATTCAGTTTTCAGATTCCCTGGTTGCATTGCTTCCTGTGTCCAAGATATTTTAGGAGGTAACTTTTACAGCTGCACGTGCCCATAAAATGTATGGCAGGATTCAATAAAGGGATGAGTGAGTTTAAAGATGCTAAGTCTTGTTGGAATTTTTTAAGTCTGGCCTAGAAACAGCTTTACATCATTATCACCTTATGTAATAAAAAAATCTGTACACTTATGTATATAGACAGGCTTTGGGCCAGCCTCCATCAGACGTCTGTTCATCTGTCATTAACATTTTGCTTCCACGACCACAACCAAGAGCATGTGTCAGGGATCATCCTAGTTCTGTCTCTCGCTTTCTTGTGCTTTGAGTGATAGCATTTTGCCTGTTCCCATCTGCTTAAAAAGGTGTAGTGCACTTCAGTTCAAGGGTTGGTGGGCCATCACTTTCCATTTACTTTCTTCTGTTCTCTATAATTTTATTTATTCTTGTTTAATCATCCTTGTGTATTTAAACAATATCACTAATTCAAAACCCCTGGTAGCTTTCTGTGGCAATACAATTATTTTGCTCTGATTCGAATTAAAAATAAAAGTGTTTCTCTACCTGTTCTAGGTACACTGTCCTAATAGGAAGCATCTGTGCTGTTCTATTAGAATTATATGGGATGGTTCATTTTTTTAATTTAAGGTTTTTACTGCAAGCATTTGTCCACCTTGGACCTTGTTTAGATGGTGCCATGCTTTCTTTTTAAAATCTTTTTCTTTATTTGGCATACGCTTGTAATAAATAGTGCAAAACAATGTAATCATTGTACCATCTTATCAAGAACAGACATATTGACCTTGCAAGTGCTTGTATTTATAGGATGAATGGCACACAATAGCCGATGTCTGTGTTTTAAAATATCGACACTTAAGTATACTATACATGTACATTAACTGAAAAATACGATTTAAAGTGTGAAAAGGGAATGTCTGACAAATGTCGATACTAAAAATATCAACATACAAAAATATCACAACAAAATTATCGATGTCAACAATATCGACATCCTATCTCGAACAAGGTAAGTACAAAAATATTGTGAAAAAAATATTGAATGTCAAAAATATCGTAATTAAAAAATATTGTTTTTTTAATTAAAAAAATATGTAAAATACATTAAATAATACTTATAAATGTAATAAACATAGTTAAAACTATTTTATAATATTTAAAATGAATAAATAATACACATGATTTAATACAAAAAGAACTAAACATATACATATAATACATAATATATATACTTACTTAAAAATAACTTTTAATAATTATTTTAATAACTTATAAATAATTAAAAGTATTATAAATTACAAATACATCTATACACATAAAATGATAATATAAATAAAAAATAAATAAAAATGTAAAACAAATTTAAAAAAGTAAGGAGAATGTTGGATAGCGTAGGGGTAAAAATTACTATTCCAACTCTAGAGAGTGCAACAGTAGGGAAAGTGTTGGATAGCGTAGGGGTAGAAATTACTATTCCAACTCCAGAGAGTGCAACAGTAGGGAAAGTGTTGGATAGCAAGGGGTAAAAATTACTGTTCCAACTCCAGAGAGTGCAACAGTAGGGAAAGTATTGGATAGCGTAGGGGTGAAAATTACTATTCCAACTCCAGAAAGTGCAACAGTAGGGAAAGTGTTGGATAGTGTAGAAGTTAAAAACAACATACTTAAAAATAATTAAAATATTAATGAATTCATTATTAAATAACTATAAACTATTTAGAAATACCACAAAATTATTACAAACATAATTACCAATGAATAATCAATTAACAGTAAATTAATAATAAATACCAATACATTAAAATGTATTAATACTAATTAACAATTACAAAATATATTTAAAAAAACAAGATTAGTTATAAACATAATTACCAATTAACAAATATTAACAATTAAATGATGTTATATACCAACAAAAAATAATAATTACAATTAATTACCAATTAATAAAAATTAGTTACCAATTAATACAAATTAATTACCAATTAATACAGTTATTGCAACCGAAAACTTCCTGATGCCAAATCTCAATAAAACTAAAGTACTCCACTTTAGGGGCAGAAGGAAGCCTTCACCTTATACTTGGTCTCTAGGAGACAAGCCAATAGAGTCGGTAAGTGAGTACGTGTATCTGGGTCGAATATTCACTTCCAACCTCCTAGATAAAGCCCAACTTTGCCACCTGTACCGGAAGGGAGATTCCCATGTTGGGGCTATACAGAGAGTGTATCTTTCCACAGGAAATAGACACTTTAATTAATTGCTGGAAGCCTATAATATGAAAATCCCCCCGATCTTATCATATGCCATGGAATATTCTCAAATTAAAACATGGCATTCGTTAAAAGTAAAAGAAGGGACCATTCTTCGAAAATTGATAAAAGTGGCACAGTCGGCCCCACTTCATCTTGAGCTGTCGGTTACGGGAATTTTTTTCAGAGTAATTTGTAATATTATCAGGTGGGCATACAATCTGCTACATACAGCCCCAGACACCTTAAGACATTTGTTAAAATTGGAGTTTTTTAGAGAGGAAGTGTCTGGGTACACCTTTAATAAGAATATTGTAAAAACCTTGGAGGTCTCACAATGCACGGTTGCCATTTTACAGGAGTGGACTCCAGCACATCTGAAACTGTTTTTGAAACATTTGGCCCCTAGAATTAGTTTTGAATCTGATAAAGATCACTGTTGTCAATTGAAGCACTATAAACGGTTCGCTGAACAAAAGGAATTTAAAACTTCTATCCCTTACTTGTTTTTTCAATTAGAGCATGGCGTAAGGCGGTGCATTTTACTTTTACATTTGGGCATACTCCCTTTAGCTACTTTCTCAGCTAGCTGGGATGGTACTAATAACCCTAAAGGTATATGTGAACTTTGTAAAGGTGGGCAACAAGATTTGCTCCACGTTCTATTTATCTGTCCTAATGAGAGCATAGTTAAGGTCTGCCGACGTTATATAACCCCAATTCAACTAAAGTAAACCGCTTTCTCTGCTCAAGATTTGATTACATTGTGTAACTCTCCGGTTAATGAATATGTTTGTCATAACCCGTCTAAGTTTTTAAAAAGCTTCTTGAAGCTGTTTTAAACAAGAAGTACAATCCAAAGATTTTTTTTCTATACTATCAAATTTACTCTAATGTTGTGTGAGTTAGTGGCTGAACATCACCACTGTACCATCTTGTAGTGAGTTTAAAAAAAGCAAAAGTGTTTAGCTAAGCATTTTTACGAGTATTTGAAATTATTTTAATTTTGTATTTGTTGACCTCAGTTGAGGTCTGGATCAAATAACGTTTTACTACTTACTACTACTTACTACTACCAATTAATACAAAATAATTACCAATGAATTACCAATTATTAAAAATTAATTAAACATTATTCAAAATTAATTACCAATTAATAAAAATTAATTTCTAATTAATAATTAATTAACAATAATATAATTATCAATACCAATTAATAAAAATCAATTATTCATTAATCATATTTAAATTACTTCCCACCTTATTTCCCTATAAACCCACAACCCGCTACATAGCTTAAACAATAAAATGAATTAAATGTATTTATGATTAATAAAAATTTATAATTAATTTACTATAATTAAATTACTTCCCACCCTATTCCCCTATAAACCCACAACCCACTATCATACTAAAACACAAAATTAAAATATTCATATAAATTATTAGCAAAAGACATGAAAATAATATAAATATCAATATTAGTAACATCGATATATTTGATATCGATATTACTAACTTCGATATTAAAAACATCGATATTACTTACCTTAAGGTCGATATTCTGTCCATCAAAATTATTGACATCGATATTTTGTAACTTCGAAATTAAAACACGATATTATTGTATATCAATATTTTAATTTCGATATTTTGGGTACTCACCATTTTTTGCTTCATGTGTCCTAATCCTAAAATGTATTTTCAATACTTTCACTTGTTTATAACAAACTAAACTGGAAGAGGGTTTGGACCACAATTCATCCTTAGTGCATCAAAATAGAATCTTTTCCAACAAAAAACTTCATGGAGACATCATAATTTCCTGGATGGAACCGAAACATTTGAGTGTGCTGGCCTTGCATTATACAAAACTAAATACAAAGCAATAGAGCACTGAATAGGAGGATGTTAAACAATGATGGAATACTGGGAAGGAGAGAAGATGATGGATGGTGCAGGGGTACAGGTATGGCTGGCTCCTGGTAGACCTGGAAATTTGATGTGACCGGGCGGGAGACAGGAGGCTAATTGATGAGTGGTCCTTGGGCACTTCAGCAGTGGAGAGTGGTAAGGTTATATTGTGCTCTTTGCAGAAGTGGTAAAGGGATGGGAACAGGGGTTCATAGCCAGGGAGTGTACCAGGGAAAGAATTGGGGGGTCATTAGGATGACAGGCGGATTTTGTCCGCCCGCTACCCTATCGGATAAAGGGACCGCCCGCCATAAGTGCGGGGGTCCTGTGGTGGGAATTAGGATGCGCCCACCACAGTGGCGCGTGCATGCTTTTCAATGCACAACATGACAGGCACCGCGCGGTGCCTGTCATGTTGTACATTGAAATGCAGGGGGGTACCTTAGGTACCCCCCCATGTGCACCCCCACCTCGCCTTCACCATGGGGGCCCGCAGGGAGCCCCCAAAGTAAAGACCACCTGCCTTTCCGTGGCGGATTTGCCGCCACGGGAAGGCATCTCCCAAAGCCCATCATAATATGGCTGGCGGTGTCTGATAGACACCACCACCATATAAACCCTTTTCTGCCCCAGCCGCAAGGCGACCAGGGCGGAAAAGCGGCGGATGGTGTATCCGTCTGCCGCGGTCCCCCCGCCATAGTAATATGATGGGGGGAAATGGGTGGCGGGCGGGCAAGGATGACGGAGAGATCGCCACCGCCCTCATGGCGGTGGCGATCCGCCCGACATCCTAATGGGCCCCTTGGTGTCTTGTCATCTTCTTACATTTACTTATTTCCTGACTGACATGCTTATGCTGAAGTTTGTGTGTGCTACGGCTGAGGTCTTCTTGATCTTGGCCACCACGTATGGTGGGATATTGGTCTTTACTGCTTTATTCAGGATGCAGCAAGTCTTGGAGGCATGCGATCAGTGGCAGCCGTGTATTACGTCTATGAGTTTTGCAGTAATTCTGTCATTTTTAGGAGCACCTTATTTGGACAAGCTGCGGTATGTCTGGCACTTTGTGATTAAGTCAATCGGATCCCTAGATGTCCGTCCTGCCTGGCATTAATTAACTTGACCAAAATGGTACAACACCAGCACCTGGTTAGCCATCCTGAAGCCAGCATCTGGGTCACCTGGTACCAGGAGGTCTTTGCTGTTTGCCTGATCTTGGCCTTTAAGCGGAGGTCTAAGAAAATGTGGAATCCCTCGGATTTAATATAGTGTCTGAAATCATGAACTAAATCCATCCAGTTTTAACTTTGAAATCCATTTTTGCACTTGTTTTTGTTGGTAACCATTGTCAATGAGGATTCATTCAAATTTCTAAACTGTAAATGTACTGAATAGAAAGATATGTTACAATCAGAGGTACAGTATTCACAATTATTTTGCACTCATCTTGAAGTGCTTTCCATATTGAATATATTTCTGAGGTCGGCATGTTAATATGCTTGCAAGTTGTACTGTGCTCTGATATGAATTTAGATGATTGTACCTGCAATGAATAAATATGGTTATTTCCTGCAGATCATGCATCGGTTTAGCTCATAGTGAGAAGAGCCTGGTTGATGTGTTGGCCAAATGCAACCTACTTGGCTGTTTTGTTACAGACTTGCATAAATGTAGTATTAAGTATATAATGTAATTATTCTTAAAGCAAGCACATGCAATTTAGATTTACTCTTCATGTGGGGCAGTCTGATTTTCCTCATATATATAATTTAACCCTGGAAACTCATGAAACAGACCATCAAGCGTTAGGCTCCTGCCCAAGTACAATAGCACTGAGCCAGATGAGAGAGGTGAAGTTATTCAAAGAGGAGAGAATTGAGGTAATTCTTCTTTAAATTTTTATTAGCTCAATATATCACATACCTTCCGACATAATTTGGAAATGCCAATGTAGATTGAGTTTCAGATCATTTATCACCACCTTACGCTCAGGGGAAGCTAAGATTTTACTCAGCATAAGCACACTTTTTGCTACTAATGTAAACTCAGTTTGCATGTGGATTGAGATTGTGAAATAAAGGTTCTTTTCTTCTGCACTTGCACTGTAGATTAAAAAATGCTCCTTGTTTTCTTTGTGCATACAATGTATGTGGTCCCCAGGTGATGTTATAGAAACTACTGAAGTACAGTGTGTTACATGTTTTGCCTCAGAAATAAAACATTAGAAAACTAATCAATGGCAAAACCAATGGGTCTGGCATTGGCGTCCAACCATGTTTTCCTTACCAATGGTCAATTTGTTTATCTTGTTTTTTCTAAACTGTATTTTAGGTAGATTATATAAATAACATTGGCTGAAACTGAAAGTCAAAAAAATCAACCGTGGAGAAGGGTCTAAGGGGAAGAGTTTAAAGACCTGCTTGCATCCTATCCCCCAATCTAACTAGTAAACACACACAAAGGATGCTAAAGGTCTAGATAAAGCTCAAGATATCTATACACTCCCAAGTAATGTATGGAGAGCTAGTCAATGTGTTCAGAGAAGAGAAAGAAAGAAAGAATACCTATCAGCCCACCCATTGGCGGAATCTCGTCATCTGGGTTTTAGTGAAAAACTGGTATCCACTAGGTACTTCACTGCGTCATATTGTAAAGAGTACTAGTATAAGATCCACCAGTGAGAGCAAGCCAACAAGATCAAAATGGTGGTGCTGGTGGTAGAAAGAAAAGTTGCAGTGCACAGAGAATTGTGAAAAATTCAAAATCAAGAGGTGATTAAAATTGCCTGTTATGATGCCAAAGGTACGACTTTATTAGAGGGATCAACATAACGGCAAGATTAAAAGCAGAGTGATGATAGTATGTCAGCAAATACTACTATCAGTGGATGGAAGTTATATGGTCGACATATATCAGCCTCACAAGGCTTTCTTCAGGACCTGTACAAATTACACTACTGCAACAGTGAAAACAAATATAAGTGAACCATGTAAATAGTGACCTACCGTTTGTAGGCTAAGATCATGGTAAAAGGAATTCTCTTCTGAAACACAAAAAAGAGACATCCACAGGCAGATATGATCATTTCAAGAATACCAATACACAATTTCTACATGTAGAGGGATATAGACATATATGTATACAATGTCTATTTTTGTAATTTGTCAAAAACTCACCCACAAAGTTGTGTGGAACAAGCGTCACCTCGCCTGGCACTCGCTCAGGTTTTTGAGGCCCCGCTCTAGAAAGATAGGGAGGGAGAAAAAACAGACAATTTTGCCTATGTCATACTTTCCTCACTTCTTAAAGAGAACTCTGGTGTGGGGTGAACACAGAAGGAAGGAAAACTCCAACTCCACTTCAGTGATCATAAGGACCCAATGATAGTTCTATAATCTATGTGATTAAATCCAATAATTTAACTCAACCTGGAGCAAAACGGTGCTTCCGTGATAAACATAGTGTCTAAATATACAGATGGTAAAATGTGAAAACACTACTCTTACCACCCACAAAAAAAACCAGAAAAACACTGTTATTGGGCCAGAAAACCGTTCTGTAAAACATCGAAAGAAAGAAAGTTTCTTAGCAGAAATTCCATCGTTCCATCGCCGGGCCACCAACCTGTCCGTCGTTGCCTCAGGCTACAGACTGAGCCGAGGGGAAGGTAATGGACAAGGTGACCCGGATGGCTTTGAACGATTCATGCGGACCAGAGAGGAGACTGTAAACAAACTACTCCTCTGTCCGCTGATTGGTTGTTATAAAAAGGCCGGAAAATGGAAGACAACCAGTCTGCATATTCTATGAGAATTACTCTGCTCTACTTGCTGATTGGCTCTCTGCTATCAGCGGGGCTGATTGATCCTGCCCATTAGTTGCGCGGACCAGAGAGGTGGTGCGGAGCGTTTCGGAGCATGACGACTCATTGTATGATAACCAAAAGGACTTTAAATTAAATAACCAGAGGAATAAGACAGGAAGAGTAAAACTGAAAGAACGTTGCTTTATCTAAAAAGCATTGCGGTGAGGATCTCGGACACCAACCTGTAAATGTGACAACGCCCTTACAATCTTATTAAGACATTCAAATGACCTCCAGATAAGGTTACAAAGTTTTGCCCCTGTATCTAAAAAAGAAAAAAAAAACAGATTTTTACAGTAGAGTTTGTATTTGGAAATCCATGCTTCTGCCGTTCCAATATAAGGATACCATTTATTTACTATCCATCGATCTAACTGATGTCTCCAAGCCACACCTGTATCCCTGATTAATATCCATTCCCAGACGATAAAAGATACCCTGTACCCACAAGAATTAAAAGGAGAAAATCTGTTGGTCCTGAGGAAGGTGGTTTTAATCCACCGAAACGCGTTGACCTGGCGTATCTAGTCACATATACCATCTGGACTACCTCAAACACAGAAATGTATGGATGGATTGTATGTTGAGTGGAGAATACTATTGAGTATGCATGAATAGGGAGTGATAGTTGCTGTATGTGTGGTTAACAGGGCTCTTTTCAAAGAATTGTTTGGGTCTTTTTTGATATATGAATTATGTACTGTATTTTTTAATGTTTATAAAATATGATATGATATGATGAAAGTATTTAACAAAAAAGGAAAAAAAGAAACCAATCTGTTTGTAAAAAATAATAAAAGAAATCAATGAAAATGAAATAGATCTACGTCATCTGCGGTGTTTAAAAGGATGTTATCACTGTAAAATATAGTTTGAACCATGTCGAATATGAAAACATAAGGCCGTAGGGGAACTTCTCTTAGTATTGGACCAGAGAGGGAGCCAGGGAAAACGCTGTGAACCGTCACGTGGGCGTAGGCATATACCCGTGTGATCGTCTGCTGATAGGTTGTATAGTAAAACCAGACTCTTGAAAAGCCCCAATCGGACTAGCCCCGTAGAGACGTAAACAAGGAACGAAAACTTTAGTCACATGTTAAGTGCTCAATGTTGATCGTGGAAATAGCGTGCTCAGAAAAAACCAAACACAAAAATGTATTTTTAAGAATAAACCATACCAATAAGGCTGGAACAATAAACCAATCAGCCGTAGTCACAGCGAGAATTCACGACACTAGAGCATTGTCAGGGGGCGCGCAAACATGTATCCCCGTGTGATCGTCTGTTAGTTGGTTGTGTAGTGTAAACAGACTACGGTGGAACCCCACTCGGACTAACCCCGTAGAGACGTAAACAAGGAACGAAAGCTCTTGTCACATGTTAAATACCCAATGTTGATCGTAAAAATAATAACATGCTCAGAGGTAACTAAATACAGAGATATATTTTTAGAAGTAAACCATACCAGTAAGAGGCTGGAACTATAAACCAAAAACTTTGGTCACAGCGAGAAATCCCGACACTAGATCATTATCAGTATATCCAACCACTGTGATATTGGAAACGAGGGCGTACATATCACGGGCGCAGGAATGGCCTATACGCCACAACATGTAACCACACACATTGGAAGAAAAGGGCCGACATTCAAAAGAACCTGGGCAAAAGACCCAAGTCCTTGCTTGGTAGTAAACCGTGACCTAGGCATTAGCTCGTGACCTAGTCACAATAAATAGTCAAAAAGTGCAACACTGGTCATAAGGTTGGTTGGACTTATAACTGGATTAAAAGGGCATAAGTTACAGACCCCTGATATTGGATTCCACATAATCTCCGTCAACCGGTGTGTGCATACTGTTGTCTATACACACCAACAACAAAAAAAGGGAGTCCAAAGATAACGACTTCAATCTGAATATCCAAAATATGGGATCCATTAGACCTGGATCCATAGAATTTCGTCATTTAACCCTGTTGTGTCACATTTCAATCTGAAAATCTGAAAATCCATTTTTGTTCTTTAATGAACAAGTATCGAGATATGTCGCTGATGTGTTGGGGAATGAAAGGCTGTTCAAGGACCAACCATTTCATGTCTTCAGCAGTATGTCGCATTGTTAAGAAATGATTGGTCATTCGTGTAGCCTGTTTGTTGCGCCTGATAGTGCTTTTGTGCTCTTGGATTCTAAGCTTCACTTTTCTGGATGTCATGCCAACATAGCGGAGGGAACAAGGGCATGTTATTAAATAAATCACCCTCTCACTGTTACAGTTGGTATGTCGTCTGAGAACCCAAGGGCGTGTAGTGCCAATATCGACTGTCAGGGTTTTTTCAGTCTGTGGGCACACCGAACAGGTGCCACAAGGGTAATGTCCTTGAACAGGAAGAAAATTCCACAAAGTGGTGGTAGATTCTTGTGGAATTGACCGGGGTCTGGTGTGAACTAGGTCATCTCGTAGACTGAAACTTCTCTTGAAAGAAAATAGCGGAGGCGGTATTCTCACGCCAGCAGTGTTAAGAATGCGCCAATTCTTTTGAATTATTTTCTGCACTTGTGTGGAAGCTGTACAGAAAGTGGTAACAAAAGTCATCTTCTCCAGGGGAGGTTTGATGATCGTGGAGCTAATAAAGCATCCCGATGATTATTGGCGGCCCTTTTACATGCTCTTTTGACCAAGGTGTTGGGATATAGCCGTTCTCAAAATCAGTTTTTTCTGAACAATTTCTACGGACCCTTAAAAATTGTCCGAACGGCAAATTTTCCCTTAGGGAGCGAGGATGGTGGCTATCAAAGCGGAGCAAAGAATTCCTGGACATGGGCTTCCTATACAGTTTACTCGCTAGATGGCCATCTTTGGGAATAATAAGGAGATCTAAGAAAGGAAGTTCTGTCTCACTATATTCCACCGTAAATCTGAGAAATCGGTTCTGGGTATTCAACCAATTTTGAAAAGCAAGTATGGAAGCAGTGTCCCCGCGCCACACAACCAGGAAGTCATCAATGTATCTCTTCCACAACACCATTTGGTGGAAATATGGATTGTTGTGGTCGAGTACAAATTGTGTCTCAAAAAGATGGACATACAAATTTGAAACTGAAAGTGCCAGGCCCGTAAGTTCCAGACCTATCATAGAATCACAATCCGATGGTTCTTTTTGGCAGCATGTAAGCTTAGAGTGGAGAAAGTCGTTGTTGTTGCCAATTAATTCAACAGGAATTTCTCTAGACACATAGTAACCATAGACAAATCTGTAAGATAAGTTAATTTATTATAAAACCAAAAATAACTGGACATAGAGACACCTCAAGATGAGAGTGTAGAAATACATCGTAATCAGCATAAAGCTAAATCTGTGCATCCAAATTGAATGGTGCAGCATAAACAAAACAATTAATTTGAGAAGCTGAATGCAGAGGATCCGGAAGCATGAGTCCAAGTTTCCTTGCATCAAAGGTTGATGAATATAAAGCATTAATTTATCCCTACACTAACGCTAAAATGACATCCCTACTTAAGCACCTTCAGGGACAAGAAGTAAAATGTGTCAGCTTGTGGAGTCTTCCTAATAAGTCTCTCCACCATCAGTGGATCATATAGCATAAAGCTATTGAGACAGAGCGTGTTCTAAGGGGCTCTCTCCCCCTTAAGGCAGCAGGAGAAGTGGGTGCTTTCCCTACTCCTAACAACAAAATATCGAAGAGAACTTTCCCAAGATCCTTTGCAGGTCACGCCATCCACTCTGGATACCCTCTCAAAGGTAGCTTTCCATGGGACTGCGATGTTCTTCTTCCCATATTTGTCCTTGGTTCCCAAGCCTTCTCCTGTACAAAGAACAATGGCCTTCCCATATCGATTCAGGCAGAACAATCTAACTTTTTCTCTCCTTGCCTGACTAATAAAACAAAGACATTGTTCTAGCTAACGAGCATTTCTTTCACCTGCAACACAAAACGTGAGAAAGAACAAATTCTACAGCACATATGAACATTCAACTGTTAATTTTAAAGTGAAAGCTTCCAGGGAAAATGCGTTTCAGGCCTACAAGATTTGGCTAATATAGGTAAATGGCATGTGAGCATTATGAATTTGCATAGAAAAATAAATAAGGCACATTCAATTAATACATTTACCTATATGTAAAATGACAGGATTAATAGTGATTTTAGTAAATGAACAGATGTCAATACCACAACACCAGCTCTTAACGTTAATATTTCCTGCTATTTACATTTACTTTCTACATTATCTATGTTACTTTGAAATGACCTAAACACATCATGTTTCATGTTATCACATTTTGAACTTCTAACACTTCATGTTAATATGATGAAGGATTATATGCGGGTGTGCTCTACACGTGTGATTATAATGCCCACCTACAAAAAATTGCGGTTTCCGCTACATCAAAACCAAATACATGTTTAGTGGTCTCAAAAAGCACACATTGCCATTGTAGTTCTTGGCACTGTAGAGAACTTATTTGTGTGTGGAACTGTGGATGTTTTCCATGTGAAAAAACAGAATGCCATCACTTACAGGGAAGTCAGCTAATGACTGAAGTGGGCTGACCAAGTGCCCAATGGTAAATGCTGTAGCAGAAGAATTATGCAAATGACACAAGAAAAGAACAGGTAAACAGGAAGCACTCCTGTGCAAGTATATTAATTACATAGGTTTAAGAAAATGAAAAGGTTGTGGCTAATGCAGACCGTACAATATTATGGACTACTGGGGAATAAAGTGTAAAAGAAATTAATGTGTTGGTATTAAAACATAAAATGGTGGTATGACAGTTACGTTTGTTTGGAAATAAGACAGCACTAGAGAAAATACTCAAGAAGGGAAGAAGTTTAAAAGAAGTGCATGAGAGAAGCATCCAAACACATTTTGAAGTATGATTAGAGAAATGAAGTGCTTGGGTGAAATCATAATACTCAGGACATAAGGTGGCAAGCTGTGGAAGCAGATGAGGAATATGGCACGGAGATTTCAGAAGCAGCCTCCTCGGGAGAGTATACAGCTTCCTAGGAAATGCTTTTTATAGTCATCTCACTGGAGTTTGGAGACATTAAATCTAAAGTGTGACATGCAATCCTCTGAGTTCTGCTCTATTCTGCCCATTGCTGGATGGGAGGCCTAGAAACCTGAGGATTGCCATCAGGTTACCAGTCATTAATATCTATGTTTTTTATGTGAAATATGTAAGTTAGAAACACTTGCCTGCAAAGTACATTTTGGAGGAATAATTACAGCTGCTCAGAAATAGGTTGATTGAATGGTACAGAAATAATTACTATGTTAATCACAGGTTACAACAGATACACGCAGGACACCCACCAGCAGACATGTTGGCAGAGGCATATCTGTCAGCCTGATCAATCCTCTCTAATTTGATGGGGCTCATTTTGGCTAAAATGTTTCTGATGTTGGCACAAGCACTTTTTAGCAGATGTACATTGCCAGGTGGCAGACATGCTATGGTGGCTGCTCAGCATTATTTTTGTTTTACATAACAAACCGCAAAGTGGGGGTTTATTTCTGAAAGACAAAATAAATGGTGCTGATAGGAAGGTGCATTCCAGTGTTATATGTAAACTCCAGAGACAAAAGTCTGGTGGGGCATAGCAGGTCCTTCAACAACCAGACAGTGAATACATAATAATTATATTATTATCCTCTATCTCTGCCTTACAAATGCCCCCCAAAGTAATATTTCTAAAATTCAGCAGACCTGTAAAGATGTCTTTGACACTCAATCAGCATTTGGCACTGTAATCTCAAAAAGGATGCTCACAGTCCCTGCCCTGCATACTGTGTGAAGTTCAGAGAATTCAAAGAAATAAAAGGAGTGTCCCTTCTTTTCAGGAGTGAAATGAAGGATGCACGCTTAAAGGAAAAAATAAAAAATTATTTATTTTTTAAGAAACCCCTCACTCATCAGCCTGGCTGGTGACATGCTTCATCATCGGGGTCCACCTGAGCCACCGAAGGCCACTCAGGTGTGCTTCGATGCCTGCAACTGCAGCGAAGCTGGCTTTTTTTGTGTATGTGAAAAGTGATACGTGATTAAAAATGTGTTCTACGTGTACTCACTGACAGAATTTATTTTTGAGCCATATGACACAATTAAAAGCTAAGGTGGATACTTTCACTGGTGTAGTTATGATCAGTAAGTATCAGACTTCAAGTGAAAAGGATGGTCAACATATTTCAACCTATTTCAATATTTTTAGGTTTTCGTCAGGACCAAGTGAGGTGAGTTGGGTGGTCTGTGCACGCTAAGGCGCATCCAACCCTGGCTCAACTGAGTGCCAGACCGTCTATTTACGGTTCGGCTCGCTTACAGCCTTCTGTAAGGGAAAAACCTGAAACAATAGAGCACAATACAATGGTTGTATAATACAATAAATTTTCTGCTTATGGTTTTTCGTTCCAGATTTAGAACAAGGTTATCTCTTGTGTGATAAGATTACTGCGTGTGTCGTGACATTCCAGCTTGCACTGTGGCTTTGAAAAGTTTAATTGTGTGGCAGACACTCATCAGATCAATCATGCAGTGGTATAGTGCTTGTTGTCAACCATACCATGTCTGTTTCTTTTGTGTCTCGGTTGTTTTGTGCATACCCACATTACAATCATGTTTTTATTCGTGGGTGTCTTGCGTTCCCCAGAATCATAGGAGCGCTATGTGACTAGTCACAACATCTTATGCGATACATGCCTTACAATCAGGCAAAAAAAGTGCTCTTGCACGTGTTATCAAAGTAGATCAAGATGAGAAAAAACAAGGTACTGTTACTAATCCGGAGGATCGAAAATCGAGGTGAGGAGTCCCTCCAACAAAAGACTTACTTAAAAGCTGGATAATGTTAAACCTCATGGACTGCGTGTGGGGGCTTTAAACTGAGCGTTCTGTAGGTAAAAAAGAAGAGGAAAACAAGAAATCGACCTTCCTAATTAGAATTTGGCGCCCGTTATCTCAAGCATAGTATAGGCAAAGCGGAGCCCACCCGCATGTTTCCCAAGCCACTTACTTGTCAATTAAATTCAGCCCGTGGGATACCTATCCATTCCATCACGGAGTCCCGATGATAGTGGGGGACATTTTACCGAGTGCATTAGTATAGGTTGCACTGCGCGTTAACAGCCAATCGTCAGCCTCGCGTCAAGGTCAGGTGATCATGACGCGTGTATCTGTGCACTAGTATCCAATCGTTAGCCTTGCGTCAAGGTTAGGTGATCCTGACATGTGTATCTGCGCGGCTTCATGACCCTATTATTAAGGGACTGTGATTAAAGTTGGTCCTATTACTTAGTTTAGGGACCGGGAGGAATTGTGAATACAAAAAAAGGGAAAACTTTATTGGGAACACGCTGTTGGCGAACACCAGAGATAAAGTGATTGGCCATTTTTTTAAAAAGGCATGTGTTTTGTCTATAAAGTTCAGAGAAGTCATTTCTGCTTATTCGGATTTGCCTATTGATATTATAATCAAAGGGAGGCATTTCACACCTTTTTCACACGTATTGAAATGGTACCTTCTGGCTGGCATAAGTGGGAGAGCAAATGCAATTTTAGCCTCCGTGAACTTCCTTCAGGGTAAAAGTAACTTTGTAAGAGTTAATCTTTCTTAATATTTATTAAAAATCCTACATTACCATTAAGTTGGATTTTTAATAACTATTACAAATAGTTGTTTTATTATTTTTCCAGCAAATTCCATTCCTGAGAGACAGTATTGTACTCAGGTTTTCTACATAGGACAGCTAGGCCTGCCGCAATTAAAACTAGCTTTTGGATTCTAGTCACTGTAAGTACATGTTAACATTACATTTCTGCTGTTAAATTAGGCCTGGGATAAATGTTATTTACACTGGAGTCATTGGAGTAGTTTCAGTAATTACACAGCACTCTTGTGATTATGCCAGCTTGAGTAACTAAGAATACTTTGGGGCAAAAGTCCTACTACAGGAGCACGGGCACAATGAACTAAGAGAGAGCGAGTGGCTTCTCGCTACTGCTGTTCTTGTCCTGTAACATTTAGTACTCTGTTTTAGCACAAAATGCATTATCTGGCCCATTTTGGATGCAAGAGTGCATTTTACACTAAGTTAATAGTGCTAAATGCTGGATCATGGTTCTCACACAATTATGCATAATTGCAATACATTCTGTGGTAATTACGAGAAATTGCCCTAGAGATAATTATGATAGTTGCACCCACCCCAATTTTAAATACTATGCACTCATAGGGGGGAGCTATTAATATTTTTGAACGGAGGTTTTGACTTGTCAAAAGGGGTTATTTTATCAAGTCATATTGAAATGTTTAAACTCCCTCTGGCAGGCTAAAGTGGTGGGCTTGAAGCCATGTTAACACTGCTGCTGCAGTAGATGGCACAATAGGATATTCAGCCCAAGAGGGACATTTAACTTACAAACTCTAAGTGCATTTTTTTCTGTATACTAGGGACTTATATGTAAGGCTCCCAGTTTTCCCATTCTTACTGATTTTTACAGATAAATACAGACAGAAAACAGTGTGTTTCCTAAGTGTATGTGGAACAAAATACATAAAATTGTGCTTCTTGTAAATTACTCTCCATGCTGTCTGTTAGAACTGGGGGCCTCTAGTTGGCAGATGTATGCATCTTGTTCCAGGTAGGGAACCTTGCTTCGAGTCAGGGTAAGGGGGGATACACACTTTAGATAGCCCCTGCTCACCACCTTGGTAGCTTGGTACGAGTAGACAGGCTTATCCCAAAAGCAATGTGTAAAGTATTTGTACACAAAACACATAGTAACACAGGGATAACACTACAAATGGACACTAGACCAGTTTAGAAAAAAATAAAGTATCTTTATCTAAACTCAACAAGACCAAAATGACAAAAATCCAGCATACATGTGGTAAAATAGCACTTAAAAACAGTTATTTCAAAAATAAAGCTTGAGGAAAATGAGTAGCTCCACCTGTGGCTATTACAACATTGTGACAGCAATAAAGTACGGCGCGGACAGTGAGGTGCACACCTTCGGGCACTGAGTCACATGGACCCTCAAAGAAACAGTACCTTGGAAAATGAAGTCTATGATGGTGCATGGTGTTGTGGAGATGAGACGTCGGTGCCAAGGTTGAGGCCGGCTCCCTGGCTGCACGCGGAGGCGAGGTGTTGTGTCCCTGAGGAGGCGACATGTCAAATTCAGGACAGAGGAAGTTGGTTGCGTTGGCAGTGAGGCGTCGATTCCAGTGAGGCATTTCGAAGCCGGCGAGTTTGTGGGGTCACCCTCGGCAGTTATCATCACCACAATAAATGGATGGAGGTGCTGGCAGTGTTGGACTTAGTGTGAGCGCTGGTGTCAGGAGGCCGATAACTGCAGGCATAGGGAGGCATCAGAGCTGCGGTGTAGGCAGGGCAGTGCATTGTGCACTTCACTGGTGGTGCCCCTGGCCACGGTGCAGGTTGCGGCGTCACTGACATTGTAGGAGATTGTTTTTCTTGCTTCTTTTATGTTTCTTCTAGCTCCCAACAACAGGAACAACCTCCAGGGGCCTGAAACTGAGCCAGGCACCTCCTGGCAGGTCAGGACTCTCAGCAGTAGAGTTCAGGGGTCCTGTTCATAAAGTCTTGGTGTCCCGGAGACTTCGGAACAGGAGGCCAGCACGCACAAGCCCTTGGAGCTTCTTCTTCATGCAGGTTTCTCAGCAAAGTTCCAGTCTTTGTCCTTTCCTTGGCAGAAGCAGCAACTGCAGGCCAACGCCACACAGCATAGAATAAAGGGGGCAGTACTCCTCCTCACAGCTCTCCAGCTCTCCTCCTTGGTGAAGGTTCCTCTTCAGTCCAGAAGGGATCTAAAGTTCTGAGTTTAAGGTCTACTACTTTTACCTCGTTTTGACTTTTTTCCCTTGTGGCCAGGGACTCTGAGCTCAGTCTAAAAGGGTCCTTTCCTCTCTGGTGCAGCATGACCACAGGAGGTAGAGAGAGCCTTGTACAAGGAATACAGGCTCTATTTAGGTGTAAGGAAAACTTCTCCCACTACTCTAAATGCAGCAAAGGCCTATTCAGCTCCGCTCTGAGTTGCCAAGGAAAGGTAGGACATACTTCAAACCCACCGTGGCTATCTAACGTGAATGCACATCTTCAGCCCGTCACTCCAAAACCAGGCAGTAAATACACAAAACAGCAGAGGCACACAGAATGGTTAAATCAGAAAATGCTTTCTTTCTAAAATTGGCATTGTCAAACACACAATTTAAAAACAATTTAAAAACAATCTTCACTAAGAGATTTGTTAATACATTTAGAGTTCAGAGACCCTAATTTCCATTTCTCTATCTTTTCACACACACCAGTACATGTCCTTCCTTTCACATACACTGCACCCTGCCCATGAGGGTACCTTGGTGCTACCTGAGGGGTGTCGTATATGTGCACTTGCCAGGTTGACATGGCAGTTTAAAACTGTGCATTGACACTGCGGTGGCAGGTCTGAGTTACATTTGCAGGGTTTCTTATGTGAGTGGCACAATCAGTGCTGCGGGCCCACTGATAGCATTTGATTTAGAGGCCCTGGGCACACTCAGTGCACTTTACTAGGGGCTTACCTGAAAATCAAATATGCGAATCATGGATAACCAATTGTAGTAACAATTTGTACAGGGAGCATTTTCACTTTGACGCTGATTACCAGTGGCAAAATGCCCAAAGCATCGAAGCCAGCATCAAAATACAAGTGGTAGGGGCGAAAAGTCAGGGGAAACACTCCAAGGATGTCAAGTCTAACAATGTCCCCCATAAATTCCAGGTCAACAGCTGAGCACATAGACAGCAAGAGGAGTTAGAAAACAGGATGAGATTTCCTTAAATACATGCATTTGTTAAAATATTTGTTTATTTCATGCTAATACTTACATGTGGGTGCAGTGTAATGTTACATTTGGCTGCTAAATTTGCTAAAACGTCCCATGCATCAAAGTATGAGCCCATGTTTATCAGTTAAATATATGGAAATATACCACTTTACAACTTAAATATGGTTAATACTAATAAGATGGCCGAAAAATAAATAAGGATATATACAGATGGAAATGTTGATAAAATAAACACTATGACACCTGGAACCCTAATTATATGTAAGTTGAATATACCAACTAAGAATTAGGAGTATTCACATTTTGTCAAGTTAAAAGAGGAACATTGGCACTTTTACACGGTTTAGCAAAAATAGTCTCGGCAAAAATGGAGTAGTGCACAAAACAAAAGATTGTCATTCCTACCATCCCTTATAGTAGCAGAGGTGTCACAAACCCCATACTGTAGCAGCTTGCTAGGGGTGGATGCCACTGGGCAGTCTGCCTGACATAAAACTTCTAAAATGTAGTTTATGTTTATTTCAACTTAGATTGGGCTGCACTGGTGAGGAAAGCATGAAGGAGGAGTGGGGGGTCAAATAAAACAAGAAAGCATGAAAGGAAAGTTAGAAAGAAGGTATGGATGGAGAGATAGGTGACTGGACAGATGAGTGAAATGATGGATGGAAAGAGAGCAGGATGACTGATTTGGTGAATAGAGAGGTTGACAGAAGGATGAAGGGATGGGTTGGTGGATAACGTGATGCTGGAATTGTGAAACAATGGAGGGAAAGATGAAATGATGGAAAGAAGGATGGATTGAAGTAAGGATGAAGGGTAAACAGAAGTAAGGATTATGGCTGATGAAGAAAAGTAAGGATAATGGGTGGGTAAAGATAAATACAGATAATTGAGAGAAGGACAGATGGCTAGAAGTAAGGATGGATGTGGTGGGTAGAAAGAAGGATGGGTGGATAGGCAGGATTGTGAATAGATGAAGTGAATGATGAGTGATGAAGAGAAGGATGGATGAATGAGAGGAGTGAGAGATGGATTAATGAATGGATGAGCAAATTCACTGAGAATGCAAGTGCTAAAGGCACAATTTGTCTTGTGCTTTCAGGATTTCCTCAGGGAAGCAACCAAATGAGCACTGGGGTTGCTCTCCTCACTCACCCACTGTCACTTGGGAAAGAGTTCAAAGTAAGGGGCATTTTGTTTTCCTGGCTACTCCCTTCCATAGCAGTTTATGTTGATGCTCATCTTTACTGTTCCACTATCCTTGAATTCATTGAACTTGAGTATAAATCACGATCTCAAATTTATGCTCATAGGTTTACTCCTACATTTGGATGATTGTGCTTTAAAAATCAGAAATAATACCCAGAGTATTGGCAAATGTAGAGTACATATAGTAATAAAACATCTACACATGTGAAATCTCTAGGGCATATGCATTAACACATGAAAACATTTTTCTTTCTTTTTGTCCATGTAGAAAACATTTTTTACCTGTTGAAATAAACACAACAAAGGCACCATCAGCAATTTTCCATGTGCTCCTTCCCTATTCTATCCAAGGATATGGATTTACTCGTTCATCTGGTATGAGTCAATCTCAAACAAAATTCAGGGTTGGAACTCTGCTTGTAAATTCCCTTTTAATGCACTACGCAGCAGCTCTTCAGTTTGTGGGTGTTAAAAATGTATAAGGCACATGCTCACCCTAATAGGGTTTTCAGCACTATGTAAGAAAGGTTTATTATTACCCATCTTGACATCAAGAGGATGAAATGCCAAATAGATTCGGCATGAATTGAACCTATGTCTGTGCTCACACACAGATCCATGCAAAATGGGTTTGCAATCCGGTATTAGGAAGAGGCGTGTTTAGGGCATCCCAGTCCTAATACCGAATCTTAATGGTATGTACAAATGTTTTGTGACCCAAATTCATGTTTTATGAACACACAACTTCATTTCTGAAATATTAAACATATCTAAGTTAATTTACTTGTGCAAGCAGCTTCATCTAGAAAGAATTAATGGGCTGATCACAGAGAAGTCCATTCTCTTGATTTTAGTTCGGTTAGACTGCGAGTGGATAGATAACAGGACCGGCCCGTGCAGGTAAGAGCAGCGGGCTGGTGGGAAGTCGACAGACGATAACGAGGTACAATAAAATCTGAAAAAAAACCTTGCACTCCCCGGAACACAGAGTCGACGAAGCAGCGAGGGTAAGGTAAGTGTTTTTTTTTTTTAATTGTATTTTACCTCATTGTCTGTCGACTTCAGCCCCCTAACCCCCGACTCACCGCTCTTACCTGCACGGGCTGCTCCTGATAGATACATTTTGCTTTCACTTGTGAAACAAGTCGAGCATCAGCTTTATTACTGTGTTTTCCTCACATTTCAAAACCTTATGAAGGACGAGAAATGTAAAGAATGCTCTTAGTTTCTAACCTCCATCACGCAAAAAATACAACTGGCATCAGTGTGCTCAACCACGAATATTTAGTGTCCCATGAGGCTGTGTGCTATTGTGTAATAAGCACTGAGCGACATATTTCTGACTGGGTTGAGTTGTATTTTTCCTCCATATGTACAATTATCCCATGGCAGGGGATATTTCCATCTACTGCCGAGTAAAGGACCCCCTGCATTTTAAATAAATACATTTAGAAGGCTGTGGAAAGACATACTTTGGCAACAAGCAAGAAATAATGTAAATGGAAAATACATCAACCTTTTATATACAACCAGAGACAGGCAATCATTACAGTGCAGCAACGCTTGGAGAATTAAAGTATCTGGTAATTACCCATGCCATATAGCAAGGCAGCACATTTGTTGTCCCGCACATAGATCATAGCATTTAGAATATTTTCCGTGTCTTATTATTATTTTTATGTCTGACATCCTTACATGAAGGGGAAGGGAAAGACAATTGTCAAAGACATACATACAACGTAAAGAAAATACCCTAGTATCCCAAAACCGACTTCTGAAAATATACATTTATAAACATCAACACCCCCATATTATCTGAAATTACAGAGTTGATTGTATAAGTGGCAATGCTTTGTCAAAGTCCTATATTTCCAGGATGTCCAGGATTCAGGGTACTAAGGGAGTATGTGCACTCTTCCTGCGAATGGCAATCATAAATCAATCATCAACCATGCCTGAAATACACAATAATCCTTGATTTCAGATGTGTGCCCCCACATGTGTCTCAAGGAGTGAAAATATATCAGGAGGCCAAAACAAGCCAACATATTTCCAAAGATGGCACCAGAAAAGGGGCGGAGCGTCAAGCAGAGTACACACGTATCTTTCTCTTTTAAAGGATCTCTGTACCACTCATATCCTTGAGTAGACTATAGGCCTGATTCACAAAGGGCGGAGGCGCATCAGTCGTGGGTGAGTCTCTGCACTTGGGGGTGGAATCGCTGCATGAGAATTCTCATGGCGGAGATTCCGCCCTGAGTGTGGAGACTCCCCCGCGACCGCGGGGCCTACGATACGAGTGCGGAGGCTCTTTGTGAATCAGGCCCCATGTGTTCAACGGTGCACAGACATAATATCGACTCCAAAATATCGTTTGGACAGAATATCGAGTTTTAAATATCGTTTGGAGAAAATATCGACAGGACAGAATATCGACAGCCAAAATATCGTTTTTAAGGTAAGTGAAGTAATATCGACTGTAAATAATATCGAAAGTAAAAAATATCGTTTTTTATATAATATGTAATTATTTATAGTGTTTTTATGTTATAATATGTGTGAAAAGTGTCATTTTATGTTATAATTATTTTTAATTAATGATTTTTTTAAATTATTGTGTAATTTTATTCTGTAGCGGGTTGTGGGTTTATAGGGGAATAGGGTGGGAAGTAATTTAATTATAATTAATTAAATATGTAAATTTATTAATTGGTAGTAATAATTTATTAATCGGTAATTAAATATTATATGTTAATTATTTAAAATTTAATTGGTAATTAATTTAATTAATTTTATTAATTGCTAATTATGTAAATTAAAATAATGTATTTCCTGTAGCGGGTTGTGGGTTTATAGGGGAATAGGGTGGGAAGTAATTTAATTATTATTTATTAAATATGTAAATGTATTAATTGGTAGTAATATTTAATTAATTGGTAATTAAATAATATTTGTTAATTAATTAAAATGTAATTGGTAATTAATTTAATTTAATTGATTAATTGCTAATTATGTTAAATTAAAGGGGTATTTTTAGGGTTCAGGGTCAGTTTTTAGTTTTTGGGTAAAGGGGTATTTTTAGGGTTCAGGGTCAGTTTTTAGTTTTTGGGTAAAGGGGTATTTTTAGGGTTCAGGGTCAGTTTTTAGTTTTTGGGTAAAGGGGTATTTTTAGGGTTCAGGTTCAGTTTTTAGTTTTTGGGTAAAGGGGTATTTTTAGGGTTCAGGGTCAGTTTTTAGTTTTTGGGTAAAGGGGTATTTTTAGGGTTCAGGGTCAGTTTTTAGTTTTTGGGTAAAGGGGTATTTTTAGGGTTCAGGGTCAGTTTTGGGTTTTTGGGTAAAGGGGTATTTTTAGGGTTCAGGGTCAGTTTTTAGTTTTTGGGTAAAGGGGTATTTTTAGGGTTCAGGGTCAGTTTTTAGTTTTTGGGTAAAGGGGTATTTTTAGGGTTCAGGGTCAGTTTTTAGTTTTTGGGTAAAGGGTTTTTTTAGGGTTCAGGGTCAGTTTTGGGGTACAGGGATACAGGGGTACAGTGTAAAAATAAAGTAAAATTAAATTTACATTAATTTAATTTAATGAAAGGAAATTAAATTAAATTATATTTAAATAATTTTAAATAATTTAAATAAAAAAAAAATATTATATACTTACCAATACTTACGTTGTAATGGTAGTGCGTTGTAAAAGTTGCGTTGTAACGTCATATATCCACTATTGCACTCTTTGCAGTGGGAATAGTAATTTTTACTCTTTTGTATTTGTACGTTAATAATATTGGCTATTATTTAATTAAATTTTGTTACTATATATATATATGTTTTAAGAAATATGATTAAAAAAATATTATTTTTTTACTTTCATTAATTATTTAATTATTAAAAGTTATTTTAAGTATTGTTAATTATATTTTAGTAATTAATTTTTTATATTAATGTAATTAAACATTGTTTTTATTAAAGTCGATATTTTTTACAACTATATTTTTGTTAACGATATTTTGTACTCGATATTTTTGTACTTACCTGTTTGTACATACAAACTCGATATTTTGGTTGTAGATATTTTCTCGTCGATATTTTGGGTTGTCGATATTTTGGTAGTCGATATTATTTCAGTGATCCGTGTTTAACTCCTATTTTTCTGTACTTGCTGAGGTGATATTGAAGCCGAATTCAAGAAGACAGTTGTGAGAGCTATACTTGGTGAAATGGTTGATGTAAAGCTGGATAGAGACCTGCTGTCAGTCTGTTCTAAAGATTCTCAGTGGCAAGTCTATTTAAAATCATTGTCACAAGTTAAGCACACCGTGGCAGTAATGATTTCTCGTTAAGGAGCTACTTTGCCGTCTCACCCGCATTGTGTTCTATTGCCAGTTCATTCCTGGCCCGCCATGCACACTAGCTAGTCTCCATCACATCACCCTTTCCACCACAGTCTCCACCCTCAATCCTCTGGAGCATGGTAAACTGACAGCATTCAGGCTCCTTCAAAGGATGGTGCACATGGTGCCCCTTCTGACCACACACCCTGGCCCTGAGTAGCAATCTGTGACCTACAAACATTTCCAGCACACATGCATGATTGCTGTGTGTGTTGAGGGAGTGGTGAACAAGAAACAGGTTGCTATGCCTGGATCTATAGCGGGGGTGAATGTTCACCAGGCCCATGCAGGGGATCTTTCGCCATCTCACAAACCTTATTTATATATTTGAGTTTTTTTTAAATTGCAGTTTAAATTTTCTTCTACACAGATGATTTCTAAGTTTTCATGATCTTGTTATTTTTGGTTACCCTGCATGTTAAGTGCTGTCGGTCATCTGCTTATCTCACTAAACATGGAACAGAGTTAAGATTATTTTTGAGGACATTGTATTACTGATTACTGAGTAATTAGTAAGTGATGATGCAAAAAAGAAAACACAATTTGGCCCAGATTTTAAAACAGTCACCGAACCCAGTGCAGCAGCCAAAAATGCTGTGCTGTGTTGCGTGACAGTGAGGGTGCAGGAGGGCACCATATCTACAGGGGTTTGGTTCTCTCATCCCCTCTGCCTAGCACCAGCGCAGATTTTAGCTGCAATGCACCAGGCACACACCGCCGCGCCATGGTGCAAGGGTCCGGGCCTGAGTCTACTATAGGTTTTATACTGGAAAGGTACCCATCCAGTGCAAAATACTGTGCGTAGACACACTTTAAAACTTTTCCTACTTTGTATGTGTGCATGCAAAGTCAGAAAAGAAAGGAGAAATAAATAAATGTTTTCCTTTTAACGCCTCCTTTTAAATGGCATTAACTTTTGACGCTAAACCCTATCTACTATTGTTTTTTTTTAGGGTTTTGTATCAAAGGGTATAGGAATGCCAAACAAAACAAGTTTTGCACTGGAATGTAAATTAGAAAAAAAACATTTTGTGCTGGTTAGCATCACTTTTGTGACACTAACTCAGCGCAATATGTTTGTACATCTACCCCTAAGGATTATGGAGGGAGCGGGAAAACATGGATATGCTTTTAGAATTAATGAGTAATTGCACAAGTACATGTAGGAAGAATTAGAGAGCGACATGTGGCAAATATGAAAATACATGGATAATTACTGAGTGATGTATCAAATATGATCATGCATCATGGAATATGGAATAATACTACAAATCTGAAAACATACTAAATGAAAATGACTGATAGTCTGAATTTGACATGAAGTCAGTATTTCTGAATGATGGTGAAAATGTTTCAGAAAAGGGGGTGGTGATGAACAGAGTGCCTGAATTAAGCAGACCACTCTTACCCAGTCCAAAGATCAGGGCTTGATCCATCACCGTTTTTTAGCTCACTGCACCATCCCAGCTCAGAACATGGCTATATGCAAATTAGTCTGTTCCTGTCCCAGTGCATGATGGGAACAGGGCAAACCAAACTACCAAGCCAATTCTTATACTGGGAAGGAAACAAGCTTCCGGGGACCGGTTTCTGCCATTTCAGGCGTCGTCGGCCCGGCTTGCTTGAATCCTGATGGTGCAATGAGCAAGGGACTCACATCTGAGCATACCCTTCCACGCTTATGGTGGACAAAATGATTCAGAAAAGGGGGTGGTGATGAACAGAGTGCCTGAATTAAGCAGACCACTCTTACCCAGTCCAAAGATCAGGGCTTGATCCATCACCGTTTTTTAGCTCACTGCACCATCCCAGCTCAGAACATGGCTATATGCAAATTAGTCTGTTCCTGTCCCAGTGCATGATGGGAACAGGGCAAACCAAACTACCAAGCCAATTCTTATACTGGGAAGGAAACAAGCTTCCGGGGACCGGTTTCTGCCATTTCAGGCGTCGTCGGCCCGGCTTGCTTGAATCCTGATGGTGCAATGAGCAAGGGACTCACATCTGAGCATACCCTTCCACACTTATGGTGGACAAAATGATTCAGAAAAGCGGGTGGTGATGAACAGAGTGCCTGAATTAAGCAGACCACTCTTACCCAGTCCAAAGATCAGGGCTTGATCCATCACCGTTTTTTAGCTCACTGCACCATCCCAGCTCAGAACATGGCTATATGCAAATTAGTCTGTTCCTGTCCCAGTGCATGATGGGAACAGGGCAAACCAAACTACCAAGCCAATTCTTATACTGGGAAGGAAACAAGCTTCCGGGGACCGGTTTCTGCCATTTCAGGCGTCGTCGGCCCGGCTTGCTTGAATCCTGATGGTGCAATGAGCAAGGGACTCACATCTGAGCATACCCTTCCACGCTTATGGTGGACAAAATGATTCAGAAAAGGGGGTGGTGATGAACAGAGTGCCTGAATTAAGCAGACCACTCTTACCCAGTCCAAAGATCAGGGCTTGATCCATCACCATTTTTTAGCTCACTGCACCATCCCAGCTCAGAACATGGCTATATGCAAATTAGTCTGTTCCTGTCCCAGTGCATGATGGGAACAGGGCAAACCAAACTACCAAGCCAATTCTTATACTGGGAAGGAAACAAGCTTCCGGGGACCGGTTTCTGCCATTTCAGGCGTCGTCGGCCCGGCTTGCTTGAATCCTGATGGTGCAATGAGCAAGGGACTCACATCTGAGCATACCCTTCCACGCTTATGGTGGACAAAATGATTCAGAAAAGCGGGTGGTGATGAACAGAGTGCCTGAATTAAGCAGACCACTCTTACCCAGTCCAAAGATCAGGGCTTGATCCATCACCGTTTTTTAGCTCACTGCACCATCCCAGCTCAGAACATGGCTATATGCAAATTAGTCTGTTCCTGTCCCAGTGCATGATGGGAACAGGGCAAACCAAACTACCAAGCCAATTCTTATACTGGGAAGGAAACAAGCTTCCGGGGACCGGTTTCTGCCATTTCAGACGTCGTCGGCCTGGCTTGCTTGAATCATGATGGTGCAATGAGCAAGGGACTCACATCTGAGCATACCCTTCCACGCTTATGGTGGACAAAATGATTCAGAAAAGGGGGTGGTGATGAACAGAGTGCCTGAATTAAGCAGACCACTCTTACCCAGTCCAAAGATCAGGGCTTGATCCATCACCGTTTTTTAGCTCACTGCACCATCCCAGCTCAGAACATGGCTATATGCAAATTAGTCTGTTCCTGTCCCAGTGCATGGTGGGAACAGGGCAAACCAAACTACTCTGCTCTGTTCCCATGATGCACTGGGCCAGGGACAGACTAATTTGCATATAGCCAGGTTCTGAGCTGGGATGGGGCAGTGAGCTAAATAACGGTGATGGATCAAGCCCTGATCTTTGGACTGGGTAAGAGTGGTCTGCTTAATTCAGACACTCTGTTCATCACCACCCCCTTTTCTGAATCGTTTTGGCCACTATAGGTGTGGCAGGGTATACTCAGACATGAGTCCCTTGCTCACTGCTCCATCAGGATTCAAGCAAGCCGGGCCGACGAGGCTGAAATGCCAGAAACCGGTCCCCGGTAGCTTGTATCCTTTCTGGTGAAGAATTGGCTTGGTAGTTTGGTCTGCTCTGTTCCCATGATGCACTGGGCCAGGGACAGACTAATTTGCATATAGCCAGGTTCTGAGCTGGGATGGGGCAGTGAGCTAAATAACGGTGATGGATCAAGCCCTGATCTTTGGACTGGGTAAGAGTGGTCTGCTTAATTCAGACACTCTGTTCATCACCACCCCCTTTTCTGAATCGTTTTTGGCCACTATAGGTGTGGCAGGGTATACTCAGACATGAGTCCCTTGCTCACTGCTCCATCAGGATTCAAGCAAGCCGGGCCGACGAGGCTGAAATGCCAGAAACCGGTCCCCGGTAGCTTGTATCCTTTCTGGTGAAGAATTGGCTTGGTAGTTTGGTCTGCTCTGTTCCCATGATGCACTGGGCCAGGGACAGACTAATTTGCATATAGCCAGGTTCTGAGCTGGGATGGGGCAGTGAGCTAAATAACGGTGATGGATCAAGCCCTGATCTTTGGACTGGGTAAGAGTGGTCTGCTTAATTCAGACACTCTGTTCATCACCACCCCCTTTTCTGAATCGTTTTTGGCCACTATAGGTGTGGCAGGGTATACTCAGACATGAGTCCCTTGCTCACTGCTCCATCAGGATTCAAGCAAGCCGGGCCGACGAGGCTGAAATGCCAGAAACCGGTCCCCGGTAGCTTGTATCCTTTCTGGTGAAGAATTGGCTCGGTAGTTTGGTCTGCTCTGTTCCCATGATGCACTGGGCCAGGGACAGACTAATTTGCATATAGCCAGGTTCTGAGCTGGGATGGGGCAGTGAGCTAAATAACGGTGATGGATCAAGCCCTGATCTTTGGACTGGGTAAGAGTGGTCTGCTTAATTCAGACACTCTGTTCATCACCACCCCCTTTTCTGAATCGGTGAAAATGTGGGCAGGCAATCTAGATTTTGATTATGCTAACATCAGTATGAACTCAAAGATGGTGCATGTACTGAAACATTCTAACGGATGGTACAAATATGTACATGTTAATAATTACTTATTGATGGCGTACATCTGACGATGCATTGTGTTTTTTTAATCATTGGAGCAAATCTGATCATGCGCAATGGATTAATGAATGATGGTGCAAATCTGGAAATGCAACAAGGATTACAATTGAAAGGGCAAATTGAAAATGTGCCAGGGTCTTTGAGCAATGGGCTAACCATAACAGTCATTGGGATTACTGAGTAATAACTTGAATATGCATTTCATATTAATGAGTGGTTGTACAATTATGAGTCTGCACTAAGCCATACGGAGTGATGGGTTAATTCTTAGCATGCGTAATGCTGGTAGTTCTTGACTTCTGTAGGCACTTTTATCACAGTGGTACCTATCCATTGTGTAATAAGTGCAATAGCTAAAAAGTGGTAGCTCTTGGTAGATTCTGTGCCAGGCTTCTTGAAGAAGTAGTTTGTGAGCTACTGGTGGCTCTCCAGCTCAGCGTCGTAACACAGGCTCCCGCAAACCCTGCGGTGCGGGGGGGGCGGGCCCAAGCTCCAGGGGCCCTCCTCAGCATATCAGTCTGGCCAGAGAGCTCCTGATTGAGCCCGGAGGTGGCCCCTCCACGTACTTTGCAGCCCCCCCCCCCCCTTAAGTTTCATTACGTCAGTGCTCCATCTACCTGTAAGTAGCCCTCCTGAGTATAGCCCAGTAAAATAAATTAGAAGCTTTTGCATGGTTGAATCAATATAGGAATACCAACAATGGAAAACTGTATATTTGAAACAGAAATGTGGGTATTTTCAGAATTCATAAGCTAATGTTTGAAGAAAAATTGTTGAATTTCCAAAACATGTTTAAAGGTCGTTTTTGAGTGATAACAATTGGGGAGGATGTTCCAATTATATTAACTTGGGGCTACTGGCACTGCAGCAATGGCTGTTATCTAATACCATTTGCAAAGGCATTCCACATTGACAACGCGTTTTTTACTGCTGGCAACTGTGACTGAGTCACTGAGATAATCACTGCTAGTAACTTTGCATATGGTTTCTACTGGTGTAATCTCGTCTGGTGTGGCTACTTGTAAAGCCCTAATATTATTACTAACTCTGGAGTATTTTCATTGGACATAAGTAGCTGCTATTAAATAGAAGGTTGGAGACCCCTGTTCTGTAAAGTCAAGGCATGATTGTTTTCACCCGTAGTGTAATGTTTTCAGTGGCACAATGGTTGTAAGCCTTTGCACTTTTCTTACAGTATCACTTCTGGTGCCTGCATTCACAATCTGTAAAACGGGTGTATCCTGCCAGCATTCATCCATGCCCTCAGTCACTGATAAACACATGTATGCACTCACTCATTCCTACAGCCTTCCATCATGGCTAGATGTGGAAAAAGAATCTACTGTGGGAACCCTCAAATTTAGCGTCAAGGGCTGGCCTCTGAGAGAGGCAGGGGCGGCTGGTGACATTTGAAAGTGGTGAGGCGTAAACTAATTTGCATATTGCACCGCAGCGAGCGCAGCGAGCGCAGCGAGTGAGCCCGAACCACCTTGCATCCATCCATACATCATTCATGCATCCACCCATCCATCCATCCACCCACCCACACATACATCCACCAATTCTGCATCCATCCTGCATCCATCATTCATTCATGCATCCACCCATCCATCCAGCATCCATCATTCATTCCTGCATTCACCCATCCATCCATCCTGCATCCATCATTCATTCATGCATCCACCCATCCATCCATCCACCCATCCATCCTGCATCCATCATTCATTCATGCATCCACCCAACCATCCATCCACCCATCCATCCTGCATCCATCATTCATTCATGCATCCACCCATCCACCAATCCATCATCCATCCTGCATCCATTCCTGCATCCATTCATGTGTCCACCCATCCATCCACCCATCCTGCATCCATCATTCATTCATGCACCCATCATCCATCCACCCATCCATCCTGCATCCATCATTCATTCATCCACCCATCCATCCACCCATCCAGCATCCATCCATCCATCATTCATTCATGCATCCATCCATCCACCCACCCATCCACCCACCCATCCATTCCTGCATCCACCCATCCATCCATCCATCCTGCATCCATCATTCATTCATGCACCCATCCATCCACCCTGCATCCATCCTGCATCCATCATTCATTCATCCACCCATCCCGCATCCATCATTCATTCATGCATCCACCCATCCATTCATCCACCCATCATTCATCCTGCATCCATTCATGTGTCCACCCATCCACCCATCCATCCATCCTGCATCCATCATTTATTCATGCACCCATCCATCCATCCATCCACCCATCCTGCATCCATCATTCATTCATGCACCCATCCATCCATCCACCCATCCATCCTGCATCCATCATTCATTCATCCACCCATCCATCCACCCATCCAGCATCCATCATTCATTCAATCATGCATCCATTCATCCACCCATCCATCCACCCATCCACCCATCATCCATCCTGCATCCATTCCTGCATCCACCCATCCATCCATCCATCATTCATTCATGCACCCATCCATCCACCCTGCATCCATCCTGCATCCATCATTCATTCATCCACCCATCCTGCATCCATCCTGCATCCATCATTCATTCATGCATCCACCCATCCTGCATCCATCATTCATGTATTTTTATGACCATATAACTTGCACACAGCTTGTCAGTGTTTAATACCAGTCTCGAACCTTGTACTCCAGCACTAATGATACATGATTAATATTAATTGTTTTTAAAAACATGTATTTATTCGACACCAATTTCACACCTTAGTCGGAACATCATTTTTATTTGTTTTTTAAAATATCTATTTATTTAACACCAAAGTAAGTCATGTATACATTTTTATGGTTCGATAAGAGGCTCGAACCTGGTTTCCCAGCACCAAAGTCGGCCGTGCTATCCGTCAGGGGTTATGTAACCGGGCTATGTAGTGACCAGCCAATCCTGCGCCAGGATTGGCTGGGGGGGCACCAGGACTCCTCGCCCAGTCGCCCTGTGTAACCCCGGGGGCTGCGGCCCGCCCCCTGGTCCTCTCTCTAAGGGGGAATTCACAAGAAAACGATCTGCGCATGCGCGGGCATGTGTGTGCCCAAAAATACACTTGCGCAGCTGCAGCAGCCCGATCCTCCCCCCACCCCCCCTTGCGCACTCCGGGAAGGTCGGGTATCTCCCGGTTTCCCGGCCGGGAGATAGCGCGATTTTTTAAAATAATTGTGTTTGGCTTCTAGTGACGACGTGGTGGGTCCATGGGGCTTAGTGGGGCTTCGCCCCTACGCCCCAATGGACGCACCGCGCCTGGAGAGAGGGTGTCATCATGGGGGCAACTTCCTGCACAAAAATATTCCCCTGAGGCGTTTTCCACACATAAAAGAGGAAAAAACGGGGGGAAAAAAACTTTATTGTATAGTTAATAAAAACCATTACAAATTTTAAAAGAAATGAAAATAAATTAATAGCATCGGTTTAGAACTGGTCAATATGCAATCATAGCAGTCTTAAAAAGCAACATTTTATCAAAGAATGTTCAGTGCCTAATCAATTTGATTCTAGAATGTCCATTAACTGGTAGTCGAACGGCAAATTTGACTCATCTTCCCTCACTGTATTCACTGACTGGCAAGGAAAAATGGCGGGTGCAATTTCTAGCATGTCAGTGAAATGTAGGAGTTATTTACTCTCAGATTAACCGCATAATCTCAATTTTCAGCTTTGTGCAGTGACACCCCTTTTGGTCTCAAACTTCATGACAAAATTAACTGATTTGCAAATAAATTGTGGATCTGCTGCACACAGTACTTTCATAACAGCGGAACGACAAGTACGTATTCTATGTTCAATAAATTTTGCCTTTAGCCAGTGCCGTCGTTCCTGATCCAGTGCAGGACAGATGCAGAGTAGATGGAGAAAGTCTTGTTTTGCGTTGCCACATAGATCACAGTCCTTGGTGTCAGGTTTCATCCAGTCCGGTTTGTCTGCGTTTGTCGGCAGATTACCCATCCTTAAGTTGAGGTATTTCGATTTGACATATGCCGAAAAAGAAAACCCCAAATAGGCTGCGGGTTTGAGCACACTGTATGATTGAATTAACATCCAGGCATGTGCTCGGTGACTAAAAATAGACTTATCGTTAACCAGAGAATGCCTATTTGCAGCTTTTTTAACAACCAGCTTAAATGATGATACTGGTAGCTTGGTTTGCCACAAACATGCAAGTTCGGTAGTTTCGAGGGACAGTTTTAAATACTTGGCGTACTGAGAATTGGGATTATTTAGCATAGCTTCCCACGTGGCAAGGTTGATTTCTGTTTCTCTGTTCATCCATATGTCATACCAGAATTTGATGGTCTCATACTTTTTTTGCAGTTCTTCAAATTGTAGGCCAAACTCCAGTCGGACCTGCGCAGGTGAGGCACTGGGTGGTAAACTGAATACCCGCTTATAGACTCTAATTTGAATCTTGTCAAGAAGCTGTGCACTTCTGCCATGATGTAGCACACTGCCGTAGCCTATTGTAGGGAGTAACTTGGCCTTAATGACTGTCAGAAGGGGATTGAAAAAAGGGCCTTTTAGCTGCTTGGTAATACTATTAAATGCATGTAACAGGGCTATTCCCTTTTTTTCGATGACATCGAAGTGCAGAGAAAAGTTGAGGCGTCTGTCCAGCTGTACTCCCAAGTATTTATAATTGTCCACAACTTCCAGTTTCTTATTGTCTATAGTAAACACTGGCTGTATGTTACGCCGACGAGTCATTATCATGATCTTTGTTTTCTGGCTATTTATTTCAAGAAGATTGCATTTTGTGTACTCTCCCAGTTCATGCAGGAGGCGTTGTAGTCCTATTTTTGTCTGACTTAGGAGCACCACGTCATCGGCATAGGAGAGATGTGTCAGCCTTAATGTTCCTAGCCTCGGCGGGTGGGCATTAATCCCATCCAACCTTGTGGTTAGGTCTGCCATGAACAGATTAAAAAGGTGGGGGGCCAGGACGCAGCCCTGCTTTAATCCGTCATATGTGTTGATCTTCCGTGTTAGACGATGGCCATTAGCAATTTTTACCTGCATCCAGGTGTTTGTGTATAATTCCATTATGGGATTTAAAATTGTGTCCGGCAGGCCCTGCAGTTTTAACTTGCGCCAGAGTAACTGACGGCTTACGCGGTCGAAAGCCGGCTTGAATTCTACAAAGCAGGAATACAATGCTTGATGGTTTTGCATACTTTTTTCGGTGATTAAACTTAATGCCATGGCATTAGCCATGGTGCCTGTACCTCTACGAAACCCAGTCTGATTTACCGGAATTTTCCTATTATCCTCAGACCATTTAAGAAGGTCAATTAGCACCAAGGATGCATAGTATTTTGCTTCTGCATCGATAAGTGCTATCAGACGGTAATTAGATGGATTTTTACGGTCTCATCCTTTGTAGATCGGGTTTATGATCGCCCCTCGCCAGCTATCTGGGAGCCGACTCGTGTTATTTATTGACCTGAATAGGATGGTTAACTTGCGTGCCCAAAATTGAGGGTCCTCCTTGTAAATAGCCTGGGGGACTCCATTTGGTCCCGGTGCACAGTCTTGTCTGCTTTTCTTAATTATTTGCAATGTATAAAATTCCGCATGTGAAATGAATGTTTGATCGCCATGTAGCTGATTGGCATTACAGTTGTTAAATTTTAGAGGGAAGGTCTTCAGTTCCACTGTTTTTAGTATGTTATGAGTTACGGTTGTGGATGGATTCACTGAAAAAGTATCAAGTAGATGTTGAGTCCATGCCTTTTCCGTGACACAAGTCATGCTTATTGTTTTACCTGATCTACTTAATGAGGTTACTTGTGACCAAAATGCTCTGGAGTCAGGTTTTTTTTAATGTTATATAATAACTTAGTCCAAAAGTCAGTCACTTGGGGTTTTTTTTCAATCCAGATTTGTTTTTTATATTGTTTTCTGATTAATCGGACTGTTTGCCAAACGGGTGAGTGTGAACTGCGACCCTTTGCTTGCCGCATAGATTTCCGCAGACGTCTCCTTAAGAATAGTATGGTCTTGCTGAGTTGACCATGTTTCTTTTGGTTGGATTTCTTGCTCAAACTGGCCCCAGTTTTTGGTAGTTTCTTCAAAAAGGCAGTCCATGTTTCTACATACAGGTCACTTTCGTTGGTTATGATTTGAAGTAAGTTTTTAGCGTCTTTGGCTATTTGTGGTAATGAACTAGTCGTCCATCTTAAACGCTTCAGATCGATTGTTGTTGTTTCTCCAGCTGTTGTTCGGGCTTTTAAATGTTTGGTCGGTGCCAGGTTAATCTCAATATGCTGCATTGAGTAGTCACTATCCACTGAGCATTGAATATGGAAGTTTTTGATTAACCCCAATAGGGGAAGCGAGACGATGGTATAGTCCAGAATTGTACTTGTACTTGGGCCTGTATGGGTGATTGAAGGGGGTTTATCCTGTTTGACTCTTCCATTTAATACACGCAACTCCTGATTTTCCAAAGCCCACAACAACTGTTTTCTGACATGGTCGGTCTTCTTGCCTGGCAGGATCTCCTGTGTTTCAACCGCCCAAAATTCGTTGGCTGCCATAATATTCTCTTCCTCTTCTGGGAGCTGCATAAGATTGACGTTGAAATCGCCCGTCAGGATTATCTCCCATTCTGGATGTTCAAGACGGAAACCTGATATTACATTGTTAATGGCATAAAATAATTCTTTTTTTACCTTCATTTTTGGATGGGCGTATATATTTATTAGTATGATGGTTCCGATGCCAGCCTGAGATGCCCTCTCAATTTTGATTATTTGCATGTCTGCCTTGGAGGCTGCCAGTTGGGAGGCCTCGATGTTTAGTGCAGTACTTATATAAATTGACAGACCTCCCTTTGCTCGACCATAGCGCTGAGTGCGAATTGCACTAACATGAAAACTGATTCTACCAGGTACGTCAATTGGCTCTGTTAGCCACGTTTCCTGCAGGGCAATGATATCATAAATATTCCAGGTATCCATTTTCCTGTCATTGTTTAAAAATTCTTTGGCGCCGGCGATGTTCCAAGAAAGGATTTTTATTTTGCTATCTCCGGTGTTACACGCCCTACTTTGGACTCAGTCTTCAGTTAGGTGGTCTCGCGTTGGTCTGTTCTGTTGGCCAATTTTGGAAATATCTGCACCCCTTGCCCCTTGCAATACCGAATATGTATATCGGTTTGCCCCAGTATGATCTTCAAATATAAAGCTCTTCCTTAATAGGGGCGAGGGTTAACCTGTTGTTGCATCTTCCTTCAAAGAGATCCCCCATTCCTCAAATTTCTTGATTTCATTGAGTAGCTGACTGACAGTTTCAGTGCTCCTCCAAGTTGTGAGGGTACCATCCTTGGTTGTGTTGTTTCCAAGGTTGATGAATTCAATGGCCAATAGGTCTGCAGACGTTATGTGGTTGAGGCTCGGGATAGCCGATGTTAGATGTAAGATGTTTCCTCGGTTTAGATAATCTTGCGTACCTTGCATTTTATAATTTGGTATAAAAAGAATCCTTCCAGTTATTGTTGGTTTTATACCATGCGTGTTGTCATACGGCCGAGTTCTCCCTGTTTTATTGCTTCCATTTTCTTTGCCTCATCCCTTGTGTTATTAACTTGTTGACTATAATTATCATTCCCTGGTTGTTCCGGTTGTATGCTTTCCGTAGTTATTATTCTCGGAATTGTTCTTTGGTGTCCGCCTAGTTCTATATTTGGTGTACGACCATTAATGGTGTTCACTGAATTAGGACCTGTCCTTGTAGCCTTTTCTGGTCCAATGCTCTAATGTGAGTCATATTGGTCAGTAATAATCTTTACTTGTAGTTTATCAGGCTTATTCTGATCAGCTGTTGCTATGATTTGTCTAGTTTTGATTTTATCCCTTTTGGAGAAGACGTTATTACTCATAGTTGTTTCAAGGTTTAAAGTGACTTTATGTAAATTGTTTAGACCTTTATATGTAGTGCCTGGATCTTTGATCCCTACATTTTGGCCTCTGTGCTTGATAGACTCGTGTCTACTGTGCTCTTGTTTCCTTGCACAGTAATTGGTTCTTTCTTGCTTAGTCCAAATTTTTTGTTCTAGATTGTGATCATTATCGATACTTTCCAGACTCCAGTCCGCCCCACTTAAGGATGTGGCTAGGACTTCCTGTTCATCCTTATTTGAGTCATCTGTGTCTGAGTTTGTTTCATGGATGATCTCCTCAAATATTGTTGATGCTCTTTTTCTTTTTGTTTGTATTGAGTCGTTGCAACATTTTTCTTTGACCATTAACTGCTGCTCTTTTACAGTAGTACTGTTTTTTCGAAGGCTGCATTGGGGTTTTGTTGTTATTGGCGACTGTTGTGATCCCTCCGCATTTCCCTCTTTGGCTTCAACTGATGGTTTTCGACAGTCAAAAAACGGGAAATTAATCAAGGCCTGGTTAGTAGGAGGCATGCGATTTCATAGTTGGTTTCTATTTTTCTCGCGCGTTTTTTCTGCCTTTTGGTTAGCGGTTGTTTGGTGTGCAGAATTTTTTCGCTATCCTGTTCATGCTGGCCTTCTTCTAACGTTTCATGGTTTGTACTATTCCGGACTCCTGAACTGTTTCCCGTAATATTTTCCTCTTCCTGATTATCGTCGTTTTTTTTTGTTGATGGTTCTTTATCTATTACCTGTTGCATTACAAATGTTATTGGGTCTACCATTCTCTTTTCCCGACTTGGTGTAGCTTCTTTATGTGCGTCTTTTTGCCAAGCAATAAGATCTTTTTCATTTGATATGCTATTGGCACCCAGATTTGCATACTTGCATTCACGTAAGATGTCTCTGAGTATTGACGGTAAGTCTTTTAACTTTTCCAGTATTGGGCTGCAAGTGCAGTTTGGAACCTGGATCCAGGGGCGGGATTGGTCTCGAAGAACTTCAGACAGATTTCCCAATGTATCCATTTTTTTGTTTATACTGGATATGTGTTCTGCTATTGTACCCATTAGATGGATTTGAATGTCAAGTTTGTCTGACTGCATGTTCAAGGTTTTAATTGAGGTTTCCAAGGTATCACCCAGTGCACTATGTAGTGCAATTATTGTTTCCAGGTTTTGGCTGAGACCGCTCATTCCTGCTTGGTTGCATGCATTTGCTTTATCAGTGTTTGACGTAGGTCTACTATATGCGAGTTCATCATGAGTCGCTGGCTTCCGATATTCCTCATGTTGTGTATACAAGGGACCTTTGTATGGTGACCCTTTTGCAATTGATGGGTCGTATGGCACTGACGTACTTGAAATGTCCTTGATTGTTGGTTCCTGACGGCGCTCACTGTCAGGACAATTTCTGTGTGGTGGGGTAGCCAGTGGTGAACGTATGGCGATTGTTAGTAAAGTAACTGACCTTGTCAAAACCCCCCTCTCCACGCTCCACTGCACACCTCTACACTCCACTCCAAAATCCTTTTCAACAGTGACTTCCTTTACTGCTGCTCACCACCTCTATTGTCACTGCCACTCAGACCCCTCCACCACTCCTCACCGTGTTTCACTGCTCACTCACAAGATGGTACAGCTCCTTTGCTCCTTAGCTGGTTAGCTGGACAAATTGCTGCCGGTGTTGCTATCTGTATTATTGCCCAGCCTCCGCTCTCAGCTCCTGGCTCTGATTCGTATGCCAGCTCCAAGCGCTTCCAATGCTTCAAGCGCTTCAATTTCCACTTCTGGCACTTTTCCACGGCCGGAGGAGTGTAGCACTGTGCCTCAGGGCACTTCAGGGCACCCTCCAGCCCTTCAAATATTCTGTTTTCACAGCCCACTCCCGGCCCGCACCTGACCCACACCTGACCTGCACCTGACCCGCTTCTGCTTTTTGGCAATGTGGTGCAGTGTGCCTTGTGGCACTTTCAGGGTTTCAGGAGCTTCAGGGGTTCAGGGGGCTTTTCGCGGGGCTTCAGGGCTTCAGTGCTCGCGGTGCTTCTGGCGCTTTTCTGGGGGCTTCAGGACTCTCTGCCCCCCCTTCGGCTTCTCCGGCACCTGTTCCGCACCCGGCTCTCAGCTCCCGCTTCTTTTGGTGCGATTTGGTGCGGTGCCGAAGCCTCAGGATGCAGGGAGCCTCAGGACACCAGAGCTCTGATGCTTAAAACGCCCGATTGCAATTCTCTCGTTCCAGTGCCTTTGCTCGTGCCTTCTTTCGTGATGCCTGCTTCACCGGCTCACCAACGCCACGTTCAGCTCTCTGCTCTCAGTTCGAATGCTCAACTGCTCAGCTCAGCTCCTGCCTCCCTGGCACACAGTAATGCAACGCAAAGCAAATCGCTGTATTACTCAAGAATTATGAAGCCACTCAGGGCCACGAAAGGTTTTTATTTTGCAACACTCTTGCACTCTGTTGCGTGGTGCAAGCATGACGCAAAGAGGATCGTAAATGTGCCCCTTATTTTTTTTTAAACTCTGCCACAAAGGAAATGGCAGCTTGGACAAATAGGATAGTAAATCTGCTCTGATGCAAACAGGCTGCATTTAAAATAGGCATTTGCTACAGACATGTTTATTTACCCAGCAAGTTGTATGTTATAATTGCCTGCAAAGATCCATATGAATTCTAGTCACAGATTTGTATTTTTCCAGTGGGTGGCATTAAGGAGCTACTTGCAAACACAAAGCATACGTTTAGAACCTTACTGTTTTGTTGTCAGTGTTTTGTTATTCTAAGTTTGCTACTTTGTTTTTTTAGCAGTTATAAAGACTTTAGTAAGTATTACATAAATGGTTATCTGACAGCTAAATATCCTTTGTTTTCTACATCCTGATTTGACCCACTGGATATCTCAATTAGATTATTATTTGCTGGTTCCTGGGTTGATAGATTTCTTTGAAGCTGTTTATTTAAGATTTTTCCTTGTACCTCCGTTGTTGCAGTTATTGACTTTGTTAACTTGGGGCCAATTTCACTTGTTTGCTTGCCTTGCTTTACATTACAAAATGATATACTTTGATGCTTTTCCAAGAGGATTTGGGAGTTTGACCAAAGATTGCACCCCTCTCTCTCTTTGCTGATTTTTCGCTTTAATTGATTTAAGCGTGAGTCCAGTCTTGGAGTCGAGTGGTTATTTGGTTGTACCTTGTGCGCCTCCTCAGTGGTGCTAGCATTGTAGCTTCCTTCAACATCACCAATGACCAGTAAAACACTTTCCCTTGGTGAGTGTATTTTTGTTTCTTTTGCTATTTGGGTTGACAATTTTGGTGTCATTGTGGTCCTTTGGAGCCGTGTGTTTGATGGACTCTCTTCCCTGGATTTTTCACTGGGACTGTCCGTTATCCACTCTATAACACTTGAGGAAATCTGATGTTTAATTTGTTCCTGAGCCGAGTCTTGGGCCAAGCCATGACTTCTATTTTCACTGTGCCCCGTGTGTACTTGGGCTAGTATTTGAAAAGTATGCTTGTTGTTTCCCTGGGGTATTTGTGTACAACCGCCTAATTCGTCTGTTCCTGTGCCCCTTGCTGTAGTAATGTTTACGCTAGGTGGTGACGATTGTTGGTCAGCTGACTGCGTAATTGCCTTGCTAGCGGTCATTGGCTTTTGTAATCTATTTGAGGTTGCTGGCATTGTAAAAATTGCTGTTACAGGATCTTTCAAGAATGTACATTTTCCATTTGACTTTATTGAACCGAAGATTGAGTAAGTTGGGGGTATTAGTGGGGGTATTAGTGTGGTGGTGGGGGGGTTGGCTGCAGTGTCTTAAGAGGGGCTTGGGAGTCCTTTCGTTTTGGATTTCCGTTTTATGGTCTGCGGGGGGTTCCTGCGTGTCCTCCCCGACCTCATTATGCCAGCAGACGTAATTCCAAGCTGACCCGAGCTTTTTGCTTCCCTTAGGAAACTTCACACTGGGTACACTGGGTACTCGGGAGGTGGCTTTCTGTGTGGTGGGGTAGCCAGTGGTGAACGTATGGCGATTGTTAGTAAAGTAACTGACCTTGTCAAAACCCCCCTCTCCACGCTCCACTGCACACCTCTACACTCCACTCCAAAATCCTTTTCAACAGTGACTTCCTTTACTGCTGCTCACCACCTCTATTGTCACTGCCACTCAGACCCCTCCACCACTCCTCACCGTGTTTCACTGCTCACTCACAAGATGGTACAGCTCCTTTGCTCCTTAGCTGGTTAGCTGGACAAATTGCTGCCGGTGTTGCTATCTGTATTATTGCCCAGCCTCCGCTCTCAGCTCCTGGCTCTGATTCGTATGCCAGCTCCAAGCGCTTCCAATGCTTCAAGCGCTTCAATTTCCACTTCTGGCACTTTTCCACGGCCGGAGGAGTGTAGCACTGTGCCTCAGGGCACTTCAGGGCACCCTCCAGCCCTTCAAATATTCTGTTTTCACAGCCCACTCCCGGCCCGCACCTGACCCACACCTGACCTGCACCTGACCCGCTTCTGCTTTTTGGCAATGTGGTGCAGTGTGCCTTGTGGCACTTTCAGGGTTTCAGGAGCTTCAGGGGTTCAGGGGGCTTTTCGCGGGGCTTCAGGGCTTCAGTGCTCGCGGTGCTTCTGGCGCTTTTCTGGGGGCTTCAGGACTCTCTGCCCCCCCTTCGGCTTCTCCGGCACCTGTTCCGCACCCGGCTCTCGGCTCCCGCTTCTTTTGGTGCGATGTGGTGCGGTGCCGAAGCCTCAGGATGCAGGGAGCCTCAGGACACCAGAGCTCTGATGCTTAAAACGCCCGATTGCAATTCTCTCGTTCCAGTGCCTTTGCTCGTGCCTTCTTTCGTGACGCCTGCTTCACCGGCTCACCAACGCCACGTTCAGCTCTCTGCTCTCAGCTCGAATGCTCAACTGCTCAGCTCAGCTCCTGCCTCCCTGGCACACAGTAATGCAACGCAAAGCAAATCGCTGTATTACTCAAGAATTATGAAGCCACTCAGGGCCACGAAAGGTTTTTATTTTGCAACACTCTTGCACTCTGTTGCGTGGTGCAAGCATGACGCAAAGAGGATCGTAAATGTGCCCCTTATTTTTTTTTAAACTCTGCCACAAAGGAAATGGCAGCTTGGACAAATAGGATAGTAAATCTGCTCTTATGCAAACAGGCTGCATTTAAAATAGGCATTTGCTACAGACATGTTTATTTACCCAGCAAGTTGTATGTTATAATTGCCTGCAAAGATCCATATGAATTCTAGTCACAGATTTGTATTTTTCCAGTGGGTGGCATTAAGGAGCTACTTGCAAACACAAAGCATACGTTTAGAACCTTACTGTTTTGTTGTCAGTGTTTTGTTATTCTAAGTTTGCTACTTTGTTTTTTTAGCAGTTATAAAGACTTTAGTAAGTATTACATAAATGGTTATCTGACATGCCTAACGTGAGTCAGTCAGTCAAGGTGATGTTTATTTAAACCACTTGGTCCTTAAACACATATCATAGACACCCATATACATTTTTATAATTGCATTACCTAAAACGACTATTTAATATATTTAAAGATTAATTTATTATATGAACACGTATAAAAATAAAGATACCTTAAAATATACCCCATCCTCATGTCTTCATCATACCGTCACACACTATTAACACAATCATCATAAATTACCTAAACTTTACATTCTAGTTACAAATAAAAACATTTTTTAGTAGCAATTATAAACCTCCCTATGGCGCATGCTATATCCAAGAATCTAATTTCATTTAAAAGTTCCATAGCTTGTACACAGTTTCTAATTCCATAGCTGAAAGGATTGGGCATAAAAACACTTTCCAATCAGTCAGTACTTTAAAGCAATCCAATAAAATGTGCAATGTATCGCATTTAGTACTTAAATCACATGTGCAATTCCCCTCATGATCAGTCATGGCTATTTTTAACTTTTCATTAATATAGCAGGGGTTAAATCTGACTCTCATCCTTAACACTTCTCTTCTTAAACTGCGATTGGGTAATGCATCCACATACCGGTATCCAAATTCCTTTCGTCATGAACTAGACATAAAATTAACTGATTTTTTTTACCCCCTAAGGTACTGTTTGTCATAATCTTGGGATAATTCGGTGCCTATTAACCGAATTTCACTCTTTGTAATCTCAATTTGTAAATCCTATGGGCATAACTTAAATTTCCATATCCCTACAAACTTTTACCAAAGTTTTCCTAAACTCGTTAGCCCATTTTAATTCACTTTGCTGTATTTCATTTTGGCACCACACAGCATGCATAGGGCTTATGCAAAGCGTATAAAACTCAAAAATTGCTTTCATATCTAATTTATTCAAATCATAGAAAACTCAAAACCTGTTCCCAAATAATAGAGTACCTTTAAAGTGACAACATGATTTTAATTGTTTCTGGACATGAAGGTGTTAAAGCTTCAACTAGTCCCCAGCCAGAAGAAGATGTTGACAAAAGGAGTGGTGATGACCCTTTAATTGATGCATTTATGTTGGGTCCAGCTGGAACTACAATTAAGAGAACTCCTTCTCCCAGTGCAGATTAATGCACATTTTAGTGGAGCTGGACAGATTCCAGAAACAGCTCAGTAACAACTTCCGGATCCAGGATCCAGATGGATCCCATGGATTTCCAGCACTGCTTCCATCCAATCATCTTCTATTTTATCCGTCTATCCACACTCTTACACACCTATTATTACTTCATTCATCAAGTCACTAGCTCACTCATTCATCCATCTAGGCATTCTCATCCACCTAATTATTGATGCATTCTCACATTTAACTGCTCACCCACCCCACACCTACCTCACCACACACACAAACTTACCAATGTGCAAAGGAGGATTTTCACCTAAATGCAAAGCCAGACTTTCTTACTTAGTCAGTATTTGATATTTTTGTGGTTCAGGGTGTCTTTTCTACCTGTTCATTCTCTTTATGTATTGCTGCTCAAGTGAGTGCATAAACAGCTCTACATTATTCCGTACTGTAGAATTGACTTTAGTTTTCTAATCCATTTGTGACATCGTATAGCAGTGGAGCTATCGATGACAAAATTACTCGAAATAGTTCATTTCTTTCTTCGGCGTGTGCTATATGTTTGTTTTCTTTCTCTAAAGAAATGCTACTATGTTTGATATTATATAGCCTTTATTATGTGCTTTACAATTTTAGATTTGGGGAACATGTGTCTTTAATTTTGAGTTTGTTTCGGGAATGAAAAATCGAATAGGTTAAAAAATAGAAGGATATCAAGACTAGACGTTGATTCAATAGAAGGTGTGTCTTTAACTGATCACTTTCTTTTTCATAGAACAGAAAATGGCACTATTTTAGAATGTTCTACAGAGATGGAAGAATTAAAATACCCTATCAGCGGAAATGCAGAGGAAGAAAAGCTTCAAATTAAAATAAAGGCATTTGAGGAGAAATTGACTGCTGAGGGTGGGACTCCTGAACCTACCCGGCGATACAGTGCAAGCCAGGCCTTAAAAGAAGAGCGAAAAGAGGTCAGATTCAGCAGGTATGATCTTGAATGTAGGCATATCCATGTTGAGCATTTGATGGGTCTATCAGTTACTTAAGGTCTTCTAATCAAAGAAAATCTAATGGGAATATTGTGCTAAATGAAATGATCAGTTGAAGCCTAATTTCAATAATTTGTCATATTGTTCCAAAACAATACATGTATTGATTCATAAGATGTGAGTTCTGATTTAGAGGTGCATATAGTTTCAGAGGTAACTGTCCACTGAGGTCAGGTGCAAAAACATCAATGGCGCCTCAGGCACATGTACATTTTCACAGGATAGTTGTTGCAGATATTCTGTTGCTGTATTCTAAGGGTCTTCTTATAACTACCCCTGTAATTCTGATGTTTCTCATCCTTGCCTAACCCTAATTGAGAGATCTACATTAATTCTGTAGATGGGATGTGTTTCATGGGCAAGACATTTTTTCAGAGAAAAGCCCCCTGTAATTTTTCATTTCCAAGAGTACCCTGTGGGTTCAGCTTTTATTCTGCTTCCCCCATCCCCTCCAGAATTCCTGGTGCTCTCAAATCGGTAAATCCCGAGAATGGAATACCATAACAAGGCACTCATAATGAGGCCCTAATTAGTACCATGTGGTCCCTTGAAAAAGGAGGATTTGCATTCCAGGTTTTAGGAACAAGACACAAAATGAACTTCACATTTGAAAGCAGAGTTGGGAAAGCCAGAAAATGTAAAGAGGAAGCCAAACCAAAATAGGAGTCTGGGGTGACTCTAAGAGCTAAAGCACGAGTTCTGGAATTAAAAGATTCAGCATGCATATCAAACAACATATATCATGAAAAAAAGGGTATAAATATATTTTCAAATGAAAAGACTGTATTTTTCAACATTTCCAAGAGTCTCAACTAGGTACCTGCTATTATAGCACTGCATTGAGTGACATTTATTGAAAGTAAAACATTTTAAACATGAAGCATTCAAGAATACCCGCAACCCCTGACGATGTTGCCACGAGGTCCCCACAATGTGCCTGTTTGTCATGTTCTCTGCATATGGACTATATTGCTCTTACATGTGAAGGAATATTATTTTATTTTGACCATATATAAGTGAGCTTTTTAAGATGCTGCGGTTCACAAACTGAATTACTCCAATTTATTGGCAAATTAGTTGGTTAAAGAGCAAGAAACATAGTTAAATAAAGTGACATGCACTGGATCACACAATTTGGTCATGTGGGGAAGCCAGAATTTGAGTCCAGGTGTCCTGGTTGGACATTGTGCATTTTATTCTATTCAAGAATAGTCTTAAAGAAATCATGAATCACTAATCACCACTTCTCTTAGCAGAGCTCTTGCAGAAGGAGTATAAACAAACTTGGATTTAAAAAAGAATGCACATACAAACTACGCCCCAGGCAGCCCACCAACATGCACCTCATGTGCAGAGATCAATACCCACAATCATTCAATCTCTGGTATACTGTGGGGAAGTAAGGGTGTGGGGTCTGCTGCAGCCCCCCCCCCCATAATAACCATGCTGGAGTACAGAAGATGAATGAGCAATAAAGATGCCTTCAACTTTGATTTTTATCTTGTCATATTTGACTGCAAAGTTATAGGTTTTTGTAAAGTGAACTACCTGACCATCTTGCGGGGGGAACAAGGAGTTTGATAAGAAACGCTGTAGGATTTCAGTTTTTTTCTAACACATAACAACATTTAAAGGCCTGTAAATTAACTGTACATATATTTTAAAATACATCAGTACTCAGGAAAGCACAAATGAAGCACAGTTTTCGTCATGCTGAATCGTGATGGAAACAAAGATTTTAATAAGATCATTTAAAGACCCTTTTTTTTGTTTAGTGAAATGCCAATGATAAATGTTTGCTAAAAAAACGATTTTCATGCATTATTGTTTGTGCATTATATAGTTTTATCAGAAAACCTGCATGTCAGTTTTAATTTGGTGTTCATTTCAATAGAAAATGTGCTTGTCTGTAAATTACAGTGCAGTACCACAACATGCTTCAATAATGTACCTGAAACTGTGTGCTTTAAAATGCACCACTGGCTACATACCACACCCATACCAATCTCCTGCTGAATGGGCTTGACAAATGTGCTATACTTGTTAATTGAGAGATGCTTGAATTGTTCACAATCCCTATGACTTTAGTGGTATAACATTAATGGCAGCATCCCCTCTCTGAAGATTGTTCCAGCACCGCTGGATATTGGTATTGAACCATAACAACCTCCCATCTTCAGAGTTGTTGAGCATCAAGTGATCTTGGAGGTTTTTCTGGGTTTAGTAGAACAATTCCGCCATTGGTAAGGAGAATATGTAAAGAGTCTCTGAGTCGAATATGAAAAGAGATTAAGTAGAAAAGGTGAATTCACAATAGACCATCTAAATATGTGGATCAACAAGCACAGATTGAGACAGATGGTAGTAACACATTTAGGTTGAGCCTAACGGCCGCGCTCAGGCTCTGCTCGCTCTGTGAGGCATGCTGTAATAGAGTATGCAGTGGAAGCCCCGCCCATATTTGCCATTGGCTTGTGTCATTGTCCTTCTTAAATGCTGGCTTCCCATTGGTAAATAGGCTTGGTAGTCCCTCGTTGGTACCGCCTTGTCGGCATTTGTTACTGCCCATAAGGACTGGATCTTTTACTTGGCTTGTTACATGGTCTGTATTATAAGTGGGTGAGCACAATTTTGTTTATTGACACTGATTGAGACAATGGTGGCTGTTTTTTATTTGTATGTGCATACTGAGCGCAGCGCCTTCTTTAGGGACACTGTGCTCAGTTTTAAATGTTATTTTTAAAACTTTATGTTGAGTGCGGCACCCGCTTCATGGACACCACGCTCTGTTTTCTTAAACTTTAATACTGAGCGCCGCGCCCGCTTCAGAAACACTGTGCTCGGTTTCATTTTTTTGAAAACTTTAATAATGAGTGTGGTGACCGCTTCAGGCACACCGTGCTCTTTCTTATTTTTATTTTTTTTACTTAAATAATGAGCACGGCGCCTGCTTCCCGGACACCGCGCTCTGCAATGCAATCAGTACTGTTTTTGCGGGACTTTGGACTGTGGTATTGTAACTGACAATGCCTTTTAATTTTTTATAAAAGGCATTGCCATTTACAGTGCCCGAAGGCTCGCGCTTGCGAGACCTATTGCATTGTAAATGCTTGTTAGAGAATGGTGTTGAGCCCGCTGGTCTCATATTACTTAAACTAACATCCCTGAAAACAGTTGCGTATGCAATGTTAGAGGAAAGTATTTAAACCATACCAAATCACCTCATGGAAGATGCTTTAGGGGCCCCATGAGATGATCTTGCTATTAAAAAAAGCCCACAAAGAGTCGCAAATTTCAACATGCTTAATTAATATTCATTAGGCAGGTCACAGCAGTGACTTGCCATAAGCTTATGACGCAAGGCAGGAGTTACTTCATGACATATATATTGTGAATGAAATTTCCCGTTACGACTTATTGGAAAATGGGAATTTCCTAACTTATTGTGGGTACATTGTGCATGTTCAAACATAGAGAAAAAAAATAAGACAACTTATGAAAATGGTGTTGGAGTGGGATCGAGCGATCCTGGCGACATAACTTATCCACCCTTTCACTTCATTTCCCTTGACTTGACCCAAACTCCAAAACATAGTAATCTTATTCACATTTTTTTAATTTCTCTGTGCCTGGGGGATTTGGCTAGAAAGTAACCAGCTCAAACTTTTTCAACAACAGTTTGAATGCTGCAGAACTCTTTCTGCGAATCTAAAATAAAATCTTTTTTGTTGTTGTGCCTAGTCAGCCAAAGTTAGGCTCAAAGGTTCAATGTCATAGAAATGCAAAATGTCACAAAAACGCAAGAAAAAATGGAAGACTATAAACACAAGAACATTTCTCATTCACCAAATACTGCATGTAGAAGCTGAAAATTTAACATTCATACATTTGTATTTCACACTAAGTGCCTAAAACGGTTCCTGATGTGGGGCTTGTATTGTACATATAGGCACTGATGTGCAAAGGTGAGGTCAGAGTGCCGTAGGTGTCTTTTGCATACCAACTTCTTTGTGACTCTAATTTGATTTTGCACTACAAATGATGGATCGGTTGCAGCACAAAATACCCACTTAGGAGCCTTTTTCAGATGTTGGTGGGAAGTGTACATTAAACAAGAAAAGAGTGTTCTATGGTTTACAAAAAAGACCACAAAAGGAGCGAAAAGAAACTAGCCTCACTTAGGATAGTTAGGAAAGCCCTCACTCACCAACCTGGTGGTGACATGCTTCATCATTGGGCCCCACTAAAGAGGCAGAGTGCCTCTTTAGTGTGCTTCGACGCCAGGTCTACTGCGGAGCGGGGTTTTTTGTGAGTTCAGGCGTGCATTGAAATTAAATGAAATTAAATGGTGGTGAGGGATTAAAAAATGTCTTCAGTGTATCCCAAAAATATTTATTTAATGATCACTAGGACATAAGTAAAAACATTAGAGGAGGAAATTAGTCCACAATTAGTTGTGTGGTTATTTCCAAGAATATCTACTGTCAGTCAACATGTTTCTGCCTTGAAACGGTGTAATTTTACCAAGCATTCATCAGGACTATAGAAGTGTACTAAACCCTGGCGGTATGAGCGCGCTAAGGCCCACCCTAACCTAGGGACGTGAATAGTGAAAAAAGGAAGTGACAAAAAAGTGCAAGAAGGAAGAGGGATCTCCTTCTAGTTACTCCTGGTTTAGGAGGCTTACCAAATTTGGTTTCTGCACTTGTTAGGTGTATTCAAAGTACACCATGGGTCTCGGGAGGGGGGTGGTAGCGTAATTGGCACAGCGCCCTCGACGCCAGGCACCCTCAGTATACCTGCTGCACCCTCGACCGGACCCCGAAGATGGTGGAAAGTGTACTCCATTGCAACAACTTTCCACCAACCTGAAAAGCCTCCCTCCTCATTTAGAGTTTGGCAGACCTTCAGTGTGAGACTACTCCACCTTTCTATATACACCTCCGACAGCCCAATGGAGCAAGGGTCATTGGAGGCTTGGCCATTTGTATGTCACTCCTATTTAAAGTGGGCAGACCCATGGCCTGTTTTCACTGCTCTTCACTACAATGAAAAACAGGCAGTGGAAACATTTAACGGTCCACTGTTGAGGAGAGTTCATTATTTTTTTAATAAAAAAAATAAATATATTTTCGAAAATAAAAAGAAAGTTGTGAGATTGACAAATGATTCTGTCATATTGACGGAGCCGTCCATCAAACCTACAAGGCATTTCTAGTATCCGCTGTGACGACGGTTCCTGGAAATGCAAGAGATGTCTTCAGGGGCAGTAGACATCTCTAAATATGCCTAACAGAGTACCCTAACATTGGGGGGAGTAAAGTACTGTGCTCTGCCATGCCAACAGTAATTACTTCATCCCCAAAGATTTAAATCAGTCCCTATGCATGGGGAAGGCTTGTTTCTGACTACTTGTGAATGCCAACTTTTGTAGAGATGCAAGTGGCAGTGAATGGCTGCAAAAACAGGCATGGAAGCTTATGAGCAGCAATAGACCTTTTGACTTGCATTGTTATCCACTAAACGTTGAATTTTGTTTTTAAAAGCAGCCCAATTACCTAATGGAGACTTTACTACAGCAAAAAGTAATCGAACCGACGCTCTTGACATCCTGTGTTGAATGCTTATTTTTTCTGCAAGTATAGTATGGAAGTGCTTTTTCCATCCACTCAAACTATTAAATAGATAATGGTTATTTAACATAGCCTAAGGACTATTTCAATCACAAGGCAATTTTGGGCTGCTGCCAAGGACATCACACACACTTGATATTCCATTGCCACTTGTAGAGGTGGCAAAGTGTCACTTCACCTACAATGCAGAAAATCCCACGACAAGCCTTACCTACCAACAGTCTGTCCCTGTTGCAAGGCATTTTGTGGCTTACGCAGAATATGGAGGTGCTTGGAGTCTGCCCATCGCTTACTACTGGTTAGCTTTCCTTATCACTCTCATTTTTGCCTGCTTCTTGCTCTTGTCCCAGCATGTGAATATTGTGTTTGCCCCTCCCATGGAGCATTGTTTTCACTGTTTCTCCTTCTTGCACTTAACCTATGTCAATTTGTAATTGGCACAGTTTCCCAGTTTCTGACAGAGAAATGCCATGGTTCCTGAGGGTAAGTTCTAGCCTATAGAGAGCAATATATTGACAATGGTACAAGAGTTTATGGCTCTTGGTACGCATTTGTTGCTAATACATGCAAACATCATAAATTCGATTATTTCATTGCAAAGATGTAAGAAAATGAGTTGCTACTGTGGCTTAACTCTAAGGGGCCGATTACGATGTCAGTCCGAAAGCCTCCAACTGCTAGTCAGATGTTTTCCGACCGCAGTCTATACTTTCCGACCGACACAGTCGGTTTCCGGTCCGACCACTGAATTACGATGTTGGTGGTCGGCACGTAAACCGGTCGGTCATTCCGACGCAGTTCTGACTGGCTCTCGGAGTCTTCCGGGTGGTCGGAACCGCACCATAATACCCTATGGATGGTGTTTCCGCCTTCAGGATTACGGTGTCGGTTTCCCACAGCCTTCCTGTGCCAGCCTTTCCAACATGGAAAGGCTGTCAGACAGCAACTGTAGGGGCCCTAGCTGGGCTCCCTTGCTCCCGTGGCCTACAGTTGGTTGCCGAGGAGGTACCTAGGTTGCCCTCCTGTAAATTCATGCAGTGTGTGGCAGGCACCATGGGGTGCCTGCCACAGGGTGTAGGCTTTTACACTCACTTCCATTTCTTTATGGAAGGCTTTATTACGGCCGGTTTAGGGCTGTAACTCAAGCTCTCATAGAGAAATGTGAGTATCTGACTGAACAGTGTTCGGTCGCATCGTAATCAGCTGATCAACACCGCTGACAGGAAGTTGGTCGGTGCAGAGATGGAGGCGTTGTCGGTCAGAGGCAATTCCGACCGACATTGTAATTAGCCCCTAATTATTCACGTAGGATAAATACATGACGTTTGTGTAAATTTCATGCCAAATATGGGGAAAATGATGGCCATTTAATTTGTATCTCTTCTGAAAAAGTTGATACGTCTTATGGAAGCACTTTATGATCTACATGGAGGCTGGTTCATTCAGTATTCACAGCAGTAAACAAAGAGCAGATGTAAAGAAAACGATACTCATGAACATGTGTTGGCTTTCATTACTGGGCTCAAATTAAGGCCCATGGAATAATTTCATGACAGAGCTGGTCTAATGGCTCATACTTGGGCAAGATTTATGTGTAATTGTCAGTCTAGGTTTTCAAAGCACATATTAGCCTTTCACTGAACATACAAAGTCTATCAATGATATTGAATAATACATAGAGTACACAACACAATATATCTGAAGACATTTTTGTTAGCATGGGGTAGGGCCAGTCGAAACACATACTCTGGAGGGTTTCTGCTAGAATTCCACTCTCTGGGGCCACAACCACCAGATTTGGGTGAGATTGGCCAGAGAGTTACCCATATAGATAAGGTGAAGTACTTGTGGCCCTTGGAATGTGGAAACTCATAGTAGGCTGCATAAATTTTTTAAACCTCTGCAGCCACGAGACTGGACACTGGCAAGATGATAATGCCAGCAACTCACCCGTTCACCCAACCACTGGAAGTGAGAGGCCTGGCCCATTTGGAAGGAATCCACATAGAAGAGGTCTTCTGGAGCATCTGATGAGAGATGATAGATGGCAGAGAGGATGAGAGAAATTAACTGGAGCTCCAGCTAAAGCCCTAATGGTTCTGCATGAATTTCCAGGAGGTGGAGATTCAAAGGGCTGGCAAGACCTGTGGCTCTAGTCCAATCCCATAAATAACCTTGTTTGGGACCTCATTGAGTCAAATGGTGTTGTGCCACTGGTTTAGTACAACTAGCCTGATCCATCATTTCATATTGAGAGCAGGCTTACTGCACAATGCTACCTAAGAAAAACAAAGGAAGAAGCAAGAGAGATAAAAAAACAAGTGGTGTCACGTTGAAAGTGAAATGGAAAATTAGAAGAAACAGAGATGTGGTCCATTGAAAAGGGGAGTCTGATTTTAGCTGCCCTCTGCGAGTTACAAAACACCATGACTGCCATTGAGAAAAAGGTCTCCTTGATGAATTACCAAACTGGGAGTCATGGGCCATCTCTGATAAGGAGGAACGTCTAAAAGGAGATAACGCAACTATATTTGTCCTAAAGAGGTCTGTAGGGGAACTTCAGGTGCCAGATAAATCTCTACAGGACTTTAAATCCTGCTCATCTCAGTCACAATACATTTAATAAGACACCCTGAATTCCTAGAGTACCCAAGAAGGGCAGCCAAGGTCCAGGTTAGCTGAAATTGAGTTTATAGAAATGAGGGCTGTGCAAAAAATACAATTACCAGGCATCCTTTACAATGCAGATGCCTTTACCATGCATTTTTTTTACCGCATATATGTCTTACCATGCATGCCCTTATGATGCAAGGCAAGTTAAGTTAAGGTAGTCTTATAAATTTACCCCTACCCTTTATATATGTGAGTGTGCTTAGTTTTAATTGTTTTCATTTTTTTAATCCCCCACTTTTTTTTTAATTACTTTCCTCTATTTGTGGGTAAAAAACCTTTTTAACTTACCTTTGGGATCCTACCCCTACCCACTCTTAAACCCTAAAAATAGACGTACATATAAACACACACGGACAAACACGCATATATATATATATATATATATATATATATATATATATATATATATATATATATATATATATATATATATATATATATATATATATATATATATATATATATATATATATATAATCCAATTGCCTCAGCTTTCCAGGGTGCACTCCACAGCACGTTCCCTCGACGGTCTTTATAGATAGAAGCGCATTTCAGCCAATGCAGGAGAACGCCTCTGAGGAAGTGGTACTTGGGCCACAGAAACGCGTCAGGCGAATATAATTACCCGGATGATGGCGAGAAATGCTAAAGACCGTCGAGGGAACGTGCTGTGGAGTGCACCCTGGAAAGCTGAGGCAATTGGATTATAAAAATTTGACACGGGGGCCTTCCCGTGCAGGATGCACCGGCTCAGACAAGCGAGCGGCCAAGGCAGAGGAACCTTTCCAATCTGTCAGCACAGCGCGTTGCATGTTAAATGACTCGCTTTCACGAATCGGATCCTACTAAGGAAAATGACATTATCTCCAAATATCTGCATTAGCTGAAAAGAAAAAACATTTTTGCGCAAAGGACTACTAAGACCAGCATGCAGTGTGGATCAATTAAGAAACTAAGCCGGTCCCACATATGGTAATCAGTAAATGAGCATGCGTGATAGAAGCGCATTTCAGCCAATGCAGGAGAACGCCTCTGAGGAAGTGGTACTTGGGCCACAGAAACGCGTCAGGCGAATATAATTACCCGGATGATGGCGAGAAATGCTAAAGACCGTCGAGGGAACGTGCTGTGGAGTGCACCCTGGAAAGCTGAGGCAATTGGATTATAAAAATTTGACACGGGGGCCTTCCCGTGCAGGATGCACCGGCTCAGACAAGCGAGCGGCCAAGGCAGAGGAACCTTTCCAATCTGTCAGCACAGCGCGTTGCATGTTAAATGACTCGCTTTCACGAATCGGATCCTACTAAGGAAAATGACATTATCTCCAAATATCTGCATTAGCTGAAAAGAAAAAACATTTTTGCGCAAAGGACTACTAAGACCAGCATGCAGTGTGGATCAATTAAGAAACTAAGCCGGTCCCACATATGGTAATCAGTAAATGAGCATGCGTGATAGAAGCGCATTTCAGCCAATGCAGGAGAACGCCTCTGAGGAAGTGGTACTTGGGCCACAGAAACGCGTCAGGCGAATATAATTACCCGGATGATGGCGAGAAATGCTAAAGACCGTCGAGGGAACGTGCTGTGGAGTGCACCCTGGAAAGCTGAGGCAATTGGATTATAAAAATTTGACACGGGGGCCTTCCCGTGCAGGATGCACCGGCTCAGACAAGCGAGCGGCCAAGGCAGAGGAACCTTTCCAATCTGTCAGCACAGCGCGTTGCATGTTAAATGACTCGCTTTCACGAATCGGATCCTACTAAGGAAAATGACATTATCTCCAAATATCTGCATTAGCTGAAAAGAAAAAACATTTTTGCGCAAAGGACTACTAAGACCAGCATGCAGTGTGGATCAATTAAGAAACTAAGCCGGTCCCACATATGGTAATCAGTAAATGAGCATGCGTGATAGAAGCGCATTTCAGCCAATGCAGGAGAACGCCTCTGAGGAAGTGGTACTTGGGCCACAGAAACGCGTCAGGCGAATATAATTACCCGGATGATGGCGAGAAATGCTAAAGACCGTCGAGGGAACGTGCTGTGGAGTGCACCCTGGAAAGCTGAGGCAATTGGATTATAATAATATATATATATATATATATATATATATATATATATATATATATATCCAAACACACAGGTTGCCCTCTTGAGAGAAGCCACGAGGCGGTTGAAATATTTCCTCATTTATTAACAGGCAGCTGCATACAGGTGAACACAGGAAAGCACACCACCAAAGTTCCTAGCGCCAGACCGGTTTCGGGATTGAACCCTTTCTCAATGGCGTTCTGTTTGTAAATGCCGGTTTTTCAATGTGCACTTAATTTCAAAAGTACCTGCCTTAGTGGGCGTGGCTGAATTAACAGCCTCCTGGGTCTTGTAGTGCCACAACGTTTTTTCTCCAGTGAGTCCGTATTTACAGCAGAAAATAAAAATAAAAAACAACTTGAAGCCCATGTGGGTTGGGTGTTGAATCCTGCTTGGACGCCTGATGTCCTTATCAGCTGTCTGGAGGCACGCACCTCCCTGAGGTAATGACACCATGTGGCATCATTGCAGGTCCGCAGCGCGGCAGGCTTCTCACACGGCTGGGCGCAGCCGTTTAATATCCAAACACACAGGTTGCCCTCTTGAGAGAAGCCACGAGGCGGGTGAAATATTTCCTCATTTATTAACAGGCAGCTGCATACAGGTGAACACAGGAAAGCACACCACCAAAGTTCCTAGCGCCAGACCGGTTTCGGGATTGAACCCTTTCTCAATGGCGTTCTGTTTGTAAATGCCGGTTTTTCTTTGTGCACTTAATTTCAAAAGTACCTGCCTTAGTGGGCGTGGCTGAATTAACAGCCTCCTGGGTCTTGTAGTGCCACAACGTTTTTTCTCCAGTGAGTCCGTATTTACAGCAGAAAATAAAAATAAAAAACAACTTGAAGCCCATGTGGGTTGGGTGTTGAATCCTGCTTGGACGCCTGATGTCCTTATCAGCTGTCTGGAGGCACGCACCTCCCTGAGGTAATGACACCATGTGGCATCATTGCAGGTCCGCAGCGCGGCAGGCTTCTCACACGGCTGGGCGCAGCCGTTTAATATCCAAACACACAGGTTGCCCTCTTGAGAGAAGCCACGAGGCGGGTGAAATATTTCCTCATTTATTAACAGGCAGCTGCATACAGGTGAACACAGGAAAGCACACCACCAAAGTTCCTAGCGCCAGACCGGTTTCGGGATTGAACCCTTTCTCAATGGCGTTCTGTTTGTAAATGCCGGTTTTTCTTTGTGCACTTAATTTCAAAAGTACCTGCCTTAGTGGGCGTGGCTGAATTAACAGCCTCCTGGGTCTTGTAGTGCCACAACGTTTTTTCTCCAGTGAGTCCGTATTTACAGCAGAAAATAAAAATAAAAAACAACTTGAAGCCCATGTGGGTTGGGTGTTGAATCCTGCTTGGACGCCTGATGTCCTTATCAGCTGTCTGGAGGCACGCACCTCCCTGAGGTAATGACACCATGTGGCATCATTGCAGGTCCGCAGCGCGGCAGGCTTCTCACACGGCTGGGCGCAGCCATTTAATATCCAAACACACAGGTTGCCCTCTTGAGAGAAGCCACGAGGCGGGTGAAATATTTCCTCATTTATTAACAGGCAGCTGCATACAGGTGAACACAGGAAAGCACACCACCAAAGTTCCTAGCGCCAGACCGGTTTCGGGATTGAACCCTTTCTCAATGGCGTTCTGTTTGTAAATGCCGGTTTTTCTTTGTGCACTTAATTTCAAAAGTACCTGCCTTAGTGGGCGTGGCTGAATTAACAGCCTCCTGGGTCTTGTAGTGCCACAACGTTTTTTCTCCAGTGAGTCCGTATTTACAGCAGAAAATAAAAATAAAAAACAACTTGAAGCCCATGTGGGATGGGTGTTAAATCCTGCTTGGACGCCTGATGTCCTTATCAGCTGTCTGGAGGCACGCACCTCCCTGAGGTAATGACACCATGTGGCATCATTGCAGGTCCGCAGCGCGGCAGGCTTCTCACACGGCTGGGCGCAGCCGTTTAATATCCAAACACACAGGTTGCCCTCTTGAGAGAAGCCACGAGGCGGGTGAAATATTTCCTCATTTATTAACAGGCAGCTGCATACAGGTGAACACAGGAAAGCACACCACCAAAGTTCCTAGCGCCAGACCGGTTTCGGGATTGAACCCTTTCTCAATGGCGTTCTGTTTGTAAATGCCGGTTTTTCTTTGTGCACTTAATTTCAAAAGTACCTGCCTTAGTGGGCGTGGCTGAATTAACAGCCTCCTGGGTCTTGTAGTGCCACAACGTTTTTTCTCCAGTGAGTCCGTATTTACAGCAGAAAATAAAAATAAAAAACAACTTGAAGCCCATGTGGGTTGGGTGTTGAATCCTGCTTGGACGCCTGATGTCCTTATCAGCTGTCTGGAGGCACGCACCTCCCTGAGGTAATGACACCATGTGGCATCATTGCAGGTCCGCAGCGCGGCAGGCTTCTCACACGGCTGGGCGCAGCCGTTTAATATCCAAACACACAGGTTGCCCTCTTATTTTTTCAAGTTGTTTTTTATTTTTATTTTCTGCTGTAAATACGGACTCACTGGAGAAAAAACGTTGTGGCACTACAAGACCCAGGAGGCTGTTAATTCAGCCACGCCCACTAAGGCAGGTACTTTTGAAATTAAGTGCACAAAGAAAAACCGGCATTTACAAACAGAACGCCATTGAGAAAGGGTTCAATCCCGAAACCGGTCTGGCGCTAGGAACTTTGGTGGTGTGCTTTCCTGTGTTCACCTGTATGCAGCTGCCTGTTAATAAATGAGGAAATATTTCACCCGCCTCGTGGCTTCTCTCAAGAGGGCAACCTGTGTGTTTGGATATATATATATATATATATATATATATATATATATATATATTACCTACTGGCGGTCGCCAGTAGGTATATATAGTTAGGATTTTTTCTCTATGGGATTTTTGAAAATTCTATGTCTAATAACTTTGGCGTTTGTGGACGGAATTGGCTGAAATTTTCAGGAAAATGGCACATTTTGTTTCTGAGCAGCCCCTTAAAATTTGGGGGGGTTCGTCAAGGGGGGGCCGAGAAAAAAGGGGGGTCCCAAAACGTGTTTTTAACATTGAGTTTCCCATAGGGCGGTTGGCCTCACTTTTAGCCCGAACGGCTGAATGGATTTGCACGAAACTTGGCAAAATTGTAGGGACTGGTAGCCCGATGTGCCTTTGCTAGGTCTCAATATATGTGCTTCAGTGGATTTTGAGAAATTAACGTTCAAAAAAAGATATATATCTGTAACAGCGGACCGGGCAGCGCTCCGGTTCGCGGACTTTTCGCGGTACGGAGCTTTGTGAAGCGAAGCTGATTGGTTCTCCGGCGTCTGTGAACATTCCAAACAGTCCGTAGCGGCCGCCATCTTGTCTCTCGGTAGGATCGAGAGACAAGAGGAGGCCAAAGCGAAGGGGCAAATGACCATAAGGGGGCATAGTAGATCCTCGCTGACCCCCTAGGTTTGATGTGGAGGTTTTAAAAGGGCCCCGCGGGGCAAAAAAAAAAAATAATAATAATAATCGAACGGCTGAATGGATTTGCACGAAACTTGGCAAAATATTAGGGACTGGTAGCCCGATGTGCCTTTGCTAGGTCTCAATATATGTGCTCCAGTGGATTTTGAGAAATTAACGTTCAAAAAAAGATATATATCTGTAACAGCGCTCCGCTTTGTGTACTTTTCGCGTTACGGAGCTTTGCGAAGCTGATTGGTTCTCCGGCGTTTGTAAACATTCCAAACAGTCCGTTGCGGCCGCCATCTTGTCTCTCGGTAGGATCGAGAGACAAGAGGAGGCCAAAGCGAAGGGGCAAATGACCATAAGGGGGCATAGTAGATCCTTCCTGACCTCTTAGGTTTGATGTACCATTTTGCCAAGTTTGGTGTAATTCCGTTCAGCCATTCAGGCTGTAGACGTATGTAAATGTCCTATGGAAAATTGCATGGGGAAAACACATTTGAAAGTGTTGAAATTTAGAACCAATTAAAATGTTACTTTGGTTTTGTATTTGTGTGTGATGAAAGTTAATTGGTTATGTATATATCTCAAATGAGAGGAAACCACAGCCATTTTGTGATACTACTGTCTGAGGTACATTTGTGAGGAATTTTTGGTGGTGAATTTCTGGTGTTTGATTTACACAGTACTAACACTTCTCCTACTTTTAAAAAGGTGAGTTGTTAATTTGTAAGGGGAACTATGTTGTACACTTGAAGATAATTTGAAAAATGTTTTCTGTTATTTATTTGCAGTCCTTCTGTTATACTAAATACTTGATAAAGTTAGTTTTATATTATGTACTACTAAAAACGATAAATGAAAGTGATTATTTTTTTCTGCAATTTACAGCAAGCAATTTCAAAATAAAATGGCTCACAATGAAGAGACCGTGGCAATTTCTTTTGAATTGTCCACTACATTGATTGAAATTGACAGCACCAATAATGAAATATTGTCACAAGGAGGAGATGACTTGAATGATTCCACTACATTGATTGAAATTGACAGCACCAATAATGAAATATTGTCACAAGGAGGAGATGACTTGAATGATTTTTTGGATCAATCTGTTGATGGCGAATTTATCGAATGTTTGGAGACCATAGAGTTACAAGAATCATCATTGCAGACTTTTAATGAGGAGATTCCAGATGAGATGATTGAAGAGGAAATTACTGATGAGGACATGTTACTAGTTCTTTCAAATTTAGAAAATTCAGAAGAATAAATTTATATTTAGAAATCAAAAATTGTTTGAGACATTATTCATTTTTATTTTTAATTTATGAGGTTGTAGCGAAGTGATTGTAGTATAAAATGAGACTTATAGTATAGAGTGCAACATTTTTATGTTACATGGTAAGTTTACTCATATTTACTTCCCTTCTCCCACTATATTATCTCCAATGTGTATTTGACATCTCTTCTTCATCTCCGGCCTCCTTTCTCTCACTGTGTGTCTCTGATGCATCTTATCGCTGCTATTTTGTGTAATTACAGAAGAGAGTAAAATAAAATAGTTCAGAACGTGAAAAGGGGGCAAAGTAGAGTACCCCTCACCCCCTAGGCCTTCTCAGGCGGTCCCAAAAGGATCAGTTTCTGCTTTCCTGAGAGATTATGGTATGAGTTCCATATACCACAATAATTTGCATTACAACATGCAAGATATATATCTCCTATTACCAACTTTTGGAGATATTCGCGCTAAGCGCGAATATCTCCAAAAACTAACACCTGCCCTGAGCAGTTCTTAGCCATGTTATCCAATGGGAGGTGGATAACATGGCTAAGAGCATTAGCTCGGTAATGCATGAATATCGCTGAGTTTTCAGCGATATTAATGCATTGCGGTCGTTTTTTATTGCATTTGCGATAAACCTTGATAATAGCAAGGTTTATCTTCGATAATTTCTGACGATGCTTAGCGGTAAAAAATTCGTTGCTAAGCATCGTTAGCGATAAATATCGCTTAACTTTGGTAATATGCACCAACGTCTGTTAACGTTCGATTCGAAGGAAATGAGGAAGTGTTGAAAAACATTGTTTGCGCCATCTTGCCTTTTTTGAAATGCCACACTTTTGTCGTGCACGGCAGCCATTTTAGATGCCTTGACCAGACCCACTCTCTGCACGCTGTCGATTCGTAGCATGGCTCCCCACCCTCGCAAGCATCTTCCCCAGGCACTGGTCACCCCCGCTCTCTGTGTTATGCATGGGCAATAAACCTCTCCCCATCTGCGCTGCTCTTCCCTGAGAATCACACTCTGTGCCCGCCCAAAACCTCCCTTTCGCCCTATTCACTACCGCACCCTCTGACACTCCTCTTCCTCTGTGTCCGATTGTCCAGGCTATCAGCTAGCCCTGCAGATGTAGTTTATGGCCCCAGCTGTAAAGAATCACCCCTCTTCAAAGGAGTTATAGTAGATCAAGGCTCACACCCGATGAGATCCGTCACACCACACGTGTTCCTACTATCTGAAAACCATCCTGTATTGTGATTGGGGAGGGGACCGAGCCTGAAGCGGAAGATTCCAGGGATGACTCTTTGTACATCAAAGTTTTTACATTTATGTGTCACATTAAAAATATATAGCACTCCAACAAAGTAGTAGGATTATAAAACTTTAATAACTTATAAATATTTACAACAAAACGAAAACAGTAAAAACATTTAAACAACGAAGAGACCGTGGCAATTTCTTTTGAATTATCCAATACATTTATTGAAATTGACAGCACCAATAATGAAATTTTCTCACAAGGAGGAGATGACTTGAATGATTTTTTTGATCAATCTCTTGATGGCGAATTTATCGAATGTTTGGAGACCATAGAGTTACAAGAATCATCATTGCAGACTTTTCATGAGGAAATTCCTGATGAGGACATGTTACTAGTTCTTTCAAATTATGAAAATTCAGAAGATGTTGCCTGGGGGTGGGTCGTCAGTAGCAGTCTGTTGTGCGAATAGTTCCAAGGCAGCAGAACGCGCTGAAATCTAGATGGCACAAAGGTGATGTCTAGTAAGTTGCCGCCCAGCAAATAACGGCGTGGGGCGCCGCGGGGGTGAGTGAGTCCAGTAGGCACCACAGGTATTCTTACCGGCATTGCAGAATTACTGCTGGGGACAATGCCTGTGCTGTAGCAGGGTCACAGCAGAAACAAAAAGGATTCTGTTGAAGATGTTGTTGGTTTTCAATTTGAAAACAGTTCTGGTGTCAACTGCTATGCTAATGTAGTGGTTAATGTTTTATTTTTTCTCGAAAATGTAAAAGAGGGGGAGGCAGTCCAAAGTTCTGGTAAAAGGGCAAAGGAAAGGATCGGTGGTTTGAACTATCAGTCAAAAAGGGGAGGGGGTGCAACAATTTTTCCTACCGGGTCACAGTGTGCTTTCACCGGAACTGAGGTTTGCAGGATTCTAGTAATTCAAAGTGAGGCTGGCGCCAGCATGGGAGCGCCGACGTCCCGCGGATACAGTTTCGTCACTCCACGGGCGATCATGGCAGTCATTCCCCATCGGGGGTGTCTGCGGGGGTCGGAGACTCCCGCGGCTCCTCTAGAATCTTCAAGGTCGTGGAGGACTACTGTGGTGGAGTCAACCAGTGACCGGGCCATTTCTTTATGCTGGGCCCGCTCTTGCCACGTCGATCGCCATTTTGAGAGTTCGGTAGCTACTGGCGATCGCGGGGTCAAATGAGCGGACGGGCTCCACCCTGCCGGGCGAGACGTTGCAGCATCGCCACAGTGGAAGAACCCTTTTCCGGGCGCCTGGAGCGCTGAGGGTGCAGGTGGGAAGCCTCCACTGGGGAGGCGGGAGAGGCGTGGCTGAATTAACAGCCTCCTGGGTCTTGTAGTGCCACAACGTTTTTTCTCCAGTGAGTCCGTATTTACAGCAGAAAATAAAAATAAAAAACAACTTGAAGCCCATGTGGGTTGGGTGTTGAATCCTGCTTGGACGCCTGATGTCCTTATCAGCTGTCTGGAGGCACGCACCTCCCTGAGGTAATGACACCATGTGGCATCATTGCAGGTCCGCAGCGCGGCAGGCTTCTCACACGGCTGGGCGCAGCCGTTTAATATCCAAACACACAGGTTGCCCTCTTATTTTTTCAAGTTGTTTTTTATTTTTATTTTCTGCTGTAAATACGGACTCACTGGAGAAAAAACGTTGTGGCACTACAAGACCCAGGAGGCTGTTAATTCAGCCACGCCCACTAAGGCAGGTACTTTTGAAATTAAGTGCACAAAGAAAAACCGGCATTTACAAACAGAACGCCATTGAGAAAGGGTTCAATCCCGAAACCGGTCTGGCGCTAGGAACTTTGGTGGTGTGCTTTCCTGTGTTCACCTGTATGCAGCTGCCTGTTAATAAATGAGGAAATATTTCACCCGCCTCGTGGCTTCTCTCAAGAGGGCAACCTGTGTGTTTGGATATATATATATATATATATATATTCACTGAAAAAACCATAGGTTATAGACCATATATAGTTAGGAATTAGCATTTACAAAACCTTGAAAATTCACTGAAAAAACCATAGGTTATAGACCATATATAGTTAGGAATTAGCATTTAAAAAACCTTATTTTACTCACACAAAACCATTGAAATTCCATATATAGTTAGTTGCACTAACTATATATTGCGCACCCGCAATCCACTGCTGATGATGTCACATATTACATCATTCATGACATGGTCAGTGACATCACTGATGACAACATCCAGTGACTATGTTTCTGTAAAGTTAAAATATGTCTTACATATTGAAGAATGAGTGGATGTATAAGTGTCTGGACGAAGGATTTAGTAGGTGCATGACTGAATGTATGAGTGAGTGATTAAATGTGTCTCACTGAGTGCATGGGTTAGTGACTAAACTGTCTTAATTTGTGCATCATTATGTCTGTTGTTCTGTAAACTGCTGCATGTGTTGATCAGTAGCTATATGAGTAACTATATGGGTTATTGATTGATTGCCCAAGTATTTGCATGGGAGACTGAGTGTGTGTGTGGCTGGATGGGAGGTGTGTGACTCTGTACAGATCAATGTGTACTTGTATCAATGATTGTATAAGAGAGTAAGTATGTGTTAGTATATGGTTGAAAACGTAAGGTGCTCTATGTTTAACTGTATAGAGTAGAAAATGGAAGTGTGATTGATTCTTTACAGGACTGACTAGGTGTGTGAGTAACTCCATGGATGAGTGGCAGAGTGTGAGTGTCTGTATAGGTGTATGAGTGCATATGATTGTGTTGTAAACATGAGTGATTGTATGTATGAATGATTGTATGGGTGAATGAGTGAATGTGTGTCTAGACGTAGGAATCAGTGAGTACGTATGTAGTAACTAGTATTGGTGTGTCAATGGTTTCAAAAATTATACTCTGTTTTTAACACTGGGTGAAACAGAGGTTATATTAAAATGTGAGGAGATGCATTGTATTGTCACATGAATGATATCATCAGTGATGTGGTCATTGATGTCAAATGAGATGTCATCAGTGATGTCATTTGAGATGTCATCAGTGATGTCATCAGTGATGTCACTGACCATGTCATGAATGATGTAATATGTGACATCATCAGCAGTGGATTGCGGGTGCGCAATATATAGTTAGTGCAACTAACTATATATGGAATTTCAATGGTTTTGTGTGAGTAAAATAAGGTTTTTTAAATGCTAATTCCTAACTATATATGGTCTATAACCTATGGTTTTTTCAGTGAATTTTCAAGGTTTTGTAAATGCTAATTCCTAACTATATATGGTCTATAACCTATGGTTTTTTCAGTGAATTTCAATGGTTTTTTAATAGCAAATATCATAAGCTGTCGAATGTCAAGTACGTGGTAAGAATTTTTTTTTTCGTGTTTATGCACACTGATCTGCTTTGATTGCTGCCCCCCACCCCTCATTTCTATTAGGAGTACTCTCTCTTTGCAGATAGTGAAGGGTAGTTAACGCAGCCCTTTCCCCCTTTGTAATCCGTCGTGCCTGCTTCTCTCTCCATTTGATTGATTGTTCTCTTTGGTTCATTCTCTATTTACAAACAAGCACAGAGTCGCAATACTCTGTTTAGTCTTTGCAGATAGCGAAAAATCGTGTAAAAAAACAAAAGGAATCGAGCAAAATCAGTAGGCCACTAATGGGATCTCTTTTGACCTCGCTAAAATAGAAACATTAGGAACAACCTGTTGAAAATAGCAATGCGTATGTATATAAGCGGCGTTCATTTGTGTTCACAGTACCCCTTGTTGATTGTTTCAATCGAGCATTGAATTGTTCGAAGTTAATTCTCTTAACGATCTTCTCTACCTGCAAACGAGGAAGAATAGGAATATTCTATCTCCCTTTGCAGATAGTGAAGGGTAGGTAACGCAAGCCTTTAACACGTCGTACCTATTTCATTCCTCATTGATTGATTGATTGTCCGAACATTGACTGTTTGGGAATTAGTTCTTTTTGGAGGTATTCCCTGTTTGCAAATAAACGTAGGAAAATCTTTGCAAGTAGTGAAAGGGTACGTAATGCGGACCGTTCTCCCCCGTTGTAATCTGTCATGCCTATCTACTCCCCACTGATTGATGCACCTTTTTCACCCGGACCATTTACTAGAGATACGTCATCTGGCCCGACCAGAGAGCACCCCTAGTGAAAAGGACATATGCAATAATAACGAAGTGATCACTGTATCCTGTTAACAGAAACTTTACCATGAAACAACCTGGAAAGAAAAAAATAGGAAAACGAAAATCAGTAGGCCACTGATGAACATGAACTTTTATTAAACAACGAACAAAGAAACGATAACATAACGTAATGATAAAACCTATTAATGTCCTAGAAACAAGAAAACGTTAAAATATGCCAGTGGTGAGAGACCAGAAAAACAGTAAGAGAAACCAAATCACCCCTCGCTGTCCCACCGCCTGCCACGCCAAAAAAATCGATAGACTAGGGAAAATGCAAGTCAGTAGAACATCCACCCCCGCTCTGGAAACTTCCAAGGTGGGGCAGGGTTCCGGCTACGCCCAGCCGGGAGCAGCCCATATAAGGCAGGTCCTGCTGCCACGCCTCGGCCAGGAGATCCTAACGTAGGGTGTAGCCGGAGGAGAGGCCGAGACCAGCGGGACCCGGCCAGGGGATTGCCTTTACAACGCTGAACAGTTGCAGGGGGGGGGAATGTCTCCTCGACCCTCCCCTCTCTCTCCCAGTCCGGCCGCGGTGGCCCTTGAGAGTTGCAGGTAGTCCCGCCACATGCTCTTCCGGTCCGACCACCAACGGTCGGGGGGCCGAGGCCGACGGGATCCGGCTGCAGCCGATAAACCAAGAAACCCGTTCATGGGGCCAGAGCCAGGGGCGTCCGGCCGACATCCACCGGAAGCCCGGCCCGAAGACGGACGGGACACTTCTTTCTTTTATAATGGCTGCGACAACACTGGAGGGGGATGTCTTGCACATGCCTCCGACCCCCCCCTCGTCCTCATCGCCTGGTCCGGCCATAACAAATCTCAAGCGAGACGCCGTGGGGTGCACTGGGAGGGAGAGACGGTGCGAACAGGCCTCTCCCGCCTCCCCAGGTGGAGGCTTCCCAGCTGCACCCTCAGCGCTCCAGGCGGTGGCATCCTAACAACTACAGTGCTGCACAGTTTCGGAACGACCTAGATAACGGTTCTTCCACTGTGGCCATGCTGCAACGTCTCGCCCGGCAGGGTGGAGCCCGTCCGCTCATGTGACCCCGCGATCGCCGGTAGCTGCCGAACTCTCAAAATGGCTGTCGACCTGGCAAGAGCGGGCCCAACATAAAGAAATGGCCCGGTCACTGGTTGACTCCACCACCGTAGTCCTCCACGACCTTGAAGATTCTAGAGGAGCCGCGGGAGTCTCCGACCCCCGATGGGGAATGACTGCCATGATCGCCCGTGGAGTGACAAAACTGTATCCGCGGGACGTCGGCGCTCCCATGCTGGCGCCAGCCTCACTTTGAATTACTACAATCCTGCAGACCTCACTTCCGGTGAAAGCACAGTGTGACCCGGTAGGAAAAATTATTGCACCCCCTCCCCTTTTTGACTGATAGTTCAAACCACCGATCCTTTCCTTTGCCCTTTTAACGGAACTTTGGACTGCCTCCCCCTCTTTTACATTTTCTAGAGAAAACAAAACATTAACCACTACATTAGCATAGCAGTTGACACCAGAACTGTTTTCAAATTGAAACCAACAACATCTTCAACAGAATCCTTTTTGTTTCTGCTGTGACCCTGCTACAGCACAGGCATTGTCCCCAGCAGTAATTCTGCAATGCCGGTAAGAATAGCTGTGGTGCCTACTGGACTCACTCACCCCCGCGGCGCCCCACGCCGTTTTTTGCTGGGCGGCAACTTACTAGACATCACTTTCGTGCCATCTAGATTTCAGCGCGTTCTGCTGCCTTGGAACTATTCGCACAACAGACCGCTACTGACAAGAATATTTCATTATTGGTGCTGTCAATTTCAATAAATCTATTGGATAATTAAAAAGAAATTGCCACGGTCTCTTCGTTGTTTAAATGTTTTTACTGTTTTTGTTTTGTTGTATATATTTATATGTTATTAAAGTTTTATATTCCTACTACTTTGTTGGAGTGCTATATATTTTTAATGTGACACATAATTGTAAAAACTTTGATGTACAAAGAGTCATTCCTGGAATCTTCCGCTTCAGGCTCGGTCCCCTCCCCAATCACAATACAGGATGGTTTTCAGATAGTAGGAACGCGTGTGCTGTGACGGATCACATCGGGTGTGGGCCTTGATCTACTATAACTCCTTTGAAGAGGGGTGATTCTTTACAGCTGGGGCCATAAACTACATCTGCAGGGCTAGCTGATAGCCTAGGACCGGCCTGGACATTCGGACACAGAGGAAGAGGAGTGTCAGAGGGTGCGGTAGTGAATAGGGCGAAAGGGAGGTGTCGGGCGGGCACAGAGTGTGATTCTCAGGGAAGAGCAGCGCAGATGGGGGAAGGTTTATTGCCCATGCATAAGACAGAGAGCGGTGGTGACCAGTGCCTGGGGGAGATGCTTACGAGGGTGAGGAGCCATGCTACGAATCGACAGCGTGCAGAGAGTGGGTCTGGTCAAGACATCTAAAATGGCTGCCGTGCACGACAAAAGTGTGGCATTTCAAAAAAGGCAAGATGGCGCAGACAATGTTTTTCAACACTTCCTCATTTCCTTCGAATCGAACGTTAACAGACGTTGGGGCATATTACCAAAGTTAAGCGATATTTATCGCTAACGATGCTTACCAACCAATTTTTTACCACTAAGCATCGTCAGAAATTATCGAAGATAAACCTTACTATTATCAAGGTTTATCGCAAATGCGATAATAAACGGCCGCAATGCATGAATATCGCTAAAAACTCAGCGATATTCATGCATTACCGAGCTAATACTCTTAGCCATGTTATCCACCTCCCATTGGATAACATGGCTAAGAACTGCTCAGGGCAGGTGTCACTTTTTGGAGATATTCGCGCTTAGCGCGAATATCTCCAAAAGTTGGTAATAGGAGATAGATATCTTGCATGTTGTAATGCAAGTTATTGTGGTATATGGAACTCATACCATAATCTCTCAGGAAAGCAGAAACTGATCCTTTTGGGACCGCCTAAAAAGGCCTAGGGGGTGAGGAGTACTCTACTTTGCCCCCTTTTCACGTTCCGAACTATTTTATTTTACTCTCTTCTGTAATTACACAAAATACCAGCGATAAGATGCATCGGAGACACACAGTGAGAGAAAGGAGGCCGGAGATGAAGAAGACATGTCAAATACACATTGGAGATAATATAGTGGCAGAAGGGAAGTAAATATGAGTAAACTTACCATGTAACATAAAAATGTTGCACTCTATACTATAAGTCTCATTTTATACTACAATCACTTCGCTACAACCTCATAAATTAAAAATAAAAATAAATAATGTCTCAAACAATTTTTGATTTCTAAATATAAATTTATTCTTCAGAATTTTCTAAATTTGAAACAACTAGTAACATGTCCTCATCAGTAATTTCCTCTTCAATCATCTCATCTGGAATCTCCTCATTAAAAGTCTGCAATGATGATTCTTGTAACTCTATGGTCTCCAAACACTCGATAAATTCGCCATCAAGAGATTGATCAAAAAAATCATTCAAGTCATCTCCTCCTTCTGACAATATTTCATTATTGGTGCTGTCCATTTCAATCAATGTAGTGGAATCATTCAAGTCATCTCCTCGTGACAATATTTCATTATTGGTGCTCTCAATTTCAATCAATGTAGTGGAATCATTCAAGTCATCTCCTCCTTGTGACAATATTTCATTATTGGTGCTGTCCATTTCAATCAATCTAATGGAATCATACAAGCCATCTCCTCCTTGTGACAATATTTCATTATTGGTGCTCTCAATTTCAATCAATGTAGTGGAATCATTCAAGTCATCTCCTTGTGACAATATTTCATTCTTGGTGCTGTCCATTTCAATCAATCTAATGGAATCATACAAGTCATGTCCTCCTTGTGACAATATTTCATTATTGGTGCTCTCAATTTCAATCAATGTAGTGGACAATTCAAAAGAAATTGCCACGGTCTCTTCATTGTGAGCCATTTTATTTTGAAATTGCTTGCTGTAAATTGCAGAAAAAAATAATCACTTTCATTTATCGTTTTTAGTAATACATAATATAAAACTAACTTTATCAAGTATTTAGTATAACAGAAGGACTGCAAATAAATAACAGAAAACATTTTTCAAATTATCTTCAAGTGTACAACATAGTTCCCCTTACAAATTAACAACTCACCTTTTTAAAAGTAGCAGAAGTGTTAGTACTGTGTAAATCAAACACCAGAAATTCACCACCAAAAATTCCTCACAAATGTACCTCAGACAGTAGTATCACAAAATGGCTGTGGTTTCCTCTCATTTGACATATATACATAACCAATTAACTTTCATCACACACAAATACAAAACCAAAGTAACATTTTAATTGGTTCTAAATTTCAACACTTTCAAATGTGTTTTCCCCATGCAATTTTCCATAGGACATTTACATACGTCTACAGCCTGAATGGCTGAACGGAATTACACCAAACTTGGCAAAATGGTACATCAAACCTAAGAGGTCAGGAAGGATCTACTATGCCCCCTTATGGTCATTTCCCCCTTCGCTTTGGCCTCCTCTTGTCTCTCAATCCTACCGAGGGACAAGATGGCGGCCGCTACGGACTGTTTGGAATGTTGACAGACGCCGGAGAACCAATCAGCTTCGCAAAGCTCCGTAACGCGAAAAGTACGCGAAGCGGAGCGCTGTTACAGATATATATCTTTTTTTCAACGTTAATTTCTCAAAATCCACTGGAGCACATATATTGAGACCTAGCAAAGGCACATCGGGCTACCAGTCCCTAATATTTTGCCAAGTTTCGTGCAAATCCATTCAGCCGTTCGATTATTATTATTTTGGTTTTTTTTTGCCCCGCGGGGCCCTTTTAAAACCTCCACATCAAACCTAGGGGGTCAGCGAGGATCTACTATGCCCCCTTATAGTTATTTCCCCCTTTGTTTTGACCTCCTCTTGTCTCTCAATCCTACCGAGAGACAAGATGGCGGCCGCTACGGACTGTTTGGAATGTTGACAGACGCCGGAGAACCAATCAGCTTCGCTTCACAAAGCTCCGTTGCGCGAAAAGTCCGCGAACCAGAGCGCTAACCGGTCCGCTGTTACAGATATATATCTTTTTTTAAACGTTAATTTCTCAAAATCCACTGGAGCACATATATTGAGACCTACAAAAGGCACATCGGGCTACCAGTCCCTACAATTTTGCCAAGTTTCGTGCAAATCCATTCAGCCGTTCGGGCTAAAAGTGAGGCCATAGGTATATATAGTTAGGATTTTTTCTCTATGGGATTTTTGAAAATTCTATGTCTAATAACTTTGGCGTTTGTGGACGGAATTGGCTGAAATTTTCAGGAAAATGGCACATTCTGTTTCTGAGCAGCCCCTTAAAATTTGGGGGGGGTTCGTCAAGGGGGGGCCGAGAAAAAAGGGGGGTCCCAAAACGTGTTTTTAACATTGAGTTTCCCATAGGGCGGTTGGCCTCACTTTTAGCCCGAACGGCTGAATGGATTTGCACGAAACTTGGCAAAATTGTAGGGACTGGTAGCCCGATGTGCCTTTGCTAGGTCTCAATATATGTGCTTCAGTGGATTTTGAGAAATTAACGTTCAAAAAAAGATATATATCTGTAACAGCGGACCGGGCAGCGCTCCGGTTCGCGGACTTTTCGCGGTACGGAGCTTTGTGAAGCGAAGCTGATTGGTTCTCCGGCGTCTGTGAACATTCCAAACAGTCCGTAGCGGCCGCCATCTTGTCTCTCGGTAGGATCGAGAGACAAGAGGAGGCCAAAGCGAAGGGGCAAATGACCATAAGGGGGCATAGTAGATCCTCGCTGACCCCCTAGGTTTGATGTGGAGGTTTTAAAAGGGCCCCGCGGGGCAAAAAAAAAAAATAATAATAATAATCGAACGGCTGAATGGATTTGCACGAAACTTGGCAATATATTAGGGACTGGTAGCCCGATGTGCCTTTGCTAGGTCTCAATATATGTGCTCCAGTGGATTTTGAGAAATTAACGTTCAAAAAAAGATATATATCTGTAACAGCGCTCCGCTTTGCGTACTTTTCGCGTTACGGAGCTTTGCGAAGCTGATTGGTTCTCCGGCGTCTGTAAACATTCCAAACAGTCCGTTGCGGCCGCCATCTTGTCTCTCGGTAGGATCGAGAGACAAGAGGAGGCCAAAGCGAAGGGGCAAATGACCATAAGGGGGCATAGTAGATCCTTCCTGACCTCTTAGGTTTGATGTACCATTTTGCCAAGTTTGGTGTAATTCCGTTCAGCCATTCAGGCTGTAGACGTATGTAAATGTCCTATGGAAAATTGCATGGGGAAAACACATTTGAAAGTGTTGAAATTTAGAACCAATTAAAATGTTACTTTGGTTTTGTATTTGTGTGTGATGAAAGTTAATTGGTTATGTATATATCTCAAATGAGAGGAAACCACAGCCATTTTGTGATACTACTGTCTGAGGTACATTTGTGAGGAATTTTTGGTGGTGAATTTCTGGTGTTTGATTTACACAGTACTAACACTTCTCCTACTTTTAAAAAGGTGAGTTGTTAATTTGTAAGGGGAACTATGTTGTACACTTGAAGATAATTTGAAAAATGTTTTCTGTTATTTATTTGCAGTCCTTCTGTTATACTAAATACTTGATAAAGTTAGTTTTATATTATGTACTACTAAAAACGATAAATGAAAGTGATTATTTTTTTCTGCAATTTACAGCAAGCAATTTCAAAATAAAATGGCTCACAATGAAGAGACCGTGGCAATTTCTTTTGAATTGTCCACTACATTGATTGAAATTGACAGCACCAATAATGAAATATTGTCACAAGGAGGAGATGACTTGAATGATTCCACTACATTGATTGAAATTGACAGCACCAATAATGAAATATTGTCACAAGGAGGAGATGACTTGAATGATTTTTTGGATCAATCTGTTGATGGCGAATTTATCGAATGTTTGGAGACCATAGAGTTACAAGAATCATCATTGCAGACTTTTAATGAGGAGATTCCAGATGAGATGATTGAAGAGGAAATTACTGATGAGGACATGTTACTAGTTCTTTCAAATTTAGAAAATTCAGAAGAATAAATTTATATTTAGAAATCAAAAATTGTTTGAGACATTATTCATTTTTATTTTTAATTTATGAGGTTGTAGCGAAGTGATTGTAGTATAAAATGAGACTTATAGTATAGAGTGCAACATTTTTATGTTACATGGTAAGTTTACTCATATTTACTTCCCTTCTCCCACTATATTATCTCCAATGTGTATTTGACATCTCTTCTTCATCTCCGGCCTCCTTTCTCTCACTGTGTGTCTCTGATGCATCTTATCGCTGCTATTTTGTGTAATTACAGAAGAGAGTAAAATAAAATAGTTCAGAACGTGAAAAGGGGGCAAAGTAGAGTACCCCTCACCCCCTAGGCCTTCTCAGGCGGTCCCAAAAGGATCAGTTTCTGCTTTCCTGAGAGATTATGGTATGAGTTCCATATACCACAATAATTTGCATTACAACATGCAAGATATATATCTCCTATTACCAACTTTTGGAGATATTCGCGCTAAGCGCGAATATCTCCAAAAACTAACACCTGCCCTGAGCAGTTCTTAGCCATGTTATCCAATGGGAGGTGGATAACATGGCTAAGAGCATTAGCTCGGTAATGCATGAATATCGCTGAGTTTTCAGCGATATTAATGCATTGCGGTCGTTTTTTATTGCATTTGCGATAAACCTTGATAATAGCAAGGTTTATCTTCGATAATTTCTGACGATGCTTAGCGGTAAAAAATTCGTTGCTAAGCATCGTTAGCGATAAATATCGCTTAACTTTGGTAATATGCACCAACGTCTGTTAACGTTCGATTCGAAGGAAATGAGGAAGTGTTGAAAAACATTGTTTGCGCCATCTTGCCTTTTTTGAAATGCCACACTTTTGTCGTGCACGGCAGCCATTTTAGATGCCTTGACCAGACCCACTCTCTGCACGCTGTCGATTCGTAGCATGGCTCCCCACCCTCGCAAGCATCTTCCCCAGGCACTGGTCACCCCCGCTCTCTGTGTTATGCATGGGCAATAAACCTCTCCCCATCTGCGCTGCTCTTCCCTGAGAATCACACTCTGTGCCCGCCCAAAACCTCCCTTTCGCCCTATTCACTACCGCACCCTCTGACACTCCTCTTCCTCTGTGTCCGATTGTCCAGGCTATCAGCTAGCCCTGCAGATGTAGTTTATGGCCCCAGCTGTAAAGAATCACCCCTCTTCAAAGGAGTTACAGTAGATCAAGGCTCACACCCGATGAGATCCGTCACACCACACGTGTTCCTACTATCTGAAAACCATCCTGTATTGTGATTGGGGAGGGGACCGAGCCTGAAGCGGAAGATTCCAGGGATGACTCTTTGTACATCAAAGTTTTTACATTTATGTGTCACATTAAAAATATATAGCACTCCAACAAAGTAGTAGGATTATAAAACTTTAATAACTTATAAATATTTACAACAAAACGAAAACAGTAAAAACATTTAAACAACGAAGAGACCGTGGCAATTTCTTTTGAATTATCCAATACATTTATTGAAATTGACAGCACCAATAATGAAATTTTCTCACAAGGAGGAGATGACTTGAATGATTTTTTTGATCAATCTCTTGATGGCGAATTTATCGAATGTTTGGAGACCATAGAGTTACAAGAATCATCATTGCAGACTTTTCATGAGGAAATTCCTGATGAGGACATGTTACTAGTTCTTTCAAATTATGAAAATTCAGAAGATGTTGCCTGGGGGTGGGTCGTCAGTAGCAGTCTGTTGTGCGAATAGTTCCAAGGCAGCAGAACGCGCTGAAATCTAGATGGCACAAAGGTGATGTCTAGTAAGTTGCCGCCCAGCAAATAACGGCGAGGGGCGCCGCGGGGGTGAGTGAGTCCAGTAGGCACCACAGGTATTCTTACCGGCATTGCAGAATTACTGCTGGGGACAATGCCTGTGCTGTAGCAGGGTCACAGCAGAAACAAAAAGGATTCTGTTGAAGATGTTGTTGGTTTTCAATTTGAAAACAGTTCTGGTGTCAACTGCTATGCTAATGTAGTGGTTAATGTTTTGTTTTTTCTAGAAAATGTAAAAGAGGGGGAGGCAGTCCAAAGTTCTGGTAAAAGGGCAAAGGAAAGGATCGGTGGTTTGAACTATCAGTCAAAAAGGGGAGGGGGTGCAACAATTTTTCCTACCGGGTCACAGTGTGCTTTCACCGGAACTGAGGTTTGCAGGATTCTAGTAATTCAAAGTGAGGCTGGCGCCAGCATGGGAGCGCCGACGTCCCGCGGATACAGTTTCGTCACTCCACGGGCGATCATGGCAGTCATTCCCCATCGGGGGTGTCTGCGGGGGTCGGAGACTCCCGCGGCTCCTCTAGAATCTTCAAGGTCGTGGAGGACTACTGTGGTGGAGTCAACCAGTGACCGGGCCATTTCTTTATGCTGGGCCCGCTCTTGCCACGTCGATCGCCATTTTGAGAGTTCGGTAGCTACTGGCGATCGCGGGGTCAAATGAGCGGACGGGCTCCACCCTGCCGGGCGAGACGTTGCAGCATCGCCACAGTGGAAGAACCCTTTTCCGGGCGCCTGGAGCGCTGAGGGTGCAGGTGGGAAGCCTCCACTGGGGAGGCGGGAGAGGCCTGTTCGCACCGTCTCTCCCTCCCAGTACACCCCACGGCATCTCGCTTGAGATTTGTTATGGCCGGACCAGGCGATGAGGACGAGGGGGGGGGGGGTCGGAGGCATGTGCAAGACATCCCCCCCAGTGTTGTCAAAGCCATTATTCAAGAAAGAAGAAGTGTCCCGTTCGTCTTCGGGCCGGGCTTCCGGTGGATGTCGGCCGGATGGCCCTTGCTCTGGCCCCATGAACGGGTTCCTTGGTTTATCGGCTGCAGCCGGATCCCATCGGCCCCGGCCGTTGGTGGCCGGACTGGTAGAGAATGTGGCGGGACTACCTGAAACTCTCAAGGGCCACCGCGGCCGGACTGGGAGAGAGAGGGGAGGGTCGAGGACACGGACATTCCCCCCCCTGCAACTCTCCAGCGTTGTCAATCCCCCTGGCCGGGTCCCGCTGGCCTCGGCCTCGCCCTCTCCTCCGGCTACACCCTACGTGATGATCTCCGAGGCGTGGCAGCAGGACCCGCCTTATATGTGTTGCTTTCGGCTGGGCGTAGCCGAAAACTTGTTGCCCTTTGGAAGTTTCTAGAATGGGGCGGATGTCTGCTGACTTCTATCTTTCCCAGTTTGCCGTTATTTGGCCGTGGCAGGCGGTGGGACAGACACGTTTTGGGGCAGTGAGGGGCGATGTTTTCAGGTTTCTTATTACGGGCTTACTTCTAACGTTTCTTGTTTCTAGGACAATAATAGGTTTTATCATTACGTATTGTTATCGTTTCTTTGTTTGTTATTTAATAAAAAGTTCATCAGTGGCCTACTGATTTTCGTTTTCCTATTCTTTTCTTTCCAGGTTGTTTCATGCTAAAGTTTCTGTTAACAGGATACAGTGATCACTTCGTTATTATTGCATATGTCCTTTTCACTAGGGGTGCTCTCTTGTTGGGCCAGATATCTCTAGTAAATGGTCCGGGTGAAACAGGTGCATCAATCAGTGGGGAGTAGATAGGCATGACAGATTACAACGGGGGAGAAAGGTCCGCATTACCTACCCTTTCACTACTTGCAAAGATTTTCCTACGTTTATTTGGAAACAGGGAATACCTCCAAAAAGAACTAATTCCCAAACAGTCAATGTTCGGACAATCAATCAATCAATCAATGAGGAATGAAATAGGTACGACGTGTTAAAGGCTTGCGTTACCTACCCTTCACTATCTGCAAAGGGAGAGAGAATATTCCTATTCTTCCTTGTTTGCAGGCAGAGAAGATCCTTAAGAGAACCAACTTCGAACAATTCAATGCTCGATTCAAACAATCAACAAGGGGTACTGTGAACACAAATGAACGCCGCTTATGTACATGCACATTGCTTTTTTCAACAGGTTGTTCCTAATGTTTCTATTTTAGCGAGGTCAAAAAGAGATCCCATTAGTGGCCTACTGATTTTGCTCGATTCATTTTGTTTTTTTACACGATTTTTCGCTATCTGCAAAGACTAAACAGAGTATTGCGACTCTGTGCTTGTTTGTAAATAGAGAATGAACCAAAGAGAACAATCAATCAAATGGAGAGAGAAGCAGGCACGACGGATTACAACGGGGGCAAAGGCCTGCGTTAACTACCCTTCACTATCTGCAAAGAGAGAGTACTCCTAATAGAAATGAGGGGGGGGGGGCAGCATTCAAAGCAGATCAGTGTGCATAAACACGAAAATGTTTTTACTTACCACGTACTTGACATTCAACAGCTTATGATATTTGCTATTAAAAAACCATTGAAATTCACTGAAAAAACCATAGGTTATAGACCATATATAGTTAGGAATTAGCATTTACAAAACCTTGAAAATTCACTGAAAAAACCATAGGTTATAGACCATATATAGTTAGGAATTAGCATTTACAAAACCTTGAAAATTCACTGAAAAAAACATAGGTTAGAGACCATATATAGTTAGCTGGACATTTTATTGACATAAAACCAATGAAATTCCATATATAGTTAGTTGCACTAACTATATATCGCGCACCCGCAATCCACTGCTGATGATGTCACATATTACATCATTCATGACATGGTCAGTGACATCACTGATGACATCACTGATGACATCTCAAATGACATCACTGATGACATCACTGATGACATCTCATTTGACATCAATGACCACATCACTGATGATATCATTCATGTGACAATACAATGCATCTCCTCACATTTTAATATAACATCTGTTTCACCCAGTGTTAAATACAGAGTATAATTTTTGAAACCATTGACACACCAATACTAGTTACTACGTACGCACTCACTGATTGCTACGTCTACACACACCTTCACTCATTCACCCATACAATCATTCATACATACAATCACTCATCTTTACAACACTATCATATGCACTCATACACCTATACAGACACTCACAGTCTGCCACTCATCCATGGAGTTACTCACACACCTAGTCAGTCCTGTAAAGAATCAATGACACTTCCATTTTCTTGTCTATACAGTTAAACATAGAGCACCTTACATTTTCAAACATATACTAACACATACTTACCTTCTTATACAATCATTGATACAAGTACACATTGATCTGCACAGAGTCACACACCTCCCAGCTAGCCACACACACACTCAGTCTCCCATACAAATACTTGGGCAATCAATCAATAACCCATATAGTTACTCATAAAGCTACTGATCAACACATGCAGCAGTTTACAGAACAACAGACATAATGATGCACAAATTAAGACAGTTTAGTCACTAACCCATGCACTCAGTGAGACACATTTAATCACTCACTCATACAGTCAGTCATGCACCTACTAAATCCTTCGTCCAGACACTTACACATCCACTCATTCTTCAATATGTAAGACATATTTAAACTTTACAGAAACAAAAAATCACTGGATGTTGTTATCAGTGATGTCATCAGTGATGTCATTTGAGATGTCATCAGTGATGTCATCAGTGATGTCACTGACCATGTCATGAATGATGTAATATGTGACATCATCAGCAGTGGATTGCGGGTGCGCGATATATAGTTAGTGCAACTAACTATATATGGAATTTCATTGGTTTTATGTCAATAAAATGTCCAGCTAACTATATATGGTCTCTAACCTATGGTTTTTTCAGTGAATTTTCAAGGTTTTGTAAATGCTAATTCCTAACTATATATGGTCTATAACCTATGGTTTTTTCAGTGAATATATATATATATATATATATATATATATATCACCATCCGCCCTCCAAAGTTGTGAAAGGAAGGAGCCATACGCAGGGATTTAGCAGGTGAGGTTCTTTTTAATGGAAACTGAGGCAGCTGGGCATTATGCATTTCGGTAGTAAAACCTTCTTCAGACACCCTTCACTGCCGCTCCTCATGTTCATAGTGCCCTGTTGCAATGTTTGTGGCTTAAAATAAATCCATTTGAAAACGCCCTCCCAGTCATGTGATCAACCGCCTAGTTGCAGCCAATGTCAAAACTCCAACTCCCAGAAGGCTGTGTAACTGGAATGCGTGTTGTGGGAAACCAAAGTCAATTCTTTTTGTTTGTAGGGCGTTTACAAAACAGGGCACACTTGATGAAGCGCTCTTTTAATGCCTGGACCCCCCCGAGTCCCCGCTGAACGTTCCAACCTCCAAAAACGCCATTTCTTTGGGTTATGAGTTGGCGAGATTGCACCAAACTCACCCGTGAAGTCACGGGCTGCCTTTTGCGCAGTGTCCCTTGGCTATAGCGCTGAGTAGGTGAGCTGCCTGGATGCCCATACCTGAGCTTACTCCGTTTTGCCATATATATATATATATATACATATATTACCTACTGTAGGTAGTTATAGTTAGGACCTATTTTCCATAAGAAATCCGCAACATTCTATTCGCAATAACTTTGGCGCCGGTCACCGAATCTTCAGGAAATTTTCAAAACTTTTGCCCAGCTCCGGTCCGCTCCTATCCTGAAAGTCTCGGGTTGATTCGTCAAGCGGGGGCCGCGAAAAAAGGGGGGGGTCCCAAAACATGTTTTCCCCATGCAATTTTCCATAGGAACCTTTGGTCACAGCCACAACCCGAACTGCTGAACGGAATTACATCAAATTTGGCAAAGAGGTAGTCCTTGGTTCAGACTCATGCCTTTTTGTTAAATGGTGTAAATCCGTTCAGTAGTTGCTGAGAAAATCAAAAGTAAAATCATATATATATCTATGGCCGCGGAGGATCTGCGCACCCTGCACACATCCTCCCGGTCACGAGCTGCATGCTAATTGGCTGTCAACACTCCAAATCAGGAAGTGTTGGTAGCCATCTTGTGCCTCAGTAGAACCGAGGCACAAGAAACCTAAGAAAAAAGCACGGAAAATGCAAAAAGGGGGCAGGGTAGAAACACCCTGACCCCCTAGGCCTGCTCAGGGGGTCCCACAAAGACCCCCAGGGCCCCCCCAATTATTATTATTTATTTTTAAATCGGCATAATCCGCGCATGGTGCGTGGACCCTGCCGATAAAAATAAAAAAATGAAGCGCAGACTCCCGCGCTTCCTTGGTAATTAGCCCCCAAGGGGCCAAATCCCGGAGGCAATATTGGGAATGTGAAGGGGGGCCAGAGGGGCCCGGGGACCGCCACCCTGGGCTTTTTTCAAATGTGTGCAGGGGGCTTTCAGCCCCCCAGCCCAACGACCGCCACCCACCGGGGCTTGGAAAAAGAATGGGTGGGGGGCTCAAAGGCCCCCCAAGCCCCAGGGACCGCCACCCCCCGGGGCTTTAATAATAAAATATTTAATCCACGCCATGGGGACCGCCACCTCTACAGGGCACCCCCCGGGGCTTTGTACATGTTGGGAGGGGGGCCACACACCCCCTCCTGGAGCCCTCGATGGCCCTGGGGACCTCCACCCCCCAGGGACAGCTCCTGCAGTGTCCTGGGGTGCCTACCCCCGGGACACTGTAGTTTGCTATGGCAGGGTGGGAGCCTCGCGGCTCCTGCCCAGCCATAGCAAACTTGGTTTGAATTTTGAAGGACAGAGCAGGGAAACCTGCTCTCTCTTTCACAATTCATACCAAATTGCTTTTCCACACGGGGATCTGCATGTTAGCAGCTCCCAACGTGGAAAAGCAATGCCGGCTCCCGAGGGATGTGGGGAGCCGGCGGGACCATGGGGGGCTTGGGGACCCCCCCAAGGTCCCAAAATGGAGGGCCAGCCCCAGGGGATGGGGTCGCCGGGGCTATAAGTGGCCCGGGAATTGGCCACGCGGCCCCCTCCCCAAAATTAAAAAAATATATATAAATAGAAAGGCTAGCCCTGGGGGAAGGGGTCCCCGTGGCCGTAAGTGGCCAGAGGAGGGGGGCATTGCAGCCCCCCTCCAATTTTTTTTAAATTATTTTAAAAAGGCCATGCCCCGGGGGATGGGGTCCCCGGGGCCGCTTAAGGCCTCAGGAGGGGGGCCACGTGGCCCTGTCCCAATTTTTAAATTTTTTATTTTTAAAGGGGGCAGGGCCTGGAGGATGGGGTCCCCAGGGCCACGGAATTAGAAAAAGAAGTAGCCCCCTTCTTGAAAAAAAACAAAAACGACATCACGCCAGAGGCCACGCCCCCTCCTTCCATCACTCTGCAAACACGCCCCCTTGAATACTGGGGGTCCCTGGGGGCCAAGTAGCCAACCAGGAACCTCCTGTATGCGCCAGGGGGCTGCATTGGAGAGAGGTGTTCTGAGGCCACGCCCCTTTTTACACCTCTCTGCAATGCAGCTCTGTGGCACTTAGTGGAGGTAGTTGGTGGGCTAGTTGCACCTCAGGGACCCTCAGGATTCAATGGGAGTTAATCCCCCAACTTAAAATGCACCACGGGGCGCGTTTGCACAGTGGTGAAGGGAGGGGGCGGGGCCTGAGTTGACATGTGTGCAAACACACCCTGTGGCGTGGATTAAGTTGGGGAATTAATTCCTCTTCAATCCTGAGGGTACCTGGGGGCCAACTAGCCCACAAGGTACCTCCAGTAAGCACCACGGAGCTGCGTTGCAGAGTGTTGTAAAAAAGGACGTGGCCTCTGAACACCTTTCTGCAATGCAGCTCTCTGGTGCATACTGGAGGTACCTGGTGGGCTAGTTGGCCCCCAGGGTCCCTCAAGATTGAAGGGGAATTATTTCCCCAACTTAAAGTATATGTGAGAGTGAGAGATTGGAAGAGTTCCTGTATAAATAAGTATGTGTTTCTATAAGTGATTGTTTAAGAGAGTAAGTATGTGTATGTTTCTGTAGAAGTAAGTGTAGTGGTGTGTGTATAACTGTATATGCAAGTAAATGGATGTTTGATTCTTTATTAGCTTGAGTGACTATGTGTGTGAGTAACTATGAATGAGTGGCGGTGTGTAACAGGATGTATAGGTGTATGAGTACATATGATGAGTGAGTACATGTATGAGTGACCATATAGGACTGTTGGTGAATGAGTGGATGTGTATGTAGATCTTGGAATTACTGAATAGGTTGTTGTAACTGGTATTGGTATGTCCATTTTCTTGAAAATGTTAGTTTCTATTTTTGAATCTGTGTATCAAAGATTATATTAGGGTGAGAGGAGGTCTGCCCCTCTATCACAAGGATGATGTCACTAGTGATATCATCAGTGATGTCATTTGAGATGTCATCAGTGATGTCATGAGTGATGTCACTGACCATGTCATGAGTAATGTAGTATGTGATGTCATCAGCAGTGCATTGCGGGCGTGCGAGTTATAGTTAGCTGAACTAAGTATAACAGGGGAATTTCAATGGTTTTGTATGAGTGAAATGTCCAGCTAACTATAACGCCCCTGAAACCTATGGTTTTTTCAGTGAATTTTTAAGGTTTTTTAACACCTTGGCTGCTATGACTTTTCCCCTCCTGTGCTGATTGATTGATAATCCCATTGTTCATGACAAGGTCAGCTCGTCATTAGCACAGCTCCAGTGTGCCTCATGACGAGCTGAGCTCGTCATGAGCATGGAAGGAGTTAAAGGCTAATTCCTAACTATAACGTGCCTGAAACCTATGCTTTTTTAGTGAATTTCAAAGGTTTTTTAAATGCTAATTTCTAACTATGCCTACAGAGATAGGACATGTGAAGAAAGAAGAAAAAACACACAGAAAGCAAAAAAAGAAATGCATAAAGAAGCAACAGAAGTCAACAAAGAGGAAGAAAGGTGCAGGAAGAAGGAAAATGTGCAGAAAGAACAAACAGAAGAGCAGAAAGAAGCCTTGTTGCAAAATCATCCTGTACCCTCAACTTTTTCCGACGCTTACTGGTGGTAACTGACTCTGACTAACCAGTCCTAGAGCCAGTGCTGTTAAAAGACACATAGAATACAGTGAAAACACCTACATACACTAGGAAACACTATGCGTTGGGGTCTCCCTGTGATTAGCATGACCTCCTCTGTAAGCCCCTAGTATATAATAGGGCAGGGGGATTAAAACTACCTCTTAAAACGCGCCATAGGGCGTGTTTGAACACGTCACCTCAGGCCCTGTCCCCTCCCTTCCCCACTGTGTAAACGCGCCCTGTGGCGGTTTTAAGTTGGAAGATTAAGTCCCCTTGAATCCTGAGGGTCCCTAGGGTCCAACTAGCCCACTAGGCACCTCCAGTAAACGCCACAGAGCTGTGTTTCAGAGAGATGTAAAAGGGGGCACGGCCTAGACCACCTCTCTGCAACACAGCACACTGGTGGTTACTGGAAGCACCTGGTGGACTACTTGTCCCCAGGGTCCCTCAGGATTGAAGGGGAATAATTTCCCCAACTTAAAACGTGCCACAGGGCTTGTTAGTACATGCCACTTCAGGCCCGTCCCCTCCCTTCTCCACTGTGTAAACACGCCCTGTTGCCGTTTTAATGTGGGAGATTAACTCCCCTTGAATCCTGAGGGTCCCTGGGGTCTAACTAGCCCACTAGGTACCTCCAGTAAGCACCACATAGCTGCGTTGCATAGAGGTGTAAAAAGGGGCACAGACTAGACCACCTCTCTGCAACGCAGCTCAGTGGTGCTTACTGGAAGCACCTGGTGGGCTAGTTGGCCCCCCGGAGCCAATACTCACATATACTAGTTTAAAACATATGTAGTTACTCATAAAGACACTATTGACAGTCATTCACTCACTAACACACCCATACACACACTCATCCATCCATACAGTCCTGCACGCATGCTGTCTTCAAAACACATAAAAACAGTGAGTCACTCATTCATGCATCTAGGCACTAAGTAATACCCCCCACCGAACCATACAGACACTCAGACACTCATACTGATACTCAAAAAAAACTAATAACCCATATAGACACTCATGTAGCTACTCACCAACCCATGCAGCCACTTAAACACAAAGTGAGAGGCTGATACAGATATTGACATATTTAAACATTACTCGCTAACCCATGTATTCACTAAGATACACTTAATCAGTCAGTTTTACAAAAAAATCATCCATTTAGACACTTATTTACCCATTTATTCTTCCGCCGACCTTGAGATATACATATATAAATAATATTTAATTTTCAGAAAGACACACATTCACTGGATGATGTCATGAGTGATGTCATTTGAGATGTCATGATTGATGTCACTGACCATGTTATGAGTGATGTAATATGTGACGTCATCAGCAGTGCATTGCAGGCGCACGAGTTATAGTTAGCTGAACTGACTATAACGGGGGAATTTCAATGGTTTTGTACGAGTGAAATGTCCAGCTAACTATAACGCCCCTGAAACCTATGTTTTTTTCAGTGAATGTATATATATATATATATATATATATATACACACGCACACAATTGCCTTAAATAATATACTTACATTGGGTGGTAAATTCATGTGCATGGTAAAGGCATGCATGGTAAATGCATGGCACAGTGACAGCATTGCATGGTAAAGGATTTGTGGAAAAGGCATGTGTGGTTATGACAGCGTTGTGCAGGCTGTTTCTCAAAAATCTGATTATGTCAAATGTCTAAAGGCAGTATAATTTCTGAATTGGGCAACCAGGTAGACCTCTAAATAACCCTGAGGAAAAATGGTAGGAGAAACCTGGCCGCTCATGATGGTGGGAAAATCCAGTGAGACCCTCATTACAGTCAAAGAACTATTGTAACACAATCAAAGTTTACAGAGTATTAAAAAAGAGCTGAAAAGGGTGTTTCAAGGGATCACTGTGGCACCCTCTTAAGGTGAAGGTGGTGGATGACGAGAACCATCATGGGTTTACTTAAGTGGAGGCTGCTAGCAGCATTCCTGGAAGCAAGAAGGAAGCCATCTGTTTAGCTGTCCTGGAAATGGCTGTGAGCTGCCTTTGAACTGAGATGTAATTGAACACACCAAACACGCATGAAAGTTGGCTTGAAGTTTATGCCTTAGGGATTGGGGTTTCAAACTGACATCACACAGAGTTTTGATAACTGCGAACTTGAAAAAATAGTTAGTGTTATCCCTCAATCTTCCTTTCCCTGTGCCTCACCCTCCCTCCCTAGCCCCCACCAGATTAGGCTCACCAGTCTTGCAGGAAGGAGCTCTCCAAAGTGTAAGTGCCTGATTTTTAGTGGGTTGTTTTGTGTCTGTTGTTGGGTTTCTAAGAGACTGTGGGGCATATTTACAAGCCCCTATCGCCACTTTTAGTGCCGTTCCTGTGGCAATAGGGCTTTGCCTCATTCACAAGCAAGCATTAAACCACTTAATGTAGCTTAACGCCACCTTGTGACTGAGGCCCCCTTTCACGCTATACTTAGCGTGAAAGGGGCTGGCAATGGATGTTGTGGTGGACGTTCCATTGCAACACCCATTGATTTTGACACTGCCCCATATTTACAAAGGTGGCATAAATATGGGGCAGCACCAAAATTAAGGCCAGGGAAAACCTGGTGTTACAGAGGCGAAACGAAGATAAATGCTTCATTTCTCCTCAATTTTGCTGTTTCTATGTGTGCTGCATCGTGCCGCATACATAGAAACAGCAAATGCTTTAGTGAATTCTTCAGAGTTGCACTAGCCTATTGTGCCCCTAGATAGACTGGGACCAGGGCAGTTAGGCAGGAAATTCCAGATGTGTTCGTGGGTTGAAACTCTAGAAGTTTCTTCCACTTCAAAGCTGGCACCAGCTATAAAAATAGGGGACTCAGATCCACTCTTCAGTTCACTTCTTCACCGGTTGACTTCTCTCCTGCCTATGGCCTGCTGTGTACTTCAGGGTACTGCCCTGCTGCACCAAGAAGACTGCTCTGTTGCCTGAAGTCTGGCCTGTGTACTCAGAGGACTGCCCTGCTGCCCGAGACCTGCTTTCGTGTTTGAACCCAAGACTTCCAGAGTGAGTCCAATGGCTAGTTGGGCAGCCTCCTAATCAGTACATCAGAGACAGAAAAGCCTCCAATCATCTTGAACCTGCACCTGGACACAGCCTGAATGAGTCCTGATACTCCAGGTGGTGCCAATACAGTCCTGGACCCTTTGAAGTCGTGCTAAAGGTGTCCAGATAGCCTACATCCAAAACATAGGAATTTTCTGCCAAAAAGTGGTCCAAGAACTAAGAGGAGACCTGTACATACCTGCTTGGCGATCCACTAAGGTGTCTCACCCATTTGTCTGACTTCGACGCAGCTCTTCTCACTTTGCTCTCCGCAGCTAAAAATCTTGTTCAGCTTCTCCTTGCAGAGGGGATGTTCGGCCTTGTAAAGCCCTCATCAGCTACAACCCACAGCTTTGTCCTGCTGGAGATTTTCAACTTTATAAAGCAGACTATAGGCCAGATTTATATCACGGCGGGTCACAGTTCCGCCATGGGGATTTAATAAATTACGCCAACTCATGGTGGAGAGGCAGCCCCCCTCATTTATAAATAAATGCCAAGCAAGCTGTCATTTATAAAAGCATTCCCAGGAACTGCCATCAAAGCATATTACTGGGACTGTGTCAGCAGGATACACCCTGAAGCACAGTGTAATTATTTATTATTATTGCTCCCCTCGCCATGATAGTCTTCTCCCAAAGCATTATAATTTATTTTACTGTTCCTTACCGTCAGGCAGTAAGAAACAGTTAAAAACATTAGAACAACTAAATTTTTGTCCATTTAAATTGGGCAGGGGGACATGTAGCCAATTCTTTGACGGCCCGTACTCCCCAGGGTCTTAGGAGACATTGGCCATGACAGAGAAATTGCCTGCAATTAAAGTTGGTGAGCTGACAACTATATTGGAGAGAGGGAACTCTGATGTCATTGCAACTAAGTATACCAATGTATAAATCAGGCCCTAAGTTTAAACATAGAAATATCCACTGTGACTCCGTACAGCGGCTCCCTGACAATGATGCATCCTGCTTGGACCTTACAGTCTGCCTTGGCCCACTGAAATTTACCTTCTCAGATATCTGCCCTCAAACATTTCAAAGTCCAAAGGAAAGCGGAGAATGGACCCAATCCACTTCGTATATCCCATTCGTGCTCCATCGCTATCCGCAATAGTTTTTTACTTTGCCCCGGTCTCGAATGACTAGATGTCCTCAGTTGGCGCTCTGATCTTTTAGTCGCTATTTTTCACTTTAAACTTTAAAACTGAATTACTCTGGTTCAACTGATTGGAATGTTGTTGTTTTGGTGTCAAATCATTTATTAAAAGTTTCAATATTTTTCTAATTTGGTGCAGGAGCTTTTTTGTGTTGTTGTTTTCACTTTATTACTGTTTAAGTGCTGCATAAATACTTTACACATTTCCTCTAAGTTAATTCTGACTGCTTTGCGCCAAGCTACTAGAGGGTTAAACACATGTTAGTTTAGTTGCTTTTTGTCGTGCATCCTGAGGAAGATTGTGGCCATTGATTAAGGGGGGTTTCAAAACCCTCAACCAACAGCACAATTTTTCACATTGAGTTTGAGATCTTGGGGTGGTTTTGTTCATGTATACCCAGGGTTCTATGTCATTTTTGCACTTGCTTTCTTTTAAATGTTGTTAAAAAGTCAGGAAATATTAGGAATTTGGGTTTGTGCCTCAGGTATGTGGAAAGATAGTTGTATGTGCCTTAGAATACATTTTTAAATTCAAGGAAGAAAGGGGTAGAAGCAACAAATAAAATCAAAGGTTGCCAGTTTATAATGGAAAATAAACTTTTATTGGTTCTAGTATTGATATTCTATGGTGATGCAGAATACATTTGCTGTTGCAAAATATTACAATTTGCACCCTTATCCATACCACCAGCAATGGGCTCCCAGCAGTTGGTAGGTGGTAGTAAACAGAAACCAAAAGTGGGCTCAATGGCTGACAGATGCAGGTACATCTTAAGGTAACAGCTTTAAATTTATGATCCAAATTCAGCTCTTTCATGCCCTCTTTGGCCAGTTCTCTAACAGTGCACAGGCACACTGGTCCAAATTCTAAATGTGTTTACACCTAATATTCAGGGATAGTAACACAGGAGCAACTCACTAATATTACTGCAAATAATGTCATGTAGTTCCTACAAATTTATATAGAAGCTGTGCGTTTAGACAACATAAACTGAGGGATTGGTGTCTAGACTGATTCCAGACACCCCATAGGATATGTTATCCTGTTAGTCCTGCTAGCTCACAGTGCCACTACGAGCCACTCTTACCAGGGAGAGAATAGCTTCTGGCAACCATCGAACATGACAACACTGACCCCTCACGGATTGTGGAAACAGTATAGTACTTTTTGCTCAGTCACTCGTGCTCACTTTGTCGCAGCGAGACACAGAGAATAAAGGGTGGGAAGTTTTTCAATAAGCATTTATTGAACCAGTTTCATTCTAGTGTAAAATATGTGTGCTGCAACAACCATGAGACAGAAACAAATATATACGCTTATAAGCACCAGCAAAGTAAAGAAAAGGTAGAATTCTACCATAGTGTTAAAAATAATGAATATCTGCAGGCATATAGATACATGGAAGTAATAATACGTGCTCCTCTGATGCAACCCTAACTAAATGTACCTAAGTGTACCTAGCATGTATGTAGGTGTATAGCCAAGAATCCCCTTTGGATAAAGGCAACCCCATTACCTGAAGTGGGAGAGTGAAGGACCCCATCTTGATGTCAAGAAGGACACCCCATGAGGGATGTCTTACCACAGCTTGCTGGAGTGTCGGCGAGCAGAAACCTCAGTGTCTTGCGTCAGTATGGAAGTCTTTTTCTCCTCTAGGTTGCCCTGTGAAGATGTAGTACATATATACCCAGAAGGTACCCTCATGGGTTCCACCTAGAAGTGTACTATGGACAGGTTGGGCAAGGATGACAATAGAGGTGAACCTTATACAGAGTTAGTATGCAGAAGATGGTAATCCTGCTGTGATACTGAGAATCCTCATGCATAATACATGAGGTTAGTTTTTTGAGAAAGCCACATGACAGTCATGTAGCACCTAACTAGGTAAAAGGTCAGCGCCAGACCCGTTATGTAGAACAATAGTAGAACAGATGTAGGTAAAAGGTCATGTAACTACCTAGGCCTATATTGGGGTACATGGGGGTTCATAACAATAATCTTTGTGAACCCCTCACATTTCTCATATACAAGGTTCTTGTTTGATCTCAAAGAAACTTTTTTATGAATGTTGCATAAACACATTATTTCTCTTCAAAATGTCTTTTATAGACATCCACAGATCACCCACATTAAAAATAAAATACAGGAAAATAGTATTCACAATCTGCTTAAGAATTATTCAAGGTCATCAGGGCAAAATTCTCTGCAGAACAGAGCTGGCTCTATTAGAGGGCCCCCTGAATGGCTGGGACCTTGAGCCACAGCCCACTATACCACGCTTTAAAAAGTCTCTGGTCACAGATGGCACATTCATAGTCCTCAGACTGTTTTGGCTTGCCCTCTAACTGCCATCAAGAAGGCTGGAATGTGCAGAATGTGCAAGAAGGCTAGAATGCCAGGAAGAGCAACTGAGATGAGAGAAGCAAGATAAGCCACACCAGCCAACACTCTTACCTCATCAAATTTGCCTAGTCAGAAAGGCAATCTCATTACCCTAAGTAAATATTTACATACATTAAACTATGCAATTAATCCTGTGTAAAATAGCCTTGTTAATAGAGGCAGTCTGCCACAACCATGAAACGTCCTTACTATACAACAGTAGGAATGTTGCAACCATGCCTTTCCAGAAAGGGGTGTAATTTGCTGAAAATAGGCTGTGATACAATTGAGACATTTGCGTACCCGGGTATTTTAGTAAGGTGGGGACAATATGAATGACAATACCTTGAGGAAATGATTTAACTTGCTTCGAGCCACTGACAAACTGAGTACCTCTGAATTAGTCATGTTGATCTAGCTGCCAGCCCCTAAAGCCCTCATTATGAGTCAGGTGGAAACTGAATTAATGTATGGAATTCCACTCTGATTCTGAGTGCACCAGTGTTCTTGGGTGTCAGACCACTGCTCCTGATTTTCCCAGGCAGTAATTCCACCTGGAAAAATAGAGCAATGCTTTGCTGCAGCAGCAACAAAGCGTATTCCTCATGTTTGGTTCTGGAAGGCAGGAATATAAAATGATCCTGCCTGTCAGAAGTTAGATCCACTTTGCTCCGCTACCTGCCGCTTTCTCATTGCTAGTTCACCACCAGCTAAGGTCCCCCATCAGCACCAGGTAGGGCAGCACAATGGAAGGCTGGAACAGAGAATGACAAACATGCGCACTACTCCCTACTTATCCAGGCCAGGACACTATGTATTTTTCTAAAGGCCTTCCACCAGGGGTCCTCCTGACAGTCAAGCAAATCACTTTCTGCATGTTAGAGAATTAATTATTTGTTGTTGTATTTTATCAGAAACAACCCCCTCTTTGGGAGTAGTTCCTGAAAACATGAAAAATGTCTTGTGGGCCGCCATGATATTGTAGTCAGCCCAGCATTACATTATTGCCAAAACCGCTCCTGGTTTGTCAATGCAAGCAATTTTAGTGAACATTTCTAAGTGGCAGGATAGATCAGTTTGGTGCATGGCAAATTGCCAGTCTTGTGTGGCCTCCGGTAACTTAGTGGTTTGGCAGCTCATCTGCCAAACTGACAATGACACCCTAAGAGCACGGCTTTAAGTGGGCCAGGTGCTACTGGTGCTCAGCACCGCCAGTTCTAAAAATCTGGTGCTGTGATGGGCCCTTCGATCTCACCATTTGTTCCCTCATCCTCAGGATGAAAATACATAAATGTTAACTCTGCAGCAGTACCACCTGAAATAATGAAGATTCAAAGTAAGTTTGTTTGTACATAAAGGGGTACCCCTAATGTTGTTTCCTATATCAGGGACTACATAACATATGTGAAAAACTATATAGGAAACACAATCAGTATTGGACTGTCAAGTTGACACAAGCAATTCTGTAACCAACCAAAAATTATACAATATTTTTTATTAATTTTTGACTTTGTTCATGTTTTAGTAATAAAAGTTTTTTCCTTTTATTTTTTCATGTATTTTATAGAAAGACATGCATCACATAAATATTAAAACAAGTCTGCGTATTTTCGACATGCTACTACTATAGAATTAGCCTGTCTAGTGATACTAATTTCACTACAATGATAAGAATTAATAACAATGTATGATATATCAATTGCCGTTGGGTCAATAGAATGAGTGCAATATATTCAATCTTCTACATACATAGTATCACTTTGGTCAGACAAGATTATTCTTTTTGTGAATTTCAAAAATACACGGACACAAACAGGGGTATTCATATGTCTCATGGCTAAGAATGTAATCCAATGTAATCCTATGCGCGTTTCGACCTTATGCCTTCATCAGGTAGCCATATATAAAATGAAGCCTGAAAAATGACAGGAAATTTATTTTACAAAAAGAGAGGTATTGTGGGTGGTTACATCGTGTCAGTCCTACTTGAATATACAATCTATACATTTCATAGTTATGGTCTATGGTTATGGTGTCACAGGAAAGATTAGTGTCACAAAATAAAAGTTCTATCAAAATTTAAGTTTCAAAAGTCGAGAATAAAGAGAAAGTGCAAAAACTGAGACCTGCAAAGTATGTGCACTATATACATTTCACAGTTCTGGTCTATGGATATGGTATCACAGAAAAGATAATGTTATCACAAAAATTATTTCTATCTGAATTTATGTTTCAAATTCGAGAATAGAAAAGGGGTGCAGGAACGGAGACCTGCAAAGAATATAGAATTATGTTGTTAGGGAAGAGAGGGAACAGGATGTTTAGAAGTTGAGATATTCACCCATGTATCAATGCCCGTGGTGACTATATATACAAATTTACTTATACATAGGTATATCCTTGTTGATAGTGTGAAAGCCATAAATACCTTGGTTAGGCGTCATGGGTTCGCTAGTGTTAGGATCACTCATAAGTCTGGCTGCCTTATAGTCTTGAGCTCCAAAGTTGGCTCTCCTGGAATTGCTAATGACAGGGAACCCAACTGGAGTTATAACGGTTGAAGAAGATGTTAATTTCGGATAACTAATTATCATTTTGTTAGAAACAAGCAAAATTTTACTTTGCCTTAATCATCACGGAAAACACTTCGAAACAGCTTCCATTTTTTATAAAAATTAAGAGGTAATTTACGTATAATCATTCCTTTTAGCACACTTTCTCTATGTTGGAACTCAGGTTAGTGGTCCTATGTAAAAAAAAAAGCATGCATTGATATAGAAATAATTGCCGGATGGTACTATAACTGTATTTTGCCTTTTTTATTCACTAATAATCCAGAGGATCATATCTCTATTTTCATTTATTGTTAACAAATATTCAAACAGGTCTGCAAATATGTGTTTTTTGTATCCTAAAATACAGTATCAATTACTGCATTGCATGTTATGGTGCTTGGATGTTTTATTTATTTTTAAATAGTGACGCGTTTATGGCAACATTTTTGTAATCATATTTTGGATCACAATCAGAAATCTAAAAAAATGCTTAAATACTCTGGAAAAAATGTGGAGTGACTTCACACTACCTCTTGAGTTCTACGAGAACTATTCTGCAAAACAGTGTAAATAAATGGACACCACTTGAAACGCATCATAGGAAAATTGGTCTCTGGTTATTGTAATCAAGTGAAAACAAAGAATTGAGCAATATGTGTCAATCAATCATGCCATTTGTATAGCGCACTACTCACCCGGGAGGGTCTCAAGGCGCTTGGGTGGGGGGGGGTATGCTACTGTTCGAACAGCCAGGTCTTGAGTTGTTTCCTGAAGGTGAGATGGTCCTGGGTCAGCCGAAGGTGGATGGGGAGGGAGTTCCAAGTCTTGGCAGCCAGGTAAGAGAAGGATCTTCCTCTGGCGGTGGCTCTTCGGATGCGTGGTACGGCTGCGAGGGCGAGGCTGGTGGACCGTAGCTGGCGGGTGGGCGTGTAGAAGGTCAGGCGGTCGTTGAGGTACTTGGGGCCCAGGTCGTGGAGAGACTTGTGTGCGTGGGTGAGGAGCCGGAACGTGATCCTCTTGTCGACGGGGAGCCAGTGCAGGTTCCTCAGGTGGCTGGAGATGTGGCTGCGTCGGGGGACATCCAGGATGAGTCGGGCGGAGGCGTTCTGGATGCGCTGGAGTCTTTTCTGTAGCTTGGCTGTGGTTCCGGCGTAGAGGGCGTTTCCGTAGTCCAGTCGGCTGGTGACGAGTGCCTGGGTGACAGTCTTCCTGGTCTCGGTCGGGATCCAGCGGAAGATCTTGCGAAGCATACGCAGGGTGTTGAAGCACGATGAGGAGACGGAGTTGACTTGTCTGGTCATCGAGAGAGAGGGATCCAGGATGAAGCCCAGGTTGCGTGCGTGGTCGGTTGGCTTGGGTGCGGTGCCCAGGGCTGGGGGCCACCAGGAGTCGTCCCAGGCGGAGGCCGAAGATCCCAGGATGAGGACTTTCGTCTTGTCCGAGTTCAGTTTCAGGCGGCTGTCCTTCATCCACTCGGCGACGTCTTTCATCCCTTCATGTAGGCAGTTCTGGCGGTGTCGGGGTCTCTGGTGAGGGAGAGGATCAGCTGGGTGTCGTCGGCGTAAGAGATGATGTTGAGGTTGTGCTGGCGTGCGATGGCTGCGAGAGGTTTCATGTAGATGTTGAAGAGGGTGGGGCTGAGTGAAGATCCTTGCGGGACGCCGCAGATGACTTCGGTGGCCTCGGAGTGAAACGGGGGGAGGCGGACTCTTTGTGTTCTTCCGGCAAGGAACGAGATGATCCACTCCAGTGCCTTCTCTTGGATACCGATGTTGTTGAGGCGCTGGACTAGGGTGCCGTGGCAGACCGTGTCGAACGCAGCGGAGAGGTCCAGGAGGATGAGGGCCACTGTTTCCCCCTTGTCGAGCAGGGTCCGGATGTCGTCGGTGGCTGCGATGAGGGCGGTCTCGGTGCTGTGGTTGGCTCTGAAGCCGGACTGCGAGGGGTCGAGGGATCTGTTCGTCTCGAGGAAGGCGGTCAGCTGTCTGTTGATGATCTTCTCGATGACTTTAGCAGGAAAAGGGAGGAGCGAGATGGGGCGGAAGTTTTTGAGATCGGTGGGGTCCGCTATAGGTTTCTTCAGGAGGGCGCTGATCTCGGCGTGCTTCCAGCTCTCCGGGAAGGTGGCGGTGTTGAAGGAGGCGTTGATGATGTTCCGGTATTGGGGTGCGATGGTGGAGTCGGCCTTGTTGAAGACGTGGTGTGGGCAGGGGTCGGTCGGTGATCCGGAGTGGATGGTGTTCATCGTGCGGGCTGTGTCTTCGGTGGTCACCGTGGACCAGGTGCGAAGGGTGGCGGTGGGGGGCGTTGGTTCGACGGTTGGGTGCGTGGGTGGGGCGCCGAAGCTGTTGTGGATGTCGGCGATCTTGCGGTGGAAGAATGAGGCGAGGGAGTCACAGAGGTCTTGTGACGGAGTGATGTCGTTGGTGCCGGTGCTGGGGTTGGAGAACTCCTTGACGATAGTGAAGAGCTCTTTGCTGTCGTGGGCGTTGTTGTCCAGTCGTTCCTTCAGGGATTTCTTCTTGGTGGTGCGGATGAGCTGGTGGTGCTTGCGGGTAGCGTGTTTGAGGGCGGTCATGTTGTCGGTGGTCCGGTCGAGGAGCCAGGCTTTCTCGAGGGTGCAGCAGGTCTTCTTGGAGTCCTTGAGGTCGTCGGTGAACCAGGATGCCTTCTTGCTTCTGGGTCTGCTGGGAGGGTTCTTTAGTGGCGCGAGGTCGTCGGCGCAGGCGGTCAGCCACTATGTGAAGTTGCGGGCTGCTTCGTTGGGGTCCGTTGTGTTGGCGGGTGGGCTCTGGCTGAGGGAGGTGGTGAGCTGGTCTGCGGTGATCTTGCTCCAATTCCTGTGAGGTACCTGTTGCGGGTGGTGGTGGGTCGTGGATCTTTTGAAGCTGAAGTGGACGCAGCTGTGGTCGGTCCAGTGGAGTCCGGTGGCGTGGCTGAAGGTGATGTACTTGCTGGAAGAGAAGACAGGATCAAGCGTGTGGCCGGCGTAGTGGGTGGGGGTGTTGACCAGTTGCTTGAGTCCGAGGTTGGCGAGGTTTTCCAGCTGGGCGGTGGTGTTGCGGTCCTTGTTGTTCTCCAGGTGGAAGTTGAGGTCCCCGAGAAGGATGTAGTCAGTGGAGGGGAGGGCGTGCTTGCTGATGAAGTCTGTGATGTCTTCGCTGAATTGTGTGCGTGGTCCCGGGGGTCTGTAGACGAGGGTGCCTCTGAGGGTCGTCTTAGGGTCGGTGTGAATCTAGAAGTGGAGATGTTCGGCTGCGGCGAAGGAGTTGTTGGCGTCGGTCGTGATGCGGATGGTGTTCCTGTGGACGATGGCGATGCCACCTCCGGTCTGGTTGATGCGGTCCCTCCTGATGATCTTGTACCCGTCCGGGATGGCGATGGCGATGTCGGGTGCAGAGGAGGCGTTCATCCAGGTTTCCGTGAGGAAGGCGACGTCCGGTGATGTAGCGTCGAGGAGGTTCCAGAGTTCCACGGCGTGTCTGTGGACAGAGCGGGTGTTGATCAGGATGCACTTGAGGTGGTTGCTGCTGGTGTTTGTCTTGGTGGGTGTGGGGCAGGTTCGGAGGCAGGTGAACTTGCAGGTGCAGCAGGTGAAGGGTCCGTGGGTGCGTCTCGGGGTGGCTCGGCAGCAGGCGTGGGTCCGGCCGGCATTAAGTGCGTTGAGAGTGGCGGTGTCGTAGGTCAGTCGGGTCGTCTTGCCTCGGCGGGGAGGGCCAGGGGTCCTGGCGCTGGGCGCGGGCCAGGCGCGGATGGGCGCAGACGGGCTTACCTTTGGCGCACCTTCGGCGCTCAATCGGCGCTCCCGCTGCGCGCATCCGCTGCGCGGTCGCTCTGGGGGCGACATAAGTAAGGAGCCGGGAGGGAGGAGCAGCTGGGTGGCGGGAGCGGGCGGCGAATGGAATCACAGGGGGGCGGGGCCGCAGGGAGGCAGCGGCGGGAAATTCCAAGAAGCAGCGGGCAGCGGGAAATTCCCAGGAGCAGCGGGAAATTCCCAGGAGCAGCGGGCAGCGAGCGAAAGAATCTGCAGGCAGGAGGCGGCAAAGGCAGGCAGGAGCGGCAGCAGTGAGTGGGGCGACCAAGCCCTGTGGAGGGCTGAGCGGTCACACTCTGTGGTCCCCTACGGTCCCCTTAAGTAAGGAGCCGGGAGGGAGGAGCAGCTGGGTGGCGGAAGCGGGGCAGCGAATGGAATCACAGGGGGGCGGGGCCGCAGGGAGGCAGCGGCGGGAAATTCCAAGAAGCAGCGGGCAGCGGGAAATTCCCAGGAGCAGCGGGAAATTCCCAGGAGCAGCGGGCAGCGAGCGAAGGAATCTGCAGGCAGGAGGCGGCAAAGGCAGGCAGGAGCGGCAGCAGTGAGTGGGGCGACCAAGCCCTGTGGATATACTAAAACATAAGAATTGCCTAAATCCGATGTTCAGAATTTCAGGGTCATGCATGAACTAGTGAGGAAACAAACATACCTGCAGTACTGCTATATTTAAAATCACAAATTGTATACATATCGGTTTCCATAAATGCTAAATTCTGTTATTCATATATTAATAAGTACCTTTTAAATTTGACAATGGTGATGGCACCCTGAGAACAGAATGCAACATTTGTCAGGTGCAAAGTCGCATTCTGGGAACTTGATCTACCAAGACATTCCTTGAAAACACCGAAATGATGTTCATTGGGATTACTTACATCCTTCAGGAAGATATCGGACTTTCATGGAATTCACAAGGATCCCAGAAGGACTGGTCCTTTGAGGGACATTCATTGACAGCTAACTCACAAATTTGAGATCAGATTTAGGTACCCCACTCTCAAGACCATGCTATAGAAATAAATAATAGCTACGTGAAGACCCAACCTCTTGAAGATGTTAAGTTGGACTAGAATTATGCAGACTAAAAGCTCTGCAATAGCAACATGGAACAACATGGAACACAAGAAGTAATATCTGATGTTCTGTCAAAGCTTGCTGACTCTCCCTACAACGCATTTAAGGCTTCTGAAAAATAGCAAGGTTTAAATGGAAAACCAACAAGACTTAATAATAGACTCAGACAGGTATTAGATTAACTTTGTTATTGTATTAAAGATTCAAAATTAATTGCAATAAGCAATCTTTTGAGAATTTCAGTGGAGAATGTCACAGCTTGCATTAAAGCACAAACATTTAGCCAATGCTTTATTGGATGCTTATTATAAAAATCAATATACAGAGTTACAGAGTCCCACTTTCATTAAAGGCAGAAGGATAGTTTGTTAGTATAAGAGCTCAAATCCTAAAAAAAGAAGGGGACAGGATTCAGACCTATAGTCCATTATGGGCGAGTCCTTTAGCATAAAACAAATGAAATAAAAGAAATGGAAATGAAATGGTTCAGCAAAGAAAGTTTCAGTCCATCAGCTACTGACTGTAGCATCAGCAAGCTGTCGAAAAAGTACAAGATAGTTCTTAGCATTCATCAGCATAGCGTCCAAACTTAGGGGTCGATTAGGATCGCGGACGGACTTGAGTCCGTCCGCGACCCCAGAGGAGGAGGGAACGTCCGCATGGGCTACGGCGTTCCCTCCGTTCAGATTAGGATATGACCGCCAGGGTGGCGCTCACATCCTCTATCTTTAACATTGCGGCGGGTGCAGCTTCAAGCTGCACCCGCCGCAATGTTAAAAATGCCTGCATCGCATTTGCGTGCACAAAGCAGCAGGCACCACGCGGGCCTGCTGCTTTGTGCACGCAAATGCAGGGGGGTACCATAGGTACCCCCCATGTGCACCCCCCAGGCCCCTCACCAAGGGGGCCCACAACGGGCCCCCGAAGTGAATGTCCATATGCTTTTCCACGGCGGAAAAGCCGCCGTGGAAAAGCATATGATTTCCTCCATCCTAATATGGATGGCGGTGTCTGATAGACACCGCCAGCCATGTTAGAGCTTTTCTGCGGCGGTCGGAAGGCGACCGCGGCGGAAAAACTGTGGACGGAATGCCAGACCCACCAGCCATCCTAATATGGCGGTGGGTGTTTCGAGGCTCCACAGCGGTTTTCCCGCATCTTCCGGGCAGGCGGTGGCTTCCGCCGCCTCGGAGGATGCGGGAAAACCGCAATCATAATAGGCCCCTTGGAGTTATGAAAAACCAGAATGACATTTGACAAGAACCGAAAGTCAATAGCGTTGTCTCTCCTTTTGGGCTTCTTCTTTTATAAAGTCTCAAGCAAAATTCCAGTGATGTAGCATCACACCCCCATTAAAAGACTGTCATGTGCTCAGATTCACATAATGTCACCTAGGTCACTTACAACAGTGAGATGCTTTCCCTTGCTGCTCATAAGAAATTAAAGATTTGAAAGTCCACACAGGCCTAACATCAATGAAAAAGAAATATAAAGTATCCATCTATAGCAACAGCTGAAATCCTGTTTGCAAAGGAATATTTCACTGTGAACATTGAAGAAACATATTAGAATGTCGAAAGTTATACATGTACAAAATAAATATAGCAAAATCTCACCAGTTGTAAATGGACCATTTTATTAGGTCAGTCGAAAGGTCTCTTTTACAGAAAGAGCATTTTTGAAAAAGCCTTTGGCATTACATTTTAAATGAAATACATTCTACATCAATGTCAAATATAATGCAATCACATCAATTCAAATGGAGAATATGTAGAACTTTCTCTAGAGATTTTGACAAGGAAATAGCTAACATTAGAAAAACTTTACTACCACAAATGTTGTCAATATTCTTATAAGTATATAGTTTTCTAAGTTCATAGTACAAAATTCATTTTTCACTTTTCATAAACTATAGAATCTCTAGCATTAGTGTGCCCATTTTTAGGATCGTACCTATTTTCTACACATTTTTGCACCAAATTTGCTAAATGCTGCATTCTAAGAGAATAAACAATCAAACTACAAACGTAGAAAGAAAAGAAGCCTCTATATACACAGGAACAAATTTCAAACAACAGTTATAATTTATTATGCATATGATTTTTTTTTAAATCCCAAGAAAGAACAATAACGCTCAAAGAAAATGTTGGCAAAACAAAAACAGACAATTCACATGCCAAACAAGTGGCTAACGAACAAACATTATATATACAAAGAGAACAACAAAAACAAAATAATTTGCCCTTCACAAATTCTGGCCACAAAAAGCGTCGACGACGTTTCTACCGCTAGGTTACTGTGCAGTCATCATCAGGACAGGAGATTATTTGAGCGTTAAATTGCTGTATAATAGAAATATTAAAATTAATTCAAATACATATGAAAAGTAGGCTTCTTCAAAGGAAAAGACTAGAGGGAAGAGACCACCAAGTGAACAATCAAGTGAAGAAATAAATAAAAGTGAGAGTTAGGACACAGAGACAGAGGGAACTAACACCACACCGGTCGTGATTCCATCAACCACAGGGGTCAAAATAATCAAAATCACCTTAATATAAGACAAGCAATCATAAATGGAATGGCATTTTGGCGAAAATTCAAGCTCTGCAAATAGAAAGCGAATATATCCTTAGTAATGAGCCGCCAATGAAATAAGGCGAAAAACCAATGATACGAAAAAATAATGCCATAAACTTACTCGGAAGGGTCAATTATGGATGCAATCCAATGCTTCAATTCAAGGCGTCTGAATTATGCCCTAGAATATCTCCAAGTGATATGGATGCGGTGGGTGGCGTGTAAATTGCTCCCAGGGATATGCCCAATAAATCGGCTGCAAAACGGGGAGAAAGGTAGACTAGCTAAGCTTATACCCATTTTGGGTCAGGCAGGCCCCAAATGAAAGCGCCATCTTTGAAGGGGGCGAAAAGCCCACTGCCGGTATCGAAAACTATTCCCAATTGAAACGACAGTATCACATTGTCACAGGGAAAATTGAAAACCACCCTGGTTCGTCATTCACATTATATCACCGTGAAATTATAGTGTTTATCCCACAATCTTAAGGTGCATCAAGTATTCATGAACAACGTATTGACCCAAAGCGGCAACAAATAAAGTTGCCATATTTGGAAGTGAAAAAATAAATAAATGCGAAAAAAACAATTGTTTCACCCTCAGATATAGTGCAACTGTATTACTAACACTATAAATCAACAATTGTAGGTACTGAGAATAAGAAAATAGTGCAAAGTTGTGAAACCCTTCACCTTGTAGTTGCCGTGATTGAAAAATAAAAGAGTTTTATTTAAAAAAAGGTTATTGATCTAGAGCAATCGTATGGGCAAGACAAGTATAGTCCAGTGCAAGATTAGAAGTGTTTTCCTTCGAACAGGTCTAGTTTCAAAGGATCACAGATACAACATATAAATAATACATCCATTAAATCAATAGTACACATATCAACTGTGGAAATTACATCATGAACATGTTTGTATGCATATCATAAACGTCACATAAGACAAGCACATCAAACAATTTACATGCAGCCAGATGATACATAGCGGATTCATTCTCCAAAATATATCTACACAAAATGCATGTTGTCTAATATCAGAGAATTATTACAGAATACAATATTCTAAGCAAATTATCAAATTCAGAACTCAGCTGGTTACAATCGAGTGGCACTCCTCCATGGAATTGAGGCTCCGATTGATGCTATTACAGCGGAGCATCCAGCGACACTCAGTTCTGTGCAAGATATTGGAGATGCTCCCACCTCGTTCAGGAATTTTAACTACCTCAATAACCTGCCAACGCATATCTCCGGGGGCATGATTCAACTGTTGATAGTGTGCCACTAAGGGAGCGTTTTCAGTTTGGCAACCTATTCGGCTTTTATGTTGTCCAAGTCGTGTCTTAATCTTTTGTGTCGTTTGACCAATATAAATCAGGTCGCAAGGACACCAAATTGCGTATACGACGTTGGCCGTGTTGCAATTGGAGAGGCTGCGCAGGTCATGTTTGATATTGCCATGCACAAACTGTTTTGTGTTCAGACTGGACACACACATGAGGCAGCCGCCACATTTGTAGTGTCCTACGGTTTTGTTAAGGCCTCACATAGATGATAAGGTTGGACTCTCAGCACGAGGCAAGGCTGCTTGGACCAAATGGTCACGAAGATTTTTGCCGCGCTTGAAAGAAAACAACGGTAACTCATGTGTGATACCCGTGGCCACGACTAGTTGCCAATGTTTTTTAATAATAGCAGTCCCAAATGATGTCACACATGGGATGCGAGTAATTGGTTTCCTGATTTTAGGGATCAATAGGAGGTCACAGTGATTGTACCATGCTCGTTTCATCGGGCGCTTTACAAGTTTACATGGATATCCACGTTGTAGCAGTTTTTTTTAAAGGATCTCAGCGTCACGAAAGTTATCATCTTTAAAAAAATAATCTCTTCGGATCCTTCTGTTAGGTTTCATAATCAATTGTCCCTGGATCAGGGTTGTTGGACAGCCCCTGTAGTCTGTCAATAATGCATTCTAACAGAAGGCATTAGAAACACTAAGCAATTTTATTAGCAGCACAATTTCATCAGTAAAGGGTAATAAACATCATGTTCATAAGAATTTTTCATTAGTTCAATTCATTTGTATGTGCTATTATTGCTTTGTATATATGTTTTCTTCTTTTTGCATTTTAAAACACGCTTTTATGGTACTTCTTCTATACTTGTCTCAGTTCCATGTGTCACTGTGTCTAATGTGTGCAAAGTGCACTTTCAGTTTTTCGTGTCTTTAATCAGTAACTGTGTTGTGTATCATGTTTTTTTAAAATTGTGTTTCTTCACTATTATATGTCTGTGATTATCATTTTTACACTAGAAACCCTCAAAACGAACTTACTCCTGCACTTGACAGTGCTACATTTGTTTGTGTTTCTAGGGTGTCAAACTGCCTGCAAGAAATACTTCAACATTTGATACCCTAAAAACTCAACTCTAACTCTGCTTTTACAGATATGGATATTAGACTATGCAGGTCAAATATGTGCATTCACTTACAACTCTGCATGTCCTGATTTTGAGAATGAGTGTTGTGAATATAAACATGCAAACTGTTGATTTGAACTTAATTTTGGCTAAGGTGCTGCAATATTTTGGAACTGTATACAGAAGACTGTTTAGCATAGTTTCGAGCTTGCATTTACCTATGATACCTCTTGCAAAGTTGTTCCTTTGTCTGAACTCTTTTTCAATATATTTCTTTAATTGCACAGGTCAAAGAGTTTAGCTTTTCATGCAGTCCGTCTAAAGAACGTTTCTTCAGGCACTGCAGAAGATAATGAAGATTTGGTTTTAGATATCTTTGAGCCAGAATTATTCAAGGGTCAAAGAAATGATACCCAGGCATCAAATATGGTGGACACTAAAGATGCTACAGATGATTCTATAGATGTTTCATGTCAAGATTCGAACACTGTACCAGAAGTCACTAAAGAAAGCTTCCAGAAAGGCAGCATTGAGACATTAAAAGACCCTGCCGGACCATGCGATAAACTTTACTTACACTTGAAGGAAAATCTCAATGCAATGAAGGAATATGTTCTGGAAATTAGGAAGAAAATCCCAATACCAGACCAATGCATTATTGAGGGTAAGTGATGGAAATAGTTATTGTGTGGTGTTAATAATTGTGTTTCTGTTGAAAATGTTAGTGATGTTCACATTGATGGGCGGCATATTCTTTCCATACCCGATATGTGTTAATTTTGTGTAAACTGCATAAACCTGGCAGGGTGAAAAATGTATGTGAGACACTTGTGAGATATCTGTTCAATTCTAAAGTCATGCAGTGAACTTTGCTTTTGCAGCGCATGTGATCAACGATTTACCATGATTTTGTGCCAAGATTGCACCACTTTCCCAGTTCCTGCACAAAAATAATCATAACCATAATGCAGGCACCTATAAACTAATTGTAAGTGTGCCTTGGTGCTAGGCAGCATACAGTGTTCCATTACTGCTCTCTCCCTTTCAAGCGATGCAGTGCAGCAAGTTCACTTTCTATGTTACATTGCATGATATAAGAGTAAATATACCCCCAGTTTGACAGGTCCTCAAAGATACCTGCTGAACATACCAATCTCCCACTAATACAAATTGCACAAAAATGGGAAACAAATGTTCCACAAAGCACTTAAAATCCAGTGATTGGGTTTTATGTTATATTAGGCTTGTATAAAAAGATAGAAAGCTGCATATTTGCACTGCATTGCGTCATCTAAAATGTTGCACTGTTGGCATTTCTTGTTTTAGTTTCAGGGGCCTCTGCTGTCTACTTTTGTAACTGTTCAATAATGTATTTAATTAATTTCATCATCTACAAGATTGCTATTTTCTGGGGGGGTGTACCAATGACAGACATTGTTTTTCTAGCAGCTAAATCTGTCAGGGGGAATCACTGTTGTATATATTCATGGGTAGATCCCTTCAAACACAATGGCTAATGTAATGCTCAATGATTTATTCTTCCTGGGCCAATATGTGAGGTGCCCAGGGAGATTCAAACTGTCAAGTTTGTTTGCACACATTTTAGAGGTCAAACTTTCTTCTGAGCACGTGCACCCACCTCTAGCCCCTTTCTCTCTCTTTGTTCATCTCTCTCCCCCTCTCTGCATCTCTCTTTCTCTCAAGATCTCTTTCTCTCGACTTGCCAGAGCCTTGTTAGCTCTTTTGAAGTGAAACCTGTAGTCTTTCAAATCAATACCCTCTTGATGATTCAAAACATTTTTTAATTAATATATTTACTAATTAGTGTCCGATTTTACACATACCTGTCTTTAAAATCTTAGTTGCCCACTATATAATTGTTATATGTTTGTCCATGGTTTGCATATAGAGAACATGTTAGCAATATTCATATTATCACATATCAGACAACTGATTAAAACTGTTAATGAAAGCTATGAGAGAGTCGTTGAATTGCAAGCCTATCTTTTCTTAAATAAAGCTCATTGGAGGAAAAACAATATTCATCGATCACCAGTAGATGGGTGGCTTAGTAGCATTATTTGAACTGTAGCAGGAAAGTGCACCCCTTAAACACAGGTGTGCAAATTTCATCTACTGATCGCAAACCACATTGGGCCATTTGTGACTGGTAAAATGAATTTTCCATGGACAGAAGGAAAATATGACTCAGTCTTAATAAGTATGCCACTATTGGGTTTTAGTCATTATCGGCTGCGGCCCGTGCAGGTCAGAGCGGTGGGGCCGGGTTGGGGAGGGATTCGACAGACGACCACTAGGGAAAATTAAATAAATAAATCATTTCCCCTTGTCATCCTCTGTCCTAATCCCCCTCCCCACTCGGCCCCACCACCCAACCGCTCTTACCTGCATGGGCCGCAGATGGTTATTATCACAGCTCTGAGCACATCTTGTTTATATTCTGGAAGAAGCAGGTGAAGTCTTCCAAATATTTATAGTTAATGCTCGGAACATGCATTTACAAAGCACCTTCATGTGATACCTTAACAGCGTTTTAGTAATGTGTCTAGAAGGTGTTTTTTCAGGACTGTGCAGCCACTGGATTATGATGTCAACATGGAAAATGTCATATATGAGTTCTCACAAGCGTACAATTCCATGAATGGTTTTTTAATGATGGAATGGCTAGGATATGTTGTGACATCAGAATGTTTTGAGATAGGAATGTCCCCTGTATGATTTGTCCTTAGTGAACCCGCATGCAAGTTTCTACCCAGTTTTGTGTTTTTGTTTTGGTCTCAGCACACAAGACAATCATGCCTGTTATGTCTTGTGAGTTAGAGATGATGCACTCAGTAGAACAGTGACGTACTTGGGCGTAGGTTATAGAATTCATGATGTAAAATGTTCAGTTAAAGGTTACACACTAAAGAATAAAGATATGGGGGAACACCAGGAGCAGACTTACTTGCCAGGGACGCCAACGGGCGGTGCCGTGAAGTGAACGGCGGCACTCTGAGAGGCAGGCGTGGACGCCGGAGACTCCATTCACTACAGCCCCCAGCAGCCTCAGGGGCGGCGCGCTCGTGACGCGCCTGGAGCGCCCGGAGGCGCTAGATAAACGCTGACCTCCCTCTCGCCCTGCGAGTCACGCGCGGGAGCGACCGGGAGAAGCCCGGGACAAGGGCGGGACCGTCTGTGGCCGTCCGGGGACGATCAGGGACGGGACGGGCCACCTCCCTTGGCTGATTTCGTGAGTACGTGCCCAGTTTGGCCGGGCTAGTGGCTATTCGTATAAAAGCCTGTTTGTGACCTTATAATTGCCCGTGACTTTTAAATTACTGCCAATATGTCTATTCAATCTACCCTCCCGGACAGCTACCTATTGAAAGTAGACACTAGAATCGATAGCGATAGAAGGAAATCGCTAGGCAAATGTAACTTATCTGATCTCCCCCTTGTTTCATCATCGGATCCTAATGATGCGGATATAATTATTACCAACGATACCATTATAGCAGCTGAGACTGATAACATCTGTATCAATGTTGATTCCACTGAGGCTCCTGTTGATCTTTCTGTGGTGGAAGATATACTGAACCCATCTGAGACCCCTGAAGGCACCCCTCTACAGTCCACCAGAGCTACAAAATTTATGAGAGCATGTAGGAAAGTAGTTCCCAAACGGGGTAGCCATTCTGCAAGGAAAAAAAAAGGATACTATACACAAGGAGAATAGCGGGGATAATGGGGCATCATCTAAAGACAATTGTGTTTCTATTAATCCTAACCAAATTGACTTGTTAGTGAGTACCATCGATGACAAATTGAAGTTGGCTGTGGAGCCTTTGTTAGCTAAGATTGATGATTTGTGGGCGGAAGTACTGAGATTGAGGGACATGGTGGATCAGCATGCAGTTAATTTGGATAAATCCGTACAAATTATTAAAGATACTACATGCCCTCACCCAGTTCACAAACAAGATAAGGGACAACCACGCCAGGTAAATAGTGCCCCTCCTGCTATTAATGTAGGGAAACAACCACCAAAGGAGACACCTGTATTGGCACGCCCTTTATTACATGATACGGGCCGACCTTCGCAGGTACCGGCGGTTGCGTCTGCAGCCGTAGTGTCTGGAGGTTTAAATTCTGATGTAAGAACACTGCCAGTACCAAATAGAGACAAGACGGTGCCGGTGCCAGTTGTGTCAGCCACACCAGCCACATCAGCTGCCATGGGGGGGACTGATGGGGTTCCTGTAAGGATATGTAGAAGACCGGTAGACCTTCCCCCCTGAATGTGTGCCCTATGTGGTGGTATTAACTAATGTCCCGGCTCTAACTCAGACTCCACATATTCAGGAGTCGGTGGTTTCCTTAAAAAACAAAACAACTTCTTGGTTAAACCGCCATTGTGGTTATCCAGTTGGCTACTCTGATCAAATTATATCTATCAGAAGAGTCAATTGGATTGGTAACACCCGGAAGACTTGTGGGGGTGATTGTGTAATTATTAACTTTAAACACCCACAACATGTTGCGACGATCTTGCTCAGAGCAGCTGCATTAACACAGTCAGAGACTGATGTCGTCGCTAGACCATTGGGCTTTTTTTATAACCATCTCAACAGGTTGCCTTCTGCTAATTGTAGGGAGGGGGCTAATAATAATAACTTTACTTTTTCATCTACTGGAAATAGACCTGTGTTACCCACCTTTAGCCCTGGTTTTTCCGATGGCAGACCCACTCTGCCTTTGCACATGTTGTACCCTGCCCCTGGTGGGAATAGATTTACAACACACACACCCAATTTTGTACCCACTTGTGATGGTATATTTTCACCTGCTAATGGGATGGTCTATCAAGTCCCAATCCAGAATAGGTATCAGTCATTGAGTTTTCTGGACCAAAATGACTGACATCAGATGGGCACTGGAAATGGGAGGGATGTAATCAGTAATCATAATGGAGGGTCTACTATGTCTGAAATCGAACCGGTTAATAATGTGACTATAGACTGTATGCCGGTAGGAGGAAAGGATGAGAATTTTAGGAATAACATTCAGCTTTTAAATTCAGATGAGAACATGTCCACATTTAGTGAAGGCCCGCCTAATGTTAGCCATTATAGGAAAAGTGAAACTTGCTATATCGCCAGATGGAATAGTGCAGGCTTGACGGCCAAGGAGGATATTCTAGGATGGAAGGAATTTATTAGTTTATTTGATATCATTTGCCTACAGGAAACCTGGTGCAAAAATTTTAAGGGCAGTGATGGTTTTGTATCCTATGAACTTCCTGCCCTGGCATCGCCCTTCGGTAGAGCAAAAGGAGGGTTGTTGGTTTTGATATCAGTCAAGTTACCAATTTTGGTGAAAAAGCATGTAGTAGTGGGGGCTCACTCCCAAATTCTATGGCTAGCGCAAGAAGCGGGTAGAAATATACTTCTGATTAATTTTTATAATATTATATTTGATGGTACTAGGCACACAGTAATTAATGACTTAGAAAATGCACTAAGTCGTATTGTGAATAATTTTAATGGTGTTTACGAATTTATTTTTGTGGGGGATTTTAACATTTCTGTTTGCCCCTTATCATCCCAGAAGTTATGTGGTGTCTATGATCGTTCAGGGGATGCTGACGTTCACTTTCCCCATAATTTGTATGGTGAAAGTTTGAATAGCTTTCTGATAGATCATGACATGGACATTTTGGAAAACGGAAAGAATGACCTGGGCGAAAGTTTACCGACTTTCAAAGGGAGGGGGGCTAGTACTGTTATTGATTTTATGTGCATGTCCTCTAACCTAGTTCCTCTGTGCTCAGAGCTTAAGGTGGTTGATGTTATGCTAAGTGACCATAATTGTTTAACTATTGACGCCATGATTTGGAAACCTGCCCCTGTTTCCGATCTGGGTACTATTGTTAATATCGAACCCCATAGACCAAATGGTTTCAGGTTAAGGTGGAAAGGAGATAAAGCCGAATTAACCTCCGATTCTATCATTAATAGCTGTATGATAGAAATTACGGCAATCCTTGAACAAGACAAAATCACGGCTGACAGCATTGATCACTTTGTTAGAATTAATGCAACCATCAATAAGAAGTTTACTAGAGTAGCCGGGCACAAGAGTAGACAAAAAACGGGGTGGTTTGACCATGCGTGTTCTACCGCCCGCAATGACCTTAAAGAGGCCTTAGCAGTTAAACCTAGAGATAAGAGTCTGGTGACCCAACTTAGGCAGGATTACAATTTGACCCTTAGACGCAGAAAGGCTGAACTCCAGCAGGAAGCATGGGATAATCTTAGCCTAGCAGCAGAAATGAAGAATTGCACAATGTTTTGGGCCACTTTGAACTGCCCATTTCTTAAGGACGAAAAGGTACCAGAGCTAACATCAAACGTGAGTATGGAATCATGGATACAACATTTTTCCATCATTTTTGACTCGGGTAAAGGACCGGTATCCTCTGGAGATGATTGGCCTATTGTTGCCTTAAATATCACCATACCAGAGGTTATGGATAGTATTAGAGCAAGCAAGGGAGGGAAGGCCCAGGGACCTGATGGGGTGCCTATAGATGTGTATAAGATTGCTCCGGAGATATGGGGCCCATTGCTGGTTAAGATCTTTAACGCAGCAGTTAGCTATGAGATACCGTCAACATGGGCAGAATCAATAATTGTCCCCATCTTCAAGAAAGGTGACCGGGGTGTTGCAAAAAATTACCGGCCAATATCCTTACTGGACTCATCTGTGAAAGTCATGAGCCGGGTCCTTCTAGTTAGATTAGAGGAATGGGCAGAGACCAATGGGATCTTAACCAACAGTCAGTTTGGGTTCAGGAAGGGACGTGGTACCATAGAGCAATGCTTGAATTTAGAACTTTTGGTAGGGAAATATACCCAGGCCAAAATGGGGTCCATTTATTTGTGTTTCGCTGACTTAAGCAGCGCTTTTGATATGGTAGACCACGCTATACTCTGGGCTAAACTGATAGAAATGGGAGCCCCCAAAGGTATAGTTTACTTCCTGGCCCGCCTGTATGAAAAATTAAGCACCAGTGTTCGGTATGGACCTAATGGGGAGTGTACGAGCAAGTTTAGGATCGGGAGGGGAATAAGGCAGGGGTGTGTTTTAGCACCCCTGCTTTTCACACTCTTCATTAATGAGGTTGATTCAGTTCTACAGACAGTTACGGCAGATGTCCCGAGAGTTAACAACCTTAACATCCCTGTGTTACTCTATGCGGATGACGCCGTGCTGCTGTCTAGAACACCATTGGGTCTTCAACGTCTGATGGACAGGTTTGTCCAGTTCATCAAAAGCAGGAAACTGGTTATTAATAGGACTAAAACTTATGTAATGGAGTGTGGATCAGGACGATCTAAACCGAAATCCAATTTCCATTATTCCATAGAAGGTGATCCGGTCCAAAAAGTGGATAACTTTTGCTATTTGGGGATTACATTCTCAAAAAACGGCAGCTGGGACACAGAACATAAAGCCGTTAAAACAAAAATGATGCGGAGTGCTAACGGGGTATTTGTATTCGCCAAGAAGTTGGGGAATAGGCGCATTAAAGACATGTTAAAAAAATGTCAATCTAGATGTCTTTCTGCGGCCCTGTATGGGGCTGGGGTATGGGGTGTGTCATCAGCCGGGAGTCTTCAGGTAGAGGAGAATAATTTTCTGAAAAGGCTCCTGTGTTTACCCAAATCAACTTCCAACAACTTGGTTCATAAGGAATTGGGGGTTCAATCCCTGAATGATATGATTATGTTAAGACCCCTATTATTGTGGCGCTCGGTATGGCTGAATGATGGTACCTCTTTGAATAGAGCCATTATCAATGATTGCCTTACTTTGGACCAGCATTTAAAGATCCCTTGGATCAAATATGTCATTGATAGCTTCCAAAAGGTCTTTGGGCTTGATATGTTTAATAATCGATATTGTGCATCTGACATCTCCAAGTCTAATTTAAAAGCTACTTACCTGAACTATTGTGCAGAGAGGTGTGCTTTGGAGGAATTAACACTCTCTACTTGTATGCAGTACAATAGCATGAATGACTTTATCGGATTCCAACCATACTTGACACAGGTGACCAGAGTTTCGCACCAGTTTGTGCTGACCAGGATGAGGATGGGAACAGTACATTATCTGGTAGCGTGTCCCAATATAAATATGCGCCCTTCTGGACCCTGTGCTTGTGATAATAATGCTGAGCAGAGCACTATGCATTTTCTTTTATCATGTCAATTGTACAGTGAGCTACGGAAAAAGTTCCTAAAGCCTATGCTGAAAAGATTTGGAGTAAGAACAATTAATGACTCTATGAAACTGCTTTTTAATTTGTACCGCCCAGACATTTGCTTTTTTACGGCTACTTTTCTGCTCAAAGCAATTGGTACTAGGAAAAGTATGTGCTTTTAATCATTTTAATTATTATTCCATCCCCCTCTGGATAATAATGTATTATGTGTTTCTTTTAATATTGAACATATGTCATGTATCTACAACTGTGTGTGCTTTTATGGACATGTTTTATATGTTCCGAATAAAGCTTTATAAGATTAAAGATTAATAAAGATATGTAATACCAAGCTCCCTGTGTGGCATGAACCTTTGCATGTACCCGGGCTGGGAAGGATGCTACACCTGGCAATGAGATAGAGTATTATGAAAACCCTGCAACCCCAAGACCCGAGAGTATTCTACCAGAGAGTTTGCCTTTTCCAGCAAACTGCTTGTGTGTGCCACGTTTGCCTCAGTCAAAGTGAAAATTAACAGTTGATGTATGTGGAGTCAGAGTGCCACTCCAGCCAGTGGAAGGCTGGTGAACAAATTGAAGGGCTTAGGAAAGTTTGTTTGACATCTGCTAGAAATTTGCTGGTAAAGTCGAGACAAGAGATACTGTGCCAAAGTCTAACAAAGAGCCGTCATTCATACAGTATGATAACACTGAAGGCAGCAACAACCAGATACAGAAAAGTGATAAATGCCATGATAACAAAGTACAACAAAGCACTAAAAGTGGAAAGATTTCTGATGCAAATAAACCCTAAAGGCAGTGGAAACCAGGTATATTGCAAAGAGATGAGAAGGGTGAAGAACCTGTGCATAAAACAAAGCCGCTATTCACCCCAAAGAAGAAGAGAGCGCCTCACAACTAAAGAATGAGCACCACAACCCAAATGTTAGCACATGGCTAGTGCTTGACGAAGGTTGCCAGTCAAGGCGGGCAGTAGAAGCTGCCATAACAAGCTCTGCTCCTGACAGCAGAAAGTTCCACAAGTTATGATGCTGCTGCATTCCTAAGACCACCACCTCCCTTCTATACTGCCCAAACATGGAATATTTGCGGTAGATGGACTGCCTGGATTGAAACTTTCGATGATTTCACTGATGCGCTGGAAGAAGTACATGCCAAAAAGATCATTAAAAATTTGAAGAATTTAGCAGGTGAAGGAGTAAAAGAAGTGATAAAGAAAATACCACTCGGTGGTGAAGTAATGTTTCATCAAATCAAAGAGGTACTGAACACCCAGTTCAGTAAAATGCCACATGTCAACTATGAAAGGTACATTTTCACCAAGCAAGGCAGAAAATTTGTGAAAGAATGGATGAATTTGTAGAAAGACTTGTTACGCTCATAAAGCATACGTCTCAGAGTAATACATGGTTGTCTCTCTGACGGCAAATGCTGAAGGAGACACTCAGCTTAGTGCGAGTACTCATGGCTGCTAGAGCAGAAGAAAAAGCTGATAGACAATCAGGTAATATAGAGGCTAGAATAGCCCAAACTGAATCAGGGCTGAGTGTGAAAAGTAAGTTGGAACACAAAGTAGAAGGCCATAAAGTAATGATGTGGATTTTCTTTTCTGCATGAAGGTGAATGTCCTGCCAATGGACAGATATGCAAAGGCTGCGGGAAAGAGTACCATTTTGCAATGGTTTGCCAAGTGAAGGAAAGATCAAGTGTGTCATGTTCAGAATGGAAGGAAGATCAAGTGTGTCATGTTGAGAAAACAAAATGGATGCCAGAAATGTTCAGATACATTCAAACCTTGCCCACAAGGCTAAGCAGCATGTCAGTTGAGGAAAGTTGAAACTGAACGACGTATATTGTCATCAAATTCCTCGTCTAAAAGTTTGTCACCCTCATACAGTTAATGGTTCCACGCTGAGGAATAAAGACTTGTAATACCAAGCTCTGTGTGTGGCATGATCCTTTGCATATACCCGGCTGGGGAGGACACTATACTGCCTTTGCACTGAGAGCAACCTTAGTTAAGTACTGTAAAGAGCAGTGATCAGTGGGGTTAGGGGGAACTCTATTGTTTGGAGGGACGCACCAAACATGCTTTCCATTGAGAGTGGAACTAATGTCCCCTCACCAGATTGTAAGATACTGACAGTGGTGGCTGCATCAATTGTTAGTAGAAGGACATTCTAATACAGAGGTGAGTTGCATTCCAGCGTAGTCCTTTAAATTGTCTGGCTGGTTTACTGCATCCGGGCTCTACACTACATCCCTGTGTGTCTTTGCATACATGCATACCTTTACTGTATGTTAGAATTGTTTAAGGAGTATGTGTACTCGGTTGGGGTATGGGCATGATGGAATCCATTTTGATTTCTTCTGTTAAGGTACTGCACACAAAATGGAGGAAAGAGATCACCATCAGATTGGCTATGTGAATTGCATACCCAGACTAAGACTTATCCTTTTGGTAGGCACTGAAAGCCCTGGATTTGGGAGGACAGGAGATAGTGGTGTGTTTGAAATACAAAGATGTTCCCTAGACATGGCCTTCCCTTGGTCTCTCAGAGGTGCTACAGATAAAGGGTAATAGAATGACGAGAGTTAAGGTTGTCCCCTTCTTTGTGTGCCAGTGTTTTGGGTGGCTCAGAGAGAGAGCTTTCCAAGTGGTTCCTTCATCCTGCTTTCATTTGAAGAAAAAAAACCTGTATCTGAGCTGGTTTACTTACGTCTACTACCCCTCCTGGGATATAGGCCATCAACAATAACTCCTAAGCCATCTCTGTCCTGGGCTTTTCTTTCAATCTGACTCCAGGTGTAACCCATCTCCTTGCAGTCAGTCTCGAAACCAGGTGTTTCTTAGCCTTCCTCTTTTCCTTATCCCTTGAGGGTTCCAGGTGAGGGCCTGCCTGGTGATGTTTGATGAGCTCTTGCAGAGAGTGTGAACTATCCAGACCGAGTATCTTTTCATGATTTTTTTCATGAGCAGTGAGTTGGAAAGTCTACTGTATCTGAGCTGGCTGGAGTCTATGCATCAAGTGGTCGAACTATTGAGCGACTTGGAATTCACAAAGAATGTCTAAAAGGATTTCTAGAAGGAATGTATAAAGATCAGTTGGAGCTTCCATTCAGTTTTCTGAGATATCTCCTAACCTATAGAGGACTTCTGTGATCAAGGGTTGAAACTTCTTTCTGCCACCTACCCAAGGGTGTTGGGGACCATGTCCCCAGATGGTTTTGGCCTACTGTTGAGTGTCTGTCTTGAAGACTGCTGAGCTGAAAGAGGTGCACTAGTGGTGTGCCTGTACAGTACCTGTCCAGATGAGAAACCTAAAGAGACCTGCCTGCTTTTGGACCTGTGAATGGCTTGATGAAGTGCTCTAGACAAATGTATGTCGTTATCCCGCAGTATTTTATCCCGCAGGGAATCACAACGTGGTCATTACAACAACTGCGTTGTGATTCCGCATACCATTTCTCCGCAAGTCGGAAAAACGACTTGCGGAGGGGGTGCTGGGTGTTGGAATAGTATCATTTACTATTCCAACTCCAGAATGTGCGGACACTAGGGAAGGTGTTAAATTTTAAATCCAACACCTCCCTCCCATACCACCCCCCCGCGCAAGTCGTTGTTCCGACTTGCGGAGTAATAGTATGCAGAATCACAACGCGGTCGTTTTAATGACTGCGTGTGATTCCCTGCGGGGAAAACCTTTTGTGGTAAACGTTGTTTACTGCTCTAGACATCACCCCAAAAGGAGTCTGCCTGGAGGACCTGAGGTGTACAGTAGCTGTAGCTGTGTGACTGCAGAAGTGTGCCATGGTTTTTGTGCCCTGTGTGGTGGTGTACAATGGAAGAATGAAGGCCGAGAATGGTGAGACATCCCATTTTGCGGACATCAATGTGCCACAGTGCAGATGTATCATATCATCATGTACCTCCCAGTACTGCTAACATCTTTGTACTCCAGTGCGGCTGTGCCACTTCAGCATATTATAGCAGTGCTGCCAATATCAATTAGACCCTGGGCAGCAGGTTTGCATCATCAAGTGAGCAGCCTGAGCTCACCGTGACCCATCGTAGAGTGCACTGAGAAAGAAAATGCTCAGCAGGCTCCAAACCAAATTGTGACCTCCAACTCATCCCTGGACTGACTGCTTTAGTGTCAACTCTCACAAAGGTCCCTAGGAAGAGGGGCATGAGCTCGGTAAGGCACATCCATCCTCAGAATGCTGTCCTTTTTCTCCGGGGGATGTCCTCAAAATCAAATTGTGACCTTCAACTCTTCCCTGGACTGAATAATTTGCTGTCGGCTCTCTTGAAGATTCCCAGGAAGAGGGGCATGAGCCAGACTTCAACGCGTAAAAACCAGGTGAAGCACCTCTTCATTGCACCCCGGGAAACCTGCAGCTGCTATTATGGCTGAGCCATAGAAACAAGAAAAGGGGAATATAGAACTTTGTAAAAATGGATATCAGAGACTGGCATGGTAATCATGGGCGGGGGATAGCCTAAGCACCTGTCATATTAGTTTGAAGCATGACCCTATAATTTTCCATTCATACATGGCAGACTCAATAAGGAGTATATTACTTTCGCATTATGACACCTCTGTAGAGTAGCACTTTCTACAGTATTGGGCCTTTAATCCATTAACATCTGGTGTAGTATTGAGTTATTGTAAGTAAAAAATACTTACCTTTCATTAAGCTCAAGTACTACTTGGACATTGTAATTATTTGTAGGCTATTGTATGCCTTGTTGAGTTCTGAGCCTCTAAGCCTACGCCAACTGCTTGACTATGCCTTGGACTCCTCTCCCACATCCACCATTGGGAGTCAAGAGCTAAAGGATGTACTTGGTACTCGATTTGCTTGATCATAATAGGCAAATCACTGGAATGGCAGTGGAAAATACCAATACCTCCACCGTTGTGGTCTAAGACCAAACCAGACCAAAAAAGGAAAAGGGTTTTTGGAAAACTGTTTAATATTTTACAAAATAAATCTACAAAATAAATCTATTGCGTTTCACGCAAAATAAAATGTGAATGACATTCAGTGGATTTTGGGTATATATCTACTATGTAAAGAATTGTGGGAATGTAGCTGCTGTACAAAGGAATGTGGGTATGCTGCAGAGATCTAAAAGACTGGAGCGAGCAGGATCTTTGGGTAATGCAACAGGAGAGGAGAGTTGGCTTTCTCTGCCATGTCATGATGCAATAGCGATTTTAGAATAAAGTTGTCTTCTCAGAAACCCCTTGGAAAACATGCGTATTTGTCTTGGTGCTTATATAGCACTAACCCAGTACTGTACATTATGTGAGAGGTTGAGAGACAATCTACAAGATCATATACATCACATCAAGTGGGGAATACACATTTAATGCACATTACATTTCACATTTTCTGGCACAGGGAGGTTAAGGGATTTGCCCAGAATCACACAATGCTGTATCTAGTGCCGAGTCCAAGATTCTAACCTGGGTTCCCAGATTTTAAGTGAAGCAGCTCGAGCTGCTAGGTCACATCTCATTCCAGGAAAACTTCCCGATGCAAGCTAGCCATATGTCAACATCGCGTCATGATACCCTTTTTCCTTGAAGGAATGTCACTTAAATTGTCATCTGAATTTGTGGCTGGAAACATTTGCAAATCAAAGTGATGTAGTATATGACATTGCGATGTTCTGTAATAGTACAAATTACAACTACAACGCCTTTCATACATCTTGAAAAGCTATTTTACATTCGCAGTCGGCCGAAATTACCAATTTGCACCATTTGCGAATGCGAAATTGTTTGATACATGTGGCCCTAAAAGAAGAAAAGAATTTAGGGGCTGACTCAAAACAACCAATACCTTAAGGGTCTTATCTCAATTAGCAGTGCCGGCGTTAGCGCTGGTGGCGCCTGTTGTGACAACCATTTTTGGCACCCCCACACCCCATGACTGCCTCCTCGGATTCTCTCACCACCACAAGGCAAAAGAGGTCAGTGCCCCATCCACGGGTCAGCGCCCAGGGCGGCCGCACCCGTTGCACTGCCCTAAAGCTGACTCTGTCAAATGCCCCTCTGTTCATTGTTTGGGATAGGAAACATTTGGGGATAACGTCAAATCAGGACTCAAAACTTGATGAAGAATGTTTGTTCTGCAAACTGCAATAATAGTCATGCAGGCTGACATCCTACAAATACATTGCTCATGAGTTGGGCTTGTTTGAAAATCTGTGCTTTCTTTCTTCAAATCTTGGAGCAAGAAAATGAATACATCAAAATGAAGAATCCATGATTTCACATAATTCAAATGTAGTGATGTGCACGTGGACTGTTTGCTTGAATTTAGAAAAAATATCCAGATTCCATTGCTTCTTTCTCAATTAAAATATTAGGACATGATGTTCCTCATTTTTCTGAATTTTGTTCTTTCGTCTTATGTTCTAATTTAAATCACACATGATAAAGTAAAGCTCTATCAACGTATTTTGCATGCCAAAAAGTGAAAAAGTTATTGTTTTATACACACTGGTTGTTTCTCTACGATTTAAAAAAAAGGCCCAAGATATACATTTTCATTGTAGTATGATTCATAATTTTGCCTGGCAAACCAAATGACTAACACGGCTTACTTACAGATGGATACATCTTCCATTTCTTTGTCTGTAAATCTTTTACAAGTCCCATATGTTCCCGGGTCTTTTGTCAAAGATTGCCAAACTGACCTTTTTGAGGATTTTTTGGGAATTTTTGTTTTTTGGCAGCGCTTCAAAGTCCATTCGTGCTAAGACAATTTACTGGAAATTCCAAGAACAAGAAAAAGCTTTCACTGAGGATTGAAGATTATTTCGTATGACTCAGGCTGAAGGAATTTAGGTAGTGCGCGTTTGCTGATTGTGCAGGGAATAGTTTGGTACTATATCTGACATTGTATACACCGTTTACAGTAGAAACCTGGCAGAGTTATGGCAACAGCCAGCAGTCAACAATCGTATTTAAGTTAAAGAAATTATTGCGTGTTAATAACATTTGAATCGTAACACCGTGAGGATGTGGCCTAATGGCTAGAGCGGTCGACTTTGAAGCAGCGGACCGGGGCTCGAGTCTTGGCAGAGACACGCAGAATCCTGTGATTCTGGGCAAATCACTGAGGGGCAGATTTACAAGCCCCTTGCGTTGTGTTTGCGCCGCAGTTGCTCCACTTTTTGTGACGCAGCAGCAGTGCAAACATGCGGCCCATTTACAACGTGAGGCATCTAGGGAGATGCTTCACATTATACCTGCGCCAGGTAGAATGTATGCAGGGTGGGCGTTCCAACGCAAAGAAGCCTCGTAGAAGTGACGCAGTGAAATCTACAATATTTCACTGCGCCACTTCTAGGACGCCACTGCATCAAATTCTTACACCTGCTTGAAGCAGGCGTAAGGAGTGACCCAGCACAATGAAGATAGGCCTGCCTCTGCATTGCTGGAGTTCCGTCGTGCTTGTGACATGACTCCAGCAATGCGTGACTTTTGCATCAACAGATGCGTCAGAATTTCTGACACATCTGTCAATCCTTGCGCCATGGTGCGCCGTAAATACGGCGAATCCATAGTGGCGCAAGGGTTTCTGAAAGTGGTGCAAGGAAAGTGACGCATCTTCACAGATGCGTCACTTTCTTGTAAATCTGCCCCATTATCTCCCCGAACCTAACAAAATGCATGTGTCTGTCTGTAACACAACTGGTGCTCATTTAAAGCACTCTGATAGCTTCGGGTTGAGTTCGCTCTATATGAACTCCCCAAAAATCTTGGGTTTGGAAAGGAGAAATGTTTGTTGCTAACAATATCTCATAGGGCAGGTTTCAGTCTGCACTGCTTTATCTGGCTCTTCTCTCCTAATGGGTTGTATATGTACACACTCCTGTCAGCTCCCAAGATTTATGGGCCCATACGTGATTAGCTCATCCCGTCTAGGTTTGTCCTACCATTTTGGCATTTGTAAATGCAGGGAAAAAACCTGGACTGGATCACACATGCACATTTCAAGGTTTGTATACATAAAACACATTCTACTCTTTCAGTACACCTGGTTTATTCCTGTATACCAGGAGTAAGCCAGGTCTATTTCTGGAATTTCAGGAATTCAGGAGTAAGATATGACAACAACGAGAATAAGTCACAAAGGTATTTTTGTGTCACATCATATATGTACTGAGAAAAATGTGGTTTCGTTCTTATTGTACTTCTTCATGCAATGGAAACTCAAAGTAAGATGTTATTGCTTTCTGAAAATTCACACTCAAAGAATACATTTGTTCTGAACCTAACCCAAATCGCCCTAAACCCAGAATAATTCCTAAATTCCTATTCCTAAACTATGAAGGCTCTGGAGGCGGACTGTGAGTTCAATTTGGCCCCGGGGAATGGGGGTCTATGGGACCTAATAAGGCTTGGGAGTTGGCCCTGATGGCCTCCTCCCCTTTTAATTGAATTTGGCCGCAATCGATGGGGTCCTGAGGGCCAGATAATGCTTAGGGAAGGGGGCCACGTGGCCCCCTCTCCTTAGTATGTGTTGCTTGTTTGGTGTCTGGATCAGCACCGGGGCACCTACTTATAATTTAGAGGCGCCCCGGGGGGTGAGGTCCCCTTGCCACAATAGGCTCAGAGTTGGGACCACGTGATCCCCTCCCCTTTTGATTGTAATTTTGGGAGGGGGTCCTTGGAGCCAACTGAGGCTCAGGGGCTGCACACACCCCTCCCCTTAATATATGTTTTGGCCATAGGGGATGGAGTCTCTGGGGCCCAAAGGTCAACCTTATGCTGAGCATGCCAAAGGCAGTGTGCAGCATGGGGTTGGCTGCCTGGGGGCGGAGGGGTTGGCCACAGGGCCTTGCTGGCATTGGTTCCACCCCGCTTGAGCAGTTTTCTCTTGATCCAAGGAGTGGGAGCAATTCAGTATGTTTTCCCTGTCTGAGAGCATGGGCAGGGAACAGTTTTTCTCCCACCCTGCAGGAGCTGCTTTGTGCTCCCCGCGGATGGGAGAGCATTACACTTACCTGCATGCGCTCTCGGCAGGGAAATAGACGGTGTCCCGGGGGTTGGGCTCCCTGGGGCCAGTACCTCAGCTGGCTCGGGGGGAATGGGGTCCCCAGGCCCATTCTCGAACTCGCCCTGATGGATCATTTCTAAACTTTCCAGGAAGGAGATGAGGTGGAACATTTTTTTGGGCGAAAGTTTTATGAAGATTTGTCTAATGAAGCTGAGGATATAAGCAAACAAAAAAAAATGCATGTCCTATGGGGACACAATCCTAACTATAAATGCCCATTGGCAACAGCCACTGGGTAATATTGTCAATTTATGTATGGATACAATTAGGTCAGAGCTCCAAAGTAAACGCATTTTTTATTTTGCTAATAACTTTGACATCGTTTGATGAACCTTAACAAATCTTTCCCCCAAAAATGTTCGGCCACATTAGCTTCTTTCTGAAAAGATATGTTGTGAACCATCAAATTGGAGCCAAGAAAAAGACGAGGTCCTAAACCGTTCTTTTCTCATGGTAATTCTCAAACGTTATTTTGGGAAGTGATATAGACAAAATGACTGAACTGAAATACACTAAAATTAGCAAAAAGGTTTACTCTGAAAATGTGCTTTTAGTTATTTGGTGTAAATCAGTTAGGCCGCTTTCAAGACATTAGCAATTAAAGAGGTGCGTTGAGTGGTCCTCTAAGGGTTAAAAATGTACTGATATCCGGACATTTGGTTCTGCGGAAGTCCAGTCGGTTCATCTTTTTAAAAAATGTGGCCCTATAATTGTCAGAGGGAGCATTTCCTCCCATGGGCCATTTCAGTACAGCTATAGTAATATGTCTGATTGACTGGCTGAAGCTAGAAACTAAATGCTGCAACCATCAATAGAGTACTCTGGAACTTGGTCTTTAAGTCTTAACATTTTGGGGGGAAAGCCTATAAGGGGGAATGAAATGTATTCGACCCCAGGTAATGCTGTACCAAACACCTGGTCCTGCGTACCCAGTGCAGATTCCCATGTGTTACTGTGGTACCACAATTATTTAGAAAAAAACAACAAATATATAGGTATGGGAGACTGCATTCATATGTGTTTGCTGCAAGCTATGTTTCTGCTAATATCAGAGAATCACAAATAAAATCTGCCCCACCAGTCCATAACTCAGCCCCACAAAAAGTCAGGAAATCAGCAACACAGTGACCAGTCAGCCCAGTCTTTCTGGCCCTGCCAGATGGTTCTACAGGCCTGTCCAAACCTGTGTTTTTCCTTTTTGGGTATGAACTGCAGTGTCTGTAAATATTTCTCAATTCATTTCTGTTCAAAGAGGGGACGTACATCCCAATGGAACTTTTTTCTGTGTGGGGGCATTAACTGAGTTAACAGGAAGTGACGTTTTCCTAATGGCTTAAACTGCTTGACTTGTGGTTTTTCCCTTGCCCTGTCTATGCATAAAACCGACTCACAGAGCACTGGTACAGTTTACAACAGGATGTTGGAGGCCCCCTGAAAGTGTCCCGAAAAGTTATGGTTTATGTTAACTGCACTAGACATGAAGAAACTCGAGAACGGCCTCCCATGAAGCAAAAACCAAATAAACATTTTTAAGCGCCCTGGTCATTCTCTCGTTTTGGGTTTCGGATAATGGATCCGAAGCCTATTATTTTTCAGTGCCATTCGGGCTTCTAAAGGCATCTACCATTATGTACTGCCAGTCGTTTTTTAGGTCTGGCTAGTTAGAGCCTTCTTATGTTGCTTTCTATGAACTTTCAGTGCAACAACGACGTTTCCAAATATTAAAATTACTTACTATACAACAAATACGAGTTATTATTTCTCAAATATTTTACTTATCAGAGCCTAAAGTGTAAAAAAAATGGCTCTGTGAACTAGGGCAATACGACAAAAGAGAGGGAGAGAGTGGGTGAATTATTGTGGAGGCATTTCTATGACTACAACGTGCAAAATATTCTGGTAATATGTGCTTTAGTGCATTTCACTGATAACGCCATATGCAATGACTTGATCCTATTGCAAATCTAACAGATGGATAATCATGTTTATTTGATGCAATCTGGGTGAACTGGTTTTGGATTTTTTGTGTTCCGGTTCAGGGAGGACCCGGTGTGCCACTTGGAGCTGGACTGTACCTATTGGAATAGGGTCAAGACTGATCTGCAATTGGCTGGGTCCAAACTAAGGTGGCATGGTGGACAATCGAACAATGAGTTTGAATGCTGCTCCAAGCTTCTGCCAGTGGTTAGAATTATAGCAAGCATTGATTCCTTCTTTGTGAGTTTTATCTACCTCTCGAAGTTGCAAAGGCATGCCCTGACGTGGGTCCTGTGCTCTATGTGCCACTTGGAACCAAGCTACATCTGACTGACAAGCCCCTATCAGGGTGTAACTGGTATTGGGTATTCTGTGTCGGGCAAAAGAACTATTGGTTGGAATGCTGCTCCAAACTTCTGCCAGTGGTTATACTTATAGCAAGCATTGCTTCCATCATATTTGTGTGTTTCATGTACCTTCCGAAGTGGCAGAGGCATGCCCAACGAGGGTCCTGTGCTCACTGGAACCAAGGTACACCTGGCTGACAAGGCCCAATCAGAGTGTAACCGGTCTTGGGTTGCTTGTGTCAGGCAAAATAACTATTGGTTGGTGAGCGATTGTCAGTGGTTAGATTTATTGCAAGCATTCCTCCCATCACCTTTTGCCTTTGACGTTCAGCTTCTACCACAAAAGGTGGCAAGCTAGCAGTTGGTTACAGATCATTCCAAATGTGCTTGTAGGTGGAATCAGAAACAATTTTTCTTTGAATCTCAGATGGCCTTATTCAGAAAATTGGCTGCACTGCGAACCAAAATAATATGGGGAACAGGTAGACTCAGGGTAGCATTAAATGAGTTATATCTGCTATGAATAAGTGTCTCTTATTGTGTAGTCAAGCCACATTTTTTTACTGACTGGTATTGATGGTTTTTGAACTTTTCATACTGAGGCACTACAGTCAGTCCCCAGTGCATGAGCTCTGTCCCCTAAAACATAATACAATTGGCTAATCCCCAATTAACATATTTAGTTTGACAGGAAGACCATCAAGTATGAGGCAGGAAAATATACAAATGGCATATAAAAATAAATGGCACCTGTGTACTGCAGCATTTATTGTGCCTTCCACTAGGCTGATAAAGGAAACACAGCCTCAGGCCTACCAGTCTAGTCTTGCTTCTGTAGTAGTTAAACCTACAGGCAAACCTGTCAAAAAAGCCCTTTTTTACATGAAAGAATCCTACTTTTAAATATTAAACTAGTTAACCCTAAGTATGCCCTATTTCCCACTAGGTAAAGTTCCTAGTATCCGAAAGTGGTAGATGCAAGAATTCAATGTTGGCATGTACCTACAGTGACTAGCCCTCAAAATATATTTTCACTATAATGGAATGCAGCTGTCCTATGAAACAAACTAGAGTTCAGAATAATATCATAATCCTTCTGTTTCTGATTTGAGAAAAGCTCCTCGAATAATTCAAACAATATTTTTAATGCCTATTAAACATCCAATTCAGTGGTATAGTTAGATTTATTTAGGAAAGTGATATTTAAAAAGTTAGGCTTTGCTTAAGTCCCCAGTAGACTAATTAGTACTGGCCTGCTGGCAGATTGCCTGTCAGTGCTTTCCTGTAATAAAGAGTGAAAGCTGCTCCCAGAGCAGTAATAATGGCTCAGGTCTTTTCATAGGAAGGACTAGGTGTAAGGAATATGACAGCTATTAGCCCAGGAAGGACAGCTGGGGAGGGTTCAGGGACTTCATTAACCTTAAAGGACAAGGGTGTGGCCTGCCTCTTCCCAGGTAAGTGTAATGGTAAACCTAAGGAAGAGAAATATTTTGTTCAATAAGCCCTATGAAAGCCAGTTAAGGCACCAGCCAGGTAAAAGGAGGACCTGGTCCCAGACCCTGTTTAGTGTAGCTGAAGAGGAGAGTCGTGCTCATTTTCCTAAACACACCCCTCGCTGGCACACAAGTCTTGCTCAGGAGGAGAATATTGGATTTGACTCAGAATTGTGCACAGTGGGATAGTTTGCGGTAAGTGAAATAGGATGTGCTGCAAAAGGGGGAAAGATTGTCCTGGGAACTATTTTTCTCACTGGTTAGGAAGTACTCAGGAATACCCAGGGCCGGACTGGGAACCGATACCGGCCCTGGCACAGTGCTCGGCCAGCCCCCCCCCCCTTTCCCCGGGGGGTTGGGGGTGCGACCGCGCTCTTTGCTAGGGCCGGTTTTCGGCCGATTTTGTTACAGGGCCGTTTTGGCCCTCTAACAAAACCGGCCCCCTGGGGCCCAAAACCGACCCCCACCCATGCGGCCGACCGGGGGATTGCCCGGTGCCCGCAACAGTCAGTCCGGGCCTGGGAATACCCCGACCAACGGTTGTGTGAAAACTACAACGCTGGCAACTCACACAGAGCTCATCAGAACACTCTCTAGACTTGCAGAAAAACAGAAGAGGACTTAACCTGCTGTTTGAGATCTGTGCGGAGACCTAAAGAGCTGGATATGCTTCCATTTGTAGCCAGGGCTAAGAAGTGGGCTCTAAGGAACAGTTGACTGGCCTCCTGTGTCCTACAGAGACACAACAAGTTGCAAGAAGCTTTTTTCCTGAAGTGCAGATCTGATCGGTAGCAAATGGAAATGTACTGGTCACAGCTGGTAGCCTCTCCTAGAGTATGTCTTGGCACCTAAGTGCTGTCTCTGCGGTCCTCTGACCCTTACAAGTGACCAAGAGGAGCTGCTCCAGAAACTGAAAAGTTGGAGAAATGTTTTCACTTCTAAGTCCTCCTGAGTGTCAGCTGGACATTGTGGCAAAAGTGTCCAATTTCAAAGTGACTACAATGGATATAGCTTTAGACTTGCCCCGCTGGAGGATTTTGATGTCCATAAAAAAAGACTAAGGGCCCGAATTAGATCTTGGCAGACAGGTTACTCCATCACAACAGTGACAGATGTCCCGCCACCAAAATGTAAATCCCATTATATCCTATGGGATTTATACTTCGATGTACGAGATATCAATCACCATTGTGACAGAGTAATCCATCCCCAAGACCTAAATCCGTCCCTTGGTCTGAAGTTAGAAATCTTTACCTGGAGAAGGTGTAAACATTTTCCGCCCCGCGTTAGGACTTCATCACCTGCAAAATTTGCTTTCACATGGAGCTTCTTCTGATAAAAACTAAAAGCTTCAGCGGGACCGTGTCTATCCAGCGTTGAGAGGACTTCAGCAGATACAGCCTGCAACTTTGCCCCACTGGAGCATTTCGACTTCCGTTTCTGGAGGCAAAATCTTTGATCGGGACACACCCACTTGTTGTATCCAACACACTCTCATCACAGTCTGCCTGAAACCATGCCTAGGTCGTGGTCAGCTGTCAACTGGGATTACAGAGACTCTTTTTCTTGAGGGCTTTTGCTTTCAACGTTTAAAAATTCATAACTTTGGTTCTCATTTGGGTCCATGGCAAAGCAGTTTTATTGTTACAATTTCCATCGATGAATGCCTAAGTACTGACAAGCCATTTCTTAGATCCCTGTAGTTATTCAAAGTGAAGATGCAGTCTAGTTTAAAATGTCTTTCAAAGACATTTTATATGAGACTCCTGAAATTAAGGGTCACACATGTTCCACAAAATCATTTATATGAACAGGTCATGCTCTTTATTCCTCATAGTGAGACAAATCATCAGCGAACTATATTTCAGAAGTCTAAAGGTGGGTTCACTTCTTAGGAATTTACCTTTTATAATGCTTCAACAAAAACTTATTCCAGTAATCTAAAATGTTAACCTTCTCATCAAAACTAAATTCCAATAAGCAATTGTCATTTTTAAATCGAATATTTGGTTCTCAAGATTTTCAGCAAAATGAAATGTAAACTTATGGAATCTGCATACTTCAGGGAATTCTAAAGTTATTGTTCTAATCTTTGTAGCAAGGTTTACAGAATTTCTGTGATGTTCAACCCCAGATCTGGCCATTGTGCTCTCCACAAATTCATTTTTCCTTAATTTATTGAATACCTGACCTGAATTTCCATGTTCTTTCTAACACATATATGCTGGTTAGGTTTTCTTCCTGCACTGAAGTTTACATTAATAAACTATCTGACTTTGTTTATTTTTGATGATCTAACCTTACAATAATATGCACAAATATAAGAAACTCGCTTCAGTTCTTCAGGGACGCCAGAGGACCTACTACATATCACATTCTGTCATCAAAAGGGTCCCGAACTTGGATGTGGTTCCGTGGTTCCATAACAGTGAAATGTACGGCAGTGGCTACCTGAGGAAGAGAGGTCTTAGTCTTGATTTGACCTTCATGAAGGTTAAAGCAACCTAGATGTGAATCCTACTTTATGTGAAGAATTCAGAGCTTATCCTTGGTAGTTTGGCTCTAAAAGCAAAATTTTCCTCACATGTAGCATGTGAATAGCAGTATCAAAATCAACATAGTATTTAACAAACAAATAACTTAAAATTTCCAAACCATTTCAGTTAAAAAGAGTTATATTTAGTCATTGAAAAGACACCAAAAAAACAATTTAATGATGGGATCAGGAAGTGACAAAAGTATGAAAAGGAGTCAATATAAATGTAAAAAGTCAATGCTTTTGTATGAGGTGTGTTTGACTGAGTCTTAGGCACCTTCTTCAGTCAGCCATTTATGAAGCAAGGTCAGGCAAGAATATCACTTTGATACCTAGGAGTGGGTAAAACTTGAATGCTGGAGAAAGCTGCATATTTTTTGATTATGCAATTTCTCATAATTTTTGCATGGGTGACTTGTTAACACAGAAAATGTTCCACAGGGTGACACTTTCTTTTCAAACCAGCCTCCTGCTTTTCGCTTGCAATATTTCTCATACTAAGGGGTTGATTACGATGTCGCTCGAAAAGGCTCCGAATCGGATTCAGATCTGACGAATCGGATTCAGAATCCGTCTTTCGGACCAATTCGGAAAGCTTTCCATGCGACTGATTATGATGTTTGGAAAGCGTTCAGACTTTCTAACTCATTCCGGATGGCATTCGGAGGAACCGGGTTGTTCCGAGCCGCCTTGTACAGGTCAACAGACAGCATTTCCGACCGAGCGATTACGATGTCAGATTCGGACAGCCTCTCCGAATCGGTTGTTCTGACACAGATCGGCTAGCAGAATCTGACTTCAGGGACCTGTAGCCGGCCCACCTTCACCCGGAGCCTTCCAAATGGGGCTCATGGGGGTACCTAGGGGACCCCTCTTTGCAACTATTCACAGTCTGGCAGACACCATGGGTGTGCCTGCCACAGGGTGCACAATTTTTCCCAACCACCCCTTTCTTCAATGCGAGCCTGTGTATTCTGTTGGAACACAGGATCCCATTGAAGTCAATTGGAATCCGACTGAATGGTATCCGGAACCATCGTAATCGGTCAGTCGGACTCCCCGAATCTGATTTGGTTAGAAACCATTCCGAGACCGATTCAGTCGGAATGTTTTCCGAACGACATTGTAATCGACCCCTAAGTGTGTGCTTGCCTGAAAAACATCATACAAGAAAACATCAAACCACATTATGCTCCAAAAGTATACATCTTCCAAACTTTTAAGGGAATTTCATGAAACAATTGCACAATTCCACAAACCCTTTGCCAAAATCCACCATGAGGGCCAGGTGAGAACCTGTTGCATCAATTGTTTGGACATGATCAGATTCACTGGTTCCAAAGTCCAACTGAAGTTCTGAGGAGTACTACAAAAATCTTGGGATGGGAAGAACTATAAAATTGTAGCTTCCAAAGTGGTGACGGCATCGTGCATGGGTTTATCATCCTTTCTGCGCTCGCTGCTTACCTTCACACTTCAAATTGTTTAGTAGCTTAGAATCCATGTCAGGGACTGTCCGGGACTATGTGCGGAACACAGTCAGAGACTTGGGCATGGACTAGGAATTGGGTAGAAAACTTACACAGGAAGGGGAGTACAGCGCTGCCCAGGATCATACAGGGAGTCAGAGGAGAAAAAGGGATCCAAAGGGGAAGCCTGAACAAGTGAACAAGATGGGTAAGACTCAGAAAGGAAGGGCACTCACAAGGCAATTTAGCATTCAGAATAACTACACCCAGGATGAATGTGCAAGACATATATATGAAACATTCACAATAAAGGGGGGTGGGGGTAAAGCACTCAGGAACTCCACACGGTAAGACTGAAGCTCAGTAAGTTTCTTACCCACAATTGCAGTTACAGATACTGGCTGCAAATACCCACATGTAGGATATGCATGCAAAGGCAGGGTCTGTGGAGCTTGTACCTATGGTGATGTTATAAATGTAACTCAAAGGCAATACTCACAGTGAACAAGAAACACCACCTAGGTAGTCAGCTTTGCCCACGTATCCTAGCGATCAAACACGAACACGCAAGGCAGTAACAGCAAGGGGGTAGAACTATACACAAGCACAATAGACAAGGAGCTAGCAAGGAGGAGTGCTTAACAGGAAAGGAAAAAAATCACAGGGCACACTTGGCAGAAAGCAGGTAACAAACATACAAGGTAACAGAAGTAAGAGCGCAGAATAGAAAGACAGCAAACTAGGAACTGGAACCAAGGAAATGGGAAGAAAGGCAGGGACTGGAAAAGGATATACAGAAGGGGAGGCTACAAGGGTATACTAGAACAGTGCAGGTTAAGGATTCAAGAAAACAAAGTATCATAGAAGGCAGTGCTGGGGCAGGAACAAGAAGTGAGCTAAGGCTCAGGAGTCAAGGCAGCATTGCAGACAGTGCCAGTTCAGGAACAGGGAATTACCAAAGCTTCAGGAGTCAAAGTAGCACTGCAGGCAGTGCTAGTTCAGGAACAGGGAAATTACTAAAGCTTCAGGAGTCAAGGTAGCACTGCAGGTAGTACTGGTTCAAAGAAACAGGAAAGAGCTGCAGCTCAGGAAACAAGAAATGCTGGGACTCAGGAGCAGGACCTAGAATTGAGCTAAAGCTCAAGAAGCAAGGTAGCACTGCAGGTAGTACTGGTTCAAGGAAACAGGAAAGAGCTGCAGCTCAGGAAACAAGGAATGCTGGGACTCAGGAGCAGGAACTAGAATTGAGCTAAAGCTCAAGAATCAAGGTAGCACTGCAGGCAGTGCTATTTCAGGGACAAGGGAAACTGCTGCAGCACAGGAACTCTGGAAACAAGGATAGCAAAAGCTCAGGGAGCACTGGAAACAAGGATCGGTCTCACCGGTAAACAGCTACAATGACCAACCTTTGCCTGAAGGGAGCTGGGGCTTAAAAGAGCTCAGAGTAATCACATGCATCTGGTGTGAGCAGGCTAGCAGCAGCCAGCCACAGGTGAGCTGAATTCCTCCACCCATCCTTGGCCTACAGGGGTGGAGACAAAGCAGTGAGCAGGGAATTCTGGGTAATGGAGTTTCAGGCATGAGTAGGATGGCTTTAAGTCTAAGCAGGCTGGCTTTCACAAAACCCGGCATGGATCGGGAATGGATGTCAATTCCCAAATAGTTTCCAAATTTCTGGAAGTCAAGATATGCATTCAGGGGAGTGTCAGGTAGCATATTAGAACACTGGAGAGTCCCACAGTTCAACCCCCTGGTGGTGGACTGAGGTACTGGGTTTTTAAGAACCGGCACAGAACCGGTAACCCAGCGGTGTCAGGGTACACCCAGAGACCTCGGGTTCTTCCTGATTCAGACCACAGAAACTCAGAGTCTTCTAGGTGAAGTCAAGGATCGATTTTATTGGCTGCAACCAAAGTAACAGGTGTCCTAGAAGTAAAACACACGGGAAGTATATTCTCAGGAGACTGCTCCAATTTACAAAGTCAGACTTCTCTCTTTATACAGAATATTCAGCTTCAGGCAAACATTCTTTGAATTTGCAGTATATCATTTACAGTTCTTTGTTACAAAAGAAAAGCAGAGTCATGATGACATGTACATATTTCACTTCGTGCTGCCCACAACAAATCACCCGGCAAGGCCCAACATTTCATCAGATATCGGTGGACCCCCAATAAAACAGGCACCTCCCCACCATAAAGTAAGTGAAGCAAAAAGAGTAGAGACAGATGTGAGCAAGATACGGCAGGTGTGCGCGCTGAAATGGTTTTATGGCTTGTTGAGCCTTGATGCTATCTTGTTCGGCCACTGGGAGGGGAACTGACCTAACGAGTTCGGCCTGGGGCAATGGTTCCAACTTGCACAGGTCATAGGAAAGTCGATTAAGGAGTATGTGTCCTTGTGGGTGGAATTAAATTCAGCTGGATTAAGGCCTATGTAAAGGGCAACACATAAATGGAAGCCAAGGGTTCAGAACGCAAATGACGATTTCGAGGTGAAATCGTCACTCGAATATGCTGAAAATATTTGTACATGGTGTGCTCGTCATTCTCGTTTTTTTTATACCAAATTCGTCATGTTTCGACGAAGTTTAATTCTCGAGTCCAGAATAATTACACGAGTCCAGAAGGTTCAGAACCACAAACCCTCCTTTTGCCCTTACATAGGCAATTAATCTGTCCTCATGCTAATCTGAGTCCAGATCTATATTCCTAAAGTCATTGAGATGTTGCTGTAACATCATTCTAGTACTTAGTTCGTCTCTTGATACAGGTTTCCTTACACATGATGTGACACAAAGGCCACATATTGCAGGAGCACACTGCATGCATAGACAGAACAGGAAAAGAATGGCTAAGACCATGCCAATGACCATCAGGATTTTCCATCCCCAGGCGGATATCAGTTCCCAGAACCATCCCATTAACGACCAATCTCCTTTATCCACATGAATAGATTCGGAAATCTTATGTAGTTTGGAGATGGCCTGGTACACTGTTGGAGCGTTATCTGGGATAAAAACGCAGCAACTCGATTGGATCAATCTGCATACCCCACCTCGGTCTGCAAGTATGACATCTAACGCGACCCTGTTCTGAAGGGTCATAAGTCGATCCGACTGGAGCTCAGCAGTCAAGTTACTAAGGGCGCCAGCAGTTTCAATCACAGTGGACTCAACTACCCTTGTCAATTGCCTTATGTTCCTGCTGTTAGCCATGGATCCCCAGAACGGCAGAAAACCCTTTGCAAAGTCCCCAAATTCTTGACCTGCAGTGTCTTCTGTACTCAAGACACCTCTAACTATCCTTGTCCTGTGGTAATCTGCCGCTGCTGTGTAGGTGGGGGGCAACAGAAATGAAACAAAACATGAGCCCGAAAAGTCAGGGGGCAACCATGTATAGGCTCTATCATGGCAGATGAAATAAGTACCCTTAGCTGCTAAAAACGCGGGGGAAGTCTGGGCTGCAAAAACATATGTTTTAGTGCAGATACTCTTCCCTAACTGAGCCCTGGGATTCGTGCCATTACTTTGCAGACACAGATGACCCTGATGGGGTACAATCCAAATCGGGGACAATCTCTTAGCTTTCTGTTTCTCACTCAGAGTAGCTCCATATCCAGTCATGTTCCATCCTATGTATACCAGTGTCTCATCTCTCGGGATAGTCTCATAAGAAATACCTTCCTTAATCATGTCTACTATACCCTTGACTAGAGCAATTTTTCTAGGATTGTCTGTTACAGAACGTAGGGGGTAGATTTCGTGTTCATATATGAACATGGTCCTATATGCCCATACAGAACCATTGTGACTGAATGGCAGGACCAGATAAGGGATACCTTTATCCGTGGTGTGAGGCATAAGACCGCACACCCAACAGTTAGTTGTGTTCATTACGAGTTGGTGTTGGTGCAAGAGCTGAACAAAGGAGTTATTAATGAACTCCAATCTCCTATTGGATTCATGGTCAGGAAGGGGGTGGAAAGAATGAGAGGAAACAGTAGGAGGAGGTATGGGTGATGCAGTGGGTCCAAATGTTACACGAAAAGAGAATAAAACATAACTTATTAAAAATATCATTACACTCAATAGCATGAAAATACACAATATTATAAAACTTTTCTTTGTCATCATGTTACATAATTTGCGTGTAAAGTTCGTTCGTTTGGCAGGTCTCTCCACATCGGGAAACTCCATCCTCTCTAAAGTGCTGCCCGCGGTGGGAGGTTGCCTCTGCTAAGGGATGCTTCTGTCAGTCTAGGGCAACTCCCTTGGACCAACCAGAACTACCGACCTATCGTCGTTAGCTGCACCCCAAAGACTTTAATCAACCGCGGCCCTAGCAGCGGAACCCGGATGGCGGTTCGAAAAACAAAAATAGCAAGTTTCTCAGATGGGAGAGCTGCACTTTCAAAAAAAAAAAAGGGGTTTGGAAGGAAAGAGAATATTTTATTAGACCATGTGTCTCAGTCTCAAATTGCAAAAGAAATCGTTTTTATTAGTTCGTTTTTCTTGGTCTCAAATGATACTGTTGTCTTCCAGGTACTGTTTGATCCTGGAACAAGAGTTCAGGCTCTGTAGTGTTCAATAGCTTGGATGGTGGCACAGCCTTGTGCGAAATGTTCTAATTTTCTAGCTCAGAGTCAGCTCTTTTTACACGTGCATCACTGAAAGGTATGACATGTGGCACTGCATCAGGTTCTGGGTCAGCGACACCCTTCTGGACCCACTGGTCATAAGGCAGAGGAAAAGGGATTTTCTTACAATGGATCCCGTGGACCCAGTTGGCCTTCCCCTCCACCCGAACGGCTGATCTCGTGGAAAGAAGGACGAGATGCGGTCCGGTCCACCTGGGCTGGTCGTTCTTAGTTCTCTGAAAATTCCTGACCAAGACCCAGGATCCAGGGTCTATCTTATGTCCCGGAGTTTCAGAGACCGGAGGCAGGGTGTCGTGAACCTGTTGATGCAAAACACGCAATTTAGCCGTCAATTCATACAGATAATCAAGCAAAACAGGGTGTTCAAGCTCACTGAATTTAGTGGGTCTAGGCACTCCCCATATGTTGGATGGCCGGCCAAAAACGATCTCGTAAGGGCTGAGTTTCACTCGTGAATGCACAGTCATTCTGGTGGACAGGAGTGCTAAGGGTAGAGCATCAGGCCATCTAAGACCTGTGCTCGCTTGGATTTTGGCCAGTTTAAGTTTTAAAGTGCCATTGTAACATTCTACTAATCCAGCTGATTGGGGGTGATTTGCAGCGTGGAACTTCTGCCGAATACCTAGCCCTTCACACACTCTCTTCATCACACGACCCACAAATTCACTTCCATTATCAGACCAGACCATTCTAGGCATTCCAAACCTGGGGAAGTACTCTTTCACAAGGGCTTTTGCTGTGGTCTTTTAGGGGATAGGCTTCTACCCATCTTGAGAAGGCACAAACAACAACGAGTACGTATTTTAAGTTGTTGACCTCTCCATGTGGATGAAATCTAGCTGCAAAACTTCGAACGGATACGTAGGAGGTGCAAAATGACCAGCTGGAGTTGGGGTTCCCCTACCAGGATTGTGTTTCAGACACACCATGCAATTCTTGACAACATTCTCTGCACACTTGGGAATCCCTGAATTTTGCCATACTGGAGCCAACAACTCGCAAATTCCTTTTACGCTGATATGAGCCATTCCATGAGCCATTGTAACCACTGCAAGCACATATGCATCAGGTAACAGCCATCTCTGATGCTCTGATAATTTAATCCAGCAACCATTTGCATCCATTCTACCCGTACTTTCTCTCCACGTGCTCAACTCTTTCTCTGTGGCCTCAGCTTGAATGGACTTCACGCTCTCTACTGTGTCTTCACACATTCCAACATCACCAGTCCATCTTGCAGGGCCTGCAACATACATTCGGCTCATTACATTCTTTGCCGTTTCTTTCGCGATCTCATCAGCAAATGCATTTCCACGACCAACATCATCAGTCACCTTCTTGTGAGCACTACATTTCACAATCGCCATTTGCAGAGGCAAGGTCAGTGATTCAAGAAGCTCATTCACCAACTGACCATGCTGAATCTTAGCTCCATGCGAAGTCAGGAACCCACGTTCTCTCCACAATCATCCAAAACTGTGAGCCACTCCAAATGCATACTGACTATCAGTGTAGATAGTCACTTTCATTCCTTTGGACAACACGCATGCTCGCGTGAGTGCAATTAATTCCGCTGCTTGAGCTGAACTATGTGGCACACGTGCAGCTTCAACAATTGTATGCAAAGTCGTGACAGCATATGCTGCAGTCGTGTCACCATTCGGGAGCTTGAAGCATGAACCATCCACCCACAATGTACCATCACATTCAGCAAGAGGAGTATCGGATAGATCTACTCTCCCTTTCGTCTCTTCCTCTGTTCTAAGAAAACAATTGTGCTGTTCTGAAACACCTGATTTCTCTACAATTGGCAACAATGTGGCTAGGTTTAAAGTACTGCACCTTTTTATGTGCACATGACTCGCTAGTAATGTTAATTCGTAACTGGACAATCGAGCACTAGTTAAGTGCTATGTCTTGGTACTATTTAACAACGTGTCTACTGCATGTGGGACCATCACGACTAGTGTATTATTCATTACTAGACCAGCAGACTGTCAAATAGAAACAGCTGCTGCTGCTGTGGCTCTTAAACAACTTGGCAATGCTTTAGCTACCAGATCCAAAGTCGACGAAAAATAGGCACATGGACGCTGCCTACCTCCAAATAACTGAGTCAACACTGACAATGCACAGCCCTCTTTCTCGTGAACATACAATGTGAAAGGCTTACTGTAGTTGGGAGTACCTAACACAGGAGCTGAACATAATGCCGTGCGCAATTTGAGAAAACTTTTCTGACACTCTTCAGACCAAGGAATGGGATTGGGTGTATTTTTACGCGTTAATGCCACCAAAGGTTTGGCCAATAACGAAAAATTTGGAATCCACTGTCTACAGTACGATGTAATGCCCAAGAAAGCACGCACTTCTCTCTGTGTTCTTGGCACAATCAATTTCGCTATTGCTTGAATTCTTTCTGGGGTCAGTTTCCTTCCCTCCTTCGATAAGAGGTGACTTAAGTAGGTCACTTCTTGTCGGCAATATTGCAGTTTGGAAAGTGACACCTTGTGATGAAGATCACACAGATGACGCAATAATGACAGCGTGGCCTTTTTACAAATTTCCTCAGTGTCTGCAGCAATGAGCAAATCATCCACATACTGTACAAGAGCAGCACCTTTAGGTAGAACAATTGTATCAAGCTGTGTTTTTAGAGCTTGACTGTATATCGATGGACTTTCACAGTAGCCCTGAGGAGCGTGTTTAAAGCGGAAGCTGCGACCTCCTAAACTGAAGGAAAAAATATCCCTGCTCTCCTCAGCAATCGGGATGCTGAAGAAAGCATTCTTCAGGTCAATCACCGAAAACCAAGAGGCAGATGCTGGAATCATAGTCAATAATGTGGTAATGTCGGGGACAACTGGAAATTGTGGCACAACTATTTTATTCACCTCTCTCAGATCAATCACAAATCTGTACACAGGTGGCTGAGAGGGATCAGTTCGTTTTAAAACAGGCAGAACAGGACTATTGCAAACGTTGCCTCGTGTTTCTTCAATGACATCCTTTTCAATCAATTCGTAAACAATCGCTAGCGAAGCTTTTTTACCCTCACTAGATATCCTATATTGGGGAATTTGTGGCATTTGAACATTGGCTTTCAATGTTACAACATATGGTGGAATTTCTAAAAGACCCACGTCATTAGGACCAGCAGCCCAAAGAATATCCAGACAAACATACCTCCTGAGGCGGAAAGCCGGGAGCATTGTGGAATCGCTTTTTTAAAATTGTAAAATCTTGTGTTTTTAAAATATCTGCACTGAACCCAGGCTTTCATTTCTACTTCTTCCTGAACAGCCGAGTTGGACGCTGTTGCGGGGAATCCTTCCTTTCTGTCGCCATCTCCAGCGAGGGAATTAGCCCCGCCCACTTCGCTGGCCACGCCCCCCTCCCCCAGGTTAAAAAGGGCGCGCTGAGCACAAGCGCGGCCAGACAAACATACCTCCTGAGGCGGAAAGCCGGGAGCATTGTGGAATCGCTTTTTTAAAATTGTAAAATCTTATGTTTTTAAAATATCTGCACTGAACCCAGGCTTTCATTTCTACTTCTTCCTGAACAGCCGAGTTGGACGCTGTTGCGGGGAATCCTTCCTTTCTGTCGCCATCTCCATCGAGGGAATTAGCCCCGCCCACTTCGCTGGCCATGCCCCCCTCCCCCAGGTTAAAAATGGCGCGCTGAGCACAAGCGCGGCCAGACAAACATACCTCCTGAGGCGGAAAGCCGGGAGCATTGTGGAATCGCTTTTTTAAAATTGTAAAATCTTGTGTTTTTAAAATATCTGCACTGAACCCAGGCTTTCATTTCTACTTCTTCCTGAACAGCCGAGTTGGACGCTGTTGCGGGGAATCCTTCCTTTCTGTCGCCATCTCCAGCGAGGGAATTAGCCCCGCCCACTTCGCTGGCCACGCCCCCTCCCTTCTCCCCACTGCCCCTAACGCTCCTATAAAACAATGTGCATAGGCCGGAAGCGCAGCGGACGGGCACAGCGGGCGCGACGATGGCGCGCCGAAGGCGCGCCTAAGGCAAGCCCGTCTGCGCCCGTCCGCGGCCGACCGGGGCTAGGGGCACGTCACTCTACCCAAATCATCACTTACACTTCCTCCCAACTCCGCAATCTTCATGGCCCGTGGCCTCTGCCCGCCTCTACTCGTTCTCGCATATCTTCACTTGATTTGTCCCCTGTCTCTCTATGTCCCCGCACTCTCGTTCCCCCCATTCCCCTTCAGTTCCCCAGAGAGGACGCCAGCCCAGGCCCTCTCAGGACTCTCTCGGCCTATTATCTCAATACTCGGTCAGCAGTGGCACACTCGCACGAACTGTCAGTGCTGCTGGACCTCCACGCACCTGATCTTCTTTTTTTAACCGAGACTTGGTTTAGTGATGATTCTCTCCCCACCTTGTTGGCCACCCTCCCTGCTCCATACTATGCTCTACGAACAGACCGTTCTGCTGGTAGGACTGGGGGTGGCGTAGCGGTCCTCACCCGGGCCGACCTCCCCTTCCAACTTTTATCCTTGCCAGAGATCGCCACAACAGAATACCTTGCCATTCGCACTACATCTACCAGCCCCCTCTTACCTGTTTCCTCACTTACCGGCCCCCTCAGTCGCCTTTACTTTTTCTCTCTGATTTTCAAGAGGTACTGGCTACGCTTACGGTCAACAACTCTTCCATTCTATTATTGGGAGACTTCAATTTCTGGCCTTCAGACCCAGCGGAATGTCCATCCTCTAAACAGTTTTCAGACACACTTCAATCCCTCAATTTTGTGTCACACGTCCATTCTCCCACTCACGTCAAAGGACATATCTTAGATCAGATTTGGTCCTTGAACTGTCCGGTAGACTCCCTGTCCATCTTACCCTGCACCTGGTCCGACCATCACTTGATTTCGTTTTCCCTTCCCATTAACCCTACAGTTAGGCCCCCACTCCCGAAGAATGTCTGGGTCCGCTCATGGAGCCGAGTGGATCCGGGAAAGTTATCGGCATTATTAATCTCTTCCTATCCTACCCTACAAGGCCTATCCACTCTCTCTCAGGCCGCTGCTATTGAACACTGGCTCCTTTCAGGCTGTGATTCCATTGCCCCGCTGAAGCGGGTGACATCAAAGCGAGAGAAGGAGGCCAACTTGTGGTTTAGCGAGGATCTTAAGACCACCAAACTAGCGGTACGCCGTGCCGAGCGCGCCTGGAGGAGGAATTATTCTCCCTCACTCAATTCTGAATTTACCACTCTTCTGGCTCAATACAAGAAGGCCATTCTGGTGGCAAAAACGGCTTATTTCTCCTCTAAGATTCTTACAGCTGAGAATCGGCCGAGGGAAATTTTCTCAATAGTCCACAACTTGGCATTCTCTGATAGGACATCTCTAAAACCCTCCCCTTCCCAGGACCTCTGTCACTCCCTAAATAATTTCTTTATTGACAAGATTGCTATTATTAAAGCCAACATTCCCTTACCCTCCCCAACCTTTGTTGACCCTCAGTGTCCTCCGCCTAAGGGACAACTCGATGCCCTTCCCCCCTGACTAAGGAATCTTTGACCTCGATAATCCCCTTGGTCAAATCTGGCTCTCCCCTGGATACTTGCCCCGCGCACATTCTCCGCCATATTTATACAACTTGTTCAGATCCCCCTCTCCACTTCCTTAACAGTTCCCTCTCCCAGGGGGTTGTAGCCAACTCATTGAAAACTGCTGTTATTGTTCCCATCTTAAAGAAGCCTGGCGCAGACCCCTCGGTCCCTGCAAATTATCGCCCCATCTCCCTCCTACCATTTTTGGCTAAGGTGCTCGAACGTCATGTCACCAAGTCTTTGAGCACGTTTGTGGAGGAGTATGGGGTGCTGGCTCCCCGCCAGGCTGGCTTCCGCCCGCACACTCTACTGAGTCCGTAGTACTCTCGGTCCTTGACAACCTCAGGGAGGGAATGGACACCAGCCAGGCCCAGGCCTTGGTCCTCCTCGATCTCTCAGCCGCCTTTGACACGGTTGACCATACCATCTTACTCTCCCGTGTCGGGGCGGCGGGGATCGGGGGTACCGCACTGGTATGGTTATCCTCCTTCCTGAGGGACCGCACCCAGGCTGTGCGCCTGGGTGACTTCTCTGCGGACTTCCGGAAAGTTCAGTGCGGGGTCCCCCAAGGTTCCTCCCTGTCACCCCTCCTGTTTAACCTCTACATCGCCCCCCTTATTTTTTCGTTGCAGCAAATGGAGGTCAGCGTGTATAATTATGCGGATGACCTCCAACTTGTTTTCAATTTATCTTCTTCCTCCGCTTCCATTTCTAACTTTCAGTCTATTATGATTTTCATCCGGGACTGGATGAACCACAACCACCTGAAACTTAACCCAGAAAAGACCGAGTTGGTGTTGACGGGTGGTTGCTCCAGTCCCTGGTCTCCTCTCTTTTGGCCCCCTTCCCTAGGTTCTCCCCCGGTCCCTTCTACCTCAGTTAAAACTTTAGGTATCAAACTTAATTCTCAGCTCACTCTTCACTCCCAGGTTAGTTCTGTGGTGTCCTCTTCTTTTCTGTCACTACGCACCATCCGCAAGGTATCCCGTTTTTTTTCCTTCGATGCCTTGAAATTGATCATCTTGGCGATGGTTATTTCCCGCCTGGACTATGGCAACGCCTTATATGCAGGTATTCCTGCATATTGTTTAAGGCGCCTGCAACTGATCCAGAACCAGGAGGCACGGTTGGTGTTCAACCTTCCAAAATCCCACCACGTAACACCCCTTCTTAAATCTTTACACTGGCTCCCTGTCCGTGAACGCGTCCAGTTTAAACTTGCTTCTATCACCTTTCAAGCACGACTGGGCGCGGCTCCGGCCTTCATCACATCTGAGATCACTCCCTATGTTCCAACCAGGGAACTTCGATCATCCACCCAATCCCTGCGGTCAGTCTCCCGTTTCCGGAGGAAGAAATGGGGAGGATCGAAGTTCGCGACCCTTGCCCCTATCCTGTGGAATTCCTTGCCTTTAGAGCTTAGATCTCTAACTCTTTACTCTCAATTCCGGAAAAAACTTAAAGCCCACCTATTTGCTAAATCTTTTAACTAGGTCGCTTGTTCTTCTCATTTTTTTTCTTCTCTTCTTGCTTTTCAGTTACTCCTCCTCGGGGGATCTGTCTGTTGCAGCGCCATGAAACCGCTGGTGAAAGTGCGCTTTTATAAATATTTTAAACTCAAACTCAAACTCAAGAAACGACAATTCTGCTGGAAGTTTATCCCTCAACAAATACATGGGAGAAACCACTTTCTTACCTAAAGTAAGTTGTAATCCTGAAGGAGAACAGTACAAAGTCGCATACAATCTTTTTAACAAATCCAATCCTAGCAAGTTTTCACCACAACCTGTTGTCAGAATGAGGGGTGCTTCGAATTCGCAAGGACCAACAGAAAGAGACAAAGGGTCAGAAATCGGATTTCTAACTGGGGCGCCAGAAAAACCTACAGAAACGTTCATTTCGCCAGACAAAGGTGCGCCAGGGAGTTTGGAGTGCATAATAGAACTCTTTGTAGCACCAGTATCCAACAGAAAAGGCTCTGACACACCTGATGTAATCACCTCAACGTAAGGTCCACTCTGATCTACTGGAACTGAAACAACTCCCTCTCTTTGTCTTTGGCTGTCCTAGCAATCATTACCCTCCAAATACTCATCTTCTGTATAGTAATCATCAACATAGTATTGAGCTGTCCTGTCAGATGCGTTGTTCTGCTGATCGAACCTATTCATAGAATTTTGGGGTGGAAGGGGACGTGCGTTCTGGGGGACGTTTCCACGTCCTCTACCTCTAGGCGCTTGCTGAATACCACGACCTCTTACACCAGAAGCACCATTTGCACGTTGTAACAAAATAGGACAACTATACTTGAAATGACCCTCTTCCTTGCAATACGAACACTGGTTGGGGCCTACAGGGACACGTGGCTGAGTGTACTCGGCTCTTTGCGAGTTCCTCTGATACTGTTGAGGCTGCTGAAAATTATTCTGATAGTTATTCTGACCACTATTGTTTTGACCACCACCACCACGTGGCAGATATGCTTGCTGCTACAAAACCTTCGTTTTCAACTCTTTAGTCTTCTCTGCTCTATCTTTCTCGTCCTTGTCTCTATTTTCGTAATATTGTGCAGTAGCCAATATCTGGGCTGAAGATGACACAGCCCAAGAACTTTCCAAATCCTTTAACTTTTTACACAATTCTGGAAGCAGATTGTGCACGAATTTGTCGACGAACAATCTCTGACCACCTTCTGTGGTCATATCTTGACCGCTGTTTCTTCAAACCTGGTGAAGAAATCTGAATTCTTCTTTCTTCTGCTTGCATGCAGACAACTTATCCCAATTTACGCGTATTGCAGGCATTATCGTTTTCATGTAATCAACTATTTTACCAGGGAGTTCTGCTATCAAAGGCTCAGGCTTAGCACCACCTACTTGTCGGGCATCTGCAGCAGCAATATTAGCCCATGAGTCACCTAACTCCTGATCGTGATCTGTATGACGAATTTTACCCCATAAAGGCTGTGGAACAACGTTCCCAAATAGCATATCGATATCGGCTAAATTCATTATACATGATCCAGCAGTCTGTGACAACTCTTTGTAATATCCTGCAGGATTTTTACGCGGATCAGGTAATGTCTGTTTGAAGGCTAAAACTTCAGCTCGCTTCCATGGGACATGTACCCATACACGCTGAAAGTGTCGCAGAATAGGGGGGTCAACAGATGTGTCGCCCTCTCTCCATTGTGGGGGAACTTCTCTCATCGGGTATTGTCACGCCTTTTTCCTACTAGATGCACCAGGCTCAGATTGTGACCCAGAACTGCTCCCCTTACTCCGATATGATAACAATATTTCAACCGCTTGCTCTACATCGGGACCTACAATCATGCCCTCTCCAAACTTAAACCGTACACGACACAACTCTTGCGGGTTGCATTCAAGATCATTGTCTTCCAAATCCTCACAAAGGAAAACACACATCTGTTCAAAAACATATCTCTGCGTCGGTGCTTCCCATTGATGGAAGACTTCATGACAGACTCTACATCATACTTTACAGTGTCCATAACCCATTTCCGTGCTAAACGATTCAATGAGTCTCTCTCTTGATAGTCAGGCAGTCGACTTCGCAACTGTCTTCGTCCCATGTTAGGGGTCGTAGTAGGCGACCCAAAAAGAGGTGAGAAACGGTTAGTGACAGTGCTGGCCATTTTCTGCCGAATGGAAGGTGAAACTGAAGGAAGAACGGGTGGAAAAACGGGGCGAGATAAGGCAGGAGCAGAGACAATAGCAGAGGATGCATCAGGAGAAATAGAAGGAGTACTAGGCAAAATCGTAGAGGGAGCATTAGGAGAAGTGGAAAGTACACTAGTCAAAATCGTAGAAAGCACAGGTGGAGCAGATGTGGTCGGTGGGCCTGGAGGAGGCTGCACCGTAGGGACAAGAGTCAGCTGAAGAACAGCTGGTGGTTGCTGCGGAGGAACAGGAGGCGTAGGTGGCACAACTAAAGGTTGCGGGGGTGCCGTGGCATTTTGCGCATAGGGGGGTGGCGAACTTAATAAATGTGACATTAATGGATCTTTTTTACGCTCTTTTGCTGCCTCTTGCTGAAGAGACGGCAAAACTGGATAGCATTTATCTATTGCCATTTTACGTTGCCTGTGCAACTGCTCACTCATCTGCTCTTCTTCATTGTCTTTAAACTGCATAGCAGCTTGCATTACTGAAATTCCCCCTTCCCTCTTATTTTTCTTAGCTAATTTGATTTCCTTCTGTTTGGCCTCCTTACGCCATAGGTGGAAAGAGTCGAACATTGCCGGCCGGGCTTTCTTTTTGAAAAGTTTAACTTCAAGGTTATCTAAGATTTCGGTATCAAAACTACCATATTGGGGCCATTTTAAAACACCATCTTTTCTGGTGTATTTGATCCACACTTCATTATATGTGATGGGGCCTACTCCGTGTTTGACATATAACTCGTAAGTTGGAGTTCCAACCGGAGGAACCGGACATGAGTCCTCCAATCGGGAGTCCCTATTATTACAATCAAGACAAAACAAATTTCCAAGTCTAAGACTAGGCATTTTCGCTCTCTAGTCTAGTTCCAAACTTCAAAGGATTATCGATTACGATATTTCTCGTGAATACACGAGTCCTTCGGTTTTGGTGCTTGCAAGTACCAACAATTATCCCAAAGGATACCCAAGATTAAGACCAACTAAGGACTGGGAGACGCTCCACTTATACTTAACTGAGATATCGATGACGTCACCAGAAGAATCGTCTTATCGTTTCGCTCTACCAAACATCAAGGGTCCAAATCAGGGCGATAGCCAGGGCAGCAGTCCTTTGTAGCCGTCGGGAAGCGGGGAACCTCGCAGCAAAGACCTTAGACCACGTCGACATGCAGGGGTCGATGAGGTGGTTGGCCGTCCTCCGGAATTTTCACACGAAGCTCCTCACGAACCTCTGGCTGACTGGTACCACTGGAATCGCCCCAAACATTGGGCGCCAGCTGAGGTACTGGGTTTTTAAGAACCGGCACAGAACGGTAACCCAGCGGTGTCAGGGTACACCCAGAGACCTCGGGTTCTTCCTGATTCAGACCACAGAAACTCAGAGTCTTCTAGGTGAAGTCAAGGATCGATTTTATTGGCTGCAACCAAAGTAACAGGTGTCCTAGAAGTACAACACACAGGAAGTATATTGTCAGGAGACTGCTCCAATTTACAAAGTCAGACTTCTCTCTTTATACAGAATATTCAGCTTCAGGCAAACATTCTTTGAATTTGCAAGTATATCATTTACAGTTCTTTGTTACAAAAGAAAAGCAGAGTCATGATGACATGTACATATTTCACTTCGTGCTGCCCACAACAAATCACCCGGCAAGGCCCAACATTTCATCAGATATCGGTGGACCCCCAATAAAACAGGCCCCTCCCCACCATAAAGTAAGTGAAGCAAAAAGAGTAGAGACAGATGTGAGCAAGATACGGCAGGTGTGCGCGCTGAAATGGTTTTATGGCTTGTTGAGCCTTGATGCTATCTTGTTCGGCCACTGGGAGGGGAACTGACCTAACGAGTTCGGCCTGGGGCAATGGTTCCAACTTGCACAGGTCATAGGAAAGTCGATTAAGGAGTATGTGTCCTTGTGGAATTGAATTCAGCTGGATTAAGGCCTATGTAAAGGGCAACACATAAATGGAAGCCAAGGGTTCAGAACGCAAATGACGATTTCGAGGTGAAATCGTCACTCGAATATGCTGAAAATATTTGTACATGGTGTGCTCGTCATTCTCGTTTTTTTTATACCAAATTCGTCATGTTTCGACGAAGTTTAATTCTCGAGTCCAGAATAATTACACGAGTCCAGAAGTTTCAGAACCACAGGACACGAGAACACAGGGAGCGAATCGTGACAATCCATCAGAAAGACAAGGTTCAAAATTGTAGTTCCACAAGGTTAGATAATGTCTTTGCAAGTTAGTGCTGCCTTCTTGTTTCTCCCAGTCCACCGCTGATTTTGGTGGTTCTTCTTTCAAAGATATCTTGGAAACTCTTTTCTCTGCAGGTCTTCATGATGCCAGTTTCCTTATTATGCCATGTAAAGGTCCATTTCTAAAGCAGCCTAAGGGAGAAGATTTAACTAAAGATACAGTGATTATAAAAAAGAGCCAGCTCTTCAAGGCCTTCCTAAAAAGACACAGCATTGCAACTGAGTAGAGGAATAGCAGCAGCTAAGGTCATAAAGAGAACACCTGGATAACAACGCTTTCTCCACCAAAACTAGGGGCCTGATTTTGAGTTTGATGATTGCAAGACATCAACAAATATAGGCAGATGACCCATCCACCCATTTAGAGTGTGTACATGCTGCTACACTCTAAAAAAGGTGGATGGAAAATTTGCCAATTTTTGATAGGTGTCCCCTCTTGATCTCTTAAACCCTGGACTAGCCAACAGTTGGATGATTGGGAACCTGAATTATCTAAATGGAAGATAATAGAAAAACTGTGGCATTTAAGCACATATTGATGACCAAGAATAGTGTGATAGATTGTGCATAGTTTAAGAAGCAAAGCCTTTAAAGAAATACTATGGAAAGAGAAAAATAGAGGTTTTGCATTAAGGAATCGAGGATCCCCCCTCGACCAGTTGGGCTGCTTTTTTTCTCTACTAGTTGAAGTTAATTCAAGAGGCAGTTGGCCAGATCAAGTTACACAAGCTTTGCATGAAGGGAGTAAATAAGGACACAGACGACGAAGATCTTGCCCTCCTCAGTTCAGGAATGATTTATATTTCACAGTTTGCTCATAAAGAATGAGCAAGCCAATACAAGAGTTGATATTATGGGTATTAACCACTTGGATGCTAATGACAAGGGTAACTCGTCATGGAGTTTCCATTGATTTCAATGGAATTTACATTGACCCCATGAACATGCCTTAGCATCCAAGTGGTTTTAAAGGAGGGAGATCAAACTCAAATATTATGTGCCTACCAAATTATTTGAGGCCAGCATCACATTTTGTGTCCAAGATACAGCTGTAAGCAAGAATAGCACTCCCTAATTCTTTCCCCGACAGATATGAATTTGCTAATTGGCATTTTGCCTAACGTCTTCTCAGAGCTAATAGAATTATGACTTGTCGGTTAAGAGAGCTGTATTTTACAAAGTGGACCCAATAGAGATTGGCTGAATTCCAAGAATGCTGTTTTGCAAAATTTCTGCACTAACTCAAAATATCCACCTCTACATTATTTTCTATTTCATGTGACTTTGAATACAATCTACCTCAAAGGCCTTGTTTCCCACATTAGCAAGATGGTAGGAGAGCCCTGTCTAACTTTCTCACACAATGACTTATGGCTTCTCCCAAAGTGCCTTGTTTTCATCCCTTCTAGAATCAAATACACACACCACTCCTATGCTGCTTTGTGATATTTGGACTAAATATCAAGTTGTAAATATCAGGGTTCAGAAATATTGGAAAAAATATTGTGATACAAAAACATTGTGATGCAGAAATGTCATTGTTTTTCAGGTAAAAAATATTGTTGTTAAGAATATCCTTCAATGGTAATATTTTTGTCAGTAATACAATAGTAAATAATATTGTCTTTTAATTATCAGAATGTATTTTAGTTCAAATATTAACTTGAAGTGCTATTATTTTTATCATTGTTAATAATATTTTTAAACATAGTTTTTAATCTTAAGTGATTTATTATCTTAACTGTACTTAAGTAATAGTTAAGTACTAGTTAATTAACAATTACATATTTACTTATTATTAATTATTTGATTGATTATTCATTACATAAATTATGTAATACGTTTATATATTAGTTGTATTTTTAAGTCTGGGTTTTTGGATTTGTAGGGATATAGGGTAGGAAGTTAGTTAAGTAATATTAAAGTATCAATTATTTATTTATTATTAATTATTTTATTGGTAATTCATTATGTACATTATGTAATACTGATATATTTTTGTTATATTTTCATTGAAGTTTGCTATGTTTTTAGGGGCATAGGGCGGTGCATCAATTAAGTAACAATTAAATAATTATTCATTGTTATTTAATTAGTAGATGATCAATTATGTAAATTTTGTAATGCTTATTAATGTTGAATTTCAAGTGTGGACTTCTAGGTTTGTAGACCTATAGTGCAGAAAGTAATACATAACAATATTTTTAACTTGATTAATAATTGTTGTTTATTTTGTTTTATACTTTTGGATTAATAATAATGTTCATATTAAGAGTTTTATATTTTCTCTAAAATAATAGGGTTATTCAAATATGTAACATGTTTGAAGTGAATTACTTTCCTTACTGTTACACAAACTGGAGTGGGAATAGTAAATTTAACCCCTCCGAATTCCAACGCTTTCCCTACTGTTGCACACTGGAGTGGGAATAGTACATGTAACCCTTCCGACTTATAATGGTTTCCCTACTGTTGTATAGACTGTAGTGGAAATAGTAAATCTTACCCCTCTGACATCCTATGCTTTGCCTTCTGTTGCATAGACTGGAGTGGGAATAATAAATGTAACCCCTTTGAAGTTCAATGTTTTCACTACTGTTGCACAGACTGGAGTGGGAATAGTAAATGCAATCCCTCCGAAGTCTAACACTTTCCCTATGTTTGCACAGATTGGAATGGAAATAGTATATAATACCTCTCCGAAGTCCAACGCTTTACCTACTGTTGTACAGACTGGAGTGGGAATAGTAAATGTTACCCCTCTGAAGTATAACACTTTCCCTACTGTTGCACAGACTGGAGTGGGAATAGTAGATCTTACCTCTCCGAAGTCCAATGCTTTTCCTACTGTTCACCTGTTTAGAGTCAGAATAGTCAATGTAAGCCCTCTGAAAGCCTATGCTTTGACTACTGTTGCATAAACTGGAATGGGAATAGTATATCTATAATTCGCAGACTTCAATACTTTTCTAAATATTGTTTAAATATATTGATTATTATTTGACTATTTTTCAATTTTATGTTATTTGTTTAGATATACTTTGTTTTATTTTTATCATATTTGTAGTACTTGTCTTTTCATGTATTTTATAGTTTTATATTTAATTAATTTGGTAATTTATTTACCATGTTGCAGTTGATTTGTAATTTTTTTATTTTTCATATATAAATATATATCTCTCTATATATAGATATCTATATGTGTGTGTGTGTGTGTGTGTGGGGGGGGGGGGTCTACTGGTAAATTTTTACAAATACCCAGAAAATGTAATATAATGTAAATATATATATTTTAATAATAGTGTTACATTATATAAATATATATAAATATTTATAAAAGTATCTATTCATATACAGTATTAATATTATTTAAATTTACACTTTATTAATGTTATATATTAAATATATAAGATTTAGGGCCAGATGTAGGTGTCAAAATACCAGTCGGAAATGGCCGAAAATATCGATTTTCGGCCGTTTCCGACCAGTATTTGGACATTGGTATGTAGGGGCATGTAAAATTACAGAATCTGTAATTTTACCGATTCTGTAATTTTACCGATTCGGTAAAATACCGATTTGGTAAAATTACCGATTCTGTAATTTCAGATGTAGGTAGCACTGTTTTCAGTGCTACAAGGGTTTAAGAATTCTTAATTTACCACCAACTAGTAGTTGGTGGTAAATTAAGAAAACCATTTAAAAAGCTATTTTTTTGCTTTTTAAACAGTGCCATGTTGCAGACATACATGCCCTAAGGGCATGTATGTCAGCAACATGTGCACCCATGCACAATTGAGGGGTGCAACAGGGTGTCAAAGTGACACCCTGCCACCCTTCAATATTTCCCCCAATTACCGAATCGGTATTTACCGATTCGGTAATTGACATTGATTCCTATGGGCCTCAAGGCCCATAGGAAACAATGGCAGTTACAGACTCTGTAAATACCGAATCATTAATTACCGAATCATACCGATTCGGTAATTAATTCGGTAAATATACCTACATCCCGATTGCCAGTTCTTAAATACCGAATCGGTATGATTCGGTATTTAAGAATCGGTAATCGGGGATTACCTACATCTGCCCCTTAGTATTTTAAACAATATAATATAGATCTATATATTTATATATATTTATATATTTTGTACCTACCATAATATGTATAAGGACACAAGGGGGCCGATTCCGATCTGGGAAAAAAAGTGTCCGTCCGAATCGTACCCGGAGCCCTCTCCGTACGATTCGTAAACATGCTGTATGACCCGACGAGTACGATCCGGACCGGGGTATGAGGACGTGATTTGTACGGTCCACGTCAGGTAAGGGCGATTCGTACGGATAACCACACAATCACATACACACCGTACGGTGCGTACACCCCATAATTGCACCGTACCCCATAATCGCAGGGTGTATGCACTGTACACCCTGCGATCATGGGGTACAGTGAGTACACCCCATGATTGCAAGGGTACGGTGCGTACACCCCATGATCGCAGGGGTACGAACCGTACCCCTGCAGACATATGGTGTACGCACCGTACCCATGGGGGGGCCGTTCCGTACCTGTTTCGAGGCGTACTCTGCTTCTCCGGACATTTCGGGCTCCCGTAAAAAAAGCGTCGTACAGTGCGTACCCTACACAAATCGTACCTGCTGGGTCGGGAAAACCTGCTTCGAACAGTACGGATGTCGCGTACAGCAGGTTCCGAGGGAGTATCGTACGGAGATTAGAGTCGTACGGTCTTTGAACGATTCGGACGGAGTCCTACTCCTGGTACTAATCGTACTTCATCGTACGTACGGGGGAGGTTGCAGGGTACGATTGGGGCCGAATCGGAATCGGCCCCAATATGTTTGTAATACATGATTTGACACAATATTTTTGTATCATGATATTGTTGTTTAGGAAATTGTGTCAGTGATCCCTGCTTTGTTTGACTCCACCCAGGGATTAACACTTATATTTTGTGTAGTTACTTATCTTGAAAGCGATCCACCGTGTGGTGCCTATTTGATATTTGGAGCTAAGGCAGAAAAAAGGATGTGTCCTTGTGGGAGGAGCCCTACCTTGAATGTTAGATCTGTTAAGTAAGGGTGCTGAATACAGAAGGCTCCAAAATTTTACCAGGCCTTTGTTTGAGCAGAGCCTTTATCAATGACGTTCTAATTTTGACAGATGTCTGCAAACTGGAGTGGCTTTGGTATTCAGGTAATGTATTGTTCAAGTAAGCCTATGCATGCAGCGCAGTAAAATCTCCTCCCACCTCCCCCAGCTGAGGGTGTGGGGAAAAATTACTTCTGTCCTGTGGGAAGCCAAGTCAGGTGGAAGAGGACTGCCACAAAGCTTAAACTCATTTACTTGAAGACAGAAAAATAGCCACCTCAATAAAAAGTATTTCCTTCTTGTGGCACATGAAATAAAAATACATGTTAATTTTTATTTTTCAGTAATTAGGTTTTGAGTGGGAGAATGGTGTTCCTGTTTTGGGTTATGAGCTTTATTGTACTTACGTGAAGGAGCTATATTGCACTCATGAACTCGGCCCGGGTAAAATTTAAATAACGGCAGTATATTTGCATCATTTGGGAATTTTGCATTACGCTTCCTACTGGAAATTTCCGAGATCACGCCACTTTGAATAATGACCTGCTATTTGCGGTAAAAATTGACACCGAAACGCACCATGCACAGTAGCAATTTACTGCGAAAGCAAGTGAACAACAGAATACAGCAGCTTTTCTTAATTACCCACTGGTGCCAAAAATTGATGCGAGGATGCACTACATGCTAAAATATAGCTCAAAATGATCAATTTCCATTTTGAGTAATTACTCATAATTTTGTGGAATTTTGCCAAAATGTAAAGTTATTACACGATAAACAATTACACAAATTTCGCACAACCCTACTAGCGTGGTGGAGGTAGTAAATCCTTTTCTCTTGTACAGAATTTGTTTATACCACTTGAATCATGTATGGTATTAACGTGCTGCCAGTGTTGGGGAACTCAATTTGTAATGCATGTTTCATTCAGATGATAGACTCGATTTCTAACTCGCTGAAGGTTATAGATATAGCAACACATATTACAGTTCAGGTTATTCCATACATAGTTTACAAAGGCATTATCGATCTTTCAGCTGTAGGATGTCAAAGAGTTATAGCAACCATATAGAGTGGGTTATTCGGAGATTGACACTAAGGGCCTTATTACGAGTACAGCTATCCCTAGGACCGCCATACTTGCAGTGGTGGTCTGATAACTACCACACTGCTGGCCCACCCACAGTATTAAGAGTGTGGCGGTCGGACCACTACAGGACCGCTTTGTCCGCTGGGGATCCAGGAACCAGTGGCAGTTGTGCAACATTCAGGAGCAGGAATATGCTGGCAGTGCAGCTGCGGCACCGAAGAGCATATTTTGAGTTGCCTTTCCATTGTCCTTTTCATGGTGGTAGCCCAATGTGGAAAGGGTGGCAGAGAGGAAACTAGTTGTGCCCTAACAGGGCGCCCGTGCCACTCATGGTCCTGTGGATGCATGCAGGGGGACACATGTTGTGCTCGCCAGGAATTGCACTCCTGTTCCTGCATGCTGTGGCATGCGTAGCACACCATGCAGAAATGTGCTGCAGGCATTGTTATGGTGGTGGGCTGCATGTTAGGCCCTCCTATGAGCCTAACAGCGCACCCCCCTAAAACCGCCACACCACTGCTCGCCATGGATTACAATTATAATCTGGTGAGCGGGCGCGCCATGGCTTTGGTGGTCCTCCTGCGGACTACGCGATGGGTGCGCCACAGGAGGACCATTAAACTCGTAGTAAGGCCCAAAGTATATTGGAGCACCATTGATATTCCATTAGTGTGTTCACAGAAATTCGGATAAAAGCATAGCTCCTGTTGGATCTGGATTGCCAGATTAATGCAATTGTGACAATAAGATCGAGTGTCAAATTTGTTCTGCGTATACTCAGGCCATGTATAGGAACACAGATAAAAGACTATCTCTTGTTTTAAAAGTGAAGAGGCTACCATCAAAAATGTGAACTCCTGACATGAATTGGATGCAAGTCTATCAGGAGAATTCTAGTGTCGGGGGCTCTGGCGTCAAAATGATATTCAGTGGTTAGAATACACATGCAGAGGACCCAGTGGGAGCTTACTGCGTAAATCTCCTAAGGTACAACCCCCTCGAGAACCAAGGCAAGCTGAAAGAGATTGCCAATTGTTAAAGTATGGTCTCTATTCTAGTCCATTCAACAGCTGTAGTTTGTATTGCCTTCTCACTATTTCTAGTTTTGTGAAGTATGGTTGAGTTTATCCCTAAATTGCCATATCAAGATATGCAATTTTTAGAGTTGAGGAATGATACTAAATATAAAATATCAGTTATTTCTCTTGACTTCCGTACTCTTTCTACTTTTTTGGATATATAGGAAAAGTTGTGTGGCAGACAGAGATTTGCTACATTTATCTCCTTGTAGCTCATACTTGTCCTAATCTTCTTTTTGCCTATTGTTAAAAACGGGGATCTCTAGTTGGCAATGGTTTGCACTTTTGTTCAAGTAGGGACATTTGCTTCTAGTCAGGTTAAGGGAGTTACCCCCTTTGACAACCCCTGCTCACCCACTTGGTAGCTTGGCATGAGCAGACAGGCTTGTCCAAGAGGCAATGTGTACGCAAACACACAGTAACGTAGTCAAACACTACAAATTGACACCACACCAGTTTAAAAAAATAGGTCATATTTATCTATATCAAAATAACATACAATAAGCAAAATATGCACTTTGCAAGAATAGCCTTAAAAATGCAGATCCTTAAAGTCAGCAGCTCCGTCTGGTGCTACTGCGGTGCTGCAAACAACCAAATCAAACAGTTTCAGTCTACCCCGTTGATGCGGACCGGTATCGGTGTCAGAAGACTTGGAAACAGTACCTTTTAGTTCCAGCTTACCACATCGGTGTGGGCCAATTGTGGCTTTCGTGGAGCAGTGCAGTGTGCAGTGTCCCCAGGTCGCAATGCAGGAAACGGCTTGGTGACGGTCGTCCAGCAGCGTCGGTGCGACCAGGGCTTTGGTGTGAAGTGGGGCGGTGCACGTTGCGGTGCTGACAAGTCATGGTGCAGAGGGTGTTGCCAGTCAATGGAAGCTGGTGTCGGAGGTAAGTAAACAATTAAATAAATAAAACGAATTTACTTGCGCGCGCTGCATTTATTTAATTATTTACTTACCTCCGATCATCCATATTCCGGTGTTTACTACCCCCCACCCTGCCCCGCCTAACCGCCCCAGGGACCTCCCTCCACTGGCCGCTACTGCTTATGATTGTATTGTGACTCATCAGGGAATAGAGCTTACTTAAAGCAAACATAGTGTTATTCATAGGGGGTGTCTAAGGAACATATCTCAATACATTTAAACATATTGCATTCATAGCAGAAACCACATTTTCAATTCACTTTAAAAGGCTGGATATTGGGCACTATCTATTTGCAAAATACCTCCCATTTCGCAAATTTGAACATACCTCTTAAATATCTTGGTATCTATAATACAGTGTTGCTCTGGTAAAACTCCAAAATATCTGCAGTCCATGGGTAATGTACTCCTATTAAATCCGCCTATTGATAATATATATAAAATCGGTATAATGCACAATATCAAACAAAAAAAACTAAATACATCAAAAGAATCGCGAAAGCAATGGTGAAGGGCGATTAGTGATACAGGACAGCTAAAACGGTAATTGGGTGCATAAATAGTGGCAAAATGCCCCGTCATGATTTAAAACTGAGTAGGAAATGTCTAGTGTCTAGTTCCGCATAAAAATATCAACAATTCACAGCCTAGGTTGTTCAAATATAACACCTTTATTCAATTGCCCCAAGTGTTAAAGAGGGCAATCGCACCATTGCGATAATCTATGGGTGTAAAATATGCCAAAAATCAATAATCGGTAATAGCTAAAAGTGTATATCAATTTGCACATAAAATTCAGCCAAAACACCAAAATTATATCTGCCAGTAACACTCAGTGTTTATAAACAACGACCGCGCTGTGCGTTCCAAAACGCAGTAACCCTCCTTGGAGGAAAGAGAATAAAAAGGTAAAGGTAGAAACGTGATATGCGTAATCAGGCCAAATATAAGCGTGAAATGCATTTCCTGTGTATACATATAAATAAACCATCTTTATTGCTTATTTACCTTCTGAACTCCAGCAGAGTTGTTTTTGAGGGGGCTGCAGCTCCACCCGCCCGCACCTTTGCTTTGGCGCAAAAACCTTGAATGCAAGGCAAGGTAATTCACATGCAAATAGCTTCACTGCAGCAGACGTTGTACCCAGTGAACTCTCACCAGCTGCCACATGATTATATAAAAGTTACATTTTCTTAATACAACAAATGTATGCCTCGAACTACTTTTATTGTTCATAAGTGAATTAAACAAGGACAGGGCTTTAAGTGGGAAAAAAACTGGGGGTGCTCTAAAAGGGGCAGGGCAAACCTCAAAGGGGTGTGGATTATCTAAGTAGGGGGGTGGACAAGATAAATATAACTAGTGTAGCAGTACCCCCTGCTCTGACAAGCCGTCAGGTTTAGGACTCAGAGTCTCATCAGATTTGGAATTCCCCGCTCAGGCTCAATCTCTCCCCTCCTTATTACAGCAAGGCTATGCATGGATAACGCCATTCACCCTCCCCAGTACCCCAAGACCGGTGTCGTCATCCTGGGAAATGCCCAGGCAGACACCTCCCTTATAGGGTGGCTTCACGTGAGGCTGAGTGTACTAGAAGCACTGCTCCCAGAAGGCAACGCGGCTTCACATGGGTGAGTTTTAACAAAGCCACCACCCCCATCAAAACATGCCACAGAGTACTCCTACCATGTGGCTCTCCTGGCATGACGTCATGCCTTGACCTCCACTACAATATTAAAAAAGTAACAAATGGGGGAGTGAGGGAGAGTTTTCGTATGGATTCGTTCTCCCTATCCGTATACGCATAAACAATGAGAATCCAACTGTGAATAGAGTGTATTCCCTACAGTGGTGGGGAGCACACAGTGTTTGTAAAATACCCCTCACACACTAAAAGGACCCTTTGTGTCATACTTCATCATTGGGGTCTTCGCACCCCTCTACGGAATGCGGCATGCTGCAACCTATGCGGGAGCACTTACTTTGGTATCTATGTGTGGTGCATGTGAGGGTATTAAAAATAATAATGTGTGTGAGTGGTGGGGTTGTCAAGTGAGTGATAATTAAAAAGTACCTGGCTCGTGGGGTAGACACAAAAAAAGTTTTAATGGGCCCCCGGGCTGATACTGTTAAAAAGGTGAGATTGGAGGTGTTTATGCAGTACAATGTGCATTTCCTCCTGTGTGCGTCGACATGCTTCGGAGTATGAACTCCTTCTTCAGGACGGGGTGCACAAATCCCTTACCCTACTCATGTATTGCTACTCAAAAAATCAATTGATATTACAGAAAAGTGGAGTGTAATGCAGGCTAAAATGTACCTACAACTTGAATGTCGATGGTTTCTGCTAATTGCAAAACTTGTTTAATCCATCTGGAGTGCCTCATGAGCCTCTGAACGTAGGGGACTATCGTGCCAAGCTGCTACGATCAACAGGAGAGAATAGCTCCTTCTTGCCCCGTACGCGGCTCCGCTGTGAGCTAAAGAATGGTGATGGATTAAACCCAGATCAGTTGACTGGGGGTGAGTGCTTGATTTGATCAAACGCTCCGTCCATCATCCCCTTTTGTTTTGCTTTGCTCTTCGAAATCAGCATATTGTACATCACCAGAAGATTCTTTCCGTACTAAGCTCGAGTCCAGACGCACTCCCCACTTTTTCTCAACTTCACCATATTATTCATGTTCCATCACTTCTACCTTCCCACACAGCTGTAAACCTTCCAGTTCTACTCGCTGCAGTCCAAAAGATAATGGACAACCTCTGCAAGGGCTGAAAATAGAGCCCAATAGAGACCCGTTTTGAGGCCCCCTAAAAATAACTGCCGGTGCTCAGACCCGGACAGACCCGGCCCACTTAAAGCCCTGAACAATAAAGTATACTGTTCTTTTACTCCAGATAAATAGTGTTGTCACACAGGTGCTAAATCTGAATGTGAGGCAAACTGCCTCACTGCATCATGTGAATGATAGACATTTCCCAATGGCGCAATTTCTGCCCTGCAGTACATATGTAAAGCATTGCGGCACCCGACATGTTTGAACTTCCGCTTTCTGGTCGGCTTGACCAGAGCCGTGAACAGGATCGAAACTCAGGCTTCTGCACCCACTCAGGCTTAGGGGCGCCCCCAACCCACCAGGTTTCCACAAGCCTTTCAGACCGGCCACATTCTGATTAGGCCAATGAATATCTGTAAGATATTGGGTGCCTATTTTTGCATTCTGCAGGGGGAGGCGTCATTTTACGTTATGCCAGTTGTCCTGAATACAGTAGCTCAGAGCAGTAGAGTCCCGGGTCTTCTGACACGTCCTTGGCATATCTGTGCGCTTCAAAGACAGAAGCAGTTCACATAGGAGGGTTAAAATAACCCGACTGCATATGCCCATCATTAATAGAGAACTTCTTTACACATGCATTAAATGTTGCACAGCCCCTTCTCATCTGACTTTGGAGGAGTGGCACCAGGGCTTTAAGTGGGATATAAAAACTGGGGAGGGAGGGTCTCTCAAAGGGGCGTGGCAAATGTAATTAAGGGCGTGGTATAAAACTCATAAGCTAAAAATCTGTGCTTAACATAGTGTCCTTGTATTTTGCTGTTTCTGTCATTGCATCCAGATATACGATACATCAAGGAACATCATACCTACAACAAGTGAAGACTATTGGCTTTGTCAATGGTTGTTAGTTGAATAAGATAAATAAGCCTCACCTGTGGCTTGTATATAATATTGAAAGATCTTCCACTTAATTGCCTGGTGATACCATGACAATGTTGCTGCTCCTGAGTTTCAAAAAGAGAAGGGAAATTCTGAGAGAAAATGACTCTCTTTAAAGGATTTCCCTTCCCCTACAACGCTCACCTTGCATGACGTCATGCCATAACTTCTCCACTAGTGAGAAGTGAGCAGTGTAAGCACGCACACATCGATGTGCCTGCTATCACTGCAGACCTGAAAAAAACAGACCCTAGTGCCAGGGCGTAAAACAGATCCCGATAGAGACCCGTTTTGAGGCCCGCTTTAAAAAACTGCCGGTGCTCAGCACCAGTGAGACCCAGCCCACTTAAAGCCCTGAGTGGCAGTATTTTCCATGAACCATTGTCTTTCTCAGTACCACCTACAAAAATGGCCTCTCCTCTTTTTTTTGGGGGAGAGCACATCATGAAAAACGCTTAAATACTGAACAGATGCAGTTTGGGATGTCCCGAAATGTGAATGACACATGCATTATGCAAAGACTGGAGGAAGATGACCCTATGTCCCGCTCTGTATATTTTCTAGGTTGATGGCGTAAGCTTCGCCAGGCCAAGATCATTCTCTTTCTAGACCTAAAAATCTAGGGGGATATGTACAAGGAAGTGGTGGAGAAAGGTGTTAGCCGTCATGGCTTAATACCTCTCTCCGTCCCTTCTGAAATGCAAGGCTTTGCCTTATAGCATCTTAGCACAAATGCAGGCACCCTTGCACCATAGTGCAAGGGTGTCTGCGTGCAGGGGAGGATTGTTTATGTGTAGGAAGGTGTCCCTTCCTGCACATAAACAATCCAAAAATGTCATTATGTTACAGTCATGTGTGCTGCTTCATGCAGCACACATGAAAGGCACAAAATGGCCTTCCTATACATAAACAATCCATGACATTTTTCTTTTTCCATGTGTGCTGCACAAGGAAACACACATGGAAAAAGCAAAAACAGGGAGAAATAATGCATTTCTCCTTGTTTCGCCAACTTAAAACCAGGTTTCATCTGGTCTTAATTTTAGTGCTGTCTACTATGTACGCCACCCTTGTACATCGGGGGCAGCGTCAAATATAATGAGTGTTGCAGTGGAATGCCCACCACAACACCCACTGCCAACCCCTTTCACACTAACCATATCGTGAAAGGTGGCCTTATTTACAAGGCAGCGTTAAGCCACATTAAGTGGCGTAACGCTGCCATGTAACTAAGGCGCAGCCCCTATCGCCACCACAACGTCGATAGAAGTGACAGTGTGGTGGTGATAGGGGCTTGTACATATGCCCCCTAATATTTTAGAATTTATAGCAACTGCATATGTTTGTGGATGAAGTATTGAAATATGCCATCTGACAGAGATATAGGTATGGATTTGAGTTCAATTAGGAAGGATCTTCAAAATATAAAATATGCAAGTTAATCAGAAAACGGCACTCGCACTCTCTTTAGAAGCCTCAAAGCACCTGAAAGAAAGTTTGCCTCCTTGTAGGTAATCATGTTAACCATACAGATGAAGCATTATCTCACATAAAGCATGTCCCTAGGTTTGTCTTTCTTTAACACAGACTATTAACCTCTGAAAGACACATGTGGAATTCTATGTCAAATAATACATGTAGACTCACTGAACTTGGATGCAAACAGCAGCTGGGCCCATATTACAAATATGTTGCACTGTCACTCTGTCTTTCACTGTGCGGGCAGCACTCGTCTACACTTCAGGGGGGGGGGGTAACATCTCAAGGCAGATGAAGTAAGTGTCTGCACTCACCTGCAGGGTTTGTCTTTGGCGTTCATAGGACTCCCTTTCTCCTACAGGAGCATGTTGACTGTGTTTTGTTAGAGATAGGAGCATGTGTCCAGAGCCTATTAAATGTTACCAAGAATGCTCCATCTTGTCTCCAACTCATTTCCCTAATAAGCCTACTATATTTGAGAGCTTAGAGGATGACCGAGGACCGGAAAATATGGAAAGTATAAGGGCCTTTTATATTACTGCTTACATTCTGTTCCTTCTGCTGCCCGTATGACTGCTGAGACCAGAAATAGCTAGGGGAGCTTAATGTATGCCTGGTGTTTCAAGTGGCACATGGGAGAAAAATATACAGAAAAGGAAAAATGACGGAGAAAGAGAAGAATCATGTGAGAAAGACAGCAGGGGAAAGAGGAACCCTCTTGAGTAGTGGTGGTCAGCAATTGGAGCAGGAGAGTGGGGTGGGCCAAACACACACACCCATACTCTTACTCATCTACATGCACACTCACTCACACCCCATGCATTTACAAGCGAGCACACATACACCCACCATTCACAAGCACATGCCCACACACACCCATTCACAGCTCATACTGACAAATAAACATGCATTCACACTTACACACACACCAAGCATTAAAGAAAAACTTACCAGCTGCAGCAGTGGTTTCAGGTGGCAAGCCTCCGAGGATCCTCGAGGATTGGAACTGTCGCCTCCTCTCATTGGCTGACCGTAGAGCAGCCAGTTAGATTAGGCGGCAGTCCCTTAACCGCATGCGCGCTAGCGGGTTTTCCCGCTGCGCGCTGGATTTTTAAAAAACCCGCGTTACGTGACAAAGCCAGCTCGTCATGCGCGTAGCGCAGGTAACGCCCATGACGAGCTGGCTTTGTCATGCGCACTAAAGGGGTTAATCGTCTCAGAGTGGAATGAGGTCAATAGAACTGCTGACCCAACCTAACTCTGTGACAAGGTGGCACTGATTGACACTCGGCCTGGGCACTTCAGGGCTTAAAACGTAAGCACCCAGGTTCAAAGCTATCAGTGACGCTACCTGAGGGGGAAGACCACTGATTACTTTGCCAGGTGGATGAGGTCACGCCCACAGGGCTGTGACATCTTCAACCCATCAATGTTCAGCTCAAGCAGCCAGGCACCAGCACATTTAGCGCATGTATAGCTCCTGGCTGCCTGACCTGAACATAACAAGTGCCTTTCAGTCTGACCTGTGCTCAGCCTGACAGACATTCTTCTTGTCTCCCCTCCACCCTCAAGGACGGGTCACTGCTGCTCTTGAGTGAGATAACAAGACAGAAACTGTAGGGTGGTGGAAGAAAGTGTGAAGAAATAGAATCAAGACAGGGCAGCCTTGATTTTTTGTTATCGTGTCATTTTTGATGTGCTGGCAGCACGTGTCCTAAGAAATGTTTTGAGGGTCTGCAATAATTTTTATGTTTAATTTTTTAGAATTTAGGCTTGGTAGCAGGGATAAGTGCCTGGGATTCTAAGAAGCAAGTTAGCAGCTTCTACCCTAGCTATGCCTAATTAAGGGCCACGCACATATCATTAATATTTCACAAACACAAAATATTACAGCTATCACAAGTTACTCCAGTGTTTCTTTATTGAATCTCTTCCAGCACTTTACCCCCATGGAACCCCAATGTCCAGTCGGATTTATAGGATCTCTCTAGCCTTGGGAGAGCAACAAACAAGAAGAGAAGAATGGAATGTACAACGCAAACACAAATGGTTGCATGCTACTCTCCACAAATATGTGACTATGATGTTGCAATCTCAGTTACTCAGCATTCCATGTGTACATTAATCCACCAAATAAGATATCTAGAATATGTCCATGGGGATTTATTGAGAGAATATGGCAACAAAAGCGTGCAGCAGCATCATCTAGCTATGTGTGGTTGTTATTAGGGTTTATTGACAGTAAAGTACAAAGTGAGGCAGTGATTGCTACCAGATGAGGCCAGAGATGGAAGACATCACTGCCCCCCTGCAGCCTGTGCATGAGTCCCTCTATGGTAAATCTGTATGTGCTGTAAATCAGAACTTTATTTAGAACATATGGGCTGCACATAATTCAGTTTGAGCAGAGTTTAGAAGAATGTTAACCAAGGATTCCACGAAGTATGCATTGTGTTGGGTAAAGAGGTATTCTCTTCAAGTCTCACGTGTGAAATTGACAAGAGAAAGGGCAAAAGAAATTGATATGGAGCAGTGAAAACAGTCATAAATATCACCTTCTATTCTGAAGTATATTCCCTATGTAGAATCCAATGTATGTTGCAGGAACAATGAAGGAATACATGAATGGACGGAAGGACAGACCGATAGATGGATGGTTGGATGGATGGATGAATGGATGGATGAATCATTTATACTTAGATAAAAGCACAGTGAGCTCCCTACCGCATCCTGGCTTTGAGAGTGAGAATTACTGGTGCCTAATGGGAGAAAAGCCGAATCTAAGGTAGTGTTGCAGCAGGGCCAAATGTCTGACTACTTTATAAAATTGTAAATGAACTGTAAAGGCTTTGAGAATAGGAGGAATAAAATCCCATATTTTTGCTGCTGAGTGAGAAAAGGAGTGACGGACCAACCTAGCAATCCAATAATGCTGGGGATCCAGAAGGTTTTGTAGTTCTAGATTAAAGAACTGTTGATATAATGCACCATGAGCTCATTGTGTACAGAAAGTACAGAAAGTTACACATGCCTTTAAAAAGAACCTGTTTGTGGAGGGGAAGCAAGTGGAGTCCAACAACATGTTTGGAGACCCAAACCAATCCAAGCAATCAGGTTTTGAATAAGCTGCATGTGGTAGAACATGTATTTGGGTACCAAGTAGACCCAATGAAGACTTGAGTGACAGATTTTGGAGAAAGAAGGGGTGAAACCTTTTTTAATATTGGCAGATATAATGTAACATATAGATATACGTTTGGTATCATAATACCCTGTTTTTGTCTGAGGAGCAGGTAAAGGTGGCGAGCCCATTGTGGTCATCCACCAGGGATTGGACCTGATGAGTGATGCAGATCCAAACGAGCACCTCGATTATGTCGCTGTTCAGTTTGGATGATTCTCAAACATCCAGGTGGAGATTGCTGTGAGTCCTGTCGCAAGTACCTAATTTTTACAAACTATATTAGTGAGATGAAAAGGTTAGAACTTTGGCTCTCATTGTTAGATTATTAAAAGCAGTGACCTCAGACCCTGGAAAAGTAAATAAAGTGCACTGACAGAGTAGTAATCAGCCACACCACTTACCTCGAATAAAAAAATCATGTAGTAACAGGCACCCCATGGAACAAAATTGCCAATGATCAGTTACTAATCAATCAATCAATCAATCAGGGGAATCGTATGCGCGCTATTCACCCAAAAGGGTCTGAAGGCGTGGGGGGTGGGGTGGGGGGTTCGGGTATTCTACAGTTCCGTTAGTCGAAGAGCCAGGTCTTGAAAGCCTTCCCGAAGGTGTTCAGGGAGGGGGCGCGTCTGATGGTGATCGGGAGCTCGTTACTCGGCCGCATAATCAGAGATGTGGCACAAGCACATGCTGCAAGGTGTACATAATACGAATGTAAGTTGCACTGTAGCATTTTAAATGGATGAGCAGAGGCTGAATGGTTGCTAAGGTGTTTGGATACTTGTGTCAAAGTCAAGGGCGCGTAACAAAGGCTGCATCCATTATCACATGTTTGAGCCCCAAATAGAGCGTTTTCCAGAATACTTAGGACTGAAATATTGGGATACAAAGTTGTGTGACCTAAATATCGAGAACCAACATATCAAGAAGTTAAGTATATGTAGGCAAGCGTAAATTTACTAATTTTACCTCCACATCTATTTCCCTTGAAGATGAATGAATTGTAAAAGTATATGTAAGTGGAGCTAAGTGTAGTAAATCTATATTAGCCTCAACATACATAGCATCACAGTAATATGGTTCTTGGTATTTTGCACAGAATATTCTGGTGGTATGCCCTCTTGGGTGGCCACCTTACACCATGCTATCAAAGACAACGTGGATCCGGTCCTGGGCTTTAATATAACATCCTAATGGATTTAGATATTTTAAATTTGGTTTGTTTTTCTAACTGATTAGACTAACATGCCTGATACCAATGATTTGTATATGAAAAGCTCGGACTGGAACACAATTTTAATGATGTATGTAGTAAGATGGTAACTCTAGAACCACCCTCCTCCCCCCCTCTGTTATGCCATTAACTTGTTGGTATAGTGGTAGGTGTGCATCTTGATAAAGGTGAAAGGGTGGACACTGCAACGGATCATATGAGTTGTGGCCGGCCTGTGATCGGTGCACTTGCGTAAAATCCCTAGAACATGAAAGATGCATATTTACAGGGAGGGCACAACTGAGCATGTGTAGGATTTGTGAAATGGTCAGTGGAGGAAATTGAAAAGAAATTGCATTTCAGTAGGTGAAATAACAAAGCCATAACACAATCAGAATCAATAAAAAGAGCAAACCAAATGACTCATAACAAAATTGGCATCAAAACCACCACCTTGGATAGCTGATAGGCAAGGCTAGCGTTTCTTGAAATGTCAAGTGGAGAAAGGTTCTATGTTTTCAGGCCATGAAATCACCAGACATTGATTTACTATAAGAAACACACATTTTCCTCATTTGAATCAGAGAAACTTAAGCGAGACTAGGTAGGCAGTGTAGTCAGGAATATTCATCAAAATGCACTTTCTGCCATCCAATTTATCCCCTCCTCCAGTTTTAAGAAATGAGGAGTAGCACTGTCTTCTATAAATCTCTTGCATATAAGATCCTAAAAACTTGGAAGGCTAAAACACCATTGAGTAAAGCCAAAATACTATTATACGCTGATGACATCTTTCCAACCCTGACTGAGCTCAGTTCTTTCTTTCCACGTCTGTTATTTGAGCTTCTCTGTTATGTTAATCAGATTTGTTGAGTGCACTATCACCCCGGGACAGTATCCTGGCGCTGAGTAGGTAGGTGTGAAATTAGCCACACCTAGGGCCTAGTAGGACTTCTCAATAAGCCAGGCCTTCAACTTCTTGCAAAACTCAAGAAGTGAGGAGGCTCTTACGTGTGGCGGCAGGTCATTCTACATTTTAGGAGTGATGTAGAAGGCTTGACTGCTGGATCTGGTTTCTGTACGCTTGGACTTTATGCAGGTAGGAGTCTGGACAAGCAGAGGCATCTGGAAGGTATGTCAAAACAGATGCAAATGTTGAGTTATGCAAGACCAGTGTAATTTAGTGCAATAAAAGTGTTGGTGAGGAGTCTGGACTGCTATCATTTGCGAATTGGGAACCAGTAGAGCTCCTTCAGGTGTCGTGTGATGTGAGCTCAGCATGGGAGGTTGAGAATGACTCTGCCCGCATAGTTCTCAATGATCTGCAACCTTCTGGTGATTTTGTTGTTGCTCCCACTCCTTAGGGTATTCCCGTAGTCCAACTTGAACTGTCCAGGGAGTGTGAGAAAGTTTTCCGAGGGCTGCTTGGGGGGCAGTTGAAAATCTTCCTCAGCATTTTCAGGGTATAGAAGCATGAGGCGGCTACTCGTGTGTTTTTGGGACACCAGATTACTGGGGGAAACTAGAAATGCTACTGCTTTCCAGCAACAGTGTGAGGGAAGCAATGGGGCATTTGTTTTCAAATGAATGGGAGATGGGCTAACATATTTAGACATTGTGTTGAATTCATGATTGATAAAATATGGTAATGTAAGAAAGTGGGTTATTAGTTGCAAATGATGTAAGTCCTTCGTAAATAATAAGTAAGAAAACTTCCATTTACAGGGAACTTATATCCCATTGTAGCACTTGATTCTCTCAGGGTAGCGTAGCTGAGCAGTCAAAGGTCTTCTCAGGGAAGGTAGTGTGGGCTAGTACCCTAGATTGCTGGTACGCAACAAACAACATTCAATAAATGATTGTACAGTCAGTGCTTTTTCTCATAAAAAGGAAAAGTACTTTATTACACACACACTACTAGATACTTGCAGTAATTTATAAATGAATACAATCGGTTAGAAATACTTTTATGACACTCCCATAACACGTTACACCTGTGGTGGGTCCTACACCCTATAACCACAATACCCCCTCACCGGCCTGGTCGCCCCACGATCCTCGCTCCTGCTCCTGCGCCCTCCTGCGCCGACGATCTCCAGCGTCGCCTGCTCCCGGCGCCCCAGCCGCCGCAGGGCCGCCAGAGAAGCCCGCACCCGGTTTTCCCGCCGCCACTGACTGCAGACACGCCCCCCCGCCAGCCGATTGGCTAAGACGCTCCCGCCTCCCAGCTGACCCGCCCTCACTGCTCCCTTCTTAAGGGGACCCTCTTCTCCCGCTCAGGAGCAACCACTGCGCCCTCACCGGCCTGGCCGCCCCACGATCCTCGCTCCTGCTCCTGCGCCCTCCTGCTTCCTGTGCCGACCGATCTCCAGCGTCGCCTGCTCCCGGCGCCCCAGCCGCCGCAGGGCCGCCAGAGAAGCCCGCACCCGGTTTTCCCGCCGCCACTGACTGCAGACACGCCCCCCCACCAGCCGATTGGCTAAGACGCTCCCGCCTCCCAGCTGACCCGCCCTCACTGCTCCCTTCTTAAGGGGACCCTCTTCTCCCGCTCAGGAGCAACCACTGCGCCCTCACCGGCCTGGTCGCCCCAGATCCTCGCTCCTGCTCCTGCGCCCTCCTGCTTCCTGTGCCGACCGATCTCCAGCGTCGCCTGCTCCCGGCGCCCCAGCCGCCGCAGGGCCACCAGAGAAGCCCGCACCCGGTTTTCCCGCCGCCACTGACTGCAGACACGCCCCCCCGCCAGCCGATTGGCTAAGACGCTCCCGCCTCCCAGCTGACCCGCCCTCACTGCTCCCTTCTTAAGGGGACCCTCTTCTCCCGCTCAGGAGCAACCACTGCGCCCTCACCGGCCTGGTCGCCCCACGATCCTCGCTCCTGCTCCTGCGCCCTCCTGCTTCCTGTGCCGACCGATCTCCAGCGTCGCCTGCTCCCGGCGCCCCAGCCGCCGCAGGGCCGCCAGAGAAGCCCGCACCCGGTTTTCCCGCCGCCACTGACTGCAGACACGCCCCCCCGCCAGCCGATTGGCTAAGACGCTCCCGCCTCCCAGCTGACCCGCCCTCACTGCTCCCTTCTTAAGGGGACTCTCTTCTCCCGCTCAGGAGCAACCACTGCGCCCTCACCGGCCTGGTCGCCCCACGATCCTCGCTCCTGCTCCTGCGCCCTCCTGCTTCCTGTGCCGACCGATCTCCAGCGTCGCCTGCTCCCGGCGCCCCAGCCGCCGCAGGGCCGCCAGAGAAGCCCGCACCCGGTTTTCCCGCCGCCACTGACTGCAGACACGCCCCCCCGCCAGCCGATTGGCTAAGACGCTCCCGCCTCCCAGCTGACCCGCCCTCACTGCTCCCTTCTTAAGGGGACCCTCTTCTCCCGCTCAGGAGCAACCACTGCGCCCTCACCGGCCTGGTCGCCCCACGATCCTCGCTCCTGCTCCTGCGCCCTCCTGCTTCCTGTGCCGACCGATCTCCAGCGTCGCCTGCTCCCGGCGCCCCAGCTGCCGCAGGGCCGCCAGAGAAGCCCGCACCCGGTTTTCCCGCCGCCACTGACTGCAGACACGCCCCCCCGCCAGCCGATTGGCTAAGACGCTCCCGCCTCCCAGCTGACCCGCCCTCACTGCTCCCTTCTTAAGGGGACCCTCTTCTCCCGCTCAGTAGCAACCACTGCGCCCTCACCGGCCTGGTCGCCCCACGATCCTCGCTCCTGCTCCTGCGCCCTCCTGCTTCCTGTGCCGACCGATCTTCAGCGTCGCCTGCTCCCGGCGCCCCAGCCGCCGCAGGGCCGCCAGAGAAGCCCGCACCCGGTTTTCCCGCCGCCACTGACAGCAGACACGCCCCCCCGCCAGCCGATTGGCTAAGACGCTCCCGCCTCCCAGCTGACCCGCCCTCACTGCTCCCTTCTTATGACGCCCCCTCAGCGACCGCGCAGCGGACGCGCGCAGCGGGAGCACCGACTGAGCGCCGAAGGTGCGCCAAAGGTAAGCCCGTCTGCGCCCATCCGCGCCTGGACCGCGCCCAGTGCCAGGACCCCTGGCCCCCGCAGACCCCAGCCCACCCGCCGGAAGCCGACCAGACGAACCTACGACTCCACCGAACTCAACGCTCTCAACACCGGCCGAACCCCGGGCTGCTACCGAGCCACCCCGAGACGCACCCACGGACCCTTCATCTGCCAGTCCTGCAAGTTCTCCTGCACCCGGACCTGCACTGCACCAGCACCCACCAAGCCGAACTCCAGCAGCACCCACCTGAAGTGCATCCTGCTCAACACCCGCTCCGTCCACAGACACGCCATCGAGCTCTGGAACCTGCTCGACACCACAGCCCCAGACGTCACCTTCCTCACGGAAACCTGGATGAACGCCTCCTCAGCGCCCGACATCGCCATCGCCATCCCAGACGGCTACAAGATCATCCGGAGGGACCGCGTCAACCAGACAGGAGGAGGCATCGCCATCATTCACAGGAACACCATCCGCATCACGACCAACACCGACGACAACCTCGCACCCGCGGAACACCTGCACTTCCAGATCCACGTCAACCCCAAGACCACCCTCAGAGGCACCCTCATCTACAGACCCCCGGGACCACGCACACAATTCAGCGAGGACATCGCCGACTTCGTCAGTCCACACGCCCTCCTCTCCGCTCCGCGGAGAACAACAACGAACGCAACACCACCACCCTGCTGGACAACCTCGCCAACCTCGGACTCAAGCAACTGGTGACCACCCCCACCCACTACGCTGGACACACGCTCGACCCGGTCTTCTCTTCCAGCAAGGACATCGCCTTCAGCCACGCCACGGGACTCCAATGGACGGACCACAGCTGCGTCCACTTCAGCTACAGAAGGACCACGCTCCACCATCACCAGCAACAGGCCCCCCGCAGAAGCTGGAACAAGATCACTGCAGACCAGCTCACTACCTCCCTGAGCAAGAACCCTCCCACCAGCACAACGAACCCCAGCCAAGCAGCCACCAACCTCACGAAATGGATCAGCGACTGCGCAGACGACCTCGCCCCGCTGAAAACCCCGCCGAGCAGACCCTGCAGCAAGAAAGCCCCATGGTTTAACGACGAACTCAAGAGCTCCAAGAAGAACTGCAGAGCACTCGAGAAAACCTGGCGCAGAGACCCAACACCGGACAACATGACTGCCCTCAAGCTCGCCACCCGAAAACACCACCAGCTGATCCGCGCCACCAAGAAAACCGCATTCAAGGAACGACTGGACAACAACGCACACAACAGCAAGGAACTCTTCAACATCGTGAAAGAGCTCTCCAACCCCAACGCCGGAAACAACGACATCACACCTTCGCAAGACCTCTGCAACTCCCTCGCCTCCTACTTCCACAACAAGATCGCGGACATACACAACAGCTTCAGCACTCAACCAACGCACGCCACGACCGAACCACCGCCCCCCACCACCACCCTCCGCGCCTGGACCCCGATCAGCACCGAAGACACCATCCGCACGATGAACTCCATCCACTCCGGATCTCCGACAGACCCCTGCCCTCACCACGTCTTCAACAAGGCCGACGCTGTCATCGCACCCCACCTGCGGGACATCATCAACACCTCCTTCAACACCGCCACCTTCCCGGAGAGCTGGAAGCACGCCGAACTCAGCGCTCTACTCAAGAAACCATCAGCAGACCCCACCGACCTCAAGAACTACCGCCCCATCTCGCTGCTCCCGTTTCCGGCCAAAGTCATCGAGAAGACCGTCAACAAGCAACTGGCCGCCTTCCTTGAGATGAACGGCTCCCTCGACCTCTCGCAGTCTGGCTTCCGGGCCAACCACAGCACCGAGACCGCCCTGATCGCAGCTACAGATGACATCCGAGCCCTGCTCGACAACGGAGAAACAGCGGCCCTCATCCTCCTGGACCTCTCCGCGGCCTTCGACACTGTCTGCCACCGTACCCTAGTACAGCGCCTCAGCAACGTCGGAATCCAGGAGAAGGCACTGGAGTGGATCACCTCCTTCCTCGCCGGAAGGACACAGAGAGTCCGCCTCCCCCCGTTCAGATCGGAGGCCACCGAAGTCATCTGCGGCGTTCCTCAAGGCTCCTCGCTCAGCCCAACTCTCTTCAACGTCTACAGGAGCCCCCTCGCAGACGTCGCACGCCAGCACAACCTGAACATCATCTCCTACGCCGACGACACCCAGCTGATCCTCTCCCTCACCAACGACCCCGCCACCGCCAGAGCCAACCTGCACGAAGGGATGACAGACGTAGCCAAATGGATGTCGAACAGCCGCCTGAAACTGAACTCGGACAAGACGGAAGTCCTCATCCTGGGATCCTCGCCCTCCGCCTGGGACGACTCCTGGTGGCCCCCCGCCCTGGGCAGCGCACCCAAACCAACTGACCACGCACGCAACCTGGGCTTCATCCTGGACTCCACCCTCTCTATGACCAGACAAGTCAACGCCGTCTCCTCGTCGTGCTTCAACATCCTGCGAATGCTACGCAAGATCTTCCGATGGATCCCCACCGAGACCAGGAAGACGGTCACCCAGGCCTTCGTCACCAGCCGTCTGGACTACGGTAACTCCCTCTACGCCGGAACCACCGCCAAACTCCAGAAGAGACTCCAGCGGATCCAGAACACCTCAGCACGACTCATCCTGGACATCCCCCGCCGCAGCCACATCTCTGGACACCTGAGAGACCTGCACTGGCTCCCGGTCAACAAGAGAATCACCTTCCGGCTCCTCACCCACGCACACAAAGCCCTACACAACCAAGGACCAGGATACCTCAACAGCCGCCTCAACTTCTACGCTCCCACGCGCCAGCTTCGATCGACCAGCCACGCCCTCGCCGCCGTCCCCCGCATCCGAAGAGCCACCACAGGAGGAAGGTCCTTCTCCTACCTGGCTGCCAAGACTTGGAACTCCCTTCCGACCCACCTCCGCCTGACCCAGGACCACCTCGCCTTCAGGAAGCAGCTCAAGACCTGGCTGTTCGAGCAGTAGCGGACCCCCCCCCCCAGCGCCTTGAGACCCTCCGGGTGAGTAGTGCGCTATACAAATGCTCTGATTGATTGATTGATTGATACTAGACACAATACAGGGGGATGCCATTATAAAAAGCCAAGCCTACTAGCTTTTACAGGTTTTGACTTCATTGATAAAAGTAGAAATATGGCATAATATACCAATACAACACCTTTTAACTCAATAGGGTTGATACTATGACATTCATTAAGACTGCGCCTCCTGAGACACGGAGGCAAAGGATGCACACCACATCACTCCTGGGGCACTGGCATCCACGTGAGTAGTTTTAAGATCATGAATATCCTCATCTTGGTTTCTTTGTCCTGGGGAGATGGGATGCCCTTGTACACTAGTAATTGAGTCAGGCTTTAGCAGATGGAGCCCGTGAGGACAAGGATGGCTCAGGGAAGGGGATTCATGCACTCTTCCCATCAAAATATAACAACATGATATTTAAGGTTGCACTGACCCCTCGGGGCTTGTCCCTTCTCATGGGTGTGGATTTTGACAAAAAACATGATGCAACACTATGCACTCATTTCCCACCTGGTTCACCCTCTTAGAGACCGGGCTTTAAAGGCTATTTTCTTTGGCCCCATAGGGTTCATTTGGATGATCTTGGATTTGTTTTGCTCCTGTGTACCAACTCTGGCACATATTAGCATTTTTTTCAAGACATATGTCCTTTAAAGGTCACATTAAAGAGCGCAACACATCACAACACAAGGCTTCCCTTTGTGTTGACTGTAGTGTTGACGCTACCGTCAACAGTGAGGGGAACGCAAATTGTGAACTGAATGTACCATGATTCAAAGGAGCAAACTTTTCTGGGATGTAGTGTCCGGCTACACCCTTTTCCCTGTCGAAACAGATTTTCATGACCTCCTCTACCATTTATGAAACGGTCCTAATGTTCCTTTTCGTAAAAATTGCATTCTGGCCCATTGATTACACTTCATCCAGCCTGAGCCGGAGAAAACGGCCTGATCCGGAGAGTATGGCCCAACTGCGGATGTAAAGATAAGACTCATAAATTACCTCTGTGAATACTAAAAGTCTTAAAGTTAGGTTTTTGCCTCATATTGCCTTTGTGAATCCAGCCCGTTATTTGGAAGAGGAGTGTTGTAGGCGTCTCTTCCAAACAGTGATTATGATCCATATCTGTTTATGGTTTATGACCGGATTAATGGTTGTAAAACATTGAAAATGTACTGACCCCCAAGCTGAGGTGGTAACCATTTTGCAATCCTTGGAGAGTGCTAAACAATGTTTGTCTGGGAGTAGGCAGTGGTCCACAACACCACGGAAAAAAAGTAATGTTTTCTTTTTAAGCACAGCCTGGTTTTATTTAAGGAAATGGACTGCATTTTAAAAAACAAACCAAGTTTACTTAATGTAATGTGATCACGGACATGATGGTCCCTGACTAAGAGCAGGACACAGTCCCAGTGATCGGCACAGCGGAAGAATTAAACCAGTATACTCGTGACGAAAGACTTCAGGGATTCTACCCTCACTAATTGAAGACCGGATTCATATTCTGATATCTGCACTAAATGATGATGAACTGTAAAGAATAATATATACTGTAAATAGCCTTGAAAAAGCCCTGGCGCAATTCGCCACAGGGGCGAAACACGTGTCGGCTGTTCATGTTTTTATCAAAAAAATAAAGAGCAACCTTTCTATAAAATAAGGATTTCTGACTCTGATTATATAATGAAGGATTGAACCTAAGGACATCAGGATTTGACACCAAACACACTCATTACCCCCTTCAAAACAGTCCTAGTGATGGCCTCCAATAATAATGAGTAGCAATTCACAACCTCCCTCATTTATTTTTATGACGAAGGTCAGATTGCGACCCCCAACAAATCGGATTTTTAAGGATCGGTGTATTATTACATAGGTTGCTGCTTAAAAATATGTACTGGTCATAAAAATGCTGATCACAATTTGCGACCAGTATTTTCTAAAAAGATATTCACATCTTGGTCCCTTGTCTAGAATACCAAATAAGTAGGGGGAAAAATACTCAGCAGAGTACCACTCATCATCATGCTAATGAGGCCTGTCCTTCACAGAAAAGCACTGGTGCATTTACTGCTTTGACTATTTCTTATTGCACACATGGGACCTATCTGTTCCTTCTGTAAATAGAACATGCTGTAGCCAGTCAAATGGCGCAATAGAGTTTAAGAATCTGCTTTGCTCTTACTCTTAATTTTGTGTCTGGTGCATGTTACGAAAGAGGAGCCTGACTTACTGTATGAAATCAGAAAACATGCGGAGAGCTGTTAGACTCAGGGCTGGACATTTGGGATACAGGGAAACTCCAGACATGGAGTGGACCTGCGCTCAGCTTTGAGGGGGTGGATGGACGGAGGGATCATCAGATTTCCAGCAAGGTAATCAGGCATGAGGGAATACAGCGGTTTTCATCTAGGCAAATAATTAACCCCCCCTGAAAAATGTTCTGGAGAACGTCAGACTTCCTTCACTCCACTCACTGCGGAGGGGGCTAGTAACTAGTATGAACACATGTTCCATGGCTAATATCAGGTCCCAGTGCACCACTGTTTACATTTTTTTTTAAATGTTTATCCAAAATAAATGAGGCTTGCATCCCAGTTTACATATTTTTATTAGTGAGCATGTCAAGCTTTTCTTTAATGACTGCCCGTGCTTATCGGACGTGTTTGATTGCATTCACTAAGGGAGGCCTGGCTCTGTCTGAGAGACTTTTATAGCCAGGATGTGTGGGCGCCATTTCCGTCTTCCTTATCCTCTCACAAAGGCCCCCGAAGGGGTGTAAAAAAGTTCAAAATGTCTGCCTCCCAATGAGGCTGCAATGACCTGATTCATACTCCTTACTGGGAATTCGTCATTTGAGTGACGTTTCTGCCTCCGAATGAATCTGCAAGGGCCTGATTCATACTCCTTCCTGGGAGCATGTCTGGTCAATGAGAATTTGTCATTTGTGTGACGCATGACCGATCCACAACAGAGAATGTCTCGGAACCTTCTGTAATCTGGATATATCTTTCGGATGTCTTAATTCACCATCTTCAGTTTTTGTTTTCGTCATCTGTTTTAGGTAATAACTACTGCCATACCATTTATTCATATTAAGTATGCAAGACGTGCTTCCCTTGAGATCCACGTTGCTAGCTGAATAAGTCAAAGAAATGAAAGGGCATATTTACAAGCTCCTGTCGCCACCACAAAATCACTTTTAGGACGTCCCTGTGGCAATACAGGCTTCACCTTATTTACAAGGCAGTGTTAAGCCACACCGCCTTGTAAATAAGGAACCCTTTAGCTTGAAAGGGGTGGGCAATGGGTGTACTGGTGGGCGTTCCACTGCAACACCCATTCATTCTGCTGCTGCCTCCCATTTACAAGGGTGGCGTGAATATGGGGCAGCTCCAAAATTAAGACCAAAAAAACTGGTTTTAGTGTGTCACAACAAGGAGAAATGCTTTATTTTTCCTCGTTTTTGCCGTTTCTATGTGTGCTGCATTGTGCAGCACATACAAACTGCAAAACGCTATGCATGATTGTTTTGTGCAGGAAGGTGTCCCTTTCAGCACAAAAACAATATTTCAACATAAAAATGGGCTGCAACTCTATGTGTGCTGTACAAAGCAGCACACATACGGTGCAGCCCTGCGTTTCCAAAGTGGCGGAGCGCGGCGTGAAGCCAAGAAGGCTAACGCTGCGCTCCACCACTTCTCTTGTAAATATACCCCTAAACTCTGACAGATATGGTGTAAGTTTACTACATAAGAAATTCGTATTTTCTTAGAACATACACTTCCTAAAGCTTGATACTGTTTGGTCTCATCAACGGTAATGTTAATTTCTAGTTTCTTTTTGTTGAGTACTTCATGTCTCACTTCTGCCGTTCATAAACGCCGTAAATAACTTTTTACTATTACCCAGTTTAATGGTCCTCCATTTGCCGGCTTTGGAAGGATTCAAGTTGGAAGCGGCTGTGTCGGATTCAAACTTGGAACTTGTCTACAAAAGTCATGCTTCAAACGAGACCTTCAACTCACTGAGCTATCCGGCTTCCCACTAACACGTCACAGGCGGCCATTTTTTTTTTTTATTTCCGAAATTCTTTATTGTATATAGAAAAATATAATTTTACATACAGGGACGAGGCGGCCATTTTTACGTAGTGAATGCAACCTGATAATTAACAGGTTTGCCATCCATGCCTAAATGTTAGCCAATGCAACCTTCCCCAGCAAAATAACTAGGTCACAGAGGATCGAATATACTTTTGGAGGATAACTCATTTAACTCGTTAAATGGACAAGGATAATCTGCTTCACGTTTTTACTTTGTTAAATTATGGCTGAGTAAGGTTGACAACTGGTCTCCTCCCTTGGGGCTTCATTATCGTAAAAGCAAAACATTTACCACTGGCCCTGCGACCTGTATGAAGTGAGGTGAACCTCCTTGCGTCGTCATTGTTTATTTTACTTTTCCTATATTGTAACTGAAGCCCTCGGGCGCTCCCAGAATGCAGTTGCCCCTGCCAGAGCTCTGTACGAATGTTATCCTTTCAGTGTGGGGAGGAAGTGACTAGAGAGCTGCACATCGAATTCTGTGTCAGGACTGGATGTTCTGATTATGCTTCTCTTTCTTTTACTACTTTTGAATTCCCTTCCTTGTTCAACATCCCCATGCCATTCACTCCTCATCTCATGGGCTGTGGGTGGGCAGAGAAAGTGATTTTGGATGTAATTCAGGGACTTGGTGGGGGGATTATCTGCATCAGGTTGATGGAGTAAGTTTCTCAGTCGCCCTGAAAGAGTACCCCCTTGCCAAATTTGGAATAGTCCATCAGTCCGACAGACATTTCTACCATTCACAGAAAACCCTGCATAGGAGTGTCTTGTAAATGTATGGGAATTTTGCCATACGGCTCCGTCACACATGACTGAGACCTACGGTCAAGTTTCAAAACCTTTTCTTTTTAACTTTCAGAAACAAAACCCCAGAGTGGGTTTTTGTTTAAAAAAAAAAAGAAAAAAGCAAAGCCCGTTTCACCATGGGGGTCATCTCCCATGGGAAGGGGGGCATTTTGAATTTTTTACTGCTCCTGACCACTAGGGTTTCACAAGATTGTCAGTTGTGGTGTTTGCAAGTACCATGCCCAAAAAGCACAAGGTGACAGTGATTTGTTAGTTTTCATTGTTTCTTGCAGCTGTTTAGCAAATCTTTCAGTTTTATTCAAATTCTAAATTTGATAGAGTAAGATTGTTTTTGGAAAAAAAAAACTAACATCTGGAACAACCTAGGAGTCTTCTTCCACAGTGTTGGGTTATTTTGTATCATTTTTATTAGAGAATAGCAGGAATTTCATGGTTTTCTGAACAGGAATAAAAGTACTTTGTGGACATTGATCCTTAAAGTAGGCCCGGGGGGCGCATGTGGCCTCCCTGACCTTTACATGTTACCCCCCCCACCAAGGTCAACAGCAGCACTAGGCTGCTGTTTACTTGTCTCAGCACTAACAACAAAATATGTTAGAAAGGCAAGCATTTATTTAAATGTTAATTTGTGATAAAGAATGGAGAATACTAGGGAGTCCTGCACTGCTCAACTTTAGGAAAAATCTTTGTTTTTCAAGACATCAAGGGCCCGATGTAGGTAAATCCCATTTACCGATTTTGAAATACCGAATCTTACCGATTCGGTATTTTAAAATCGGTAAATGGGATGTAGGTCCCAACATCTGGATTCGTTACCGAATCCTTAACAATTCTTTAATTACCGATTCGGTAAATACCGAATCGGTAATGCCCATTCTTTCCTATGGGCTTTGAAGCCCATAGGAATGATTAGGCATTACCGATTCGGTATTTACCGAATCGGTAATTAAAGAATTCACAAGGGTGCAGGGGGTGTCACTTTGACACCCTCTAGCACCCCCAAAACGGCCATGTGTGCAATGTGGCACACAGACATGCCCTAAGGGCACGTCTGTCTGTCACATGGCACATGTGTACATGCACAGATGTGCATGTACACAGGAATCGGTTTTTTACCATGGATTTGTATTCCATGGTAAAATACCGATTCTGTAAGCCATGTGCTGATGGAACATAGGCTACCTACATTGCATTTTCGGTAATTTTACCGAATCGTTATCATTACCGAATCGGTAAATATTACCGACTCGGTAAATTTAACGATTCGGTAATGATAACGAATCGGTAAAATTACCGAAAATGTGCCCCTACATCTCCATAGCCCTTTACCGATCGGAAACGGACGAAAATCGGTATTTTCGGCCGATTCCGATCGGTAAAGGGCTACCTACATCGGGCCCCTAGTAGCAAAAGTGTTAAATATAATACCTTAGTACATCAGATTAGATCTCTGCATTGAGGAGTATTATTTTAAAAGTGATTGCTTTTAAACATGGATTTAGAACCATTAATTCTTCCCCTCCATCCTGACAATAATGACAATGATGAACTAAAGAGGCAAGTCAGTTGTTATGTGCACTCTTTGGGTGGCCTGGGTTCCTATTATATAAGAACAACATTATAGATTTTTAAATCAAACACAGGGGAAGGTTTTGCAAAACGCACATCCTGTCATGTATTTCAAGCTCCTCTTATTTCTAATAATGAAGAAAAAGGAGGTAAAGTAAAATAAAACAATTGCCTAGGATCACACAATTTGGCAAAATGGAAAAGCACGGATTGTTTGCAGGTTTTCTGATTTCAGATTTTGCAATTAAGCTACTAGACGTATACGCCTTGCTTCCCCTACACGCACCTTATCGTCAACTCCCCCCTTCTGACGCCACCCCTCTGGCATCAATGCGGCCCTCAGTCACATCACAGACTAAACTTATTGGCCCATGGGAAAATGTTTGTGAGTACCAATGACCTAAGGTGTCCTGTAGTGGAGATGGCGGGGGCACTACCAGCAGAAACTAGATGGACTGAATGGCTCTACATATCCTTTTTGGTGGATTTTAGTAATCTTTGTGTGTCTACAGGTTACAGTAATTCAAGGTCAATATAGTAGTTTTTCTTTGTGTCTACAATGACCATATTTTCCCATGATGTGCATCAAAATGACAGAGTTTCCTTCTTGGAGTCATGGTTCTCGCAAGCAACTAACCTCACTTTTCACCAGCTGCTTGAATTCGACAGGGCGCACAGAGTTCCCAGTAGGATCACTTCGAACCAAAAAGGTCCCAGGCCCATCGTCTGTAAACCCCTAAGATATCAGCATGTGGAACAAATTTTATCCTTTGTACGCAAAAATAACCACATTCTGTGGAAATTCAGCAAGATCTTCATTTCACAGGATTATAGCAAGGAGACTGTTGATGTGAGGAAGGCCTTTCTTGCTCTTCGCCCGAGGCTGCGGTCGCTGGGCCACCAATTCGGATTCATAGGTCCAGCAAAGTTTCGTGTGTTCATTCAAGGTACTCCTTAGATCTTCATGGACCCGGAGAGACTCAAAAAACTCTTAGATGGCCCAGGCGATCTCCATATGGACACGATGACGCCAGATTCCGCAGCTTCTCCTAAATGAGTATCCTTTTCCTTATACAGGTTTCTAATCTCATGTGTCAAAAGAGTTTCTCTATGCTCCAGCTCACTGCTGTCTGCGTTGTACTTCACATAATTACTATGAACACTACTCTGTTATTAAGTTGTTCTGTTACAGATATAGGTACTGAGTACTGACTATATTGTGGGGGGGGATGCCCTACCTCACTGATACCATGTTATTTCCGGCAGAGTGCATTGATCTATGATCACTCCTTAATCTGCACTAAATATTAATGGCGCAGCCTATCCAGATAGCTGTGCTTATTCCGTACCTCACCTGTAACATGTTACTCTCCTCATAATGCATTAGCTGTTGACCACACCTTCATCTTCATCTAGACTAAATGTAACTGCCATACCTTATTGTCATTATACCTATTAGCCTATGGTCTGTGTTCAGAGATGGAATTATAGAGGATTGTGGTAAAGAAAGCACACTGTCTCAAGTGTTCCACGAATTGCCGAGTTTACAACACGTGTGAATTTCACCAAAGTGTAATGGTTTATGAATGCACTACTTCTGGCCACCAATGTTTTACTATGTTTTACTTGTTGATCCAGTTTCCAATTATCACTATGGTTTCTGTTCAGTGCCATGGGAGGGAAGCTGTTTTCCCTCATCACCATGCCTACTACTTTCATTCGGGGGGATGGGTGGGTTGGGAGGGGAGGGGGTGGGGGAGGGTCAGGGGGGAGGGTAGGGCGGGTTAAGAGTTTGGATTTTCTTTTGTTTCTTTTGTATGTTATCATTATTTGCTGCATACAAAGGTCCGACTGTCCATATTGTCAGAACTCGAAAGACGTTCTCTATTGCTCCACAAGCAATACTATTTTCATGCCTACTGATATTCAGCTTTTGCAGGTCCATGTGATGTTATTTCCATTGTACAAACACCGCTACATTTTAATCTGTATTTGCCGCAGGTCCTATGGTCACTCTGACTGTCCATCGCCATTGGGAGGGTCCATAGTTGTAACCCACTGGGCCTCTGGTCTCCTGATTGTCCTATCAGTTCGGGCTGGACTGTTCCCATGAGGCATAGGGTCAGTCTTATTTGCATATAGCCATGTCTGAACTGGGGTGGCAGAGTGGGCTAAAGAACGGTGATGGATTAAACCCAGATCTTTTGACTGGGTGTGAGTGTTTGATTAATTCAGATGCTCCGTCCATCACCACCCCCTTTTGTACCGCTTTTGGCCACCATAAGTGTGGCAGGGTATGCTCAGACGTGAGTCCCTTGCTCACTTTGCCACTGGATTCAAGCAAGCCGGGCTGAAGACGGCTGGAATGCCAGAAACCGGTCCTTGGAAGCTTGTTTCCGGTCCAGGGAAGACATGGCTTGGCAGTTCGGGCTGGACTGTTCCCATGAGGCATAGGGTCAGACTTATTTGCCTATAGCCATGTCTGAACTGGGGTGGCAGAGTGGGCTAAAGAACGGTGATGGATTAAACCCAGATCTTTTGACTGGGTGTGAGTGTTTGATTAATTCAGATGCTCCGTCCATCACCACCCCCTTTTGTACCGCTTTTGGCTGCCATAAGTGTGGCAGGGTATGCTCAGACGTGAGTCCCTTGCTCACTTTGCCACTGGATTCAAGCAAGCCGGGCTGAAGACGGCTGGAATGCCAGAAACCGGTCCTTGGAAGCTTGTTTCCGGTCCAGGGAAGACATGGCTTGGCAGTTCGGGCTGGACTGTTCCCATGAGGCATAGGGTCAGACTTATTTGCATATAGCCATGTCTGAACTGGGGTGGCAGAGTGGGCTAAAGAACGGTGATGGATTAAACTCAGATCTTTTGACTGTGTGTGAGTGTTTGAATAATTCAGATGCTCCGTCCATCACCACCCACTTTTGTACCGCTTTTGGCCGCCATAAGTGTGGCAGGGTATGCTCAGACGTGAGTCCCTTGCTCACTTTGCCACTGGATTCAAGCAAGCCGGGCTGAAGACGGCTGGAATGCCAGAAACCGGTCCTTGGAAGCTTGTTTCCGGTCCAGGGAAGACATGGCTTGGCAGTTCGGGCTGGACTGTTCCCATGAGGCATAGGGTCAGACTTATTTGCATATAGCCATGTCTGAACTGGGGTGGCAGAGTGGGCTAAAGAACGGTGATGGATTAAACCCAGATCTTTTGACTGGGTGTGAGTGTTTGATTAATTCAGATGCTCCGTCCATCACCACCCCCTTTTGTACCGCTTTTGGCCGCCATAAGTGTGGCAGGGTATGCTCAGACGTGAGTCCCTTGCTCACTTTGCCACTGGATTCAAGCAAGCCGGGCTGAAGACGGCTGGAATGCCAGAAACCGGTCCTTGGAAGCTTGTTTCCGGTCCAGGGAAGACATGGCTTGGCAGTTTGGGCTGGACTGTTCCCATGAGGCATAGGGTCAGACATATTTGCATATAGCCATGTCTGAACTGGGGTGGCAGAGTGGGCTAAAGAACGGTGATGGATTAAACCCAGATCTTTTGACTGGGTGTGAGTGTTTGATTAATTCAGATGCTCCGTCCATCACCACCCCCTTTTGTACCGCTTTTTGCCGCCATAAGTGTGGCCGGGTATGCTCAGACGTGAGTCCCTTGCTCACTTTGCCACTGGATTCAAGCAAGCCGGGCTGAAGACGGCTGGAATGCCAGAAACCGGTCCTTGGAAGCTTGTTTCCGGTCCAGGGAAGACATGGCTTGGCAATTCGGGCTGGACTGTTCCCATGAGGCATAGGGTCAGACTTATTTGCATATAGCCATGTCTGAACTGGGGTGGCAGAGTGGGCTAAAGAACGGTGATGGATTAAACCCAGATCTTTTGACTGGGTGTGAGTGTTTGATTAATTCAGATGCTCCGTCCATCACCACCCCCTTTTGTACCGCTTTTGGCCACCATAAGTGTGGCAGGGTATGCTCAGACGTGAGTCCCTTGCTCACTTTGCCACTGGATTCAAGCAAGCCGGGCTGAAGACGGCTGGAATGCCAGAAACTGGTCCTTGGAAGCTTGTTTCCGGTCCAGGGAAGACATGGCTTGGCAGTTCGGGCTGGACTGTTCCCATGAGGCATAGGGTCAGACTTATTTGCATATAGCCATGTCTGAACTGGGGTGGCAGAGTGGGCTAAAGAACGGTGATGGATTAAACCCAGATCTTTTGACTGGGTGTGAGTGTTTGATTAATTCAGATGCTCCGTCCATCACCACCCCCTTTTGTACCGCTTTTGGCTGCCATAAGTGTGGCAGGGTATGCTCAGACGTGAGTCCCTTGCTCACTTTGCCACTGGATTCAAGCAAGCCGGGCTGAAGACGGCTGGAATGCCAGAAACCGGTCCTTGGAAGCTTGTTTCCGGTCCAGGGAAGACATGGCTTGGCAGTTCGGGCTGGACTGTTCCCATGAGGCATAGGGTCAGACTTATTTGCATATAGCCATGTCTGAACTGGGGTGGCAGAGTGGGCTAAAGAACGGTGATGGATTAAACTCAGATCTTTTGACTGTGTGTGAGTGTTTGAATAATTCAGATGCTCCGTCCATCACCACCCCCTTTTGTACCGCTTTTGGCCGCCATAAGTGTGGCAGGGTATGCTCAGACGTGAGTCCCTTGCTCACTTTGCCACTGGATTCAAGCAAGCCGGGCTGAAGACGGCTGGAATGCCGGAAACCGGTCCTTGGAAGCTTGTTTCCGGTCCAGGGAAGACATGGCTTGGCAGTTCGGGCTGGACTGTTCCCATGAGGCATAGGGTCAGACTTATTTGCATATAGCCATGTCTGAACTGGAGTGGCAGAGTGGGCTAAAGAACGGTGATGGATTAAACCCAGATCTTTTGACTGGGTGTGAGTGTTTGATTAATTCAGATGCTCCGTCCATCACCACCCCCTTTTGTACCGCTTTTGGCCGCCATAAGTGTGGCAGGGTATGCTCAGACGTGAGTCCCTTGCTCACTTTGCCACTGGATTCAAGCAAGCCGGGCTGAAGACGGCTGGAATGCCAGAAACCGGTCCTTGGAAGCTTGTTTCCGGTCCAGGGAAGACATGGCTTGGCAGTTCGGGCTGGACTGTTCCCATGAGGCATAGGGTCAGACTTATTTGCATATAGCCATGTCTGAACTGGGGTGGCAGAGTGGGCTAAAGAACGGTGATGGATTAAACCCAGATCTTTTGACTGGGTGTGAGTGTTTGATTAATTCAGATGCTCCGTCCATCACCACCCCCTTTTGTACCGCTATCAGTACCCTGGACACGTATTATTATTGTGTCCGATATGCCGGGCAAGTTTTTGTGTATGACTGGATTTGATCTTCCGTTATTTCTCTATGTCACTCCCCACAATTGACACATCGCTTGGCATAGCAAGGATGGACAACCTGAAAATACTCTCACTTAATGTCAAAGGTCTTAATCAACCTGTTAAGCGTCAGAAAATCCTAGATTACCTCCGCAGGCAAAGAGGGGATATTGTCCTATTGCAGGAATCTAAAATCGATGCTAAACAATTTAATACACTTAGGAACAAATTCTATGTTGAAGTGGCAGGGTCTGAGGCAATAGGCAAGAAAAACGGCGTCTTAACACTGATAGCAAAATAATCAAATGTTGACTTGGTCTCCTCCACGGCTCACACTAATGGGAGGTGGGTCACAACTAAGTTGCTCAAAGATGATACTGAATTTTATGTTACGAATGTTTATGCTCCTAACACATGTGATTTAAGTTTCTGGTCAGACCTCACTAAGCAAATTGATACTATTCCTGACTCAGCTGTACATATTCTCGCAGGAGATTTCAATCTACCCTTTGACCCAACCCTTGATAGGGACTCCCGATGTACCTTCCGCAGCAGTAAGTCTCACAAAGCCTTTACTAACCTCTGTACTCGTTTTAACTTAGTGGACTTATGGCGGTTGCAAAACCCTGATGGGAGAGACTACACATTTTACTCACCTCCACACGATTCGTACTCCCGTATCGATTATCTATTTATCAAAAAAAATAACATTCCCAGAATAGAAGAGACAACAATAGAACCAAGTGTTTTATCTGACCATTCGTGCATCTCACTGTCCATCTCTAATGTGAAACCGTCTACCCGTCAATCTATTTGGCGGCTCAATGAGGAGGTACTTGAGAAGGAGCAACATCGTACTGCCATTGAATCCGCCATCAAAATGTACCTGGAGCATAACAAGAGGTGGGACACCACCGACCTGACCCGCTGGAAAGCCTTAAAAAGTACTGTCAGAGGGGTTATTATTAAAATCAGATCAACCATGAACAAGGATAATAAGAAGGCCCTAGAAGAATTAGAAAGAGAAATATCTGCCCTAGAGAACAGACACCTGCTTGATAGGAGTGAGGATACACTGAATAAGTTGGCCAACAAGAAATATGAATACAATAAAATAATAAGTGAAAGAGCAGGGGTCTGGCTGAATAGGAGGAAACAATTTAAACTATGTGAATTGAATAAGACGGGCAAAAGCCTGGCTGCATATCTCAAATTTAAGGTGCAGAAAAACACAATAAATTCCATTCAAGATCAAGCTGGAGTGGCCCACTCAGATCCTGTCAAGATCGCAGATATATTTAAAGACTTTTATGAGCGTCTTTATGCAAAGAAGAAAGAGGTGGAGGAAACCAAAATCCAGGATTACTTAGGGGTATGCGACCTACCGTCTCTCTCCCTTGTTGACCAAGCCGACCTTAATAATCCAATCTCGATCTTGGAGATTGAAAAAGCTATCAAATCGTTAAAATGCGGAAAGGCCCCCGGCCCGGATGGGTTCAGTGCTAGATTCTATAAGTGCTTCTCTTCTCTCTTATCACATCCACTCCTACACCTGTTTCAGGAACTCAACGACACAGGGGAAGTGAAAGGCACACTATCTGAAGCTATCATTGCCGTCCTGCCGAAGGATGGGAAAGACCCAACACTCCCTAAAAACTATAGGCCTATTTCCCTTATCAACCTCGACTGTAAGCTTTTAGCCATGATCCTGGCCAACCGCCTCCAGAAAGTTCTGCCCAAACTTATCCACCCCTCTCAGGCAGGTTTTTTGAAATATAGGTTATCCAGTGACAATACCAGGACATTAGCATATGTACTCGAAAAGGCGAAGCTCATTACCACCCCCACTGTAGCAATCCCGCTCGATGCCGAAAAGGCTTTTGATAAAGTAGATTCAAAATATCTGGAGGCAGTGCTAAATAAATTTAATCTAGGAACGTCCTTCACGAGGATTGTAATGTCTCTTTATTCCTGCCCCTCTGCCAGAGTTAGAGCGGGGGGCTCATTCTCCACATCATTCCGATTACAGCAAGGAACCAGACAAGGGTGCTCTCTTTCCCCTTCATTATTCCTATTGGCAATCAAACCATTCCTTCACCACATATGAAATAATGAGGGTATCTCGGGAATCCCCTTTAATGACTGTACGATAACTGCCTATGCGGATGACGTTCTGGTTATCTCAGAAAAAGCTGAGGAGGCTATACCTGCACTCATGTCTACTATTAGCGAGTTCTCGAGGGTATCAGGGTATAAATTAAACAAAGATAAAACAGAGGTTAAATTGTTAAATAATCAGGGCAATAAGGATGTATTGGGGGACTCTGGTCTAACTTGGCAGCTGAACTGCTTCAAGTATCTGGGGTTGGACTTAGGGGTCAATTAGGATGGCGGACGGATCGCCACCGCCATGCAGGCGGTGGCGATCCGTCCGCCATCCTTGCCCGTCCTCCACCTATTTCCCCCCCGCCATATTACAATGGCGGGGGGACTGTGGCAGACGGGAAGACCGTCCACCGCTTTTCCGCCGCGGTCGCCTTGCGACCGCGGTGGAAAAGCTCTAATATGTTGCCGGTGTCTATCAGACTCCGCCAGCCATATTAGGATGTGCCGGGGGCTATGCCTTTTGGAAAGGCATACGGTTCCTGCTTTGGGGGCCCGTTGTGGGCCCCCAGGTTGAAGGGGGGTAGGGGGTGCACATGGGGGGTACCTATGGTACCCCCCCTGCAGTTGCAAATGCACAGCATGCACTTTTAACTTTGCGGCGGGTGCTGCTTAAAGCAATGTTAAATATACGGGATGTGACCGCCAGGGTGGCGGTCACATCCTAATTGCAATGGAGGGAACGCCGCTGCCCCTGCGGACGGTCCCTCCACCTCGGGGGTGGCGGACGGACGCAGGTCCGTCCACCATCATGATCGACCCCTTAATTTCTACATTACGCATCAACGAGAACTTGACACTAAAGAAAATATCCAAACTGCTAATTGGGTGGTCTCCTAAGTACCTCTCATGGTGGGGTAGGGCCGAAACCCTGAAAATGATGGTGACTCCACTGGTAAATTACCTGGCAAGTATGCTACTGATGACTTTTTCGGATGACTTTTTAACCAGGGTTCACAAGCTTTTTGGTACCTTCCTGTGGCAGGGGAAGAAACCCAGGATATCAATGACGAAGCTACAGCTATCTAAAGATAAAGGCGGCCTGGGTCTCCCCAGCTTCAGAAATTATCAAACTGCGTTCCTATGCAAACAGGGCGCAAAATGGCTGATTGAAGACTCAGCCTACACCCGCTGTGGTTGGATATTGAGAAATCCATCATTGATATTGTTCCCCTTCCTGCCCTACTCACTATGGATCTCTCCCACCTTCCTCACTCTAAATACATTTTATTAAACACAAGACGTGCTCTCTTAAGGCTCGATCAATCCCACAAAACCGACTTGCAAATCAAAAACACTACCTTGGTAGCCTTGTGGCGGAACCCCTCACTTAAGATTGAAGGGAAACCCCTCCAATGGGAATATTGGTCCAAGAAAGGCGTCAATTTAGTGAATGACCTATATGATGGGAAACACCCTCTACCGTTCTCCTCACTCCAGTCCCTACATAATCTTGCACCAATAGATTTTTATGATTTTTTGAAACTGAAAGTCCTCTTATCAACACGCTCTCTTAAACCCTATGGCCCTTATTTATGAAGGCCTTGCACCGCCGGTGCGTCACTTTTAACATGGGAAAAAGTGACGCATCGGCGGCGCAAGGCCTTCATAAATAAGGCCCCATGATCCCTGGCTTAAGACACATATACCACGTATCATGGCGGCTGGTCATTTTGTCTTGAAAGCATATAAACTCCTCCTCCCTCTACCTAGAAGGGCACACAGGCAGAGTGAGATTAGATGGGAGTCGGAACCCAAATCTACGGGCTTGATGTTTGACTGGGAAACTATTCATACCACTGCTTTCTCGAACAAAGTCTCTCCAATACTTTCCCAAACCAAATACATGCTACTAAACAGAACGTACTGGACACCGGATAGGCTTTTTAAACTCCACCTGAGAAATAGCCCTAAGTGCTGGAACTGTGACTCAGCTGTAGGGGATTTGGCCCATATGCTTTTTAACTGTCCCTCCCTGAAAATATACTGGGAGAAAATCTTCGATTGCATAGAACATATTTTCAGTTTCAAACCTGCAAGGGAATTCATGTATGTCCTACTGGGTGTCCTAGACCCGAACCTAGTTAATGCACATGATCGCCAATTGCTTGACCTACTGCTTACCCTGGCTTGTAAAGTAGTTTTATGTAAATGGAAGAGCACCTCTGAGGTGTCCTTTAAGATATGGCAAGATTGGTTATCCTTTCTGAGAGGAGCTGACAACCCTGCGCTGCATTCCTCCCCATGGCGCGCATCCCATAAGAAGCTTTGGAAATCTCTTGATGCATCATCATTTTCATTTGATCCTCCGTGATGTGCTATGGTCATGTGTAATATTCTGTAGTAAAGTGGAGTTTATGTATTTTGTAGTGTAAATTGGTGTGGCACATGGGTGAACACCCTCCCCAACGGAACTCATTGTCCAATAAGTACACGGAATGTTGGATCCAACTGGAAATTGGAGATCCAGGGACCTGGACAAGGACATTGTATATGTAGCATTCGCTTTAGATTCGGACTTTTACATTCGGACCTCATGGAATGAGTTTTTATGTAACGCCACGAAACTGTGTATTACCCTGCCTTAATTGTTTTGTTATGATTTTGTTATGATCTTGTATGTAACTCATTTCATGTATTGAGATTGTGTGTCTTTTACTTTGAATTTTCTTTCTTTCTTTTTTCCTTTTCTTCTATTTCTTTTTCAATAAAAATGATTTGAATACAAAAATAAATTACAGAGGATTTCTATTTCTGTGCTAAGTATAGCTGCTGGTTTGGAAACACACAGACTGGTTCAGTTTAAAAAAAAAATGTAAATTGTTATTTTAAGCATAATTCCACAGATTCAGGAGACTGCATTCTTTTTTTTCTTTAATCTTCATAGGCTGCAATGGCAATCCCCTGCATTGGTAATCGGATTACCATAAAGTGATATTATTCATTTTCAGGGTTAGCCAGTAGAATGTGCGTCTTTTTACCAACAGGCTTTAGCTACCGTTATATTATGATGCTGTGACAATAGTCACCGATTGACATTTACCTACCAACATTTTTTCAAGGTCTACTACATTAGATAATACACCTACATGAAGGGATTATATGTAACTAGTTTTCAAATTAATAATAAAAAAGTATCTGTAAAAGAGGGCTGTTTCTATCTGTTAGAATTAATAAAGGGAGTAGAAATAGTGTCTAGGATTGATCGTGAAATATAATAAATATGACTTTCTCCTTCACTCTTTGATTTACCTGGCAATACTGGCAATATTTGGTACATCCCCTGGAGAAGAAGCAAAATTTGTCATGCAGATCCAGGTGGTTGTGGTAAATTGAGTGCTGTCAGTATTTGCACCCATTATTTTAGGACAGGCGCCTATTTAGAGGTGAACATAGCTAAGGCTCTGTAGTGGGTAGCACTTGAAAATCTGAAAAAATTTGAAAAATACAAAAGGTAAAATTGAGGCAAGCATCATTGTGTGATCATTTTTGCACAGATGTGTAAAGCAGAAGCCGACACTTGCAGTACACTGCACACTATTGTAATGTGTGCCATCAGTTGGTTGTGCCTGAAACAGTGCTAAACGACCCTTTTAGAGTTAGATGCTGATTGCATCCAGGTGAACTTTGGCGTGCATTGTTGTACTAGAGGCCATTTTTAAACTGTCTAATTGAATGAATTACAAAAATCTTCTTAACGTGAACATTCCAAAGCACCATTATCTAACTTTAATGTGTCAGTTTTACATACTATTAATTACACTTGCATAATACTTTATTTGTAACTTTCTACATGCAAAACATAGTATTTAATATTTTATATTTAGACTTTAGTTTGTGTTTGTAAACACTTCTTTTTCGCAACTCTCCTTCCTTCTACTCCAACCTTTTTATTGATAAAATAAAAATAGCAATTTGGTCAATTTTGGGATTCCTATCTTTTATCTAGACTCTTAGCCATATATGTTTAAATTTTCATGGGATAATCCGATTTAGTAATTTTAGTTTATTTCGCACAATGTTTACTGTACTGATGGCTTATCACATATTCTGTAAAGTGCTACAAGTTTTGTTTTGTATATTTTGTTCTGCTAAGGCTTCTTAAACAAAAAAGTGGCTAAAATGTACTTTAACACATCTGTTATTTAGCATTGTGAAATACAAGTGATCCATGACTGTTTCCTGTCCCCGGGTAATGTTTTCTTTTTTTGTAAACACATTTGTATTTGTTTATGAGGTTCCTATAAGATCCTAATGTAGAAGATGTGGGATTGGCATTTGTCATGTTTTTATAGCTGATGCCAGAATGGGTCATAAAACCATAATTAAAAAAAGGATCGATTAAATAATTAAAAAAACGAATTTATGCTTCTTAGAGACTTACACAACAGCATGTAGTTCACATTAGGGGAGGAAGAATGTCGTTTCCTCTTAAACAATACATCGTACTTTCACTTTGTATATTTTGTTTCAGTACAGATGCGCTTCATTAAGATGGTAGGGTCAACATGTGGAGTGGAAAAGAAAGAACACAGACTGATGTATGTAGGAGTGGGAGGGTAGGATACCTTCAAGAGAGAGGAGGGGAAGGAGGAAAATGTGAATGTGGACATGCATCCAAGTGTGGCCATTCGTGAAACATAAATTTAACACAAAACGTCTTGGAAAAAAAACGCCTAACACCAAAGATAGGAGAACCAATAAACACAAGAAAAGAGAAAAGAACCCCCTTCAGAGTAACTGAGGAAAGGGAGGGAGTTGGGATGTAAGGAGAGTAACAGTGAGGTCACAACGAAATGCCAGTGTCAGCGGATTTCTAAATAATACTCTACCTGATGCTAGAGCATGAATATCAGTTTGCCTAATATATTTGTGTTTTGTAGGGAATCATTGTATGAGTGAAAGGTAAGACAGTTCGAAGGTCCTCAATCGATCACAGCTGACAGACATGGCTAGATATCAACAATCCAGAGGTGTGGTGAAATGCAACAGATACACTGGCATGTGGAGCTAGTCACTTCTTGAATTATGAATACATTCCCATTTGTATATGTTAATGTTTTTAGGTCTGGTCTCAAGACAGGTTTAACTTTCTTGCTTGCATCATGCAATCCCCCAAACAATAAATGGAAATTGCATACAAATAGATTTCCAGCACTGTCTTTTCACTTTGACCTATATGTACTTCCTTTTATATCCTTCATTTCACCACCCCAATCACTCTACATGTCCACTCACCTACAAGCGGTAAACATCCTTTACGACGCAACTTTTACCACGCAGTGCATTTACAACGCAGGTTTTTCAACGCAAGTCATTACAACGAATTGCGCTGGGGGCGCTCTAGGATAGGTAATAGTTTAAATTACTATCCAACACCTTCCCTACTATCCACGGGGACTGGAGTTGGAATAGTAAATTAAACTATTCACTATCCAGTACCCCTCAACGCAAGTCGTAACGACTTGCGTTGAAAAACCTGCGTTGTAAAAGCATGCGTGGTAAAATCATGGTTGTAACAACGCACATCCCCTACAAGCCATGCATTTTCTTTTATTGACACCTTGTCAATATTTTGCCCACTGTTTAACTCTTTTGCACACATTTGCATAGAATCACAGTTGCAACTTGGATATTTGATAATTCCTCTGTGCGTGCTGCAAAGAGACCAAGGATTGGATGATAATCTATACCAAACAATTGAATAGGTCTCATCTAAAAGACAACCGAATGCACTGTCACATGTGATCCGGGGCACTTTCTTATACCTTGAGGTTCTGGTGTAGTCATTAAACAAGTTGTGAATCAGCATTGGTGGCCATGCAGCGCAGAGTACAACTCACTGCATGGCCTGTACCATAATTACAGTCAACCTCGAACATACTATAAACTGCATGTGAGGATATCGGCTTATTATATGATGTGATTGTGTGACTTCACCGTGTAATAAACTCATAAACCCGTTAAAAAAAAAACAAAAAAACAAGTTGTGCCACTGATCGTGTGGTCCTATGATTATTGACTGAAATTGTATGTAAAGAGCTAATATCAGCAACACAAATCAAATTAAGGTGAAACCAATTCGACTCCACAAGAACTACAGAGTAGATGGTTCCAAACCATGAAGGTTTATTAGCAAATTATTCAAAATTAGAAGGTTAATCTACTCAGTAAATCAGTTATCAAATTAACATGTATATATCCATTTGGTTGTACAATCTGACATTGTACGTTATATAGATGAAAACGCAAATCATAATCAATTACAAGATGCAAAACAGATAATATTTTGGTTACATAAAGGAACTTCCCTAAGCGAAATAAGCATCAGAAGTGAAAAAGGGAAATTACAAGAGGAAGGTGTTGGCATCAGATGAACCAAATTAAGGTTCAGGGGAAAAAATCAGAAAACATTCACGAGTCCAACTCAAGAATATAGGTATATGGGGTCTCCAGTAGAAGAGTTAGGGAAAGGTATTCCCTCAGCAAATTCAGGACAGGATCTGTAAACTATCTTAAGAGTCCACAATTATATCAATAAAAATTTTGCAGAATTCTCAATCACCAACTCCCTCCGAAAAGGTGAATCAGGATACACTTTCTCCTGGGAGCAGGTAGACTCCCTAAGTTCTCTTTACAAAACCAAGAAGTACACCGCTGCACAGCCTTGAGAGTATCTGAAGTCCAGTCCATCTGGTACAGGAGGCTCTCTCCCATATCCACACACAGTCCAATCATGGCAAAGCTCCAATGAACTTTCTAATCAAATATTTTCCCAAAGCCAAAATAATAATGTATTCTTCTAACTAACATAGATGATAAGACATCTGATAGAAAGAGAGATGAGAAACCACCTAGACATCAACAGTACACTTCTTAAAGGAAAACCAAGAGTAGTTCAAGCCTTGTAGCAGCCTGGTCAATGTGTAGTAGTTACAGTTAAATGAATGCACAATATCATAAGCTGTCCATTGATTTCAGCTCAGTTATAGAATTGTGACTTAGGTACAGTGATATGAGGCCACTATTAACACCCTGATTGACATGTTAGCATATAGATTAACATACAAATAGTATAATTATGGAGCACAAAATTGATGCTGCTTCACATGTGAGACATTTTGTTTAAAAGGGATTTGGAGACCTCCCAGTGCTCACCATTTATTAGCTTCATTGCCACTCGTATTTGCTGCTTCCTAATTGGCTTGCTTGTGCAGATGTCGCTTCCTCTTCTTTCATGTCTGCCTTCTGTGGAGCCTGGGCCAAGTACTGGTTGCTTAATTTTAATTAGAGTACTTCCCCTGCTGATGCTGTGATTGAGGTAATGTTTTTTTTCTTTTCACCTTCCTGTTCACATTGTTGTTGCTTCTTACATCCTCCCTCTGCTATCCCTGTTGCTTTTTCTCACCCTCCTTTTTCCATTGTTCTTCTTCCCTCTCACCTTGTTGTCCATGTTGCTTCTTCTCTCCTACCTATCACCCTTGGGTTGCCCGTGTTGCTTGTTACATCCTGCCCTCCCTGTCGTTCCATGTTGCCCCGCCACCCACCATGACAAAAAAGCAGCTGCACTACTAAACAATAAGGCTAAAAGACATTAGAAACACTCTTTTGCATTGGCAAGACCTACTGGCTTTGCCAATGCTTGTTAATATTTCACCCATAACGTTTACATTCTTTTAGGCCCACAGAAAAAGTCATGGTAGATCCACAACACTGTGCTTAAGGAAAGTGGCCTTTCTTTTCTAGGTGTTGTAGCTGATATACACTGCTTGCCCGTCCCTGCATATAAATGTGGATGTGCAACAGCTGTGACTTTGCTGGCAAAACTGTCTTTCCCACATAAAAGTACTGCCACGTTGCTGTTGGTGTTGCACCAAGGTTTATTTTGTGCCTGTAAGTGATTTTGCACTTTTTTTAACCTACATTTGTTTTTGCACTTTAAAGTGTTTTGACTATCCTGCCGATGTTGTACCAGTGGTGAGTTGGCACCTAAATGTGATTTTGCATCTAAAAGGGATTTGCATGTACATATGTTTTTTCACCTTGATGTGATCTTTGTTCTGAAAACTTTATTTCACTCTCCTTTTGATGTCACACTAGTGGTGAGTGCACATAACTGTGTTTTTGCTCCTAAATGTCGTTGTGCGCCAAAAAGTGTTTCCAAACTCTTGTTAATGTTGCACCAGGAGCGATTTAGCACCAAGGATGACTTTGCACCTGAGAATAATTTTGTACTTAAAAGTGATTTTTCACAAGGATGGGATTTTACTCCTAAGTGTGATTTGTGCTTTTAAAACTGATTTGTGTTCCTATAAAGTTTTCCTGCTGATGATGCACCAAGGATGATTTTAAACTTAAATGCATCTTCTAAATGCTGATATATTGTTATATGTGTTATACTTTTAGTGAAAAGGGGGTGCGCAGATCATAAAGTCCAATAGCCAAGTAGTGATGTGTAAAATCAATTTCTGTATTCCAAATTCTTAAAATTCAACAAATTGAGAAACTTCAGCCAACGTGTTTCATTCCCATATTGGGACCTTCATCAGGGGCTAAAAGAGTGACAGACACAAATATTATATTCAAATACTTTGACACAGGACTAGAATGGTACGTATACACATATCAATACATTAAAAATACATACACAGAAACAAAAATTCTTGAAGAATAGTAGTTTATATTTTTGTTATGTTATGTGGAAACTCATGTATCTGTGTATGTATTTTTAATGTATTGATATGTGCATATGTACCATTTAGTCCTGTGTCTCAGTATTTGAATGTAATATGTGTGTTGTCTGTCACTCTTTCAGCCCTGATGAAGTTCCCAGTATGGGAATGAAAAGTGTTGGCTGAAGTTTCTCAGTTTGCCGAATTTTAAGACTTTGTAATAAAGAAATTGATTTTACACATTACTTCTTGGCTGTTGGACTTCATGATCTGCGCACCCCCATTTCACTAAAAGTAACTCTTTGACCTGGAGCACAGTAACGTCACACAATGGCTGGTGTAGGGGTTGGCTGCGCAGCAAATTTACTAATTGGAACTGGCGTGAGGTGCGGAACTAGGGGTCCACCGTTGCTCCACAGGGCACATATTGTTATATGTGGTTTAGCCATCCTGCTTGCTGTGCTCCATGAACAACATGAGCCTAGAAGTAATTTATACCTAAATGTGTTTGTCTGTTTCTAAACGTTTTCCATGCTTGTGTAGAGGTAGTGCTAAAGATGATTTTACACTTCATGTCCTCTTCTACTCTGATTTTGTGAGAAATCTACAGGTCCCTAGGGCAAAGACACAAGACACCGCAGTAGTCCTCTACAATTTCATTATATTAGAAAATTCACATTAAAAGATATCATGTTCTCTACACTAGATACAACATACTACACCAATTCACCTTCTCTACCCACAAAAAGGGTCTACCCTAGACTTTACTAGTGACAATCATCTTGCAGGGAACTACCAATTTGGGTTCCATTTGGAGCACACCACCAAAACCTCCACCTGTAAATTTGAGGATGACACACTTTATCTATTGCATAACTTACACTCTGTCCTCCTAGTTCTCTTCGACACTTAATTGAAACATATAATTTAGGTCTTATCAAAGAAAAGAATCTCGTTTCTCCAATGTGCTGATGGCATCCAGCTATTTATCAAGATTCATTGCTCAAAAAATGTCACGGTTTTAATCTCCATTTATTACAGAAATTCAAAATTGGATAAAAGTGTGAAACTTAAAGTTGGACCAACAGAAGATGTTGGAATTTCCAAAGCTCTCCTCTGCCAAATGCCTGGAATTCACAGACTTGACAAATTACGCCACCTTGACCTTCAAGTGAAAGAGATAACTAGAAGTTCCAGATTGGAGCTAAAACTTAAGGGCTGATTACGAGTTATGCGGTCTTTGTCTGCCAGACTCACGGTTATGCAGCGGTGGCAGTCCTGTAGGCGCCCTATTCTGAGGTGGCCATTTGGACCACCACTGCTGTTTCAACTGCGTTAGGTAACCTTCATACCCTGCGGTGGCGCAGCAGACAGGACTATCCTACATACAAGGCAGGACCACCACGGTCTCTCATGCATATTTCTAGTCTCCCCACCGCCAGCCTTTTTATGGTGGTGAGCCAGCAATGAAAAGGCTGGTGGTGGGGAAACAAAGGGGGCCCTACAGGACCCTCATGCCCCCGCCGCCATGGGGATGCATTCAGTGGGGGGGCACAACATGTTCCCCCCTGTTTGCATGCACCCCAAGTTCCAGCAAGGCATTGACTTCGTAGTCCATGCAGTTTTGGAAAATCTTCTGCCTTCCCTTTATGGTGCCTTTTTTCAGGACATGACCTTTGCCAACGGCAAAAGAAAAGCCCTACAGACACAAGTTGTACTCATAATCTTTTATGCATGGCTTTGGCAGTGACGTGCCAGGGCAAAGCCGGAGCAGCACCGCCAAACTCGTAATTGGCCCCTGAGTCTCATGACTTGCCTTCATTTAATTATTCTCCAGAGTTAAAAGAAGATGGTCACCAGAGTTATGCATTAGAAAAGCCAGATTCTTGACTCCTCAGGTTCCCTTTTATATCTGGTGTTAGCCAAGACATTTTGAGTTTAATAAAATTGTATTTGTAATATACTTATAGGGGTTATTAGTGAGCCTTCTTCATCCACTAGGCCGTTGCTGTGTAATTCTAATTTTGCATCTGCCCACTACAGCATACATCATGGGGCAATGGACCAGCCCACTTCAGCCACTAGCTAACTTCACTGAGTTCCATCATTCTACTCGTTCACAAGAGCACCCAAAGAAGTTCCCTTCATTGACAGGGACAACAATGTCAATGTGTTTTTTTGAGACCAAAAATTATTGATGCATTTAGCAATTATTTTTAATATTGTTGAGGGTCATTAAGCTCTCCCAACAGTAAGGTTTTACAAAAACTATGAAAAAGCAAAAACAGACATTGGCAAAATCCAAATGGCTGGCAAACAATGCCAGACCTATTGTCTTGACCAATGCTTGTTTCAAAGAAAGAATATGCCATTAAAGATCATTGAAGGGAAGGTTTCAACAAATTGTTTGGTTCATGAGATCTACCCAAGTGATACAGATACCTATCCATAAGCGGTATTAAGCTTAAATGGTTTGAAAATATTACCTCGAGTGTGTTCTAAATGTATTATTTATTTATTTATTTAGCGATTTGTAGAGCGCCTGGTGACCCGGAGGCATCCCCGCGCTATAACATTTGTGGAGACCAGAGGAGAAAAAGAGGGGACTTTATTTTGGGAATAGCAGCGTTTTCAGTTTTATCCTGAAAATCAGATGACTGGGTTCCAGCCGCATGGGGCGGGGAAGTGAATTCCACCCGGAGGATGCTTTCACAGAAAAGCGTCGGCCGCCGGTACGTGTCTTCCTGTATCTGGGGACGTTGGCCAGACGCTCATTATCCGAGCGAAGGGACCTGGGGGCCTTGTAAGGGGTAACCAGGTCTCTCAGAATAGCAGGGCCAAGACCATTAAACAGTTTGTGTGCAGTGCACAGGGCCTTGAATTCGACCCTTTGACGTATTGGAAGCCAGTGGAGGGCCTTAATTGCTGGTTTGGCTGATACTCTGGAAGGGAGGTTCATAAGTAACCGGGCGGCTGCGTTCTGCGTGCGCTGGAGTTTAGCCATGGTAGCTTCTGGAGCTCCCAGATATACCATGTTGCTGTAGTCCAGCCGCGCAAGGATCAGACCTTGGACCAGGAGTTTCCTGGATAGGGGCGGAAGTATTGGGAGGATCCTGCGGATAGAGCGCATGAGACCAAAGCAGGTACCTGCTGTTTTGGATGCTTGGGTTTTCATCGACAGCTCGGGTTCTAGCCAGACTCCTAAGGTCTTAATTTCTTGTTTCGGGGTGGGAATTTCCCCGAACACGTCTGGCCAGACCGACGGGGGGATGGTGGTCCATTGCTTGCCCAGAAGCATGACTTCAGTCTTTGACCCGTTTAGTTTGAGCGATGACTCGCACATCCAGTTGTGAATTTCCTTGAGGCAGTTCGGCAAATTGTCCGGATAGTTGTCCATTTGGGAGAGTGAGACGACCAGTTGCGTGTCGTCCGCGTAGCTCACTATTTTGATCCCGAAGGGGGTGACCACGTCTTCGAGAGGGGCCATGTAAGCATTAAATAGAGTGGGGCTTAGTGATGACCCCTGGGGGACCCCGCTTGTGAGGGGGAGGGTGGCAGAGTGGAAGTTGCCGTCCCATACCTGGAACCAGCGCCCTGAGAGGAAGGATTCTATCCACGTGATCGCCGAACCTGCGATCCCTGCCGCAGCCAGCCGATGGAGTAAGACACGGTGGTTAACTGTGTCGAAGGCTGCGCTGAGATCCAGGAGGATCACTGCAACTGACCCTCCTGAATCCAGAATGCACCTTGCCTCCTCGATGACGGCGAGAAGGGCGGTGTCTGTGCCATGGCCCGGGCGAAACCCAGTTTGGGACTGCCGTAAGAGGTTATTTGCTTCTAGAAACTGTGACAGTTGCCCATTGACCAATTTCTCGGCCATTTTGCTGATGCAAGGGAGGAGTGAAATTGGCCGGTAGTTCGCCATGTCGGCCGGGTCCAGCTGGGGTTTTTTTAGGAGTGCCTTAACTACTGCACTCTTCCAGCTGGGGGGGACCGAGCCTTGAGAGAGCGAGATGTTTATAAGCTCCGTGATCGTAGGCACGATGACAGGGGCTACTGTTTTAAGGAATCTGATGGGGGCGGGATCCAAAGGGGAACCGCTTTTCATTTTGGCCATGGTTGTGTCAACCTCGTTCCGTGTTACTGCCCTAAAAGCAGTCAGCTGAGGAAGCAAGCTGCTTCCTGTGCGGTTGGTGGATGCCTCATTGTCCATGTGGTTCGGCAGGCAGGGAGGGGGAAGGGAAACTAGAATGCGGGCGATTTTAGCGTTAAAGTAGGTAGCCAGTTCGTTACTTCTGTCTGCCGGGGGTGAGTTGGAGGAGGGTGGAGCTGGTATTTTCAATAGCTCTTTGGCAATGAGAAAGGATTCCCTTGCCGAGTTGGTGGAGTTTTTTATTCTCGTATCATAGTGAGAGGCTTTAGTGAGCTTCAGGGTTGATTTATAGATTCTAACCGACCTCTGATAGGCTTCCTTGCTGGCGTGCTGCCAGTCTTTCCTCCATAGCCGCTCTGCTTTTTTGCAGTTTTTGCGGAGAGTCCGGAGTTCCGGGGTGTACCATGGGGCAGATCCTAGTTTCCCGTTTTTATCCTCACGGGTTTTTATAGGGAGGATGGAGTCCAATGACGTGGCGATCCACTCCCTGAATTTACTGTCTGCGGTGACCGGGTCTTCCGAGGAGGTAAGGGTGGCAGAGTTCAGGGTTCTGGTCCAATCCTCTGTGGAGAGTCTGGACCATGCCCTGTCCCTGGTATAGGTGGTGGGTTTGTGGAGTTTCTTGAAGGCTCCTGGTAGGCGGAGAGGGACCATGAAGTGGTCCGTCCATGGGAGGGGGAGGGACTCTTTGGCTTGAAGGGTACGGATGTTGGTGAACACCGGGTCAAGCAAATGACCTTTAGTGTGTGTGGCTCCGGAATTTGAGAGGTGGAGACCGTAGGCCGCCAGTTCAGCAATCAAGTCGCCTGCCCCTGTGTCTAGGGGGTCGTCGAAATGAATGTTAAGGTCCCCTAGTATCGAGAAGTTGGTAGTGGAGTGGGCCTGAGCAGCTATAACATCCAGGAGAGCGCTGGAGAAAGGGCCCAAATGGCCAGGGGGGCGATAAACTAGGAGGCCTGACAGTGAGTTAGTCGGTGCTAACTGGATGGTGAAATGAAGGCTTTCGGAATCCAGGATATGCGCGTCGTTGGTTCTACAGGAGAGATAGTCCCGGTGGATGATGGTCAAGCCTCCTCCTCTGCCAGATGGACGAGGTTGGGACTGAATAAGGAAGCCCGGGGGAATAGCTAGAACAACGTCTGAATCCGAATGATCAGTAAGCCACGTTTCCAAGAGGAACAGAATGTCGAGCTCGTGGTCTTCTATTAGATGATTAATTAGCAGTGCATGCCTAGGGAGTGAGCGACAGTTCAAGGTGGCCAATTTAAGAGCTGAGGGCATGGTGGGTCGGCTGGGAAGTTTGAGCTGAGCTGGGCGGCAGCGTGTGCAGCTGGTAAATGGTCCCTCAAGATCATGAACATAGTTGCATGCGGTGTCAATAGTGGGTCTGAGACTGAGGAGGTCCCGGCGCGAATAGCTTACCTCAGGGGAAGCTTGGTCTGGCAGGGGTTCTGGCCCTGGGCCCGGCCGTGCGCAGACGGGCGCAGACGGGCTAGCCTTAGGCGCTCCCGCTGCGCTCGTCCGCTGCGCTGGTATGGCCGACACATTTTGTGGCGTGGGGGGTGGGCGTGGCCTCGTAATGGGCGTGACTACGCCTTCGAGCCGCGATGGCGGTTTGGGTGTTTTCCCTGTGTCAGCGCTAGGTTCCGCTGTATCAGGGGAAGTCAGGAGGGCTGCTCGGCGCGTTAGGCAGGCGCTACTGAGTTCAGGTAAGATCGATTTTTAAAAGCAGTGCAGGTGAAAGAACGTAATTTTAAAAGATCACAGAACAAAATACAGTCCTCTGGCTTTCCGCCTCAGAGGTCAAACAAACAATAATGCAGGGCGCTTTTAATCAGCGTTTATGTACTTTTCCAAGTGGGCGTGGCCTCGTAATGGGCGTGGCTACGCCTTCGAGCCGCGATGGCGGTTTGGGTGTTTTCCCTGTGTCAGCGCTAGGTTCCGCTGTATCAGGGGAAGTCAGGAGGGCTGCTCGGCGCGTTAGGCAGGCGCTACTGAGTTCAGGTAAGATCGATTTTTAAAAGCAGTGCAGGTGAAAGAACGTAATTTTAAAAGATCACAGAACAAAATACAGTCCTCCGGCTTTCCGCCTCAGAGGTCAAACAAACAATAATGCAGGGCGCTTTTAATCAGCGTTTATGTACTTTTCCAAGTGGGCGTGGCCTCGTAATGGGCGTGTCTACGCCTTCGAGCCGCGATGGCGGTTTGGGTGTTTTCCCTGTGTCAGCGCTAGGTTCCGCTGTATCAGGGGAAGTCAGGAGGGCTGCTCGCCGCGTTAGGCAGGCGCTACTGAGTTCAGGTAAGATCGATTTTTAAAAGCAGTGCAGGTGAAAGAACGTAATTTTAAAAGATCACAGAACAAAATACAGTCCTCCGGCTTTCCGCCTCAGAGGTCAAACAAACAATATGAAGGATAGAGTTTTAGGTTGAGCATGTGAGACCTCTTGAATATACTTTAGTGTATACTTATATGTGTATGTACTTTGTGGGCTCTGGAGATCAGCGCTAGGACTTATCTGCTTCCCCTTAGGGACTTTTCTTCAGTACAACTGCCTCTATTTAATTGTCTTGCTAGAAAACGACCAGCAGAGTTCAGTAAAATACCAGAATTGCGTTCTGCTTGTTCAACTGCCTCTATTTACCTATTGTGCTAAAAAACGACCAGTAGAGATCAGTAAAATACCAGAAATGCTTTCTGCTGAGGGACTTTCTTTTTTTAAATTTTTCTGGCAACTGCCTCTGTTTAACTCTCTTGATAGAAAACGACAAGCAGAGGTCAGTAAAATACCAGAATCACTTCAGCATTCCCTAGATTCCTGTCCATAGAAATTGTCTTCCACAAGCACCCGTAGACAATAATATTTTTTTCAAAGCTAGTATTTTCAGTGATATGGCCACAGAAGGCCCTGATTTTATATTAAAAGCAGAACTTTGGGCTATACCATTTCCCGCTGAAAGGAAATACTTCTCTCCATGTGTTCACATACCTGGCATGTCACACAGTTTGGTGCTTACTTTCCCTAAATGTTAAAGAACAGTAGATGTTTCAGCACCCAGGCTAATGTGCTGCATAGATAAATACATATAAGGTCCCAAAGGCGAGACCGATTGCATTGTAAATGCTTGTTTAAATTCTATGATTAATTACTTTTTTCTCTAGAAGATATTCCGTTTTGAGTGTAACCTTGACGAATATATAAGCACCTAGCATTTATATTTTGGAAGATATTTCTAGAAACATTTGGGTCATCTCATCTCTACAAGGTGTTATTTTAAGTATGATCCTAGATTTAATTAGAAAATACGTGGTAAGATTTAAAGAGAAAATCATTTAAAAGGATTTGAATAAATCATTTAATAGGTAGTTTTATAGAACAGTTTCAACATTGCTTAGAATCAGATTCGTTGATGAGTTACCACTTTATTTTCTAACATGGTTATGAACCCTAACAATAGCTTGAGGTAAATAAAGACATAAAAACTGGTATATTGTTAGATGTTCTGACAGAGGTTTAATATGGATTACCTGAGGTAAGTTTGTGCTATAATATAATATAGATGTTCACACTAAACATTTTTTAAGTGTAGTAGATAGTCGTATTATTAAGTATACTACTGGTTAATTACCACTTAAATATGATTTTTTGATTATGTAATCACGTTTGCACACACACACCTACTGCTGCTGATCTGTATACTATTTTAATGTATTTTAATTGTGTGTTGGAAAGCTGTGAAGGGGGTTGCAAGAATGAAAGAAGGATGAGCCAGGGCTGATGCTTTCCATTTCAAAAGTCTGGATCTTCCTTGCTTGAATTCTGGACTTTAGAGACTCATTCCGAAGCTAGTCACAAAAATCCCTGATCATTTCTCGTGACTAAGGTTGTAGGCCTTTTTTGAGTCTTTAGAAAGGTATGTTAATGCCATCAGGTTTGAATTAATCATGATGGGAAGTCATTAGTGTATTCCTTGTGATCAGGCCAATAGGTTTCTTTTTATTGCATTTCCAAAGGCTACATGCTTATCATTGTGATGATTATCATTGCCAAAGCATATAGGCCCGACTTTCTTATAGTGAATATCCATTTTTTGCTATAAACATATTTATGAGTATTCCTAATTTTAGGGATGTGTTTTGTTAGAATGTTTATTATCTCTCGGTTCCCCAGAGATAATGCGATCATATTGGAATCAGGGATAATAATAATTATAATAATAATAATAATATAGAATTTTCTAAAGCGCGAACAGCTACCTCAACCAGGAGGTGTCCCGGCGCTGCAGAGCACATTTTGACCGTGAGGACTAAGCAGGATAAGTGACTAGCGTGGTTGGGTGAAGAGCCATGTTTTCAGCATACGTTTAAAGCAAGGCTCGGAGGGGGCCTGCTGGAGGGCTGGTGGCAGGGAGTTCCAAAGTTTTGCCACGTTAGCTGAGAACGTCCGTCCTCCTAGCCGAGCTCTTTTTGCTCGAGGAACAGCAATCTGAGCACGACTGTTGGATGGGAGGGAACGGGCTTGACTGTATCTCGGTAGTCGGGCTTTCAGATAGTTAGGGCATGTGCCATACAATGATCTGTGTGCCAGTGTGAGTGCCTTGAACTTAATTCGGCTAGCTACCGGTAGCCAATGAAGTAGTTGAAGATGCGGAGAGACCGATTGCTTGAAAGGGATTCGCATTAGCAGTCTTGCAGTCGCATTTTGGACCAGTTGTAATCGATGTACCAGGTATTTGGGTAGTGAGCTTTCCTTTGGTACTTTATTTACACCTTGGAAACTCTTTGAGGCCCCTTTATGGGGGTTATAGTTGATATTTCAAGTAGCCATTATGTATGTAATTTCAATTTTGCACATAGTTTTTAGTTGTTTATCAAAGTATTTTTCATTTTTAAAAGCATTTACTGGACAATGATTTATTAAGTTTGTGCATTGGCAAGTTCTTTGTTATCCAAAGCACCACAATGAGTCAGCTTTGGACTGTCCTGCTTCTCTACCACAAGAGTCAAGTGTGAAAACAGCTACTTGGTACCCAGTTTTATGTTCCCTGTTTACATAGATGGGGCTCAGTAACATCTAATGGGCATCCCAAACCGAATTTCTTACAATTAATCCAGTGCTGGAGCAGTCAAAGTGGCAACACTTACCGACAGCTGAGAAGATGTCTAACATAAACGCGGACCATCCTGAAACTGTGGTCGCCCGCTGAAATCATTAGGAAAATTAGGAAAAGGCTGAAATAGGTTGCAGTCCTACAGCTTCACGCCCCAGACCTCCTGCCCTCGGTAATGTAAGACTGTTACAGGTCATCAGGCTTCCCAGGGACTTTCACAAACTAAGGGGCCGATTAGGATCGTGGTTTTCCCGCATCCTCCGGGCCGGCGGAAGCCACCGCCGGCCCGGAGGATGCGGGAAAACCGCTGGGGAGGCACAAAAGACCCACCGCCAAATTAGGATGGCGGTGGGTCTCAAAATCCGTCCGCAGCTTTACCGCCGCGGTCGCCTTCCGACCGCGGCAGAAAAGCTCTAACATGGCTGGCGGTGTCTATCAGACACCGCCAGCCATATTAGGATGGAGGTTAACAGATGCCTTTCCGCGGCGGATTCTCCGCCGTGGAAAGGCATACGGTGATTTCTTGGGGGCCCGTTGCGGGCCCCCAGGGTGAGTGGGGGGGGTGGGGGGTGCACATGGGGGGTACCTATGGTACCCCCCTGCATTTGCGTGCACGAAGCAGCAGGCACCGCGTGGTGCCTGCCGCTTTGTGCATGCAAATGCTAAGCATGCATATTTAACCTTGCGGCAGGTGCTGCTTCAAGCAGCACCCGCCGCAATGTTAAATATTGAGGATGTGACCGCCAGGCTGGCGGTCACATCCTAATTACACTGGAGGGACCGCCACTGCCCCTGTGGACGGTCCCTCCTCCTCTGGGGTGGCGCATGGACGCAGGTCCGTCCGCCATCCTAATGAGCCCCTTAGTGTGTAGCCCTGCAAAATCAGACTTTGTTGCAGGAGAAGAGCATGGACCACACCTGAAAATTGCCTCCATCATCAAATAGGGAATCAACAGCCCCACTAGAAGGGAAAGAGCGAACATGGGGCACTGGCGTAACGAAAATTGAGGGGGCCTCCCTGCAAGGTATGTAGAGGGGCCCCAACGGGCTCAATTAGGAGCTCTCCGGACAGAGTGCAGTGCCGAGGAGGCCCCCTGGAGCTTCGGGCCCCCCCGCTCCACGTGGGCTGCGGGGGCCTGTGTTACGCCCCTGACATGGGGATACATTCCAGGAGTTACCTAGCAATCCGACCTTAATGGACTGTGGACATTATTTCATGTTTTTTTTCTATGCTTTGTGTGCCTATATGAAGCACTGATCTAATCATAAAAGCAAGTATTTGACAGGAAAATCAGGCTACTGCTTTTACTATTTGTATTTTGTGTCTTGCGCCTGAAATTGCCTTGCCCTACCCCCCTCGAAGAACCTTGCACTGGTCGACCCTTGCTATCACGGATAGTCAAGAACTGAAAAGGGTAGTACTTGGTACAGTTCGTCAGGACCCATAGTAAGTCAGGCACCGTGAAAGCAGAAGTAAACAGTCACAACCCCCACAGTTGGTCCCACTACCGCATGCTTGCTCTGTGGCCATCTGAAGTGGGTTCTGGCAGTCTCCTAGATATTTTGGGCCAGATTCACAAAGTTTTTGCTGTGACATATGTCCTGACCTACTGAGGAATTCCATAAGTAAGCCAGCAGAACTACAAGAATAAGTAACAGCCACTCATACTAACACCTTTACGGTTCAGGCTGCATGATCTTCACAAGGAATGCTAGAGAGAGCTTGATAGGAATATATGACGTTACAACACAAACAATTACAACGCATGCTTTTACAGCGCAGTTTTAACAATGCAGCTACCATTACATCGCATGATTTTACAACGCATACCATTACAACGCCTTTTTCTAAAACTACCATTACAACGCATTCCATTACAACACATACCATTACAACATATACCATTACAATGCATAATACATTTAGTGCAACCGTAGGGTAAGCGTTGGATAGCGTAGGGGTAACATTTCCTATTCCCCCTCCAGTGAGTGCAACAGTAGGGAAAGTGTTGGATAGCATAGGGGTAAAAATTACTATTCCCAACTACCCCAAAGCCTATACCCACCCTAAAACTTAAAAATCTCCATTACTAACCTGATAATGCATTGTGATGGCATGCGTTGTAATGGCATGCGTTGTAATCAAATGAGTTGTAATGGCATGCGATGTAATGGTATGCGATGTAAAGGCACTTGCGTTGTAAAAGTTGCGTTGTAAAGGCATTGCGATGTAATGCCAGAGTTGACATTGACGTTTCCCACTTGATACACATTAAACATTATATACATGTATAATCGTCACCACCATACTAAGTAAAGGGAGTTATTATTTGTGTGCACTATTATGAAATTGCACGTTATAAAAACAAGGACTAACTTTTGAATCATAATTGATTTGCATCTTAAATTGTCTCCACATCAAAAGCGGTAAACCTATTTTCTGTATATTTGTTTCCAGATTCCCTCAGAAGTTGTGTAGCAAAGTTATTCTTCAGCTGCTCCATGAAGGGGCATTACTGCCTATACAGCAAATCCAGCTTTACGCTCATCAGCAGACATCCTCAGCTGTGGATCCACATCATGTTCCTCTTCCAACAGGTGTGTAAAGTCACCATTGCAAAACTGGACATTTTATATGAATGTACATTTTAACGTAAAACTATGTTGCACCTTAACTCTAAAGTTCCCCCAACGATCTGTGTGCATAAATGAGATATTTAAATTGTAGGGGTGAGGGGCATTTATATTCATGCCCCTATTTTTAAAAGCAACAATGCCAAGTCTTAAATAACTGTATAACGAAATAATAAATTTGCAAACTTTCCAAATCCAGTGTTGAGTTTACTCAGGCTGAATTATGCATCTGGAAAACAAATCAATTTCATGTTTACAAAAATTACATCTGGGTCAGGTGGCAAGTGACTCCGCTTTCCTCCTCTTTGTCAGCGTTCAGCACCAGTAGGGTTCAGGAACAAAGTACTGCAACCAGGAGCGGTCTACTTCCTGAAAAATAGTGAGGAATAGTAATGCATTGGTGCTTTTTCAGGGCTACATCCATGACCCTCCACTTTCTGATTCACCCTCCATCAGGGGCAAAAGGATGGAGAGAAGAGGTCTGGGGATTTAATTGTTGATTGACCCAGAATTCCCTGTGGTAGTCCAGCAGATTAAGTGAGGATGGGGACAGTGAGGGTTTAGCCAAGGGCCATAATTTGCACATGCCACTGTGTGCATTTGTGGGCAAGTGTGCTAGTGAGGATGCATGAATGAGCATGTCCTTGTGTATGCATGTGTAGCTGCCTGGTGCTGCTTATGTGTGCAAGTGCATCTCCCTGCTGGTGCTTGTGTGTGCATTGGGTAGGAGCCTGCTGTTGCTCGTGTGTGCATGTGTATCTGCCTGCTGGCGCTTATGTGTGCATGTGTACCAGCATACTGGTGCGTGTGTGTGCATGTGTACCTGCCTGCTGACACTTGTGTGTGCATGCACACCTGCCTGCTGGTGGTTGAGTGTGCATGTGTACCTACCTTGTGACGTGTTTGTGTGCATGTGTATCTGCCTGAAGGTGCTTGTGCGTCAGTGTGTACCTGCCTGCTAATGCTTTTTGTGTGCATATATATCTGCCAGTTGATGCTTGAGTGTGCATGTGTACCTACCCTACCTGCTGGTGCTGGTGTATGTGTGTGTCCCTGTCGGCTGGTGCTTGTGTGTGCATGTGTGTCTGCCTGCTTGTGTTTGTGTGTGCATGTGTGCCTGCTGGTGCTTGCATACCTGCATGCTGCTGCTTGTGCCTCTGTGTGTACCTGCCTGCTGATCCTTGTGTGTACATGTGTACCTGCATGCTGGTGCTTGTGCCTGCGTGTGTACATGCCTTCTGGTGCTTTTGTCTGCAAATGTACCTGCCTGCTAGCGATTGTGTGCGCATATGTATCTACCTGCTGTTGGTTAAGTGTTCATGTTTACCTGACTGCTAGCGTTGTGTCTGCATGTGCACCTGCCTGCTGTTGACTGAGTGTGAGTGTGTTTCTACCTGCTGTTGCTTGAGTGTGCATGTGTATGTGCCTGCTGGTTCTTGTGTGTGCATGTGTTTCTGCCTGCTAGTGCTTGTGTGTGCAGCTCTACCTGCTGTTGCTTGAGTGTGCATGTGTATATATCTGTTGTTGCTTGAGTGTGCATGTGTATCTGCCTGCTGTTGCTTGAGTATGCATGTGTATCTGCCTGCTGGAGCTTGTGTGTGCATGTGTCTCTACCTGCTGTTGCTTGAGTGTGCATGTGTATATACCTGTTGTTGCTTGAGTGTGCATGTGTATATACCTGTTGTTGCTTGAGTGTGCATGTGTATCTGCCTGCTGCTGCTTGTGTGTGCAGTATTATAATCAGTGACAGCAAGGGAGGAGGAGGCTTGTCAAGCCATCTTCAGGACCTTCTCTACATTTTCTAAGATAGAACACACTTGAGGGAGGCAGTCTATCTTCATCTTGTTAACAAAATAAATATGCATTGCACAAAGGATATTGTCTTTTTCTTCGTGGATATTTGAGAATGGTCTTTTGAGTAACTTCACAGCCTTGGTTGTGTGCAGGCTTACATTAATGGTGGGTTTTAGGGAGAAGACTAGTTTCCCCTTCACTGTTGGCAGTGGACTCATGATTCATCCTCACAGAAATGACTGATAAGATGGCAGACATATATTTCGACCCAGCCTGGTTGTAAATATATCCTTACCACCTGGGTTCAGCCCATAGGAATCACAGACCCTGAGCTTCTGTTTACCTGTTTTTCCTTTGTGTGCTTTTCTGCAAACTTTTCCTTCCAAGTCCTGACATGTAGTTCAACGCCTATTTTACCCGGTGATTGGATCTACTTTGCCCTTTGAGGCTGCCACAACAAACAACAAAGAGATGGAGGGAATGCATGACTGAATCTCAGCCAATGGCAGCCTTTCGAGCTGCATTCTAGTCTATTATTTTTCACCCACTGTGCCACTGTAGATAGAGAACAGCCATGTGTAAATCAGCCATGGCATGGTTCTCACAGGAACAGTCCTGCCCTTAATGCAAGGCCTGGTACCCTCGAGATGGGAACACGACTTACCACAAATCCAGACTAAGGGCCTGATTTAGATCTTAGCGGAAGTATTACTCCGTCACAATGGTGACGGATATCCCATCGGCCGAAATATAAATTCCAATATATCCTATGGGATTTATATTTCAGCTGGATATCCATCATCACTGTGATGGAGTAACCCGTCCGCCAAGATAAAAATCAGGCCCTAAGTCGCTCTGCTACTTACCATATCTATTGAAGTAATTAGCAGTTAGCAATAATAATAATAAGCATTTGCGGACAGTCATTAAAGTTGCTCTTTTTGCAATCTGCATTGGAGAAAGGCATGTTCTTGAATTCTCGCCTGTTTAAATTACCTACAGCTAAGCTATTAGCCAAGTAGATATTGCTTTGAAAGCCTCAAGACATATCCGTTGACTGAAGATAGTATTGCTTACTCCTACATGAGAGTTTCACATGCTACAACTGCTAACTAACTTCTCTGGAATCTTACAAGCGACCATAGCAGAACAACTAATGTAAATGCAAGGTGAACAGGAATAAGTACACTTTTGCTAAATATAAGAGTGCTGGCAGTGTAGTTGTTGTAATTCTACATGCAGCAATACTCAATCACTGCTTGCTGGACTTGGCCCTGTCTGCAGAGTCATCCCCAAACACTTGGACTTCACCCTACTGTTTTGTGAATCTTTTTTGTTGGCTCTTAGGACTCTGTACACATTATCACTGCTAACCAGCGCTAAAGTGCTTGTGCTTTCTCCTTTAAACATGGTAAAGTTATCTTACGTGCAGTTGGAATACTTAATTTACCTGTAAGTCCCTGGTAAAGTGATACTACCTTTATCCAGAGCCTGTAAATTAAATGCTGTCTGCAGCACCGATTGTGCCACTCACTTAAGTAGACCTTTAAACATGTCTCAGGCCTCCATTGTGTGCAGTTTCAACTTGGCAAAAGGTCCAAACCAGCCTTTTAAATACATATATGTCAAACATAGGGTATGCCCTAAACAACCCAGAGGGCAGGGTGCAGTGTATTTGAGAAGTTGGATGTGTACTTTGAACTTTTACATGTCCCGGAAGTGAAAAAAACTTACATTTGTTTTTCACTACTGCAAGGCCTACCTCTCCCATAGGATAACTTTCGATTGCCTTATTACATTTAATAAGTGATAACTTTTAATTGGAAGCAGGTATGAATGTTGAGTTTCGTGTCTACAGGATTGTAATTTAAACCCCTCTTTAAAGGTATAGTCTGATTTTAAGTCACAATTCTGAAAATTTCACTTTTAGAAAGTTGGCATTTTCTTGTCCCAACCATTAGGTAACTGCAGCCTGTATCTTGGGTCACCTGACTAGGTGTAACCGGCGGTTAGTCTTTGCGTGTTACTCCTAGACAGTGAGACAAAGGGGGAATTGGTGTTGATAAGAGCGTCAAGCTACCACTTACTACAATTGAACATCACAAAGGCTCTGCCTCAGCACACTTACAAAGGCTTTCACACTACACTTTTGTACCTCAGACATGCTGTGGCCAGGGAAGAGAGGCTGGAAATTCCAAACACCTCTGGGGCTGGAAACCAACGGAATCTTCTCCTACTTCAAAGATGGCACCATGTATAAATAGTGGACCCTCAGACCCAACACTTCAGTTCACCTCTGGACCTGTGGAAGACTCAGAAGGACTGCTGTGCTGCTTTGCTGCAAGAAGCGCTGCAACTTTGCTGCCCTGCTTCACTGCTGCCCTGCTGCCTGAGTGGAAAGGACAGGGCCTTCATCTTGCACCCAGGACCACCAGAGTGACTGCAAGGGCTAGTTAGGTGGCCTGAACAGAGCCTCAGGGACAGAAAAGCTCCAACCACCTTGAAACCACCACCAAGTTTCTGACTGCTCTGAGTCTTGCCCGCCAAATGGTGCCACCCAAGTGGCATACCCTTGGAAGTGAACCTGAATGTAATCTGCCAGCTCAACTGTAGTCTCTTTGGAAGAACTGACACAGTGCAATGCACCTCCTCACAGCTCAGCATCGGATTCAAACATCTCCAACGCAGGATCTCGCATTTATGATAGAAGATCTTCTGAACCACTGCTGCGTCACGCATCCTCGATGCAGGACTTTGCATCACAACCCTTCGTTGATGGCATCCTTGAGGATGATGCAGGACCTCCCATAGCAAGCCTTGTCAACAGCTACATCGGACTCGCCGCTCCATGATGCACCTGCAATACAGGATCTTGCAATGTTCTTCAGCCAAGATTTGGGGTACTTTCTTCAGCGGGCCTAACTTGGTCCCTGTATCCGGCTAACGTTATATATAGTTGTCGTAATGAACTTGTGACTTTGTCCCTGTCTGACCCGACCAGATAACCACAGTTGGTGCTTTCTGCTTTTAGGCACCATTACTTTTCAAAAACATGTTTATTGCATATCTCTGGTGCTACTAATTGGATTTTTGTCCTTTTGATGTCAAATTATTTATGAAATGTACTCTATTCTTCTAAATTGGATTGGGAGTTTTCTTGATCTGTGTTTTCCCTTTATTACACTTTTCAGTGTTGTATAAATACTTTACCATTGCCTTTAACCGCATGCCCGCAGCGTGCGAGCGGCGCAACTGATGACGAGCTGAGCTCGTCATCAGCGCTGAAGGGGTTAAGTTAAGCCTGACTGCTTTTGTGCCAAGGTACTAGATGGTTAGGCACAGGTTAATTTGGGGTTACTTGTGACTTCAAACTGACAAGTTGCTGCTTGAGTAGGATCCCCTTCTCAGCTAGTAACCCAATTTCCTACTCTGCACATATTTACTCATATCTCATTATGTTTTCTTGAAGTGCTTGGAAACAGCACTCTGCGTAAAAGTGTACCTATCAGTCTTCATACTTTCCAGCAACTGTCGGTCCTAGTGGCGACAATGGTGTGTAAAAGTAATATCTTGCTTGTGGTTCCCCGTCCTTGAGCATGTGTGATTAATCTGTGTTACATGCTATAGTTATCACTGCTTACCTGTGAATATGTGGCCTAGCTAATTTTCCAATTTTTTCTATTTAGTTCCTTTCTGTTTAGGCTCTCCTGGCTTATTGTATGTTTGTTAGAGAGTAGCTGTGGGTTGTCATTTACAATTTGGACTAGTCTCTCAAATTGAATCAGCAGGCAGGTGGCAACCATCTTTATGTCACTAGAAGTGGCCCAGTGTCTCACTTGCATCTGGCCAAATCTCTCATTCTTTCTGTATATACAATCTTTTTTATGTTTGAATGTTTGCCACTCACCTGTGTCAAAAAGATGGCAAATCTTAATGTACCTTAAGTCGTGTACTGGTTGAAGGTCTTTCTGTCCATTCCTTGAAAGAAATCCTGATTCACAAATATATGTGTGAGGGAGAAGGAAAGCAGGTCAAGTAATATCACCTTCCTTTCTAGTCCCATACTGATAAGGTCACTCCTGTGATAGGGGACTTTGCCTTGTTGGCAGGTCTATCTTTCGGTGCCAGCCAAAGTATTTCCCATAAGGGTCATTTTGGCAGGGTGTGGTCTATGGAGCATCAACGCTTCTTCATCTGAACTCTGGACTATTACAGGATGTTTCAGAGAAACGTTACTCTATATTAATGCAAGATCTTTGGGATTGCATGCTGACCACCATCCCCATCTGGTTGGATTATACACTACATTCACTGAGATATATGGCTTTTTTCCCTTTCAATGAAGTTCGAACATGTCTTTTGAATCTGTGTCAAGAACTTGTATTTAATAGCAATGGGAGAACCTGGAAAACAAACATGACTTTGGTCAATTAATATTATCATTTTAATAATAGCTAAATATTCTACCCAGGACAGTCACTGATTATGCCAGCTAAGAGATTTGTAAAAATCTCTTGAATGAGTTATGGGAGATTGGGTCTGTAGAATTCTGGGATGCTAAAGGTCAACTGTATTCTCGAATGGGAGCTTGAGCTCCATTTGACTGACAGATATTAATGGAGCCATGTTCAGTCTTGCACCATTATATTTAATTCCAATACTGAAATGTGTTCATTTTAACCTTAAATACCAGACCTCACAAAAAGGGTATAGCTGATTTGCAGGGATTATTCTGGGTTAGAGATTGTCACTAACATCATATCCAAATAGAGAGAGTTTGAATTAATCAACACCTAACTTTAACCCTGTGATAGCCTTAAATATGCAACGTTTTTGTGTTAGTGGCTCTAGGTATAGGACAAATAAGAGAGAGAATAGTGTGCAGCCCTGCAGAGTCCCTCTCTCTATGGAAACATTAGGTATATCTCGTCTCGACCGAGCCTATTATTTATATATTTTGATGAAGTGCATCACCTTCTTGGTGTTTTCTGTGACTTGCCTCCTATCAATGAATTATGCCTGATTTGTTAAACTAGCTTAGGCATGAATCTATTTACTATAGTGGCTAAGACCTTCAGCAGTATTTTTGTGTCAATGTTCAGAGGAGAGACAGGGTGGTAAGAACCACACTCCTAGGGGTCTTTGGTAGGCTTCAGCAGCCTCGGCCGGCAGTGGGAGTACCTGCAGGGCGGTGACGTGGGGAAGGGGAAGGGCAGGGTGGGGGGTAGTAATGTATGGATTATGGAGCTTCCCAGGTAAGTAAACATTTAAATAAATAAAAAGAATTTAGTTGAGTGCACTGCATCCCTAAATGCGATGCAGTGTGCACAACGAAATTCATTTTATTTATTTAAATGTTTACTTACCTGTAAAACTCCGTAATCCATACATTACTACCCCCCACCCTGCCCCTCCCCACATCACCGCCCTGCAGGTACTCCCACTGCCGGCCGTGGCTGGGCTTCAGTATGACTGATGTTTCCTAGAGGGATTAACTACTGCCTTCTCCGATATGTCAGTGTACAATTTAGTAAAGGCACCAAGCAAGCCTGGTCAACTAACATCTATACTACTATTATAAAGAGAGAACTGTGTCCTTTGAGCCAGGTAAACTTGAAAAGTACACCACCAATCACAACACCCAATACAGCGTTGGAAAGGGGAGGTCCAGGAGATGGACATAGACTATATAAATGGAGACCATATACACTAAAAAGGGGGGGCGCCATCAGTGGTAAAGTAGTCCCTTCTGGGCGTTAGATGTGGGCGTTAACATTCAGAGAGGCAAGTTGTGGGCGTTACATGTGGGCATTAACATTGTAGTTCACGGTGCAAAACCAAACAGTGAGGAGATGAGGCCGTGTGATGTGGGCGTTAGATGTGGGCGTTAACATTCAGAGAGGCAAGTTGTGGGCGTTAGATGGCGAGGAGAACATTGAGATGCGAGGAGATGTCACGGTGCAAAACCAAACACACCATTCGCGCTGACAGTGCAGAGTATTTCAACCATTCGTGCTCACAATGCAGCGTATTTCAAATGCGCAATAATCACAGTGCAGCATATTGCAAACACAAAATATTCACTCACACACACATCTTCGGGTAGGCAGATTCATTGACCTGGGCATTACCGTTGTACGCTAACATCAGGGACGGGGCGCGGCTTGCATTCACAGCCGACCAATCACGCCACATAACTTGCATAACACATGCAAGCCTTGCGAGGAATATTTTATAAACGATTTCACCATTCGTCACGCTCCTGTTTGTCACAGGGGGATGACCTCAAGCAAAAGAGGTGCGGCTTACACGGCATTTCACAGCTTAGGCGAGTAAGCGTTCTGCCGTTCTGAAGCTGCAATATTTATCGCACGGAGATATCATACATAAAAAAACAGGCTTTCGCATTGGCCCTTAAGCGAGTCAGCGTTTACCACAGTACTTGCATTCTAAACCTAAGAACAAACCTACGGATTCACTCGCCGCTATCTGTGTTACCACTGTAACACTCCCACTCATTGCGGCGCTAAGGAGAAAACTTGACTTCAGGGCTTAAACAAATATTTCACTCGCCAACATCACCAAGTGCTTCATAAAATATCGTCTTGGCAGAAGCAACAACATTCTCACGGGGGGGGGGCAAGGACAAACAAGGAAACACGAGTAACATTAACTAGAGGGACCTTTCGCCAACAAGATTACACAATTTACTTTTCGAACCCGGACAACATCGGGACGGGCTGCTAGTTATAATAATATTAATATTAATCTTTCTTTATTCAGCATGAGTCACAGCCATAAAAGAAACAACATTACAAAGAATGAAAACATCGACAACAGGATCAATTGTTCGCAGCATAATGCCAATGTGCAAGAATCCCAAATTAACAATGTAAAAATTAATCAATTCCACCATCAAATAAGACTCCAGATAAGTTCCGATACACCCACCGATCTAATTGTTGACATAGCAAACAACCCATGATTAAAATCCTGGGCCAATTCGTTATGGCCAACTTATCACATCGAGTGTGCGCAATAGCCTATCACCACACCGTTTTGGTCACCTCTAGAATGTTTAGACTTGAGTGCAGCTCTTAAAACGTTAACAACACAAAATGGGGTATGGGCATTAGGCAGAAGCTGTAGAAACAGTAAAGCTACACGGGCATGCCTAAATCTAATTTCTTATAAAAGTGGTTTAAGAAACAGTCGCCTAGGGTATGTAAAATATTTGCATAAAAAAACAAAATGTAACTAACATTATGGAAGGCAGGAGGAACGCAGTGTGCACCTGGGGCTTTATGTAGGTGTAGCAACTTAATAGTTTTGACAATCCCATCTGGGGAAATAAACTGTTCCAACTCTTCCCTTTCTTTCCCAGAAATATTTTTCAAGTCCTTAGGGAGAAGACTGAATTAGCCAAATCCTCAGTGAGAAGGTTTGTTACACTGAGCTTGGGCCAGCAGATGCAACCATATTTACCCTATGTTAACAAAGCATATCATCTTTTTGTTTTGACGAGTCTGAACATGGTTCCCTGGTTACTGGCATTTCCCAAAAGTTACTCGAAACCTGATTTATTAAAACCCTGCACTTGTGACAATTTCTTGGAGCAGGATACCCTCCACCTAATGATCTTCAGCGCCTATTATGATCTTTTGCACAGGAAGTACATTCTTCCCCTACTCAGAGATTGTCAATTCGTTCAAGTGAGGCCAGCCTTGCTCTATCTTCAAATGCTAGCCTCACCCAGGGTCTGCTTCGGGGTGGCAAGTTTTTTAATTGGGGCCATTAGACATAGGACCAAGCTGCCGTTGCAGTAGCCATCCTGTGTTCTCAGTCAGTGTAAATATGTTCTCCTAAACTATACAATGTAATTTTAACAAGATAATATTTATGGTCTTGGCGCATCGTTTTAGCATTGTTACATTTTAATGATCTAACTTTTGTGGGTTTTTAATGTGACCATTTGTATAGCAATGCTGGATGCTTTTAACATATAATGTATTTTGATGAAAAGTGTATTTTTATAAAAAACTGTTTGCTTTTATAGCTCTTGGCTGCCGAATAAAGTACTTTTGACTTGACTTAATTGCCCTGTAGATTCCCCAGCATGTAGGCTTTAGTCCTATTGTTCTCAGCTTATCTCAGTATTCAGTGGGTTGAAAACTGCCTCCTTGTCTACTATTAGGTGCTAGCACTCTCCCTTCTCTATGTCCTCTTTCATATCATTTTTAAGTTCGTTGGGCCCGATTCACCGAACTAACTTAAGACAAAATCCTAAACTTACTACCATTTTGGTATTCACAGAAGGCACTTACTCATTTTGGTATTCACAGAAGGCACTTACTCATTTCGGTATTCACAGAAGTTAGGTGTCCTAACTTTAGGACTCCTAAATGCCTTCTGTGAATACCGAAAGTCCTAAAATTAGGATTTTTCTCAATTTAGTAGTAGTAAAGTTAGGACACCTAACTTTAGGACTCCTAAATGCCTTCTGTGAATACCAAAAGTCTTAAAATTAGGATTTTTCTCAATTTAGTAGTAGTAAAGTTAGGACTCCTAACTTTAGGACTCCTAAATGCCTTCTGTGAATACCAAAAGTCTTAAAATTAGGATGTTTCTCAATTTTGGAGTAGTAAAGTTAAGAGTCCTAACTTTAGGACTCCTAAACTGAGAAAAATCCTAATTTTAAGACTTTTGGTATTCACAGAAGGCATTTACTCACGCAGGACGGTAGTCCATGCCCTCATAACGTCCCATTTGGACTACGCAAATAGTCTGTATGTAGGCGTATCTCATTAACCGTCTTCAGACAGTGCAGAACTCAGCGGCCAGGCTGATCTGTAATATTCCTTATCGCCACTCCATTTCACCTTATTTGGCCAAACTGCACTGGCTACCAGTGAGATACCGTATACAGTTCAAGGCCCTGGTCCTTGCCGTTAGAGCTCTTAATGGACGAGGCTCTGCGTACTTGAGGCACAGACTTAAGATTACACAAGCGACACGCGACCTCAGATCTAATCACCTCCGTCTAATGTATGCCCCACGATTCCGTCTTGCATGCACTGGAGGCCGGGCCTTTGCTGTGGCCACTTCCAAACTTTGGAATCAACTACCGACGGAACTCAGATTTCTCACATCAGAGCCTTTGTTTCGGAGGAAACTTAAGACCTGGCTCTTTTCTCTGATCTAGCCCTCAATGAACTCCTCTGGCTGCCGCACGTCTACAGTGCCGGGACACCCCCGTTGGGGGTAGCTGAGCGCTTTACAAGCTTCTAAATAAATAAATTAATTTAGGAGTCCTAAAGTTAGGAGTCCTAACTTTACTACTACTAAATTGAGAAAAATCCTAATTTGAAGACTTTCGGTATTCACAGAAGGCATTTAGGAGTCCTAAAGTTAGGAGTCCTAACTTTACTACTACTAAATTGAGAAAAATCCTAATTTTAAGACTTTCGGTATTCACAGAAGGCATTTAGGAGTCCTAACTTCTGTGAATACCGAAATGAGTGAGCGTCTTCTGTGAATACCAAAATGAGTAAGTGCCTTCTGTGAATACGAAAATGGTAGTAAGTTTAGGATTTTGTCTTAAGTTAGTTCTGTGAATTGGGCCCTATGAGTCTAAGTTGTCCTTGCATAACTAAAACTAACCACCACATCTTTTGCTAATATGTTTCTTTCAGTTTTGTTTCTAGTATTTTCAGTTCTACTAGTAGGATCTTTCATTGGTTGGTTCCCTCTGATAGTACCTAATCTGTTTGATTCTGCTATACATGTTCCTCGAATCACAGTCTTAAGCAGGTCTCTAACATGCCGAGGCTGCATTCCTGTGTGTCATTTGCAAGAAGGTATTCTTTATGTATCTTCAGCAGTGCCTCATTTAGGATTTCCAGCCTAAGTTAATTATTTCCCATCCAAGTGGCCTTATAACCTGGGGGCATGGCCTGATCCTGTGATAGTCTATGATCTAGCTCCTCTAAATAAAACATGATCTACCTCCTTTTAAAAAGATTTAAAATCTGGTCTATTTGGAGCATATTTATCCTGACATGTTTTGTGTGCTGTTAGTAAAGTGTATAATTGGTCTCTCTCGTTTTTTCCATCTCCATGAACATATGCTTGCAAGTTTAATCACCCATTTGTGCCCTGTCTTCAACAGTGTGGCTGTGCCTCCATACCTTTGAAAGGTTTTATCCTATTTGTTATCCATCACCAAATTCAAATCTCACCCTGATACCATGAGGGTGTTTGCTAAGTCCTGTAATTATTAGAGTGTGTGTGACACAGGAAGTGTTCTTGGCCCTGAGCTGGCAAAAATCCAGTTGCCAGTTAAACAAATTTCCCATTTAACATCCCAATTCAGCAGCACCCACCATCTTCCTTTGTCTAACGCTAGATCTAGAGTTTGGCCAGTGGTAATCCATCCATTAGGGGAGAGGAGTTGGCCTAACGGCTAGGGTGGTCGACCTTGAATCTGGGGAACTGGCTTTGAGTCTCGGCAATGACATTGAACATCCTGTGATTCTGGGCAAATCACTTACAGCTAGATTCATCAACCAAAATTGCGATCGCAATAGCTGCGAATTATCTATTGCAATCGCAATTAAATGAAATGTAATTCATGATGTGAAAAATGACAAAATAGCGAATTCGCAAAATCGATTATGCGAATTCACAAAATAAATCGCAGAATCTAGGTGGAACCCCCTTAGCAAATCAGAATCTGCGAGATTCAAACGATTCTGTGAAATAATTTGCGATTTCGCTAAATAATCGCAAACCCAATTCATGAAAAATCGCAAATAGCGAAAAATCGCTAAATCGCTATTTGCAAGGCGCTATTTAAGGAGAACCCAAACCAGGTGGTAACCATGAAGTCAATAAAAAAAAGAAAAAAAAACTAAACTAGCCACAGGTGCGGGCCTGACCAAACACACTTGAGGAGACACAGTAGGAGCATGAGGACTTTCACAATGCCAGGACTCTACATGGTGGTCAGGCGGCGAAGACTCCAGGCTGCAGCAAGGAACAGAAGCAGGATCCAGGAGCGAATCTTCCAACAGCGGATCACCATTCTGGGCCAAACTGAGGAGCAAATCTACTCAAAGTACCGCCTGAATGGGGCAATGATTACAAAGCTGATCCGGGACCTAGACCCCCTGATGCAGCACCCAACAAGGAGGACCAATGCCGTGCCCAACCATGTCCAGGTCTTGTGCAGCCTGCACCTCCTGGCCTCCGGAAGCTTCCAGGGGATAGTTGCCGTTGCAGGGGGGATCTCCCAGAGCACCATGTCCCGCTGCCTAAGGAGTTTCCTGGAGGCAATGCTGACCCGGCTGGCGATGGTGGCGGCGGGTGACATCCTGCTGGGACAACATGACCTGGCTGTTTTCCCGGACAGCAGCGGTCATGCTTTCCATGCTGTCAGTGAGCTGTCCCACATTACGTGCAGTCTTGTGCAGCTGCAGGTGGATGGCTGCCAAGTGACGTGCCTGCTTTTGATGTACACGGAGCATCCGACGCTCAATAGATAGGCCAGGTACCCGGACATTCACCCCCCTGCCAGCACGTGGTGTTGTGTCGTGCGGCTCCCTCACCAGTCCGCTGGACTGTGTTCGAACAGTGGCTGTGCGCCTTGTCTGCTTCCGTGCTGCAGCTGTAGTTGCCAGTGCCACTGGCATGGGTGTAACTCGGGATGGTTGTTGTGCGCCTGTTGTTGCAGGGGTGGCCCTGTCCACAGGGGCAGGTGGTGGTACTACTGCTGCTGGTGCTAGCTGTGATGGTACTGGTTGAGGGGCAGGATGGCCCTCTCCCTCGGTGTCCTCGGGATTGTCGTCAATGTGAAGGGCATCACTATCGGTGCTGGGTTGTTCTGCGCCACCTGTGATGTAAATGGGACGGTGATTAATGACATGTTTCTTGCACATGGGAGGTTGCTACATGAATGCAGGCTAGCATTCCCTGACTGGCTTTAGGAATGAGTCTCACTGGACAGGTCTGGCTGTATGGGGCTATCTGGAAAATGTGGTCACACTACAAGTCCCACAATGCAATTGGGCTTTTCTGGTGTGCATGGCCTGCATGACTGAGGTTTCTAATGGGTAGCTCTGGAGTCATGGCCATTGTTAGGGGACAGGGTCGCAGTCGCATGGCACTTACCTAGGGATTCTTGGGTGGGTCGGGAGGAGTCCAGCCAGGTTACCCCCACGCATGCCTCGGGATTCAGGGTGTCCTCCACGAGGTCCTGCAGTGGGGTGTTGGGTGGTACAGTGGGCTCTCCTCCTCCGGTTGCGAGTCGCTCCCCCAGCCTCTCTGCAATTCTTTCCTTAGCCCGCCCTCTGAGGTCATACCACCTCTTTTTCAGGTCGTCTATGGCGCGCTGGGTCACTCCCACTGCGTTTACTTTAGCGTGTATGCGCAGCCAATTGCGCCTCTTGTCCACCTCAGGCACCCTCCGTGAATCCTTCCCAAAAAGCCGGTCATGATCTTTGGATACTCCCTCAATTCAATATTCCAATTCCTGCTCGGAAAATTTGATATTACTTTTCCTTCCTGAGGCACTGCTCCCTGCTGCTTCCTGGGACATTTTCTGTGGTGCTTTGTCTCCTGATTTGCAGCTGAAGGTGGTCTGTAGTGGAGCTCTGGCCAGTGCTGCTTCCACTTTCAGGCTCAGTGTGCTGAATGAGGGAGGGAACTGCCTGCTTCCTGGTTGTGATGTCATCACTGTGCTCTAAATGCGACTTCCCGTTTTGCGATTTCGGTAATTGCGAGATCGCAATTTCTCCACGGAAAAAGGGCGATTCTGCGAATTTTTTTGCGATTTGAGCAAAATCGCAAACGGCAATTGCAGCCGATTGCGATTCGCTTTTTTGGATTGCATTTCTTTATGAATCCCATTCTGCGAATTCTAAATTGCGATTCAGTAATTCTCGCAATTTAGAATTCGCAGAATGTGGCTTATATGAATCTGGAGGTTAATCTCCCCGTGCTTAACAAAAAAGTAAATGTGTCCTCATGTAATGCGCTATATAAATCTGTAAAATAAAAAAATTAAAATTAGGGTGGTGGAAGACATTATGTTCTCCATCCTGGTGGTTACCATTAGCTTAATTCATCCACAGGCCCAGTGTGATCTCTGTATCTTGACAGGAGGAACTGCTGCCATGATGCTTCCTCTCATGGGACAAAACATCCAGTCCATCACCGCCAGGTTTTACCTGGTAATGATGCACAGAAATAAAAGGAAATCATACCTTGCACCCTAATTGGGAAGGGCAGTGTTCTCTGACAGGCCCTGTTCTGTCAGTCTGTTGGAGGAAGCTTTCCGTTGATGGAGCCAATGGGACTCCCTGGATGGAAAGTGGACAATCCTCCTGACCCTAAATAGGCCAGGGCACACAGTCATTTTGGCAGACAGGGTACTCCATTGTGTTTGTAATTGAGTAGCCTATCCACCAAACTTTATATCACTCTCTAAGTCTCTGATCGATAAGTCGATGTGCAGGGCAATTAAACTTTCCACATCCCCAGTTGTAATTTTATTCAAAGCACAGTATTACACTGGTAAAAAGAAGCATCTCTTTTACAATGTGTCTTTAGTCAACATTTAGGTTTCACAGAGAAAACGATATTCTCTCCTGGATTTCTTAGTAGCTGTAGCATCATTAGCCATTGCTAGATGAGTTGTGCCCTTTGACATTCAAACCGGTCCTCGGAAGCTTGTTTCCGGTCCAGGGAAGGCATGGCTTGGCAGTTCGGGCTGGACTGTTTCTATGAGGCACAGGGTCAGACTGATTTGCATATAGCCATGTCTGAACTGGGGTGGCAGAGTGAGCTAAAGAACGGTGATGGATCAAACCCAGACCTTTTGACTGGGTGTGAGTGTTTGAATGGTTCAGATGCTCCGTCCATCACCACCCCCTTTTGTACCGCTTTGGCCGCCATAAGTGTGGCAGGGTATGCTCAGACGTGAGTCCCTTGCTCACTTTGCCACTGGATTCAAGCAAGCCGGGCTGAAGACGGCTGGAATGCCAGAAACCGGTCCTCGGAAGCTTGTTTCCGGTCCAGGGAAGGCATGGCTTGGCAGTTCGGGCTGGACTGTTTCCATGAGGCATAGGGTCAGACTGATTTGCATATAGCCATGTCTGAACTGGGGTGGCAGAGTGGGCTAAAGAACGGTGATGGATCAAACCCAGATCTTTTGACTGGGTGTGAGTGTTTGATTGGTTCAGATGCTCCGTCCATCACCACCCCCTTTTGTACCGCTTTGGCCGCCATAAGTGAGGCAGGGTATGCTCAGACGTGAGTCCCTTGCTCACTTTGCCACTGGATTCAAGCAAGCCGGGCTGAAGACGGCTGGAATGCCAGAAACCGGTCCTCGGAAGCTTGTGTCCGGTCCAGGGAAGGCATGGCTTGGCATTTCGGGCTGGACTGTTTCCATGAGGCACAGGGTCAGACTGATTTGCATATAGCCATGTCTGAACTGGGGTGGCAGAGTGGGCTAAAGAACGTGATGGATCAAACGCAGATCTTTTGACTGGGTGTGAGTGTTTGATTGGTTCAGATGCTCCGTCCATCACCACCCCCTTTTGTACGGCTTTGGCCGCCATAAGTGTGGCAGGGTATGCTCAGACGTGAGTCCCTTGCTCACTTTGCCACTGGATTCAAGCAAGCCGGGCTGAAGACGGCTGGAATGCAAGTAACCAGTCCTCGGAAGCTTGTTTCTGGTCCAGGGAAGGCATGGCTTGGCAGTTCGGGCTGGACTGTTTCCATGAGGCACAGGGTCAGACTGATTTGAATATAGCCATGTCTGAACTGGGGTGGCAGAGTGGGCTAAAGAACGGTGATGGATCAAACCCAGATCTTTTGACTGGGTGTGAGTGTTTGATTGGTTCAGATGCTCCGTCCATCACCACCCGCTTTTGTACCGCTTTGGCCACCAATAGTGTGGCAGGGTATGCTCAGACGTGAGTCCCTTGCTCACTTTGCCACTGGATTCAAGCAAGCCGGGCTGAAGACGGCTGGATTGCCAGAAACCGGTCCTTGGAAGCTTGTTTCCGGTCCAGGGAAGGCATGGCTTGGCAGTTCGGGCTGGACTGTTTCCATGAGGCACATGGTAAGACTGATTTGCATATAGCCATGTCTGAACTGGGGTGGCAGAGTGGGCTAAAGAACGGTGATGGATCAAACCCAGATCTTTTGACTGGGTGTGAGTGTTTGATTGGATCAGATGCTCCGTCCATCACCACCCCCTTTTGTACTGCTTTGGCCGCCATAAGTGTGGCAGGGTATGCTCAGACGTGAGTCCCTTGCTCACTTTGCCACTGGATTCAAGCAAGCCGGGCTGAAGACGGCTGGAATGCCAGAAACCGGTCCTCGGAAGCTTGTTTCCGGTTCAGGGAAGGCATGGCTTGGCAGTTCGGGCTGGACTGTTTCCATGAGGCACAGGGTCAGACTGATTTGCATATAGCCATGTCTGAACTGGGGTGGCAGAGTGGGCTAAAGTACGGTGATGGATCAAACCCAGATCTTTTGACTGTGTGTGAGTGTTTGATTGGTTCAGATGCTCCGTCCATCACCACCCCCTTTTGTACCGCTTTGGCCGCCATAAGTGTGGCAGGGTATGCGCAGACGTGAGTCCCTTGCTCACTTTGCCACTGGATTCAAGCAAGCCGGGCTGAAGACGGCTGGAATGCCAGAAACCGGTCCTCGGAAGCTTGTTTCCGGTCCAGGGAAGGCATGGCTTGGCAGTTCGGGCTGGACTGTTTCCATGAGGCACAGGGTCAGACTGATTTGAATATAGCCATGTCCGAACTGGGGTGGCAGAGTGGGCTAAAGAACGGTGACGGATCAAACCCAGATCTTTTGACTGGGTGTGAGTGTTTGATTGGTTCAGATGCTCCGTCCATCACCACCCGCTTTTGTACCGCTTTGGCCACCATTAGTGTGGCAGGGTATGCTCAGACGTGAGTCCCTTGCTCACTTTGCCACTGGATTCAAGCAAGCCGGGCTGAAGACGGCTGGATTGCCAGAAACCAGTCCTTGGAAGCTTGTTTCCGGTCCAGGGAAGGCATGGCTTGGCAGTTCGGGCTGGACTGTTTCCATGAGGCACATGGTCAGACTGATTTGCATATAGCCATGTCTGAACTGGGGTGGCAGAGTGGGCTAAAGAACGGTGATGGATCAAACCCAGATCTTTTGACTGGGTGTGAGTGTTTGATTGGATCAGATGCTCCGTCCATCACCACCCCCTTTTGTACCGCTTTGGCCGCCATTAGTGTGGCAGGGTATGCGCAGACGTGAGTCCCTTGCTCACTTTGCCACTGGATTCAAGCAAGCCGGGCTGAAGACGGCTGGAATGCCAGAAACCGGTCCTCGGAAGCTTGTTTCCGGTCCAGGGAAGGCATGGCTTGGCAGTTCGGGCTGGACTGTTTCCATGAGGCACAGGGTCAGACTGATTTGCATATAGCCATGTCTGAACTGGGGTGGCAGAGTGGGCTAAAGAACGGTGATGGATCAAACCCAGATCTTTTGACTGGGTGTGAGTGTTTGATTGGTTCAGATGCTCCGTCCATCACCACCCCCTTTTGTACCGCTTTGGCCGCCATAGTGTGGCAGGGTATGCTCAGACATGAGTCCCTTGCTCTCTTTGCCACTGGATTCAAGCAAGCCGGGCTGAAGATGGCTGGAATGCCAGAAAACAGTCCTCGGAAGCTTGTTTCCGGTCCAGGGAAGGCATGGCTTGGCAGTTCGGGCTGGACTGTTTCCATGAGGCACAGGGTGAGACTGATTTGCATATAGCCATGTCTGAACTGGGGTGGCAGAGTGGGCTAAAGAACGGTGATGGATCAAACCCAGATCTTTTGACTGGGTGTGAGTGTTTGATTGGTTCAGATGCTCCGTCCATCACCACCCCCTTTTGTACCGCTTTGACATTCAAGGTCACATATTTCATGACTCTGAGAGAGCGCAAATCGAAGAAAAAAATAGAAGTGCACCATATTTACAAGCACGTTGCAGTAGTTTAGTAAAGAAATACATAAGAGTGTTTAATTAAAATAGAATGCATATATCAGTGTGAAAAGCTAATGTAGAAGTGTGTAGAGATGTTAGAATGATGTTGAAATCCCATGTTATGTGGCTGTTGTAGAGGAGAATGTAATACTGCTAAACGTAGAAATGTGTAGGCCACATGGCAGTTCACAGAGAATGAAAGGTGCTGTTACACTCTCACATGATATGGATTTTAATGTTGTAATTCATAGTATTATTGATCATAGAACTGAAACATATGTTTTATAGAAGTGTTTCATATAACCATTGTGTGTAATAAGTTAGAATGCTGTTTAGACTAAGAAATTAAAGGTTTACAGAGTGCACAGGCCCGTTTCATGTAATTCTAATAGGCCTGAATAGATAAGGTCATTTCTTTTGATCTGCATGTGTTAGTTAGAGGAATGTCATGTTAAGCATAAATTGCGGAGCCTGCTCGAAGGTTTACGACTTAGAAGATACGGTGGAGGCCGGAATTTGGGGCCCACTGTACAAGTGTCTGTTTGCAGGTTCGAGGAGGCTCTAATCAAGAGAGTGATGAATAGAGTTTTGTTCAGGGAGCCAGGCACAGGCCTGGAGGAGGCTTCAGGAATTTCCTGGGGGGTACCGTCCTGCCGGAGAAGAGCCTGAGAAGCAAGGTCAACGCTAACGATGGGCCCAGAGGAGTATCAGCATGGAAAATGCCAGAACCGACACCACGTGAGGGGCGTCTCTAAAGGGCGTTTCTATTGTAAATGTGATTTTTGTATTAGGGACAGCACCCGTGGGTGGAGTTAGGGCAAATGGTCTGAGGAACCTAAGAGAGCGGATGGGTAGGCAGATAGGATAACTGCGAGACATCGATTCACAACGAAGACTAAGGGAAGTGAGTGATCTTCTTTGGAAGTCACCACGGCTGACACCTTTTTAGGTTAAGATTTTACTAAGTAGGGATGTCACTTAGTCTAGTGTAGGGACAGTCTAACCTGGATTTTCTTCCATTCTGTAAATGACTCACAAGTTACAGCTTGTGTCTATTCTTGCAACTCTGATGATTTTCGAATTGGTTTTGGTGATATTCTTCTGCCGACTAAGAGCATTTAGAAAATGTATGTTTGTATTGATACCAGTATATCTTTTGAACCTTATTTTGAGATGTTTGTATCTCCAGTTAACTTTGGCTTTATAATAAACTTTTAAAACTTATTCGTAGTAAGTGGTTCTTTAGAGTGGTGTAAGTCCTTAACTGATTGACCTAGTAGTGGATTGCCTTTTACTCTATGACAGGTATCAACGGTTTAGTCGACCTGAGTTGGGATCTAGACCTATAGCAATAGATCAGAAATCCCGCCGTAACAGTTGGTAGCAGACAAGGATGGTTACCTTCTAGAGGAAGGTGATCTAGACTAGGTTAAGATTACCCCAAGGTCCCTAGAGATCGAGAGATGAGCAGCGGAAGAATTGCCTGCCGAAGAAGGTGCTGACGGTGCAAGAGAAAAGCAGCAGGGTCGGACGAGAGTGAGTATAACAAGGGTCATGCGTTGACAGATTGCGGTGTTTTGTGTTGTATCTGTATTGTAATGTCATGCGGAGTTGAATGACTGTAGTGTGAATGAGAGAGGGTTGTGAGCGCGCGCAACCTGGGTGAAAATCTTAAGTTCGGAGAAGAGCTTAAGTGGTTCGGGTGTATCGAACATCCAGAGTAGTTGTCGACCAGAGTAAAGGGGGTCATGAGGTACCATTGATCGCCCGCAGGACCGAGATAGGGGGAACGCAAGAGTGAGTGTGTGGGTAACGGACGCAGGTCGAAAGTTACCGTGTGTAAGTAACCTATCAGTTAAGGCGATTGTCTGGACGTACACGGAAAGACATTTCGTCAGTTAAGGTGACAATTACAGTTAGACTGTGGGCGTACAGTCAAGGAAAGTGATCGCTTGGTCGGAAGTAATCATTTTTCAGAGTATGAATGGGACGCATGCATGACCGGGAGACGAGCTGAGAAAGGAGGGGAACTGCTGCGAAGGGGGACGAGTGACGTCAGCGAGAGCCGCGCTGTGATAGGCCGGTTGGTGTGACGTCAGCGAGAGCCGCGCTGTGATAGGCCGGTTGGTGTGAAGCCGCGCTGTGATAGGCCGGTTAGCGAGAACCGCGCTGGGATTGGTGGATTGTCATCAGGAAGTAAACGAACGTGGAGAAAATAGAAATTTTGTAGATTTTGAACATGAAGTGTTTTAAATGTTTGAGAGCGATCTTTAAGAGAAAAAGAAGAGAATCTTATTACGGGGAAGAGGCACCGCCAGAGGGTACACCAGCTCACTATATGGCAACGAATGTTGGGTTGCATACTATACTGTGGCTTGATACTTGGAGTAAGATTACAGAAGGGAATGAGGAACTGACTTTTCCGAAATACGGAACGTTTAGACTAGAAGTGTTGCATCAGCTGAAAGCAGTTATGTCCTCATTGAGACCTTTGCCTAGACCAACACAGTTTGAGGCCCTTAATGCGTGGATTAGGGCGGCGCACGACAGGAATCAGAACAGACGCCAAGAAAGGGTAAGGCGATCAGTAAGGGCAGTGCAAGATGCCAAATGGGATGCGGAAGCCAAGAAATGGAGGGTACAGAAGATAGAAGTGGAGAAGTTGTACCCAGTGAGAGAGGTTACAGGAGAAAAGAGACCCATAGAAGAGGATGACGAGAGCGAGTCGGAGGATGGCCTAATAAATAGGTTGTTGATAGATAGACCGCCTCCGGACAATAGGGAGATAGAAGGTACTGAGCTCCCAAGGGAAGATAGGGTTGACATAGAAGAGAATAGGCCACTCCCTATAACGAATTGGGTACCTACCAAAGGTGAGGAGACACCTCAACATAGTCCTGTACAGAGAGTAGTCGGAAGGGTTGTGGTGCAGAAGATGCCAGCAACAGAGAGGGTTGAGTCTTATGGATTGCCAGATGCTCTTCAAGTACCCGTTACCATAGGTCCTATAGTGTCGGTTTATCACCCAGAGAAAGGGAGAGAGGAAGAACAGGTACGGCTAGACAGAGAAAGAGTTGAGATTGAAAGAAGGAATAACACGACAAATGCCTGGAGGCAATTGCCAGGACCGATAACGTGGAGCACCCCATTGGATTCAGCAGTGGATCCCGTAGCAGAACAGGGGGGTCAGAGAGGACCGATGGACCTGAGGGGACCACGGCCGAAATCCTATAAAGAGTTGAGGGCTGACTTGAAGGAATGGGATAGGTCCACAGAAGCACCGAGCAACAGGTCAAGAGCAGAAGCTGGATGGGGAAGTCGAGGTAAAGGGACATTATCTCACTGCGGGGCTAGCGAAAGCAGTCAGGAGTGGGACGGTAAAAGTCAGGAGAGTAGAGGAGTTACACGTCATATTGACGGTGGAAATGGGCAGGAGCGAAAAGGTAGAAGTACGGAGTGTGGAGAGACGTCTCGTCTCATTCAAAGTGAGGGAGACCAAAGGACACAAGAGTACAGGGATAGGTTTAAGTGTACTCTCCACGCACCTGATGATAACGTACAGCACTGGAGTCGTGGGAACATGGGGAACCGCGAAGGACCTTGCCATGCGTCGAGTGATCAGAGATCACAAGCAAAGTGCGAAGGCATGGGGAATAATGGAATGTCTTACCATGCACCTAGAGAAACCAGGCAGAATGGGAAATGTGGGACTATGGGAAATAGAGAAGTGTTTCACTATACACCCAGAGAGGATGGAACTGTGGAAAAGTGTGGCTCACTGGTTAGAGGCGGCAGACCCGTAAGCAGACAACGGCCCGGGACCAGGGTTCGATTCCCAACGTGGCAGGGTCGTGGACCAGGGTCAGCGGACTCGATAATTCTCGCCTCGGTGCCTACTCTAGTCAGAAACCACACTCGGCAACTCTGGGCATCAGCTTGCCTCATCTTCACAACGGCCCCCCCAGACCGCCGGGGATGCTTGGTCGCACCTTAGAGATACCCATCAGGGACCATCTCTCAGGGTGAGCCAGGACGGGTTTCCCAGCAGTCGAAGCGTGGAGATACTCCTCCGGGAGTCGATTCCTAGCGCTATATAAACCCGAAATTAATTAAACCCGAAATTAACTGCATGGGACCTGGAGAGATGGGAGCATGGGAGGACTCCCCATAACACGCTTGAGCCCAGACGTAGGACTCAGAGCTGTGATGGGAGAGATGTAAATGGACTCTCTAGAGATAGCATACTGAAAGCTGTGATATAAGCCAAAAGACTCAATGTGACCAGCTTAAAATCTGACCTGGACGAGATAATAGATGGTGCGTTGCCTTTAGAAAGGATTGACATGTACGAACAAGATGAGCTGCTATTTATAGCAAAGGATATTACTCGAAAGGCAAGAGCAACTCATGAGAAACTGTCTGAACTGGCAGACAAGTATATGGTAGATTTGTCCAGAACAAAGGCATTGCAGGGTAACCATAGGTTGCATTATTCAGATCAGGACTTAGAAGAGAGGAGGACAACTGGATTAAAAACACACATAAGGGAACTGATCACAGGAATAAGAGCATGGAGAGATCTGGACAAATGGGAAGAGAGGTGGTCCAAAAAGGGAACTGTTAGGCGGAGCGCGGATGTGATGTCTCCGGAGGGAAGGCTACTGCAGATGGAGGCATTCCCTTTGCGAGAAATAGCAAATGGGAGTTATGTACACGTGCCCTGGAGTAGGGGAGATTTGGCTGCATTTACCAACTCATTTCCGAAGTTAAGGGAAAATCCCGTAGAGTGGTACAAGCAGGTAGAGAGGTTTGTCAAGATTGCCAAAGTATTGTGGATTGATTTGAACACCTTATTCGACATTGTGGTCCCAGGAGACTTGTGGATAGCATGCAAGGTTAGTGTCGAATGGCCAACTGCAGAACCAGAAAGGGATGCTCGTACTAATGGACCGTCAGAAAGAGTAATGTTAAAATATGAAAAGGTGATGACATGGCTGAAGGAGAAGGTGCCACCACAAGATATAGATTGGGTAAAAATAGACCGAACAAGACAGGAACCCAAGGAGACAGTTCATGAGTTTTATGAGCGATTGCTGAAAACGTTCAAACAATACAGTGGATTAGATGTAATGGATCCCAAAGATATAGGACAGTTTGTATCGAAGTTCGTTTTGGGGTTGAGACCTGATATTTGTTTGATGATTCAGCAACATTTAATTTGTTGGCAAAACAAACCATTGGATGAAATGTTGAGATACGCAAGGTATTGCAGTGATGAAATAGATTCCAAAGCAAAGACACTAAAGGAGAAACTGATGATGGTGCAGATGCAGTCGGCTGGAAAGGGTGGACAGCAGCAACAGGGAATAGGGACGATGGGACGGAAACCAAATAGTCAGAATAAGGACAACGAGGAAAACCCGAGACCTAGAATAGACGTTGATACATTGAAAAAAACGACAAAGTGTCACCAGTGTCACCAGGTGGGACATTGGAAACGCGAGTGTCCCTAACACCCTGAAAACGGAGAACTAGAAGTAGAGGAGGAGGAAGTTCAAGAAGTTCCAGTTCAAAGGGTGACAGTGCCAAAGAGTAAGGTGGCCAAAGGGGGGACTTCGGCTCCATGAGCTCAGTTCCCGCAGCCACCAAAGATTACGACAGGGGGAAAGATCTATAGACAAATGCCTCCTTTTATAGACGAAGAAGAGTGTTACTACGTTGATCCATTGACGGGACGACGTGTAAGTAGAGAGGAGGACTGTACCCTCGGGGCAGTTCTAGAGGTGGATCAAAGAGGACCGTTTGTTGAGGCTGAAGTGGCAGGGTGTCCTACAACATTCTTAGTAGATACCGGAGCTACTCGATCAACTTTGAGATCGGCAGTGGTTCCAGATCTACCAATGTCGGGGGAAACAATTCAAGTGGTAGGAGTCGCAAATAGGAGAATGACTAACCCTTTGACGGAACCAGTGCTAGTGAGAATAGGAAACTACACCGATGAACATCAGTTTGTAGTATGTGATTCTAGTCCTGTGTGTCTGTTAGGAAGAGACTTATTGTGCAAACTGAACTGCACAATATACTGCACACCTCAGGGAGTGGAGGTACAGACTACAGACGATGATGCTACCTTTAAAGTTGAAAATTCGAGAGTATGCGTAGAACTGTATGCTACCTTGACTGAGGAGGAGCTTCCTCCGGACTTACGAGATACAGTGTCATCAGAGGTATGGGATTATACTGGAGAAGAGATAGGATTGATCAAAGGAGTAGAACCAGTGAAGATCATGGTAAAACCAAATGTTGAATATCCAAGAACGCCACAATACAAATTGACCCCGGAGATGATTGCAGGAATAAAACCCGTAATCGACTCTATGATTCAACAGGGAATACTGAAGGAAATCGTGGGTAGTCCATGCAACTCCCCGATTATGGGTTTGCAGAAACCTAGTGGGAAATTTAGAATAGTGCAAGATCTTCGAAAGATTAATAACATAGTTGTTTCATGTTGTCCAGTGGTACCGAATCCATCAGTGATATTGTTTCAGATACCATTCCAAGCTGAGTGGTTCACAGTGATAGATCTTTGTCAGGCTTTCTTTTCAATTCCATTAGATGAGGAAAGCCAGTTTCTTTTCGCTTTTAGGCTGGAAAATCGTGTCCTAACATGGTGTTGTATCCCACAAGGGTATACAGAAAGCCCATCAATTTTCAACCAGCTATTGAAGAAAAATCTTGAAAGTCTAGTACTGCCACAGAACTCGGTTCTGGTCCAGTACATAGACGACCTACTTGTTGCGTCAGGAACGGAAGAAGCTTGTAAGATAGATACCATCGCCTTGCTGAACCATTTAGCTGAAAATGGGCATAAGGTATCTCCGAGCAAATTGCAGTACTGTCTGACAGAAGTACAGTACTTGGGTCACCGGATAGAAAAAGGAAAGCGTAAGGTGTCACCAGATAGGATAGAGACGATAATGAAGATGAATGCGCCTACGACACAGAGAGAAGTCAGGATGTTCCTAGGAATGGTTGGTTATTGCCGACAGTGGATAGCTAACTTTTCCCTGAAAGCAAAACCCTTACAAAAACTGACGCACAAGGAGGTGAGTGATCCGGTACCATGGGACAAGGATTGCTTGATGTCGTTCCTACAGCTGAGCGAGGACTTGTGCCGTGCTCCAGCTTTGGGGATGCCTGATTACGAAAAACCATTTTCACTTTACTGCTGCGAAAGAGAGGGTTGTGCTTTGTCAGTTTTAGTACAAACTCATGGAAATGCCCGTAGACCAGTTGCATACTTTTCGGCTACTTTAGATCCGGTAGCCGCAGCGTTGCCCGGATGTCTCAAATCCGTTGCTGCAACCGGTGTCAGCATTGAAAGGTGTGAAAATATAGTAATGGGACACCAATTAGTGGTGTATGTACCTCATTCTGTAGAACTGTTAATGACCAGGACCAAGACACAGCACTTAACCAATAATAGGCTCACGCGCTACGAGCAAGTTATTCTTGCTGCGGAGAACGTGACCCTTAAGAGGTGCTCTGTTTTGAATCCTGCTACATTGAAGCCACTTCCTAATGATATAGAAGGCGAAGAATGTGAAGATCACGATTGCCTTGATGTGACTGAACTATGCACCAAGCCAAGACCAGATATTGTGGATGAGCCGTTGACTGACCCTGATGACATTTTCTTTGTTGATGGCTCATGTTTAAGAGACGATACTGGTCGGTTGAGAGCAGCTTATGCTGTTTGCACCATTACTGGAGTTGTGGAAGCCGCTTGCCTGGAAGGAGTACACTCCGCTCAGGTAGCCGAAATCATTGCATTGACACGTGCCTGTTTAGCAGGTAGCAAAATTAGAGTCACCATTTATACCGATAGCCAATATGGTTTCGGTGTAGTTCATGATTTTGGGCAATTGTGGTCTCAGAGAGGTTACATGACCTCCTCTGGTTCGCCTATTCGAAATGGGGAATTTGTGCGACTGTTGTTAGAAGCATTACAAGGTCCAGCAGCAATTGCGATCGTTAAATGTGTAGCCCACACCAAAAATACAGATTTTGTGTCGCAAGGTAATCGATATGCAGACGAAGTTCCTCGCTACTGCGCGGAGCAAGGATACTCTTTCACAGAAGTGGAAGTAGGTGGGACTCAGGAAAAGACAGAGTTAAACATGATGCTAGAAACAGTTGATACTTGGGAGGATTTAAAAGACATGCAAGAGAACGCACCTGATTCTGAGAAAAAGGCATGGGAAACAGCAGGTTGTGTGAAAAGTGAAATGGATTTGTGGGTTTCAGCAGATGGAAGGGCAGTATTAACTGATGAATTAGTGAGTCCAATGGCACGACATATACATGGTCCAGTACACTTAGGAAGAGATGCCATGCTGAGGTTATTTAGGCAGACTTGGTATAGTCCCAAGTTTAGGATTGCAGCAGAAGCAGTGTGTCGAAGATGTGTCACATGTCAGCAATTGAACGTAGGGAAAAGAACGCCAGTTACAATGAGTCACATTGGGAGGTCTGGGGGGCCTTTCAACCGAATGCAATTAGATTTTATTGAGATGCCAAAAATCAACCGCCTCAGGTATGTTCTGGTGGTTGTATGCATATTTTCCAGATGGGTCGAAGCGTACCCTACACGCAGGTGCGATACACTCACAGTAGCAAAGTTGTTGCTTAGAGAGTTGATCCCGCGCTTTGGGGTGCCGACCTCCTTGGAATCAGACAGAGGAACTCATTTCAACAGCGAAGTTGTGAAGATGCTTTGCTCTACATTAAACATTGATCAGAAGTTGCACTGTAGCTATCGACCAGAGGCTTCAGGTATCGTGGAGCAGATAAACGGAACTCTAAAGTCCCGAATAGCCAAAGTATGTTCATCGACGTCCTTAAGCTGGCCTGATGCTTTGCCCTTGGTACTCATGAGTATGCGTAGCACACCAGACAGGAGGACAGGTCTCTCTCCACATGAGGTTTTAATGGGGAGGGCAATGAGACTTCCGTCTGTTCCAACTACAGCTTTGTTGAATATTACAGATGACCTGATCTTGGATTATTGCAAGGGACTTTCTGATGTCATTCATTCTGTGTCTCTTCAGGTGCAGGCTGCTGAAGTTCCATCTTCAAGAGACCTATGTCACGACTTGTGCCCTGGTGATTGGGTCCTTGTGAAAAAACACGTCCGGAAGAACTGCCTAGACGTGCGTTGGAAGGGGCCCTACCAAATAATCCTGACAACGAATACTGCTGTAAAGTGTGGAGGGCTGCCAAACTGGATTCATGCTTCCCATACTCGAAGAGTTCCAGCACCCTTAGAAGAAACAGCTCCTCTCACAGATGAAAATCCAGCTGTGGACGGCGAACCACTAGAGGGGATCAGTCAAGCTGTGGGGGTGTCGAAAGAAGTTGGGAGTGCTACAGATCCAGTAGAAGAAAGACAGGACGACAGTGAAACTGAAGTTGCCACCGAAGGAGAAAGTTGCTGTGAATACGGCTCAGACACGGATCAAGACAAGAGTGATCAAGAACCGAGTGTGAGGACAAGAAATAGGAGAACAAGGCGTGGAGAAGCTAGTTGGCCTGAAAGAAAGAAGAGGCCGAGCTTGAAGCCAACTCCAGAGAGAACTCTTGCTCCTATATCTGAAGACTCGGATTTGGACGAAGGTGCACAAAGACAAGAACAGGAAGGTCCGAGAAGATCGAGGAGGGTACGAGTGCCCTGCAGAAGATACGCTACTCCTGAGTGGACCTACCTAGCTGCAGATGTCCAGTGCACGGAGATCCGGGAGGGTGAGGGAAGTGACAGTGACCAGTACTGACCCAATCATAACATTGGAAGTAGTGTTGTTGGTACCAGGAGTGGAGGTCGATGGGTTGCTGACACTCACTATCCCCAATCCTCCTTATCTGAGCAGGATAAGAGAACTGGTTTTAAACAGAATAGAATTTCCGACTTTTTGTTCAACGATGCCAACACTCGAGGAGATCATTCTTCATTTAGAAATATTAGAATACGTGATTAGAGCCGCTAGAACACGTATGATTCCAGATTGCTAAAGACTTTGTAAATAGATAGATTGAAAGATAACCTAGCGCCAAGTGGAAGAAGAAGAAATTTAGGGACTTCCCATTTAGTGGACGGAGAAGGGCTAGGGTTGTCTGTTGCTATAGAACTCAAAGACTGATCTTGCAGAAGGGATTATCAGCTTCCAGGTGTGGTTCGGAAAGGCTGAATAAGCAAAGAAAAGAGACTTTGTGTTGTGAAAGAAAATCAGAACTACACTGTCTTGAGATCATGGAGGCCGGCAACCCAAACCGCAAGACAAAATGCATAGTAGGCACACTTTTAGTGGGAGTAATTTTTCTTATAGTTTTAGTAGTTACTATATCATATGTAGTGGGACATGAAAATGAAGAGAAGGCAACAAAGGAAGCAAAAATTGTATCGATACAGAAACCTACTACTGCTGGTCGAAGGGGGGACAATACAGAGAAAGATAAAGCTTTACTAGCAGCAGAGACTCGTAGGTTGCATGTGGATGAATCACAGGGAAATTTCAAATCAAATGCATATGCTAAATTGCTTTATGAATATATTGATGCTATGGAGGCAAAGGATTGCTACGTGTGCATGCAATTGCCAGCCTCTGTAGACGAAGGTATTAGATATCATCATCTTCCATTGACTTATGGAATCACATGTAGTTTGTTGCTTAGTATATTTTATGAACGGGATGGTTTTGAGTATTATTTTTCAAATTTTGATGCTGTTTTACCAGAAGTTCCAAACTACAAGCACATGAACAAGTGGGATTATTATAAGAGTGAAGATAGATTAAAGAAATTTTTCATTCCTTGGAAAACGTTGGATACTTCATATGCCCGAAGAAATAATTTGACTTGTAAAGTGTCAGAAATTGAGAAAAGGTTTATAGGACAGGTGGATGATCAGTATTGGAGACAGAAGATCTTAAAGGCTTCAGGCCAATGGAAAACAGATTGGACCGAGGAAGAAAGGTCACACAAAAGAAAGGGTAGTAATGGTCCAATAGCTTTAGATCGAAAGCAAAAAGGGAATCTGTGTATATAGGGGTAATACCTATTATGAGAATGTGTTTGTGGGAGAAGTAAATTGTGAACATGCTTTCCAATTAGAATATTATACAAAGGATTTCTTGAAGGGAATGCAGGTGATCCCGAATGTATATTTTGTTTGTGGAAGAAATGCATACGTGAAACTGCCGGATAATTGGTATGGATCATGTTATTTAGCAATTGTCTTCCCCAAAATATACCATGCTAAGGATCTAGAAATTATAGAGGGAGGAACTCAAGCTAGAGGAAGAAGGGATGTAAGCAATGAGGAGGTAGTTGGAGACGTATTTGGTGCTATGTTTCCTCTTTTAGGGATAGTACTGAATGATGTCAAGATTAGAAGATTGGCAACAGTTGTAGATAGGTTGTCCGCCAGTACTGCTAGATCATTAATGCTGGTGGAGGGAGAGATGCAATCGATAAGGGCAATGGTTCTTCAGAACCGACTTGCTCTAGACGTTCTGTTAGCCAAAGAGGGAGGAGTCTGTGAGGCTTTGAAGGTTCAGGAATGTTGTACTTACATTCCAGACAATTCAAAACCTCTAGAAAAGTATATACGGAACATCACTGAAATTCATCGTGAGATTGAGGATTTGACACAGGTAAATGTGTGGGAAAAAGTAGGTCATGGAATGGGTAAAGTTGGAGGTTGGTTTGCCAACCTAGGAAAGGGTTTCATTTGGTACATACTGAAACCTATCATCATAATAGTGATTTGTATAATCACCTTGTGGGGATTGGTGCGGCTGTACCAATGGTATAGATCAAATAGGTTGCATAGATCCATGAGAGAGCAGGGGAGGAGATTAGCTGCGATGCAGGATAATCAGTACAGGAGTCTGAGGGCTCTAGAGATGATGAAACGAGAGAGTACTGCAACAAGTTCAGTTTGACTCAGTTCATACCTCAGGGATGGTGTTGTGATGGTGATGACTACTAAAAGTCATCAAAGGGGGGAACTGAGAGAGCACAAATCAAACAAAAAATAGAAGTGCACCATATTTACAAGCACGTTGCATTAGTTTAGTAAAGAAATACATAAGAGTGTTTAATTAAAATAGAATGCATATATCAGTGTGAAAAGCTAATGTAGAAGTGTGTAGAGATGTTAGAATGATGTTGAAATCCCATGTTATGTGGCTGTTGTAGAGGAGAATGTAATACTGCTAAACGTAGAAATGTGTAGGCCACATGGCAGTTCACAGAGAATGAAAGGTGCTGTTACACTCTCACATGATATGGATTTTAATGTTGTTGTAATTCAAAGTATTATTGATCATAGAACTGAAACATATGTTTTATAGAAGTGTTTCATATAACCATTGTGTGTAATAAGTTAGAATACTGTTTAGACTAAGAAATGAAAGGTTTACAGAGTGCACAGGCCCGTTTCATGTAATTCTAATAGGCCTGAATAGATAAGGTCATTTCTTTTGATCTGCATGTGTTAGTTAGAGGAATGTCATGTTAAGCATAAATTGCGGAGCCTGCTCGAAGGTTTACGACTTAGAAGATACGGTGGAGCCGGAATTTGGGGCCCACTGTACAAGTGTCTGTTTGCAGGTGCGAGGAGGCTCTAATCAAGAGAGTGATGAATAGAGTTTTGTTCAGGGAGCCAGGCACAGGCCTGGAGGAGGCTTCAGGAGTTTCCTGGGGGGTACCGTCCTGCCGGAGAAGAGCCTGAGAAGCAAGGTCAACGCTAACGATGGGCCCACAGGAGTATCAGCATGGAAAATGCCAGAACCGACACCACGTGAGGGGCGTCTCTAAAGGGTGTTTCTATTGTAAATGTGATTTTTGTATTAGGGACAGCACCCGTGGGTGGAGTTAGGGCAGATGGTCTGAGGAACCTAAGAGAGCGGATGGGTAGGCAGATAGGATAACTGCGAGACATCGATTCACAACGAAGACTAAGGGAAGTGAGTGATCTTCTTTGGAAGTCACCACGGCTGACACCTTTTTAGGTTAAGATTTTACTAAGTAGGGATGTCACTTAGTCTAGTGTAGGGACAGTCTAATCTGGATTTTCTTCCTTTCTGTAAATGACTCACAAGTTACAGCTTGTGTCTATTCTTGCAACTCTGATGATTTTCGAATTGGTTTTGGTGATATTCTTCTGCCGACTAAGAGCATTTAGAAAATTAATGTTTGTATTGATACCAGTATATCTTTTGAACCTTATTTTGAGATGTTTGTATCTCCAGTTAACTTTGGCTTTATAATAAACTTTTAAAACTTATTCGTAGGAAGTGGTTCTTTAGAGTGGTGTAAGTCCTTAACTGATTGACCTAGTAGTGGATTGCCTTTTACTCTATGACAGGTATCAACGGTTTAGTCAACCTGAGTTGGGATCTAGACCTATAGCAATAGATCAGAAATCCCGCCGTAACAACTCTATTGATTGGACAAACCTGGTCTTAAAATTTTCCTTGTCATCTCTAAGTAAATTGTACTCCCTGCAGTATGCAGTGGTCGTGCCAAGGGTTCAGATTTTACTTGCCTATGTGTATGTGAGTGCTGATATCCCCTCCTCTTCCCTCTCCACCCCATTCGCCCCATCAAAACAGTTAATCTATCACCTTCTGTCTTTTCCGATAGTCCAGAGTGTCCCCTTTTGGAAATGTTCCTACTTTCCAGTCTAGGCGTTCTCCTCTGCATTTCTTCTCTTGACCCCTCCACCCCAGCTTCCAAATACTGCTTCGTTTACCATCACACCTATGATCTGAATATTGTCATATGTCTGCAAGGAGTGGGACTCACTTTCATAGTTCTCATTGTCTTCGCCATCAGATGCAAATCATGCAGAGTTAGACTCTTCATGGGGGGGGGGGGGGGGGGCTTGCATTGCCTAGCTGATCGATGGCTTCTGTGTATACCATTGTTGTTGTCCTGGTTCCTCTTCTTTTGTCTCCCAACATTGTGCCATTATCCACTTAAATGATGATGGAAATCTCATCTCTGTTTCCAATGTGTGTCAGACAGCTCTCCGTGTATGCTCATCTGTCAGTTACGGTATGGATTTGGCATGTGCAAGCGACCCTCTTGCCACTGGCAAGTCTTGCCCTGTCACTGGAAAATGATGTGGAAAGAGGGCCAGGGCAATGGGATATTCAATGCTTGTAAAGAAAGCATGTACCCGGATGGGATATTTTTCTGTGTTTTATGGTGATTGAGGAGAGGTCCTTGTAGAAGAGTATTTACTGTCCCTCAAAGTTGAAGTGTGTGAAATGCCTTGCTGCATCCATAATTGTCTCTTTTTGTAGGTGCATATGGACTCTACAGAGGCTATAAGTTAGTTTAGTTACTCCAGCAGCATAACCTGTCCTCCTATAGGTCCTGTCAAGTTTGATCAGATGAGGATCTTTAGATCAGAGGAAAGCTTTAAATAGTCTCTGCATGTCTTCCTTTAAGTTGCCTGTCTCCTCCTCTCTGAGTGCCTCCCTGATCCATACATATCTCTGCTGGAACAATGTTTTAATTCATGTATAATAATCTGGAGGTGTATGTTATGCTCCTGCAGTTCCAGGACGTCCTGCCTCAGAAACTTCACTTGCTCTGAACTGTTATCATTTGTTTCTTCGAGGAAGAATAGTCGCTCGCCCAGTCTGCACAAATCTCTCTTGATTTATTTTGTCTTGTGTTGGAGTTTTTCTCAAAATTAGGCAAAATTGTCTCTTAATTCCTGTAAGAGATCCTCCAGGAATCTATTGGTAAAGGGGATTTCAAATTCAGCTTTTCATGAAGCAGAAGGGGACAGCAAATAGGATCCTGGGTGTTTTGATCTTTGTTGTGGGTTTACTGTCTGTCAGCAGCATATCTTTTAGCGACTCATATTTCTTTCTCTTTGAGGAAGCCATGATGCTTGCAGATCTTTCTCTGCAGTGAGAATGCAGGGGTGGTCTTCATAGGTTCTAGTTGCCCAAGGGCCTTGGGCATGTCTGCTCTCTAAAGCCATTGTTAATTGTGTTACATACCAGTTGCACCACTTTGAAATATTATTAAGTTCAACTTACTCAGCAACTCAACTCTAAGATCAAGATCTTCTTTTGCCCAAGTCCCTCCTCTCTCCCTGTCTTTAATGTCCATACCTCCCTGGTTACCAAGTGTGTACCCTTGCACAAGATTGTCTATAAACAAAGGGGCAGATTTACGAGCCCCTTGCGCCACGTTTATGCCGCTGTTGCGCCACGCAAGGTGGCGTAAACGTGGCGCATCCCTACGAGGCATTTACAACGTGACGCATCTATGGAGATGCGTCACGGTGTAAGGCCCTGCGCCACATGAAACCTGCGTCAGGTTTCATGTAGGCGTTCCGGTGCAGGGGGGGGGGGCGTTCCGTCGCAGGAACGCCCCTGGAAAGTGACTCAGTGAAATCTACAAGATTTCACTGAGTCACTTTCCCAAAGCTGCTACGTCAATTCCTTACGCTTGCTTGAAGCATGCGTAAGGAGTGACGCACCATGTAATGTATGGGTGGCCCCTGTGCATTGCAGGAGTTGCGTCACGCATCTGCCCTTCCTTGCACCATGGTGCGCCGCATTGTAAATGCGGCGCACCATGGGTGGCGGAGCTGTGGCGCACAATAACTGGCGCATCCCTGGGGATGCGCTAGTTATTGTATATCTGCCCCAAAGTGCTCTATATCCTCTGATGAGAACCTACACAACATGGAACAATTATGTAAATGAAAATAAAAGTGTTCTAAAGGCTTTACTTCACTCATAGTTAATTTTGCAGTTGGTAGTTCTCTAGAATCGATTGAATGAAGAGGGAAACGAAATAATCCATTTAACAAATATTCCATGGATACTTGAAGCCTCAAAAACCAAATACTACTGCAGGCTCACTAAATGTCAAGGACCACCTTTTCAGTCTTTGGCTGACAAGGCGTAGCAAAGACAACAGCAAACACTAAAAAGGCGCCCAATAAATATGTTTTCAAGGCAGTATTATATTTTGGATAAAAAATATATCAGGTCACAATTGAAGGTTCAGTACTGTGAGGACAATATTTGTACTTAGCTTCACGATCAGTTACATTCAATATAAACCGTCCATGCATTAACATTATGTTAAGGTGAAAGTCTAAACTTACTTGGAGTGTCACGCAGGTTCCCTGTAAACACTAGAGTGTCACACAATAAATATGCTATAAAGACTGTATTATATTTTGGATCAAACATTACAATTAAAGGTTAAATAGGTTTGCAAAATGTTTGTATTTAGGTTCACAATAAATTCATTCTCCATACACCTTTGAGGAACTAACATGGAAGGTGCAAGTCTAAATTCACTTGCAGTGTCGTGCAGGTGCGGTGTATGGTCTGCAGACGGGAAACATCCTTTACATCGTAGTGATTACACTGCGATGCAGTTAGAACGCAGCTGTTACAACGCAAGTCGTTACATCGACTTGCGCTGGATGGTGCTATATATAACCTAAGGAATAGTAAGATTTACTATTCCAACACCTTCCCTACTCTACGTAGACTGGTGTTGGAATAGTAAATCTTACTATTTCTAAGTCCAGCGCCCTCCAGCGCAAGTCGTTGTAACAACTTGCGTTGTAAAAACTGTGATGCTACATACCGCAATCATTTTGATCGTGTTGTAACATCACATATTCCTGCAGACACAAGTCAGAACTCTCTGTATGCCATCTTTCTGGGCAGACATTTTGCAAACGTCTTATGACCTGATTTAGAGTTTGGCAGATGGGTTACTTCATCACACACATCAGGGACATCCCGTCATATTGCACATCCATTGTATGCCATGGAATTTGTAATAAGGTGGACGGGATTACTCTCGGTAAGGCCTTAACTGTCTTTGATGGGTGCAATCATGCACATCGGTTTTTGGCCTGACTGTTTTGACTAGGGCAAATGCAGTCAGCATCCTCGTCTGAAGCGGCCATGTTGGTGGTTGCTGGTGGGGCAATGTGCTCGATGAGCTGACACTCTCACAGCCATGGTCCTTTATAAGGGGTTCCCATATCAGTGAACTAGCTATTTTAAATGCTATTTTTTATACTCGTGGAATGCAATTTCTTTCCAAAGACAAAAACCTATGCACACTCTGGTTATAAAACAAAGTTGTCATGGTAAACAATATTCAAGCAAATGAGACAAAGTGTTGTATTAATCAACAAAACACAAATTTCTTGTAGTCAATTGGTGGATAGTGTGTCTTTAATGTTCATCAGAACCAGCCGACACGTGTTTCGTCGCGTGTGTGGGACAATCTTCCCGCGACTCTTCAGGGCTAACGATATATGATGTGACGTTGGTGGAGTCGCCCCGTCGGTGATAGTTCCGACCCGACAGGGCCCAGGACTGAGTAAAAATGTTGTAATCGGAGAATTCTAAAATAAAAAACAATAAGTTCCAAAGGAGTCAAATGACAATGTAATTTGGATAACACGACCCTCCAGACGTGTAGGTAGACAAGAAACTGGAGATTTCTAAGTAAGATTAGGTGACTTCTTGGAGATACGGTAAGGTCGAAGGATCAGTAGTGATCCTGAAGTAAACGACTTGGAAAAACAGACGGGTGCATCTGAGAAGCCGATCTCCACGTTGTGTCCCGGGTATGGTCACACCTTTTTGTGGCAGGGAAACAAACCTGGTTAAATTGTTCTAAAAGGGCTGAGTTTATAAAAGGTCATTTTGGTGATGGTGATGGTGGAATCATGTATCTATATTGCCACATGTTCTGAAAAAAGCAACGTAATTTAATTTTCTCTTGTGCTCAGGCAGATCATAACTGGTTATAAGTATTAGCATTGTTATAGTACTCAATGACAATATTAAAACATAATTGTTCGAATTACAAAGGAACATGCAGCTCTAAAATCAATCTGAATGCATTTGCACATTTGCTTTGACGTGTCTAGTACACACAGCCTTTGAGAACAGCAGTAATTAAAATAAATCAAAGCAAACTCTAGTGATTATTCATCACATATGCTTTCACTTCATGCCGTCGTCTCGCATTATTTTTCAATGTTTTTATCCATTATTCATGCTTGAATTACAGCTTTGAAAATAAAAAAGAACAGGTCGTTTTATTGTCATCTTTTGCATATTGGTGAACTAAAACTTTCACATTTAATATAGAAATATTTTAAGTACAGTTTCAGACTTCTTAAATTATTCGAATATTGTACACTGGATTGTGTCTATAACTAGAGAAAGAAATTCTAGGTCTCTTCATTTCAATGAAAGATATGCCTGTGTGATCTATGCATACTGATACATTGCTATTTAAGCAAAGAGGTTGCTGCTGAATGCAAACTAACCGGTGAGATTTGCTAAGATTTTAGCTAATTTTGTGTCACAAAAGTGACGCAAATCGGCGCAAAATATTTTTTTCTTTATTTACTTTGCAGTCCTCGACTTGTTTAGCACTGGAAATACCGGGAAAGCGCTGCTTTGCATTACTTAGTACCATGGGGGCATACCATGGGTAGAGCATGGGCATTCCCATGCAACCACCCTAGGTTTCTCAGCTAAACTCAATTTACTACACAAAGTAAACAGGGTTTATTGTGAGACAACTGCACCCTTTTAAAGTGGGCGCAAGGCAGGAGAAATGCTTTTATTTCTCCTTCCTTTTCCAACTTTGCATGTGTGCTGCACTGTACAACAGACATACAAAGTGGAAAAAGGCTTCAAGTTAGTCTAAGCAGGGGGAGGGGCTACGCGCGCATCCAAGACGCAACCCAGTTGACATACGAGCTGTTTTCAGAAATCGATTTGGACTCCGGGAACCGAACTTATGATACTCTGAACCTTTGAGGCCTGGCCCATGGATACCTCCGGGCCTCGGGTGATCTGAGTGCCCAGGCTGTAATTCAACAACAGCGGCGGCGGAGTCTTGGTTGCTGCCCCGAGTTCACTTTCGGTTTCGTTTTTGGATCTTCACTCTCCCGCATCACTATCCTGTCGCAATAGCCCGTGTTGCGCCCGGACCCTGGATTTACTGTGAGCCCAAGGCGGCGTATTTGTGTTCTACGCTGTATGCCCACTAGCTTGCTCTCAGTGATATTGGGTGAAAACGCACGAATCATTTTCACCAGGTCCAGGGCGCTTCCTGGGGGCTTGCCGCCCGACATGGCGGGCAAACCCGACGGCGATAAACGCAAAACCAAGACCCCTCTCCGAGGTGGTCCCGTTCAAACGAACGTCATGGACCGCTACACCCAGCCTAAGGTGTCACCCGGAGGGGCGAATAGGAATCGGGGTGAAGTGACCGAGGACCCCGCCATGTTGGCTGATCTTACATTGCAAGACGTCATGGGCGCCATCACTGGTATGAAGACTTCTATGGGCCAACAATATGAGGCCATCGCCCTTAAGCTAGACACAGTGGCCATCGACGTCAATATTATCAGGATGGATTTATCGAAGACCAACGAAAAGTTAAAATCTTTGGACTTAAAGACTTCCAGCCTCACTACGGATGCCGCTGACCTCCAAACGGAGGTGCGTAACCTTCGGACCTCTAATGACCTCTTTAATCGTCGACTGGAGGATTTTGAATGCCGGGCGCAACGCAATAACGTGCGCATCATTGGTGTTCCAGAAAATTCCACGGGCTCTTCCACGGATCTCCTTGTTGAAGACCTCATCCTCACGCATCTTGCTCCTAAAGGCCTCAGCAAATTCTTTGCTGTTGAACGTGCGCATAGAGTTCCGGGTGGTCAGCCTAAAACCGGTGCTCCACCACACCCGATTATCGCTAGAATCTTCTATTTCAGGGATAGAGACGCTATCTTGCAGGCCTAGCGAGCGGGTGGCCCGTTGAAGTTTGAGAATACCACTGTGATCTTCTACCCAGACTTCACACAATCTGTTCAGAAACAGAGGATGGAGTTCCAAGGAGTGAAGCGGAATCTGAGGGACATGGGACTGAAATATGCGATGCTTTTCCCGACCCGACTACGGATAGAATATGAGGACCGGACATTTTTCTTTGATCGCCCGGACAGAGTGAGTGACTGGCTTGATTCCTTGCCTGAGCGACGAGATCGCACGGAACATTCCGGCGGAGCCGAGGGTGGCCAACCTGACCAGGAATGAGCTGTGCTCCTGAGTTACTGCTTATAATTTGTCACAGTGGTTAGACGTCTCCCGTATCACTAAGACTTCTGTGTGTACCCCGAGGTGGCGGGGGGGGACTCTTTGCTCCTCTGGGTTTCTTCTTGTAGATTAGTTTCTTGTTAGGGCGACAAGCACACTGCAAGTTGGGGTGGCTTTCGAGTCTAACGCAGGGGTGCAGGGTGGGGGGCTTTCGTTTCATGGGCCTGTGGGGGGAGGTTGGGAAGTGTTTGGGGTGTGTTTTGGTTCTTTTTCAAGGCAACGTAATGATTTATTATTTAAATTTGGGTGCTGCGCTGCGGGTTGGGAGGGCTCTGCTACCATTTCGAGTGTGGGGGGTAGGGGGTTGAGACTTCTAAGTTGGAATGTTAATGGGTTGGGGGATAGGATAAAACGGGGTGTGGTATTGCAATACTTGAAACGTTACTCCCCTGATGTAGTGTTACTGCAGGAAACACATCTGATTGGGAACACTTGTCATGCTATGAATAGACAGGGATACCACCTTGCTGCCCATGCTGGTTTCACCTCCGGTTCCAGGGGGGTGGGTATTCTTGTTCGGAACTCCCTTCCCCTGGAGGTTGACAATGTACTGTGTGACGATAGAGGGCGTTACGCTGCCCTCACTGGTAGGTGGGACGGAAAGACCATCACGCTGCTTTCTGTCTACGTCCCCCCTGGTTTGCAGTCCTCGACCTTTTCTGATCTGGGGAGGGTGGTTCTGGGACTCCCTGACTGTATGCTGATCGTGGGCGGAGACTTCAATTCTGTTGTTTCTGGTGTGGAAGACCGCCATCCCCCCCGAGATCTCGTGAGGTCCCAATCATGGTTGAGTGGATTCCTGGAAACTCTGGGCTTGATTGACTGTTGGAGGGCGATGCAACCTGGTCGGACGCAGTTTACCTTCCACTCAGGTGCCCATGGCAGCCTGTTCAGGTTAGACTATGTTTTGATGCCGGCAGCACAAGCCTCACTGATAAAGGAGATTAGACACTTAGCTAGGGGGATTTGGGATCACTCTCTCGTATGGCTTCATATGGACATTAACCCGGACACTGGGGGTCGAGTGGCTCCGATTAACCCCTGGTATCTTCATAACCCTAAGACCCGTGCTGAACTTGTCAAGTCCCTTGATCACTACTTTCTTGAGCATGACGGATCGGTGTCCTCTTCTGTCTCATTAAGGGAAGCGTTTAAGATGGTCCTTCGTGGATATGCATTTTCATTGATTGCTGGTGCTAAAAAGAGCAGAAATGAGGCGGTGGTCCGACTGAAGGCTGATATTACTGAACTGGAAGGAGAGTTGGAGTTGGGGATCACTCGAGACAAATGAGGTTCTGAAAATCTGGATTTGTGTAATTATTCTGGACTCGAGAATTAAAACTTCGTCGAAACATGACGAGTTTGGTATCGAAAGACCGAGAATGGCGAGTACATCATGTACATATATTTTCAGCACATTCGAATGACGATTTCACCCCGAAATCGTCATTTGAGTTCTAAACCCTTGGCTTCCATTTATGTGTTGCCCTTTACATAGGCCTTAATCCAGCTGAATTCGATTCCACAAGGACACATACTCCTTAATCGACTTTTCCATGACCTGTACAAGTTGGAACCATTGCCCCAGGCCGACCTCGTTAAGTCAGTTCCCCTCCCAGTGGCCGAGCAAGATAGCATCTAGGCTCAACAAACCATAAAACCATTTCAGCGCGCACACCTGCCATATCTCGCTCACATCTATCTCCACTCTTTTGCTTCACTTACTTTATGGTGGGGAGGTGCCCGTTTTTATTAGGGGTCCAGTGATATCTGATGAAATGTTGGGCCTTGCCAAATGATTTGTTGTAGGCAGCACGAAGTGAAATATGGACATGTCATCATGACTCTGCTTTTTCTTTGTATTAGAAATATGTTAACGATTTACTTTACAACCAAGAATGTTTTGCCTGAAGCCTAAAATTGTGTATAAGAAGAGAAGCCTGACTTTGTAAAGGCGAGCAGTCTCCTGAGAATATACTTCCATATGTTGTACTTCTAGGACACTTGTTACCTTGGTTGCAGCCAATAAACTAATCTTTGAATTCACCTAGAAGACTCTGAGTTTCTGTGGTCCGGATCAGGAAGAACCCGAGGTCTCTGGGTGTGTATTCCCTGACACCGCTGGGTTACCGGTTCTGTGCCGGTTCTTAAAAACCCAGTACCTCACAAACTTCATGTCCTCGGTCTCAAACAGTCTGATTATAGGGCCTTGGGGACTGATGCCGCTAAACTCATGAGTAGGGAGCGACAGGGGCGGTTGTATGATGTAGGGGACAAGGCTGGGAAATTGATCGCCTGGTTGGACAGAAAGGAGAGAGCGAGTCGTGTAGTTCCGGTGATTGAGAGGCCTGATGGAATGCATGTGACTGATCCGGTTGAGATAGTTGAGTGCTTTGCTGATCATTTTCGTGAGGTCTATTCTCCGGTTTCTGTTAGACCCGAAGAAGACTCTCACCAGTTGTTGAGAGATATTTCACTGCCGTGCCTGTCGGACTCAGACAGGGAGCTGCTTGACGCGCCACTCTCGGTAGACGAGATAGCTACCGCTATACGTTCTCTTCGTTTGGGGAAGGCTATGGGTCCCAATGGTCTCCCTATTGAGTTATACAAGTTGCGTCCGGACAGGATTGCACCGTATCTCCGCGGTATGTTCATGGAATCTAGAGATACTGGCTCCTTCCCTTGCAATCAGCGTCTTGCCTCGATAGTAGTTATTCACAAGGAGAGGAAGCCTAGGGCTCATTGTACGTCCTACTGACCCATTTCGCTTCTTAACGCGGAGCCAAAGATCCTTGCTAAGGTACTAGCTAACCGCCTTATTAATGTGATTAGTGACTTGATTCATCTGGACCAGTCCGGATTCATCCCGCGCCGTAACATAGCACTGAGTTTGAGACGCTTACACAGAGCTCTCGCGAGAGCCCCATATCTTCTGGAGTTGGCCATCTTGGTCTCTCTTGATGCCACGATGACTTTTGACACCGTGGAGTGGTCATATTTGTGGGCCGCTTTGGCAAAATTCGGCTTTGGTCCTGGCTTTATTGGTTGGGTGAAACTTCTCTATGAGGCCCCGTTGGCACAGGTAGTGGTCAATGGTTGGGTATCCAGTCCCTTCGCTCGGGGAAGATGTACTCGGCAAGGTTGTCCGTTGTCTCCACTCCTCTTTGCACTCGCCCTGGAGCCTCTGGCTGCATGGTTGCGCTGGGAACCATCGATGAAAGGTATACAGTGGACCCCTGAGTTTGAAGATCGCATATCACTCTATGCGGACGATATTCTGTTGTACCTCACTTCGCCCCAAAAGTCGCTCAATGTGCTGTTTGATGTGTTGACTTCATTCGGACGCAATTCTGGCCTCGTGATCAATTGGTCCAAGTCTTGTATATATGTACTCGCAGGTGGCGCCCCTGCATTGCCGCGTGGTTGCCCAATACAGGTTACACAAGTGGGTTTCAAATATTTGGGGATTTTTATCACTTTGGACCCCGTAGCCAGATATGAGCGTAATTTACTCCCTCCGCTACAACGGTTGCGTTCTGACGTGGTGGGCTGGCACGGCCTTCCTCTGTCCCCCCTCGGACGAGCAACCCTTTTCAAGATGATGTCTCTACCGCGGTTTTTATACGCGCTCCAGAATACGTTTGACGTAATTCCAGCAAAATACTTCCGGGAAGTTGAGAGTCTACCAAGACAGCTGATTTGGGATGGGCGTGCCCGTATCGCCCTCCCTAAACTTACTCTTCCCTGGTATGACGGCGGTATCGCTCTTCCCGATATCAGGCGTTATTATTGGGCCTCTCAATTGAGTGCAATTACTCACTGTATGTATGGTCCGGGTTTGGATCCCGCATTTGAGATGGATAGGTGGCTGTTACCGGGATGGAACTATAATAGGGCGCTATACTCTAGATCTGCAATTCGGACGCTTACTGGCCCTACCAAGATCGCCGTGCAGGTGTGGAATTGTGCGAATGCGGCAATGGGGAGGAGCGGGAGACTGACCCGGGCGACCCCCTTGTACGATTCTTGCAAGCTGGGAAGTTTGTGGTGGACGAAAGGCTTTGGGAAATGGGATCTGATTGGTATCAGTAGAGTGGGCGATCTCTGGGTCAAGGATAGGATTAAGACTTTCGAGGTCTTGAAGGCGGAATATGACTTGACTGATCGGGAATTTTTTCGCTATTTACAGATTCGTCACGCATTGGGCTCTGTTTTCCTCGTAGGGACCGTTATTCTGGAATCTTCCCCGTTGGAGGATCGGATACTTGACGGATGTGTGCCCGATAGCACGATTTCTTTGATTTATAAAAAATTAATTAATGATCGGTCAGACCTGTTAACGCATTTAAGGGAGGTCTGGACCAGAGACGGTTTACTATTAGATGACGAGGACTGGCAATCCGCGATTTCCTCACCCAAGGAGGTCGCGATACCGTCCCGTCTTCGGCTAGTCCAACTCAAGATCTTGCAGCGTGTGTATGTTACTGGCCCGCGAATGGGTTATTCTGCTGATGGGTTATGTATTCGTGGTTGTGGTCAACTTGCTACTTTCCTTCACATCATTTGGGAATGTCCGGAGGTTGCTGTATTTTGGGATAGAGTGCATGCGGTCATGAAAGAGGTTACGGGAGTCGAGATACAACCGGAAGCTAGACGGTGTCTGCTGAATGTGTGGGAACCGAATGATTATGACGTGGCGCAGACCCGATGGGCGACCCTGGCTAACATGGTTGCTAAACGAGACATAGCACAGTTGTGGGGCGCTCCCCGCCCGCCGATGGTCTCGGTCTGGAAGGAAAATATGGATTGGTGTATGTTTCGGGAGAAGACGGTGTATGTGGCACGAGGGAGGCCCCACAAATGGGGGGAAATTTGGAATCAATGGAACTCCTACAGAGAAGATATATGTACACCACCCCTTCCTGAAGTACCCGATGATCCAACTTCTCCCTAATCCTGACGTTCCATGACTTGTTCTGCTCCACATGTTTTAAAATCTTTAGTCTTTTCCCCCGAATCTGCCCCCCTTGAATTTTTGTTGATTGTCTTGCACTGTAATGCTATTGCCTTTCCCTCCCGCTCAGAAACAGCGCCTGTACTGTAATGTTCTTTTTGCCTTGATTGTTTGTTTTCTTTATATAATAAAAAGAGTTTTTAAAAAAAAAAAGTTAGTCTAAGCATAGTATCTTGTACTGGAAACGTTCCCTTCCAGTACAAAACCTATGGTAGATTCACGGAGACACCCTTGCACCATGGCGCTAAGGTGTCTCTGTGGCTCAGAGCAGCTGGCTTCAGTGCCGGCGCTAGTGAGAGGGGAGGAGAGTGCCTTATTTTTAGTAAATAGGGAACTCCCCTCCTCTTTCCTTTTCACGCAGCATTTGCCGCTGCTGCAGTGCACTACGTGAAAAATTGTAAATCTCCCCCTTTTGGACTATGTGATTTCTCGTTAATGTTCAACTCATTTTACTCTAAAGCGTTATTGTTCGGTGCCTCATCACAACACAGCACCTTATTTAGGAGCAGAGGCAATAACTGGTCTTCGGACTTCTACTGTGAATACACAGAAGTCCAAATGACCTTTGTCTAGACATTGCCTCTCAAGGTGGTTTCCTGAGGTCTTGAATGTCATGAAGATTCATTTGGCAGACCTGAGGCAAATGTACTTGGCCCTGGATGGGAAAGAGAGTTAATTGAAACCATGGTAGTCTTAGAAAGAAATGCTCCCTGTGAGTTTCAAACATTTGTGAGGTTGTCCTGATAATGGACCCCCACATTTGTGAGGTGGTCCTGGTAACGGACCCCAATTTGGCGGTATATTTTCAGAAGAACCTCCACTTTGGATGTTCATACAGGACTCATGTAAGTAACAACTGTTCCGCCATTCCATCATTGGGCTGCCGCCATGTTCTTTCCCCCTGAAGTTGGGCCGTCATGCACGCGAGAGCCATTTCAGAGGAAAAATGTGCACAGCAACAGTTGGCAAGTTTGCATTTACAGCTAACACAACAACAGTTAGTCGGCCTTACTTCCAAACTTGAAATGAGCCATTAACCAGTTTTCTTGAAAGACAAATTGACACTAATACAATACAAGTGAACCTAAAATATCCTAACATTGTATGTTGCAGAATCATAAATATGACCAATCTTAAAATAAGAAGCACGCCAGATACTTGTGATGGAGAGGAGCACTAAACCAGTCTCGAAAAGACATCAGAGTACTTGGTGCCCTGTTAAGCCCACAAGATCAAAACTAACTGCAAAACCTATTTTTCTTGTAGTAGGCTTTTCCCAAAATAGCATTATTGCAAGAGCTTCAATAAAAGTTATTGCATTCCCTACTAATCTCACCCCCACAAAAGCTGTATTTTTTTTTACCTTTGCCAACTTTAGCCTTCATTACGTATTTCGCTCCTGCTGAGATAACACCATGGCTGGAAATCACAATATATTGGGGTGCGGTAATCCTGTATCATCCTGAGATGTCCCCTTTGAAATGGGGAATTACTGTTGAAGTCTGTGCTTCGGCACTGATTTCCACACGAAATTCCCACATGAAATTCCCACATTTAGGGACATTTTTCGAGGACATTTTCCTAGGTGTAATGTGTCCTTAGAAAACCCTGGTTGTGTTAATACTGAATGTGGAAATATGGCATTTCTCTGAATACCAATTTGTATGGAAAGATGGCCTGAACAAAGTTACCAAAAGTTAAGTTTGCAAATTTCTGACTGAGATAAGCAATCTTAAGCATACATAGAAAACATGAAACACTTCCCTTCTCCTTAAAACTTCCTTTAGCCTTAGTTTATTGAATTAAATGATATATTTATGCAATTTATTTTCTTAACAGTAAACCCTTTAATTTACAGCAGTCTTTGATATGCTGCAGGTTTTTTACTGTGTTTCATTCATGTATTTGTTAGTCTAACTGCTCCACTGCACGCCTTAAAAACAAACCCGATCAAAGATGGACGCCTGGACCTTTAGCTGATCCTATAATCGCCTAAATTCAACAAAGAACTTCCTGAGGCGGTGAAGCTGTGTACTTTACCAATCCTCCAAGGCTCTCTCTTTAGTGCCTCCAGGACACTACTTTAAAGATAGTGTATATTACAATAAGATAGATGTTACTTATGAATTTCCTACCATTATTAGCTTAATTTACATCCTTCATACATTTAACTGAACTGACTTTCATCTCAAGTTCATTCATTGTACTAAACGTTCACCTCAGCCGCGGTCCATGCAGGTAACAGTGGTGGGGTGGTGGGGCCGGGTAAGGGGGTATTTCGAGGGACGATGCCGAGGCCAAATTAATTATATATTTAATTTTCCCTCGACATCGTCCCTCGAAATCGCCCTTTACCCGTCCCCACCGCTGTTACCTGCATGGACCGCGGCTGGTTCACCTTTTATTGTTAATTAGCTTAACCACTAGAAGTCAATGACTGCACTTCTGTTTTTGAGCCTCATTTTCGATATTATGATATGTACCTTTAGAGTATTCAGGATAAACATTTAACTAAATAATCATCTAATGTAAATTTAAAGAAAGTAATTTGGAATCGACATACAAGGGTGGTTGAGTTTCAAGTTAGATAAATAGTTTATGGCACACTCAAGGGTAGAGTGTCTCTTTGAACCTAGGGCTGCTGCCCTCCACCATTAATATTTCTGGATAATGTAAGTATCGTAGGTAGGGCCAGGGCCGGCTTTAGAGCAGTGCGACTGGTGCGGCCGCACTGGGCGCTGACCTGTGGAGGGGGGCGCTGTGACCTCAGGGGGGGGCTATGTTTAGCAATATCTTATAATAGGAAAGATGAGGGGCACATTTGCAGGTGGCAGGGAGAGAATCCAAAGAGCCAGTAACGGGACGTGGGGGTGCCAAAAGTGACTGTTGCACCGGGCGCCACCAGGCTAAAGCCGGCCCTGGGTAGGGCTACCCTTGAATCTTTGTTTTGGGGTCATTCTCTGCATGCAGGTGGATTAACTAGTGACATCTGAATGTCTGATGCCATTCATGTATCTGTTCAGTTCCTCATGCAAACAACCAACTGCACTAGAATGGAGAAGAAGGTTTGATAAATCCTATAGGTCAGGCTTCTTTCAAGTGAAAGAGCTCCTTTGATTGGCGGGTTTGTATATGTGTGTATGTGATTTACTGTGGATGGCTGATTGGGTAATAGAGGAAATCAGTCAACATTTGGATCAATGAAATGATAAGGCAGTGTACGGATCGTAGAGTGTGTGAGTGCATGGGTGGATTTATTGATGCATGGAGAAGCCCAGGAAAGTGTGCATGGGACTCATTTGATTTGTTTATTTAGCTTATAGGCATGCAGAGTACGCTGCAACGAGCATATGTTCCCCTGCCTGACAAACATTGGTACAATCCGCCATTCACAGTTTAACTTAGATTTAACTGGTAGTGCACGCCATAAAATACAGTCAGTATACTAAGGAAAAACGAGTCAAAGACGTTTATAAGTTGAGTGGAATTTTAAGTAGTGAACCATTATGGCAAGCACAACATGATATCATTTTGCACTACATGCATGAACATCTTTGAAAACGCAGTCCATAGAGAACTTTCACATGCTTCTTAACAACATTTTGAAATACATTTTCCATTAATGGAAAGCTTAAAATAAAAAAATAAATTCCCACCTACAGAAAAGAAAATTACTGTGCAATAATAATTATTAAAAGTGATGTATGTAATTATTTACAATTAATTTAGTTATGTTTTTTAAATTATTGCTTCATTCATTTATAAATTCAAAATAAGGTTTAAAAAGATTTGCTAATTAAATAATTATGTATATCTTTAACATTAAATTCTGCTAAAGATTTTTTATCTATTATAAATAATTATATTTAATTTAACATTATTTTCGGTGGGGTTTTATTTAACATGCCTAACTGCACTATTTTCTGCAGGATGGTGTGGCAGTACCAGTGGTTGGCCATGTTTGTTGCTGGTACACTTTTTGAGTACATTTGTACTGAGATGTTGTGAACAGCCAAAAAGTAATAAACTTACTCAAAAGTGTAAGTTAGCTTTTTGAATCACCCCCATTATAAGTACTTTGGATTTTTGACTTTAGTCTTTGGACTGATACAAAAAGCAAAGACAAGCGTGTATAACTGAAAGGAATGAATGTTAACGAAGATGAGAAGAAATGTTTGAAGAATAGGATTGGTGTTCATTTGCCAACTGAGTAGCAGCTCTTAAACTCTGTGGAAATGATCCTTGCTGTAAAATGTAGCTAACCTAGAAAATATACTTATACCCTAAATAAATTGTTTTGGATTAATACAGACATATCTTGACGTCACCATGGTAATGTCTAGAAGCAATCACTTCAGTTTATGCTGAAGTGGTTGCAGAATCGTCCTGCAGTAGTGAAAATGAATCACTAATTTTTCAATGTCGCTAGAACAATGGTTGGGCAAAATTCTAATTATGCTCAAGAGGTCAGCCAAAGACTGAAATTTCTTACTTCAGGAAGAAGTCTGGATTTCCCTGAAATAGCAGGAAATAGTGTTGTTAAAATTCACCTAATCTCAACAGTATGGGATCCCACCAGGCAATGAGCGACATCGATCTGAAGGGATTTGTTCCACACTCTCACCTGAGTGGTAGTGAGCAAACACACTGGCAACTGCTTGAATGTGCCATCTTTTTCCCCGATTCGGAAGTCCTACCCTGAGACACTCGTGATCAAAGAACGGAGAAGCAACACAACTCTGTTAAAGACAAAGATTGGTGCTGCCACTCCTCTGCTGCAGTCAGAGAGATCCCACTGTGGGACAGAGGCCATTTTCACAATATTCTTGTTTTTTTTAAAGCTTAGTAAACTTCACCATCAAGTTGTTGAACTTTAAACAAACAATAATCAGAGGTGTAAGTGGACAGGCTTCAGACCTCTGCACACTCCAAATCAGACCCTCCTGAGTAGTTATTATCACGACACTAGTATCACCCCTCTTTAATAATCCCAGATTTATAAAATTCGGGATGCATTTGAATGGCAAGGTCAAAAGAATCCAGATCCAGTTTATCTTGCTTCAGGATAGAGTTGTCCACGTTCTCAAAGTAAGTTATCAGAACACCAAAGTGATACAGGAACAAGAGACCTGTTCTAATACAAAGGTCTGCAACAGCGACACATGGGCACCAGCAGACGGCAGTGGCGTAACACAGGTCCCCGCAGCCCTCGCCGTGCGGGGTGGGGGGCAAGCTCCAGGGTGCCCCCTCAGCACTTTACTCTGGCCAGAGGGCTCATGATTGAGTCCGGAGGGGGCCCCTCCAGGTTCCTTGCAGGGTGCTCCCTCAAGTTTTGTTACACCAGTTTACTATGTTATGGACATAAGCGCTGAAAGTACAGAAGCACATAGGATTAAGACATGGAGTGAGTCATAATCCTAAAGTTTTCAATGACTTCCCAGAGAAACATGTACTTTCAATTAAATCAGTTGTACTCTAAGAAAATTGCCAGACATTGCTACTGCGGGCAGCCACATGTCCAAGTCACCACCATCAGAAACTAGAGCGAACCGCCTAGATCATCAACCACGGACACGTTTGTCTGAGGCGCCCGCAGACTTCCACAAGCCAGATGAAGCCTTCCCATGTTTTTTAAATACTTTAGATTCCAAAATGGCTTCCAGCTGTTTCATGACAGAAATATATTGTTGAAGTCATAATGAACTGTAAAATAAAATAGAAGATAACTGGTCACCCATTAATAGAACTCTTTCTGCCATTCATCTCTTTTTTTCTACCGCACCCCTTTTAACAACAACTGCTAGTATATTTCCAAAATACTCACATGCTCTGGTTTGTGCACAGCTCGAAAAAACTGCGGTTAGTTGTAATGGCCAGCCTTCCCTGGCGATCTGCATTGACTGTTCTGGTGCCCAGTAAAATGGTGAATTGTTTTCTGTCTCTCTTTGAAAGTTTAGGTTATGAAGTGTTTACGTGACAGTGTAGCTGCCTGCTATGTGAATTCTTGGTTAGGGGGTGATTTATTATGTCTTCTTCACAAATAAAAATAATAATACTGCTAATAATAATAAAATGCATGGCGCAACTGAAAATATTGCTATTTAAAATATATTGCTATTAAAACGACCACATCAGTGAATGTTTTTAATTTAAAAAAAATGTATTGCAAGCAGTTGGGGGCCCATTTAAGTGGCAGCCTGTTTCCTTTCTTCTAATCATGTTTGTGGCATATGTTTGCAATCAAAAATAACAAAAAAGTAATAGTAACTTTCCAAGGCCGGGCCTATTGGCTTTACCAATGCTGGTTCCTGCTTTATCTCTGGACAGTCATATCCTGGATTCATGTGCTCATTCGGCCATTTCGGTAACGTGATATTTTTTATACTGTAAGTGTTTAAATCTTTCTCATTGATATTTTACTGAACTTTTTTCCAAAAACAAGTTTGATGTTAAATGCATGTTTTCTTTAATTCATTCCCTGCGGAAACATTAATTGGTGTCTGGATTAGTAAATTCTCCTTCCAAGGGACACTCTATTATGTCCCTTGGAACAAAAGCCCACAGCCAACATAAGCTTGTTATTACAAATGAACAGAACCTCATTTCTAATAGTGAAATATTCCATACGTAGTCCCTTATAGGTGTCTTAACACAGGTATATTTAGAAATTGTATGCACTTCTGTATAATCTTCCCTAGTAGGTATATTAAGGAGGTCTATATAGAATTTGTTTAGTATGCTTAATAAGAGATGCACACAGACGCATTTAAACACCCCTTAAGGACTTGCAATTTCAGACATCCCTTGATGGGGTAGAGAGCCACCCGGGCTCCTCTATACTTTGTTGCAATTCCCTACACGCATCTCCACACCCCCGGGGCGGGCTCGCTCCGGGGTATAAAATAAAGAAGCGGAAGACCGCTCGGGGTCTTTCCGGCACCATAGTAATCTGTGTACCTGTGTCGTCTTTATCAGCCGAGAGTCCACGTGTCAGGCCCTGTCCTGGCCCACCAGATTGGCGACGAGGCCGGTCTGGACGCCTGCGTGCCCGCTCGTCTCCTGCCCACGGAGCGTCGGCGTGCTGTCGGTGCCTAAGAGAAGAAGCGGCGGAGCCAACCCGCATCGATCCGGCGCCTGGCCGCACTGAGTTCCGTGCACGCGCTCTGGCTCGAGGCCCGCCCATGCGTCTCCCCTCCCTGGGAGCGCTTTTGGCTGGCGGGACTCGCCGAGCGCGGCATCGGGGGTGAGTCGTCCTCCTGCTGCCCCCCCCCGCCTGCGCAACACCCTGCGGCCTGCCCGGCCCTGCATGCGCCGCCTGTGGCGCGCAAGACTTTACGTGCGTGCACCACACGCCTGAGGCCCTGAGGGGGAGGAGCGCGGTTTGAGCGCCGTGCAGACAAGTCCCCGCAAAAAAGGCGCGAGGAGCAGCGTAGCCCTGCAGGAGAAGGGGAAGGCACAGTCCCCCTGCATGAAAACAAGCACTAGCAAACCCAAGTGACTACACAGAGGTATCAGACAATAGAAAGCCCCCTGGTCACCTTGGCATCATCACGGGGGCGAGTGGAAGTGACACACTGTCAGCGGCGACCCTGCCCCACCCTGCTGTCAAGCGCTGTAGCCCACACACACCGCGGCGCAGTGTAGAGGAGTGGCTAGAGCTGCCCCGCCACATCTACAGACTAGAGGTAGACCGCGTCGGCGCACAGCAGCCTCAAGAAAGGCACGCCCAAGACCCCGTGGGAGGAAAGAGGCCCCACGCAGCCTGCCCAGCGCTCGGGTGAACCTCAGAAGAACACCTGGAGGGGCTGAGACATGTCGAACCCTGTGACGAGGTCAGGGCAGTCAGGCGATGGCCAGAACCAAGGCGCAGCGGCCGCACCACAGCCACCAGGCCCTGCCGGAGGAGCTCAGAATCAAGCCGCAGCGCTGGTCCCCCAATTGCCCAGCCACGCGCACACAGGCGTAGCACCCCTCCCCCGTTCAGCGAATCAGCGGACCCCGCGACGGCGGCGCCGAGGTGGAAGGCCTGGCTCGGGAGGCTCAACCTGTACTTCAGAGGCACTCGAGAGACCGATGGGATGGTCAAGAGGTCCCTCCTCATCCTGTATGGAGGTCCTGAAATCTACGACCTCTTCGAAACGCTCCACAACACTGGGCCGGACGACGACTATGATGCAGCTGTCACTGCGCTTAACACCCATTTTGACCCCCAACAAAACAATGACTTCGAGAAGTTCAAATTCAAGAGGGCGTGGCAAACAGAGTCCGAATGTGTCGACATGTACTATGCGAGACTGCGCCGGCTGGCCAGCACATGTCCTTTCCTCAACCCAAGAGAGGAGATCAGGGATCAGATCATAGTGGGGTGTCGATCTAAACTACTGAGGAAACTCATTCTCCGACAACCTGGAATATTGCTGGACGAGATCCTGATTCTGGCCCGCTCGCATGAGCTGTCTGATGCGCGAGCGGAGGAAATGGAGATTGCCCTGCGCTCACCGATGGCCTTGCCCGTGGCGGCCAAGACAACACCGATCAAGGAAGAAAGGGTGGACGCGATCCAAATGAGGCCGCAGTTCGGTCGCCAGCGGCATGTGCCCACCCGTGGCACACAGTGCGCCTACTGCGGAGAAGATCACCCGGCGACGGCGACATGCGGGGCGAAAAGAAAAACGTGCCTGAAGTGTGGCCGGCTGAACCACTTTGCAGCTGTGTGCCAGGGCGGAAGATACAGGCCAAAAGCCCCCAGGTCCCGCGCAACTTATGGACCCAGACAACTGTCACAGCGCGTCTGACAATTGTCACTAGAACAGGAGCTGCCGCCCCCCGACAGTCAAGCCCAGGAAAGGCGGCCTCGGTATGAGGACGACGATGACGAAGAGGTATACGTCATCTCATACGTCAGCAGAGCATCCACAAAGAGGAGACCGCCACCCATGTGCTCCGTCTCCATTGAAGGCACGGAAGTGAGAGCCCTCATAGACACGGGAGCATCCGTCAATGTTATGGACTCCGAGCAATATGAACAAATGTGACCCAAGCCCGCTCTTGCACCTTCCAGCGCATGTATCTACACTTATGGAGGCACGGATCCATTGCCAATGCGTGGAGTGATTAGCACCACCGTCGTAAATGGAGAATATTCGACGGAAGCTCGTTTCCACATCACAGAAGGGAAGAAGGGCACTCTTCTAAGCTGCCACACGGCGGAGGGCATGGGGCTCCTATGTTTTTGCAAATCAAGTACACCAGTCACATGCGGACAGTCTGTTGCAGGAGTTCCCCGCACTATTCAAAGGCCTGGGGAAACTAAAAGGAAAGAAATTTCGTTTACACATTGACACCTCAGTGCGCCCTGTAGCTATCCGGCACCAGCGAGTGCCGTTCAACCTCCGGCCACAAGTAGAGCAAGAACTCAAAAAGCTAGAAGATCTTGGAGTAATAGAGAAGGTGTCAGGTCAGACACCCTGGGTATCCCCACTGGTCGTGGCACCCAAACCGAAACAACCAGGGGCAATCAGGCTGTGCGTTGACATGAGACTCCCCAACTCAGCCGTAAAGAGAGAAAGGCATATTACCCGAACCATGGACGACATCGTGGCCGACCTGAACGGGGCGAAGTGGTTTTCGAAGCTGGACCTCAACTCGGGGTACCATCAACTCGAACTGGAGCCTGAGAGCTGCTATATAACCAAATTCTCAACCCACGTGGGGCTACGTAGGTACCGGCGGCTGAGTTTTGGCGTGTCCTCAGCAGCAGAGGTGTTCCAAAACGCCATACGCGAGGTGTTGTCCGGACTGAGCGGGGTGATCAACCTCAGCGATAATATCCTCGTCTACTCTAACACCCTCGAGGAGCATCATGCCCATTTGAGAGCGACGTTACAAAGGCTGGTGGAGAATGGATTGACCCTGCATCGATTCAAGTGTTCATTTTACCAAGAATCCATTGACTTTTTCGGGTATACGTTCACCCGGGATGGGCTGAAGGTTGACCCCAAGAAAGCAGAAGCAATCCGGACCGCGAGCACTCCGCGGAATCCCACTGAGGTTCGGAGTTTCTTAGGCATGGCCACTTACTGTGGCCATTTCATTCCCAACCTGGCGGCGTTGGCGGAACCACTGAGGGCACTCACTCGACAAGACCACAAGTGGGAGTGGACTGTGGCAGCCAACAAGGCGTTCCAAGACATTAAAGCAAGCCTTCTTGACAAAAGAGTGATGGCATACTTCCAACCGCGCCATAAAACGGAACTAGTTGTCGATGCCAGCCCGGTGGGTCTCGGGGCGGTACTCCTACAGGAATATGGCATGGAGGAATGGAAGCCAGTCGCCTACGCGAGTAAGGCCCTGACCGAAACCCGGTATGCCCAGATTGAACGCGAGGCACTGGCGATAAAGTGGGCGTGCCAACACTTTCACCTATATTTGTGTGGTCAAGAGTTCAGCGTGGTGACAGACCACAAACCTCTGCTGCCTCTGTTTACAGGATCATCCAGACTAGCACCCCCACGGATAGAACGCTGGGCCGTCCAATTACAAGGATACAACTTTAAGATCCTGTTCAGGCTGGGGGCGTACAACCCCGCCGACTACCTGTCCCGGCACCCGGATGTGACAAGGCCGGCCCACCCCCTTGACGATGGACCGGGAGTGGAGGAGTTCGTTCACATGATCTCGCAAGCCGCGTGCCCTGACACGATGACGCTGAAGGAGATAGGTGAGGCCACCGCCAAGGACGAAACACTTTCCCGCGTCAGGCATGCTCTAAAGGGGAATCGTTGGGCTCATTTTCTGGATGGGGCCCAGAGCCTGCGGTCGGAAGTCGGCCATTTTCTGCAGCAACTATGGCAAGTCAGGAGCGAGCTGAGCATGGGGGATGAAGGGGTCATCCCCAGAGGGCATTTGATCGTAGTGCCGGAGAGTCTTCAGCGTCAGATGTTGGCGATAGCACATACCGGTCATCAAGGAATGGCCAAAACCAAGGCACGTCTGAGAAGCAAGGTCTGGTTCCCAGCCATGGACAGCATGGTGGACGAGATGGTACGCTCCTGTCATGCCTGCACTATCACAGGCGGAGACCCTGCGCCAGCACTGGTGATAACGGAAGAGGCCCCCCAGACACCGTGGACGCACCTTAGCATCGATTTTGGAAGCTTCCCGGATGGCCGGCACACGCTCGTTCTAATTGATTCATTCTCCAAATTTCCGGTGGTGGAAGTGATACCCTCAACTGCTTTCCCCCAAGTCAAGAAGGTCCTGAACTGCATTTTCGCCACAATGGGGCTCCCTGAGGAGATTAAGTCGGACAATGGACCACCCTTCCAGGGAAGAGAATTTCAAAGCTACCTTGAGAACCTCCGGGTCAGACACCGGAAAATCACTCCACTTTGGCCCCAAGCAAACGGGGAAGTAGAAAGACTAATGAGAACACTCAACAGAGCTCTGAGGATCGCCGTGGACAGCGGGGAGGACCCCGAAGCAGCCCTGGATCAGTTCCTGGGTGCTTATCGGCAAACGCCACACAGCACCACCAAATGTGCCCCCGCGCATGTGCTGTTCAAGAGAGCGCCTCGGGACAGCATTCTGACCGACCGCACATGGACCCCGAAGTCAAGAGATGGAGAGGCTATCCAAGCTCGGAGACGAACCACCAATCAGAAAGCGAGTGAAGCACAGCATGCCCAACAGCCGATGCTACAGGAAGGAGACACGGTGGTGGTCCGAGATCGACACCCAGGCCTTTAAATTTCGAACACCCTACGAGCCGGAGGTGTGGACAAGGTTCAGGGGACCATGGTCACCGTCCGGCGAGGCAGTCAAGTGGTGACCCGAAACGTGTCATGTTTCAAGAAATCGGGAGGGCCGGCCGGCCCCCCAGCAAGAGTCAATGATCAGGAGAATGAAGAGGAATATGCTCAGGACTTCGGAGGGTCATTCTCAAGCTCACCCCCGCCTGGACAAGTCGGAGGAGCCTCACTCGGAACAGCAAGTCAAAACACCGCACCTAACACCAGCCGACCGTGCCCTGCTTCAAGTGTCGAGAGTGAGGAGACAACCCTGGCTGGGGTTGCGGCATCCCCGGCTGTCCGAAGTCGTCGATACAACCTGCGACCCAATCCGGGTCCGAGCCAGAGACTGAGAGACTTTGCATGGACCTCACCCTGATGGCACCCCGGCCAGAAGGAGCAGACTAAATTGAAGGAGGGATGTAGAGAGCCACCCGGGCTCCTCTATACTTTGTTGCAATTCCCTACACGCATCCCGACACCCCAGGGGCGGGCTCACTCCGGGGTATAAAATAAAGAAGCAGAAGACCGCTCTGGGTCTTTCCGGCACCATAGTAATCTGTGTACCTGTGTCGTCTTTATCAGCCGAGAGTCCACGTGTCAGGCCCCGTCCTGGCCCACCAATGATGGGACGGTTGCCCACTCCAGGACATATTTTCAAATGTTATTGCTGACCATTTATTTCTTTCCATCAGTCCCGCAGGGTAATTCCTAGCTCATTGAGCACTTTTCTCTTTCACTGAGAAATGGAGTCCTGCCTAGCTTGTGCAGCCCCATGGAAATTAAAATGTCTTCCCCCAACCCTCCTCTCCAGAGCTTTAAGAAGGACGGGTCACCGGTAGTTTTTTTAAAGGAGGCCTCAAAACGGGTCTCTATCGGGCTTTGTTTTGTGCCCTTGCAGAGGCTGTCGTTTTTCTTTCTGGACTCTGGTGACAGCAGGCACATCAATGTGCGCGCCCTCACACTGCTCACTTCTCAATAGTGTGCGCCTGCTCACACTGCTCACTTCTCACTAGTGGAGACGTTAGACATGACGTCATGCCAGGTGAGAGCTGTAGGGAAATGGAAATCCTTTAAAGAGAGTCATTTTCTCTCTGGATTTCCCTTCTCTCTTTGAAACTCAGGAGCAGCAACATTGTTGAGGTGTCACCGGGGATTTAAGTGGAAGTTTTTTCAATAATATACAAGCCAAAGTTTGCTGCTTATTTATCTTATGCAACTAACAACCATTGACAAAGCCAATAGTTCTAACTTCTTGTAGGTATGATGTTACTTGTTGTATCACATATCTGGATGCATTGACAGACACAACATAATACAAGTTGGATGGCACACTATGCTAAGCATGGATTTTTAGCTTACATGTTTTTAAGCCACGCCCTTAATTACATTGGCCTTGCCCGTTTGAGAGACCCCCTAGTGTTTTCATCCCCCTTAAAGCACTGCTCCTCTCCATCAATGTACATTTGTGCGCCTTACCTCATAAGGCTTGCTTGTTTAGTAGTAGTCATGGACTAAGGGTAAGGAGTTCATCTTGAAGCCGAAGTCCTGACTTCTCACAGACCACAGATAATCCATGAGATACTCTGTTTAATACTATATGTCATGAACTTGCAAATGTTTTATGATACTCAAATGCTGGAGTTTAAATAATACATTAATCTTTTGGTGGTGCCACGTAATTGTGCTTATTCCATATGTCATGCTGAATTGGCCATCCCTTACATTGATGATAGAATTAATGTATTCCCCCTTGTATAGTAGCACGCTGTTTCGGTAAGCGAGGAGACCTCTTTAAATAAATTAATCTTAAATGATTGTCTTGGCTTACAATCTGTACTAGATATCCCGTGGCTAGCTTATGTGAAGCAAGCTTGTGTTGAGATTGGCCACCCAGGACTATTGGTCACACTGGTTTCTTGCACATGTTTTAGGAAAGGTAATTTAAAACAGTTATTTTACAAAACGCGAGGCTATCTAGAGATTTGATTGACCGTCAAAAGCTGCCCATGTGTTGCAATAATTTGGTTTGCACGCAGGATGGTCTTCAACTGTACCAGTCTTGTACCCAAAATAGGCAGCAACGCATTGTGCTCACCGAATTCCATTTTAATCATCTTCATCTGATGGTCGGCTTTCCTCCTAACTGTTTCACTCAATTCGACTTGAGCCTTTGCCTATGTGACAGGAGGGTCAGTTCAGTCGACGCTTAATATAATGTTTTTCTGTTCCTTCCATCAAAGTCTTAGTAGGACATATATATTGCCTTTTATTAAAAATGCGTGCCATTTTACCAACAAAATGCGATTTCTGTTATCGTCGTCTATCGCTGGATGAAATCGCCCTCTTAGCAGCGTATTATCAATGTTTTACTAAGAGGCGATGTGAAATCCAGCGATAGCAGTGATTAGCGTGAGAAATCCTGCGATAAAGCGAGTGGGCTAATGAAAAGCTTGCTAATAGGCAAGCATGGACTTAACATATCAATCCACCTCCCATTGTAAAGGTGGTTAATTAATGTTTTTTTCATGTGTTAAATAGCTGCGATAAACGGTGCTCAGCGCAACTTTATTCATAGCTTGGCGGATATGGGTCGGCATTGATAATAGTGCGAAGCTGTTCTAGCGACATATTTCATTAACTTTTAGAGAGGAACGCCTACTTTGCATGCCATTAGCGATAAATATTGCTGGCATGCAAAGCGATGTCAAAACAGGCTACTATCGCAAGGAAACAAGCGTTTGCGAGTCCTTGCTAATAGAGCGATATTAGTTTAGCCGCTTTTTGGGGGAAATGGGCCGCAAAAGTGGCAAAAGTCGCTTGATAATATGCCCCTGCAACTTTTGCCAATGCAGACCTGCTCTTTTATTCCTACAGCAATTTCATACCCCTTTCTTATGTTGCCTGGTCGCCTCTTTTATTTGGCATATACCAAAAATGAGGAAAAACGTAACCGTTTGATAATTAACGTAATCAGTATTTAGTACACAGTAGCACTTTGTCATATTTTATCTAATGTATGCTCTGTATTTGTCTTATTCCTTTTAATCTTTGCTTCCTTAGAAACGTGACACTATGTATTCAGCATTTACTACACAGCAGCACTTTGATGTATTTTATCTAAATGTATGTACTGTATTTGTTTTACAGCTTTCAATCTTTCCTGCCTCAGAAATGTAACGAATAAAGACAATTTTGACTTTGACTTGAATAATATATTATATGCCACAAACATATTACTGGTACAAAAGGGGGTGGTGATGGACGGAGCATTTGAACCAATCACACATTCACACCCAGTCAACTGATCTGGGTTTAATCCATCACCGTTCTTTAGCCCACTCTGCCACCCCAGTTCAGACATGGCGATATGCAAATCAGTCTGACCCTGTGCCTGATGGGAACATTCCAGCCCAAACTGCCAAGCCATGCCTTCCCTGGACCAGAAACAAGCTTCCTAGGACCGGTTTCTGGCATTTCAGCCGTCTTCAGCCAGGCTTGCTTGAATCCAGTGCCAAAGTGAGCAAGGGACTCACGTCTGAGCATACCCTGCCAACTTATGGCGAACAGAGCGGTACAAAAGGGGGTGGGGATGGATGGAGCATCTGAACCAATCAAACACTCACACCCAGTCAACTGATCTGGGTTTAATCCATCACCGGTCTTTAGCCCACTCTGCCACCCCAGTTCAGACATGGCCATATGCAAATCAGTCTGACCCTGTGCTTCATGGGAACAGTCCAGCCCGAACTGCCAAGCCATGCCTTCCCTGGACCGGAAACAAGCTTCCTAGGACCGGTTTCTGGCATTTCAACCGTCTTCAGCCAGGCTTGCTTGAATCCAGTGGCAAAGTGAGCAAGGGACTCACGTCTGAGCATACCCTGCCAACTTATGGCGAACAAAGCGGTACAAAAGGGGGTGGTGATGGACCGAGCATCTGAATCAATCAAACATTCACACCCAGTCAACTGATCCGGGTTTAATCCATCACCGTTCTTTAGCCCACTCTGCCACCCCAGTTCAGACATGGCCATATGCAAATCAGTCTGACCCTGTGCCTCATGGGAACAGTCCAGCCCGAACTGCCAAGCCATGCCTTCCCTGGACCGGAAACAAGCTTCCTAGGACCAGTTTCTGGCATTTCAGCCGTCTTCAGCCAGGCTTGCTTGAATCCAGTGGCAAAGTGAGCAAGGTAATCACGTCTGAGCATACCCTGCCAACTTATGGCGAACAAAGCGGTACAAAAGGGGGTGGTGATGAACGGAGCATTTGAACCAATCAAACACTCACATCCAGTCAACTGATCTGGGTTTAATCCATCACCGTTCTTTAGCCCACTCTCCCACCCCAGTTCAGACATGGCCATATTCAAATCAGTCTGACCCTGTTGCCTCATGGGAACAGTCCAGCCCGAACTGCCAAGCCATGCCTTCCCTGGACCGGAAACAAGCTTCCTAGGACCGGTTTCTGGCATTTCAGCCGTCTTCAGCCAGGCTTGCTTGGATTCAATGGCAAAGTGAGCAAGGGACTCACGTCTGAGCATACCCTGCCAACTTATGGCGAACAAAGCGGTACAAAAGAGGGTGGTGATGGACGGAGCATCTGAACCAATCAAACACTCACACCCAGTCAACTGATCTGGGTTTAATCCATCACCATTCTTTAGCCCACTCTGCTGCCCCAGTTCAGACATGGCCATATGCAAATCAGTCTGACCCTGTGCCTCATGGGAACAGTCCAGTCCGAACTGCCAAGCCATGCCTTCCCTGGACTGGAAACAAGCTTCCTAGGACCGGCTTCTGGCATTTCAGCCGTCTTCAGCCAGGCTTGCTTGAATCTAGTGGCAAAGTGAGCAAGGGACTCACGTCTGAGCATACCCTGCCAACTTATGGCGAACAAAGCGGTACAAAAGGGGGTGGTGATGGACGTAGCATCTGAACCCATCAAACACTCACACCCAGTCAACTGATCTGGGTTTAATCCATCACCGTTCTTTAGCCCACTCTGCCACTCCAGTTCAGACATGGCCATATGTAAATCAGTCTGACCCTGTGCCTCATGGGAACAGTCCAGTCCGAACTGCCAAGCCATGCCTTCCCAGGACCGGAAACAAGCTTCCTAGGACCGGTTTCTGGCATTTCAGCCGTCTTTAGCCAGGCTTGCTTGAATCCAGTGGCAAAGTGAGCAAGGGACTCACGTTTGAGCAAACCCTGCCAACTTATGGCAAACAAAGCAAGTGGGATGGGTATGCTCAGACGTGAGTCCCATGCTCTCCACACCACTGGAGTCAAGCTTTCCTGGCTGAAGACGGCTGATAGCCAGAAACCGGTCCTAGGATGCTTGATTCCGGTCCAGGAAAGACATGGCTTGGCAGTTCGGGCTGGACTGTTCCCATGAGGCACAGGGTCAAGGCTGATTTGCATATGGCCATGTCTGAACTGGGGTGGTGTGGAGTGCAAACAAATGATGGATTTAGGCCCAGATCTCTGTACTGGGGTGAATGTATGACATTGTTCTGCATTCTGTCCATCAACTGTTGTTTTTGCAAACATTACTGTCCCACAGTTTTGTCACTGTGTAGTCTGAAGGATGCTCATTTTTGGAACTCACCTACACAGCGCATGCACGGTGCTGCGAGACATATTGTTTACTAACCAATGGACTTACCCACCCACAGCATATAATTTGCCATTTTTGTGGTCACTCTCATTTGCAGTCTTTGGAAGCTTAGCTGCCATAGACTTCCCTTCCTTTTTTTGTGTTAGCTCCTCCCCGGAGCATGGACCACACATATGTGTTTTTTCTCGTCTTCCAAAGCACTATTTTTAAAAAAAAGCATTTCGGTATTATTTCTGGACTGCAATGTGAATGCTTTAAAAAGATGCACTTTTTTTTGAAGAATGCACTTTTCTTCCTATCAAAAGATGGGCTTTCATTTTAAATTATGTTTTCTTTCCAATTAATCAATTCATGTCAGAACAATTTGCAGATCTCTAATGTTTTACCCTTCTTACTTATATTGTTTTCACCCTATCTGCTGGCTATATCGACAATTTAGTTACATCCAGAACTGCCTTATGCTATGTCACTCTAATTTATGCCATTCCACTCTACTTTATTCCACTCTCCTCTACTCCATTCTACGCCACTCCACTCAATGCTATTTCACACCACTGCACTTTATGCCACTCCACTTAACTCTACCCAACTCCACTCTATGCCACTCCACTCTAAGCCCCTCAAGTCCCCAGAATGCGACTCTACAGGACACTGTGCTACTCCACTCAATACTACTCCACTCTACACTACTGCACTCTACACCTCTTTATGCTTCTCCGCTCTCCACCACTCTATGCCATGCACACTTTAACACTCTGCTCAATGCCATTCCACTCCACTCTAAACCACTCTACATTACACCACTATATGCTATCTCTTTCTACTCTAAGTCACTCTATGCCGCTCCACTCTACTCTATGCAACGCCACTCTAGTTTATTCTGTAGCATCCTCGCCGGCCTGAGTATCGACCAATGGCTACTCCACACATTGAGCTTAGTATTACACGTCTTTATTCTTCTGCATGTAACTGTGAACTCAACATTCTAAACCAGCCTTCATTGCGTTCCACTCTAATACTTAAATCAGAATGCTATTCAGTCCATCAGGAGCCAATAGGATTCTGTTTTTGCTAACCCACAAGACACTAAATCTCCCCATCTTTTAAATGAAAATTGTAATTTTGTTTTACAAAAAGAAACAATATATATGAATCGCTTTGGTGCTTTAATTGTTCGACTTGATCTTGTAAAGGGAAACTGGACACTGTCACCATCAATGTCCAGGATCTGCGTTAACGGTGTAAAGGCGCCAAGAGTTCCTGATGCTTCAGAACCAGTCCCTCTTTCAACATGTAGATCTGATAAACGAGTTAGCTGTCAAAAATAAGAAAAGTCTCTGGAAATAGACTTCCCAGGGTACTGGCCAGTCACTAGGCTTCCCTTGGTAGACAACTCTTGAAAAGGTTCTGCATCAAATGGAGCATCAGATTTTCTTTTCTGCATTTGGCAGGCGAGTACTCAATCTCCTTTCCTATAGACGATGTTCTTCACATGTCGTCTTTTGTCAACAAATGCTTTCATCTTTTGTTTATGAACCAAGTCCTTCTCATGAGTTGCATTCTCATCGTTCTCTCTCTGATTGGTCCACTGAGGCAATTTGCTTCACCTGGGGTCGAATGTGGTGTTGAACGATAAGCTCTTAGAGTAAAAATTAAAACAGTTTCTAAATTGAGCTTCTCAAGCCTATGCATAAAGCACTCAACAGAGGTGTGCTTTTCTGATTTTTTACATTCGGATGTTATAGGAAATCTCTGAACTCTTGACTGTTGAAAGGTGGGCCATTGTCAGGTGTCACTGTGGTTAGAACACCCCATGTCACAAAGAGGCCATCTAGTCTCTCAATGACTTGGTCTTGAGTGTTAGATGAGAGATCTTCAACTATGGAAAATCAGGAGTATTCATCTACAATCACCATCAGGTGATTTCCATTGTCAAGTGGACCAAAAAAGTCATGGACTACTCTCTCCCATGCATGATTTGGGTGTTCTGGCATGTTTAAGGTCTGCTGAACAACATTTGTAGAAGGGCAGTCAAATAGATGACAGGCTTTTAATTCCTTTTCAACCCTCTCATTGTGATAAGAAAGCCAGACTCTCGGAGAGCTCGTTTTGTGGCAATGATTCCATGATGTCCTTCTCAGGCCACTTCAATCATTTTCTGTCACAGGCTCTCCAGAATCAGGATTCTCAACCCTCACAGTATACTCCTTCTTGAGTTATGGAAGTTTATCTTTGACATTTTCGTATTTTTGATATTCACCATCACTGGTGATAGTTCGAGTGTGCTGGCTCCATGAGTGAGTTGTAATAATGTCTTTCAACTTTAGCATGTTACTATCATGGCTTGTGGCAGGGATAATCTGGGCTTATGAAAAGGAAGCTAGCGTGTTTGTTTTTACAATTAATTGATATGGGCATCAGCCCTCTTGAATGGATTAAGGTGATCTTGGATAGGCACTCTGGAAAAGTAGTCAGCAGGGTTCTGATCCTTCCCTGAACAATGCACAATGGTATAGTTGTTTTCTTGTAATCATAGTCCCCATCGTTCTGCACGAAGAGGCATCTTGGCAAATGGATTACACAATATAGTCAGTAAAGGTTAATAGTCAATTACAACCATAAAAGACTTTCCACACAGGAATACATGGAAATGTTCACAAGCCCATACCATGGCTAAACGTTCTTTTTCAGGTTGTGAATAAGCATGTTCTGTTTGAGACAAACTCCTACTTGCATATGCCACAATATGCGTTTGAGCATCTTGGTGTCCATTGTGCTGTACAAGTATATGGGCTAGTCCGACTGGGCTAGCGCCAACAACAACTTCTGTATGAAGTCGTCGTTTCAGTAGTTCTCAATGGTTGTATGATTTTCGTAAAACTTTTCTCACATTCATGTTACCAGTGAAATTAAACATTCTTTTTAGTAAAGTCTCCCAATGGAAATTAACTCACCATAGAAACATCTTGTAAGTGATCAGCATTTGACATCACTTGTACTTTAACAGGTCGGTCGCATACCCCCATCAGAAAAGATATTGCCAAATAATTTTAGCTTTGTGTTATCCAGCTCACACTTGACTGCATTCAAAGTCAAACCTGCATCAACAAGTAAACAATATATGTGTTAGAGAGTATGAGAAAGTCATCCTTTTTTGCCCTGATCACCCCCATTTTTGTCTGATACTGGGGGTTACTCACTCTCATTGTGCTCTGCGCTCTGCTAGCCAGAACCATGGACAGTGCTCTGTGTAAAAGGTATATGGTAATTAGGTGTAATTGCAATTGGTACGGCAACCTACCTGTGAGCCCCTTGTATATGGTAAGGCTTGTAGGTTTAGAGGCCCAGTACATTTAATGCACTCATTTTAAAGGCAGCCCTGCTTTGCAGGCTGCTTCTAACATTCAATGATATACAAGTTTGACTTTGGAATTAAAAGAACTTCCAAAGTCTTAAACTATCTTATTTGTAAAGATAAGTCATCCTAGGGTCTCCCCTGGTGACCCAGAGGTAGGGTGCGTTGTAACTACAAGTAGGGACATTAGAAAATATATTTTATATGCCCTGGGAAGGGGAACAACTGCCAATTTTGTTTTCCCCATTGTAGTACATTACCTCCTAAGGCCAACATGGGAACACTTTAATAAAGTATAACTATTGAGAGGAGTGAGCTAAAATAATAATTCAAAGATTTTAAAAATAGTTATGATTCATCCAACAACTTGCCAATGTTAGATTCATTATAACTATTACAGAAAAGAAGTTATAGAACTTGTATTACTGATGTGCCAAAATTCAACCTTCCAGCAGCCTCCCCTGATTGGCCAGCCTTTGACAGGCTGAGCCAAACTGCACTCTCTGATGAGGCGTGAAGTGGCCTGCATAGAGACAAAGGACATCAGGTGGGAAGAGACCTATAACTGCAGAGCAATAGGCAGGGTTGGGGTAGAGTAGCCAAACTGGTCTTCAAAGAGGGAATGACAGTTAGGACAGGACACAGGCTCACCCCCACTTCCTGCACCCCCAGTCAGACAGGAGCCCCAGTAAATGAATTAGCAGAGTGGTTTAAAGGGGAGTGTTACGGAAAGTTAGTCATGTAAGTGGGTTGGCTTAGCCAGATCTTAACCTCGAGAAGACAGTTTCTTCATTTTGGATTTTAAAAGAATAGTGTTTTCTGGGTCAAGAATATGCACACTTTGGAGGAAGCTATTGGAAGTTACCATACCTGAGGGTGGCACCCTACACCCCATTGGTCAGGGGTGCCCGCCCTGCTTTTCACCTCAGAAGCACGGATAAATATGGCAGAGTTGCCCTGCAATTTAGATCCCTGCCTGAAACTACAGGAAGAAGAAGGACTGCTCGGCTGGAACCCTGGCCTGCACCCAGAGGACTGAACCCCCAATAACTGCACCTGTTGCACTTTGGACCTACAGCCCATAAGAACTTTGGCTCGCTTTGAAAAGTGAGGGTTTGGACTCCCTGAAAGCAACAGGTTAAAAGAGTTCCATCTGCACCATCTCCAGCAAAAAGAAACCAGCTGAACACTCTCAGCTGGACTTTAAAGGATTTAAACAGGGGCATTGTGGGAGATGTAGTCACAGTATCCCAAGGAACAGTTCAGATCTTCTGTAAACTTGGATTGGTGTTGTGAACAATTTGGAACCCCAAAAGGACCTTCTGGAAGAAGTTCCAGGAGTTTAGAGAACTATGGAGAATTTTTGGTGAAAAGCTCTATAAGTGTACCGACCCATCCTCGAGAGTCAAGCTGCCGACGTCGAACTGCGACCCAATCTGGATTTAAGGTTTGCCCCGGTTAAAGCTCCTTAGCTCAAGACTTCCAGGATTTCAATGCGGCCTCACGCTGAATCAAGCCATTGTCATCAACTCGAAACTCGGCCTGATAAGGTGCCTCACTCGATGTTGAGAGAAAACGGTCTAGAAAATTGACTAAGTCCAAAGGTAAAAATTTGACCAGGACCTACTGTTTAGTGTATACAACCCGCACTCCATCTCGGTCTGCCTCTAACTTTGACTTTGTCTCGGTCAAGTGCGACCAGATGTCCTAAGTTGGTGCTTTTCATTTTTAGGCATTATAAAGTATTTAATCTTTAAAAAAACAATATCTCCGGTTCCCTACATTGGATTTTTGAAGTTGTGGTGTCATTTTAATCATAAAAATATTTCCTAGTGTTATAAATTGGTGTTGGATTTTTATTGTGTATTGCGTCTCACTAATTTAATATATTGGTGGTTTTAGATGTTTTACACACCTGTCTCTTAAGTTAAGCCTGCCTGCTCGCAGCCAGCTACCAAGGGTTGAGTAAGGGAATAATTTATTGAGACTTTGACTTATATTGTGACTGTGGCAATATTACTAGTGGTAGGTACCTACTTACCCATACTAATAAACCACATTCCAATAGAGAGCTTTATCATGCTCTTTTTGTGTAGCTGCAAAATCCAATATGTCATCGCTACAATTGATCGCATTCATGATAGGCTTTATGATAGGTTGAATGACGTCTTGAAAAGGTTCTGCAGCTGATAACACACCAAAACATGGGGCCTGATTTAGATTTCGGCAGACGGTTTACACACCTATCTCCTAAGTTAAACCGGCCTGCTTGCTGCCAGCTACCAAGGGTTGAACAAGGGAATAATTTATTGAGACCTTGACTAGGCCTAATATTGTGACTGTGGCCTTATCACTAGGGGTAGGTACCTGCTTACTCATACTAATAAACCACATTCCAATACAGACCTTTATTGTGCTCCTTTTGTGTAGCTTCAAAATCCAATATGTGATCGCTAAAATTGAATGCATTCATGACAGACATTATGAAATGTTGAATGACGTCTTAAAAAGGTTCTGCAACTAATAACCCACCAAAACTTGGGGCCTGGTTTAGATTTCTGAAGACTGGTTACTCCGTCACAACGGTGATGGATATCATGTCCACTAATATTTAAATCCCATAATACCCTATGGGATTTATATTTTGGGGGCAGTATATCCATCACTGTTGTTTCGGAGTAATCCGTCCGCCGAAATCTAGATCATGATTGTAGTCATTTGTATTGAAACAGACCAACATGTGTAGAAAGGTTATAATGTACCTGCAGTTCCAGCTGATGATAACCTTTATTTAAATCAAGGTGAGAGAAGACTTTTGCACCATTTAATTGCTTATCATATCAGCAATGTGTAGACCTGGATGTCGTTCTTGTTCAATTGACTTATTTGCCTGATGCATGTCAATACAAATATGCACTGCTCTTTCACTGTCCTTTTTGGCCACTACAACTATGGGAGAAATACGCTGGACCAGTAGAATGCTTAAGTAACGATTCAAGTTCTTTTCCAACAGCTTCTTGTATATGAAATGCATTTCATCTATGTCTGAGAGCAACAGAATGACATCTACATTATTATGCAACTGTACTTTCATAGACTGTCATAGTCTTGAGCTTTCCTAAACCAGGAAACAATGTAGTGAATTTACTTACTATCCCATGGTGAGCATTCATATTGTAGTTTACTGAAATCAGTCCCATATCAGCAGCTGTGCTGAAACTGAGTAGAGAAGCACTTGACGCTGTGGCTCGAAGCACATGGATGGGTGCTTGCACCTTAGTTTTCTTGTGTTTCATTATCGCTACAAATGAACCTTGACTTTTTAAGGTCGTCAAAGCAGCCCATGTATACACTTTGGTTTTTAATGGTGCAAGTTGCAGTAACAGAGACAATTCATTATATTTCTCCTCAGGTATAATGTTTATCAATGCATCACTGTTGATAAGGAAAGGTATCAAACAATCACTTATTTTCAGTGTAATCTTCGGACAATGTTTGAATGACTTTGGCGCTTTGGCATGATGACTTTTCTTTAACTGACATTTTTCGTCCCATTCTGATAATCAAACATGCGTCTATAATTTTCTGAAGAAATATCGACATAGCACAACCATCTTCTTCGCTTTCACTGATATAGAAGAACTGTTGGAGGATGACTTAGATAACTATCGGCTTCATTTAGTGTCAACTTGTCTAATCTGATGATGTCACTTGGCCTTGTGGGGGTGCAACAAAAGGTTGCTTCTGGAATGTTCCAGTGGCCGTGTTCTCCTTGCACCATGACGCACTTGCTTTTTCCTTTGCTTTTGCAAACCATCACAAAATGGTTCTCCTTCTCACCTCCACTTCCGCTCGGTTTACCATCAGAGGCACCGACGGACAGAGCGGGGCCTCATTCTCCCGAGCGGTCGCCGGGTGAGGTGAAGTCGTCACCCACAAAAAGCTGGGAAGAAGATGTTCTTCTCTCCTTCCAGTGGGCAGTCAAATGTGAAGGTTCCTGGTAGATATGTACCTTTTTCTTAGTACATTCTTTGTTCTTGATCTAACAAATCATTGCCAGTTGCAGTAGCTTCTCTGTTTATGGTCCTGAAGAAAGCCGGGGAAATGCCCCACGGGCTGAAACATGTCGACCGATTTGCACATAACGCCATGGGGTAGTCTTACTACTCGGCGTGTTTTTAATTTTTGACACATGTTGTGTATTTTGAATACTTTACAATGCCCGTGTAGTCAATTTTATTTTCACTATTTGCCCTTTAAGCACTGCACTTTAGTAAATACCACTTCACGATGGTCATCACGGCTAGTTTTTTGACATCCATTTTATATCGACACTACTAAGTCGGTTGTGATTTGGAATGATCAATAAACATCCCACATGACGTAAATTCCACCATAAAGGGTGGTCTGATGGGATTTATCTAGCCAGTGTGCTACAACACCTTATGTGCATGCATGCATCCACGGTTACACCTCGGCTAGTACAGCTACACACTTTTCCAGACCTGGTCTGCTCTGTTGTGTTTTCTGTATCTCCTTCTCACAGCCTTTAAATATCTGTCCAGTGGTGAGACATTTACCTTTGTGTGGGAACTAAAATCCACATCTAAAACACAACTTCTTTTTACTTATAGACATCACTTTGTGTGCTTCGGTCTTTTGCTTTGGCTTACTTTCCACACTCGGGACTGATTCATTCTGAGTACCTCCGGCCTCCATGTCAGCAGCTTGTCTATCGGCTCGCTCTTCATCTCTGGTAGCGATTAACACTTGCGCCAGACTAGGAGTTTCTTCAGTGGCGGCTGGTGGCGGCTGGTGGCATTTGAAAGTGGTGAGGCGTAAAAGTTGGGAATGACTTTTTTGTAGTGATGTAGTTATGTTCTCAGGACATTATTTACATATATTTTTCCTTTTGCGCTTGACGTTAGGAAATGCTGACAGACTTACGAAAAAGCTGACAGAAACAAACCAAGAGATCGTAGTGTTCATTGTACTGTGCTTATATAATATTATTTATTTCTGATGCATTCCCTTTCAAAGCAGGCCTAATCACTGTAGCATTAGAGAACACTGTATATTACAGCAAGCAACTTTACATGACTAGTGACATCACACTGCTGTTTGGCATCTATTCTTGCTTGAAGTGTGGCTTGCACAAAAGAAAAAATGTCTGTGTGAACTTGTTCCTTGAGCTGCTATTCTATCGATCACCTCTGTAATTTCTGGTTAACAGATTTTTTTTTAGGAAAAACCCCGTCTTCACACTCTTTCTTCCCTTTCTACCGCCAGAAGCCTTTGTTGGAAAACGACATTCAGAGTGATTCCATTGTTCAAATGATTCTAGGGGCTGCAGGTCTAGCTTAGAAAAATCTAAATGTGTACATTATATTTCCCACAATATATTTAGATTTTGGCGACTGCTCAAGTCTCTACCACCTGATCAATCCTTAATCTCAGTGGATGGATGACAATATACATTTTTAAACTACGTATTTGGCTTATATATACAAATAAAATACAAATCACCTGTGCTCTAGTGGAGCAGAAGACCAAATCAGTATGTAAGTGTGTAACTAGATACATCCGTCATACCAACAAGTTCGATCTCCAGGAGGAACAGGGTAATCTTTCCGCCCTTGCGAAGTCGCTTAATAGCGTAACAATTATATCAACAGCTCCCATTTACTGTGCTTCTAAACAGCATACTGTGATACTTGTTAAGAGCTATTTATATCAAGATATTGCATGTAATGTAAATAAACTGATGACCTCATTCACTGACACTGAGGGGTTTATTTAAAAGCCCCTTGCGTTGTTGGTGAGTCAATTTTATATTTGGGAAAAAGTGACGTAGCAGCATCGCAAGGGGCCTGTAAATAATCCCCAAATTTTCACCTAAGGTCACGGCGGGTCACACTGCAGGGTCAGCAATTCACCGGCAGCATAATAGCCAATACTTTTCTGCAACAATTTCACATGCACGTAATTGCGCTGTACTAAGGTTTACCCCTCTCTGACTTGCATTTGGTTTGCATATAATAACTACATCTAGGCGCACTAAATATATATTTTGCTTGTAAATATGGGAATGATTTTCGCCGTTGCAAATTGAGAGAACAAACTCCTGAATGCACAATTCACACCCACATGTTATCAGGTTTGGCGCGCAAATGAAAGTTCTGACGGTCATGGAGTGTGCCGCCTGTCGGCCGCCGGGACATTGGGGTGGGGGGGGGGGCTTGCGATTCGTGCTCAACAGCCTCAGGCTAGAACACTATGAAACCCAGGTACTATGAACTGGGTCGCTAACCTCACGTGGCCCTCAAGCCAGGATGATGTAAAGTGAACTATGAAACACCTGCTTAACGAAGATAGCACACAGGTGCACCATAGTTGTATGTATAATTAAACGGAAGTGTTCTCTCACCCGAGCATTCCACTGTGGGACTACTGCAGTGAATACTTTGAGCGCCAGTGCTGGTTTCCCTTCTGACAACAAATGGCCTGCTGCATGCTGATCACAACAATTAAATCGGAGCTGCGTAGAGACGAACTCTCCAACAGCCCACCACCACAACACTCACCTACTGTCAAGCACAATGTAACCCGCAGCCATCTGTAGCAACCTTGAGCACCTCCCTCGTTAGGCATCCCACTCGGGAGATGAGGCCGGTAGAATCAGTTGGCTTGAGCCCACAGATGATGATGACCCGCCGCAGACCCGGTCTTCACAGTCAGGCTGGAGCCCCTCTTGATCCGCCATATAGAAGGCCCCGGCCCGGGTGCGATCCTCTCCCAGCTTGGGAAGGGCCATGCTAGCGGCACTCCACGGCTTCTGACTCCAGCGGAGAGCAAGGCAAAACCAGCACCCACCCAGGATCAGGGCCCCTCTGCCACCGCGCCTTCGCAGCCAGGCCACAATTCAGGGAGGGATGAGGGAAGGATGATGCGAGGCTGCGTGGTGACGCCTGCTCTCAGCCAATCCTGGCGCTGCATTAGCAGCACCACTGCGCCAGGATTGGCTAAGAGCAGGGTTAGTGCCTGCCCATAATGGGACCCGGGGGCCCGGGTCCCTCGCACCCTGACTCGCTGTAGGGGAGGGAGGGGAAGGTACTGTACCGTGTGCATATGCGCGGGCCAGTCCTAAAAATCACTAGCCCCCAAAATTGACATGCGCACACTGCAGCTGCGCTGTTTCTGCAGACTGCTGTGCTGCGCTGTCAATCACTGCCGCAGCCCCGCCCACACACCTTCCGCGATGACGGGCATGTCCTGGTAAGCTGACTCGAGCTAGCATCACCGCAGAGAAATTTGCAAGTGAGCTCACGCTCAGTTTATTATTTACATTTGTAATCCTGCCTGTTCAGCATGACGGTCGTCCATGGCTAGTGGGGCAACGCCCCAACGCCCCCAATGGACGCACCACCACTGAGTTTCTTTTAGCATTCGTCATCTGAATGAATCTGACAAGTATCCATCAACAACTCTAAGATGAATTGCTTCTTCATCATTGAATTCATTGAACTTACAGTGTTTGATGAGTGTGTTGAGTCTGTTCACAAATTCCTCAATAGCCTCACCAACGGATGTATGACATTACAACGCATGCTTTTACATCGCATGCCTTTACAATGCAAGTATTACAACGCAGTCCATTACAACGCATAGTGCTTTGGGGTGCTGGATAGTGAATAGTTTAATTTACTATTCCAACTCCAGTCCCCGTGGACACTAGGGAAGGTTATTGGATAGTAAATTAACCTATTCCCTATCCTAGAGCGCCCCCAGAGCAATGCGTTGTAATAGTTTGCGTTGTAATGGTTGCGTTGTAAAGGCTCTGCGATGTAAAAGTTGCATTGTAAAGGTTATTTACCCTCACCAACATTCTGTTTTTCTTGAATGAAAATATATCTTTTGTAATCAACATTGTACATTGGATTAAACCTGAGATTCAGAGCTTCTTTAATCTGATGGTATGTGAATTCCTCGTCAGTTCACAGCATTTTGTTTATGACTTATTTTACACCATCACCAGCAAGGTTTTGGAGATACTTGATAATATTTTTGTGATCAGTCTCTTCAAGTGCATCAATGAACTCATCAATTCTCTCTATCCAAGCGATCCATCTATCACCAATAGTTTGCTTTTTGGCAGTATCAAAAGGTGGTGGTGGTTAAGGAAGGCAGCAGCAATATAACCATTTATGGGAGTGGCTGGTATTGCAGGTGAACCTCATTCAGATATTGTCGGCTGTCCACTAGGACCTGCATAATCTCTTAGTCCCTGCAACGGATCGACCTCCGAATTGTCCTGGACAGTCTGTGGCACAGTGACCTCCTTCATTGTCTCCATTGGAACCCTTTACTTACTGGGGACCTGCGGAGTTATTCTGAGCTGCCACCTAACAACTTTGGTGGTGTGCCTCTTCAGGTAGAACAGACATTGTAAAGAAGACCCAGGCAACCGTATTCTATTCATTAAGGAACCCATACAAGATTTATGGCTTAGAGAAAAATACATCTTTTTTATATTCATATCTTTATTAACAACCAACATTAGAAAAATTCATTAAAATATTTTCATTTTTGCATGTGAACATCAATGTCTCCTAGATCAGTATTACACATTACTCTAAACATTAAAATACATACCAAGCAAACAACATTCACACCAAACATACCATCTATCATGCCTTAGTCTCCAATAAGGGAAAACTGTGGAAGGCTTGGGTCCTGTCACTGACCGGCTTGGACCACTACTACATGGAAAAACAAAGCAATGGCCGGGCAGTATTAAATTAACATCATAGTACACAAACCTAGTGTAATAAATCACCAGGTTGGACAACCATTTGTGTTGATTGACTTATTATTTTTTATAAAATATTTTGTGCAAGAATTTCTTTGGCATCAAAAAGATACAACACAACATTCATAACACAATACAAAAACCAAATTCAGTGAACTAAGAAACAATTATCAAAACAATGTGAAAACAATACAATTGTCATACATAAATAACATGGACAACTATGGAAAGGCCTCAAATTAATCACTTTACAGAGGCTCCAATCCTGGATGTAGAATAAACAAGGGGACTGTTAAGTTTGAAAAAACCTCCTCGTTACAACCATCACAAGATACACAGTAAATACCACATCAGGTGCTTAGGCTAGGAGCAACATGGGAACAGTTGGACAATTCCAAAGTGTATTTTAGTTGAATCCTAGCGTGCCCTAGCAATTTGGTATCTTGGAGGTAAGAACGTCGACGCGTTTCGAACCCAGTGCTATTCCGCGGGTTCTCCTCAGGACAGGGACTGGGGGGTTGTTGTCACTTATTTGTGAGATGGAGGGATCACTGCCTTTACAGAGGGCGAGGTTGCCGCTGAACAAGGACGCGGTGCCGGCCGTGATCAGTTGTTCGATGTATAAATCTAAAGTCTTGTTTGACACAGTTGTTTATTTAAATTGAGCGTGTGGGAGGCGGCGGCCGCCACACGGGCTGGCGTGTTCTCGACAGAGAAAGCGAGCTGCAGCGGTCCGGCACCCAGTGACTTCTGAGACACAGCTTGTTGCCCAGTCTCTTCAAGTGCATCAATGAACTCATCAATTCTCTCTATCCAAGCGATCCATCTATCACCAATAGTTTGCTTTTTGGCAGTATCAAAAGGTGGTGGTGGTTACAGGAAGGCAGCAGCAATATAACCATTTATGGGAGTGGCTGGTATTGCAGGTGAACCTCATTCAGATATTGTCGGCTGTCCACTAGGACCTGCATAATCTCTTAGTCCCTGCAACGGATCGACCTCCGAATTGTCCTGGACAGTCTGTGGCACAGTGACCTCCTTCATTGTCTCCATTGGAACCCTTTACTTACTGGGGACCTGCGGAGTTATTCTGAGCTGCCACCTAACAACTTTGGTGGTGTGCCTCTTCAGGTAGAACAGACATTGTAAAGAAGACCCAGGCAACCGTATTCTATTCATTAAGGAACCCATACAAGATTTATGGCTTAGAGAAAAATACATCTTTTTTATATTCATATCTTTATTAACAACCAACATTAGAAAAATTCATTAAAATATTTTCATTTTTGCATGTGAACATCAATGTCTCCTAGATCAGTATTACACATTACTCTAAACATTAAAATACATACCAAGCAAACAACATTCACACCAAACATACCATCTATCATGCCTTAGTCTCCAATAAGGGAAAACTGTGGAAGGCTTGGGTCCTGTCACTGACCGGCTTGGACCACTACTACATGGAAAAACAAAGCAATGGCCGGGCAGTATTAAATTAACATCATAGTACACAAACCTAGTGTAATAAATCACCAGGTTGGACAACCATTTGTGTTGATTGACTTATTATTTTTTATAAAATATTTTGTGCAAGAATTTCTTTGGCATCAAAAAGATACAACACAACATTCATAACACAATACAAAAACCAAATTCAGTGAACTAAGAAACAATTATCAAAACAATGTGAAAACAATACAATTGTCATACATAAATAACATGGACAACTATGGAAAGGCCTCAAATTAATCACTTTACAGAGGCTCCAATCCTGGATGTAGAATAAACAAGGGGACTGTTAAGTTTGAAAAAACCTCCTCGTTACAACCATCACAAGATACACAGTAAATACCACATCAGGTGCTTAGGCTAGGAGCAACATGGGAACAGTTGGACAATTCCAAAGTGTATTTTAGTTGAATCCTAGCGTGCCCTAGCAATTTGGTATCTTGGAGGTAAGAACGTCGACGCGTTTCGAACCCAGTGCTATTCCGCGGGTTCTCCTCAGGACAGGGACTGGGGGGTTGTTGTCACTTATTTGTGAGATGGAGGGATCACTGCCTTTACAGAGGGCGAGGTTGCCGCTGAACAAGGACGCGGTGCCGGCCGTGATCAGTTGTTCGATGTATAAATCTAAAGTCTTGTTTGACACAGTTGTTTATTTAAATTGAGCGTGTGGGAGGCGGCGGCCGCCACACGGGCTGGCGTGTTCTCGACAGAGAAAGCGAGCTGCAGCGGTCCGGCACCCAGTGACTTCTGAGACACAGCTTGTTGCCCAGTCTCTTCAAGTGCATCAATGAACTCATCAATTCTCTCTATCCAAGCGATCCATCTATCACCAATAGTTTGCTTTTTGGCAGTATCAAAAGGTGGTGGTGGTTACAGGAAGGCAGCAGCAATATAACCATTTATGGGAGTGGCTGGTATTGCAGGTGAACCTCATTCAGATATTGTCGGCTGTCCACTAGGACCTGCATAATCTCTTAGTCCCTGCAACGGATCGACCTCCGAATTGTCCTGGACAGTCTGTGGCACAGTGACCTCCTTCATTGTCTCCATTGGAACCCTTTACTTACTGGGGACCTGCGGAGTTATTCTGAGCTGCCACCTAACAACTTTGGTGGTGTGCCTCTTCAGGTAGAACAGACATTGTAAAGAAGACCCAGGCAACCGTATTCTATTCATTAAGGAACCCATACAAGATTTATGGCTTAGAGAAAAATACATCTTTTTTATATTCATATCTTTATTAACAACCAACATTAGAAAAATTCATTAAAATATTTTCATTTTTGCATGTGAACATCAATGTCTCCTAGATCAGTATTACACATTACTCTAAACATTAAAATACATACCAAGCAAACAACATTCACACCAAACATACCATCTATCATGCCTTAGTCTCCAATAACGCATCCTCAACTTTCAATAAAATCATGAAACACCAAACAAGATGAAAATGCAGATAGGTCTTATAAATACCCGCAATGATAGTTTTATGTCTTTGATCAATTTTTGGTAACACAATTTAACTTTATGAGACTTCTATATACTGTATATTTATTTTCAGGGATAGCTTTAAATAGTTCAATCAATGTGGATCATATTTGTAATCGTTTATCTCTCCCTATGCGCGTTTCGGAAAGACACTGTTTTCTTCAGAAGAGCCACCTCCAGATTTGTATCTGGTAGGTAACCTGCAACCTCATTTAAATTCTGCTGAGCCAATCAATGTACAAAAATAAGAATAATCAAAGTCAACTCAAACACTCTCAGCTAGGTCAGAACATCCCCCTTGTACATGCTGACACCATATGTGCTGTAAACTTCCATTTTGGGATAGACCTTCACCGTTTTAGCCACAGTAAGCGCCAACTTTTGTAATGATAGCAGGTTTGCCACAACCTAACTCAATGTGAATTATCTGTGCTCACTACAAGGTGCCAGCCAACACATCCATACATCCCAATGTTCTTTCTTACAATTTGGATGCTCAGCGAGCTCCATGCCGCCCAGGTAGTTATTATACGGTGAATAATGTATTTACCAGTCCCATTGTTTGGGATTTTGAAATCCATGGGTCAATGCATTTAAAAGAAAACCATTAATTAAATGGGGCAAACCCAAAGGTAACAGACCCGGGTATATTGCAGTAATAACAAAACAATGGTCCAAACCTATTTCTTTATAAACTGATCCAAACAGTCCATATTCATGTAATTATTAGTTCATGGGCGTTTACATTGAATCCGCGCCTCTGCAATAATGCACTCAGTTGCACAAACAGAAATATCACTACACCAACACTAAAGCAAAATAATTCAGAGTACAAAATCTATTTTATTTTCTCCAGATCATACATTTGATAATTCATAAATTTCAAAACAGAAAGTTGCCCAAGAAAGCGTGCACAAGAGAAGTGATCAAAGGGGGTGTAAAAAGTGAATGAAGTAAAGCAAAATCAAGATGATAAAAAACAGATTATTCACATTATTATACAATAACGGTTTCACAATTTTCCGTATTAAGACTACCTGGCCACACAAAACAATCAAAACAATTAATGTCAGTATAATCCAAACAAAAAGACATCAATGTCAATTGTGTGCCCTTTTTTATCGGAACACTTCCTGAAACGCGGAAGTCTTTCCGAACCACCCTCAATGACCACTGCGCCTACCCTAGGCCTGGTCGCCCCCTCCTGCTCCCGCCGACTGCCTTCCATAAGCGACCCAGCCACCGCAGAGCCGGCCGCTCGCTGCTACTTTCCCACCGCTGCCTCCCTGCGGCCCCGCCCCCCACCGCCCATTCGCTGCCACGCAGCTGACCCGCCCTCCTGGCTCCTTACTTAAGGGGACCACGGACAGCCTTCAGGAGTGACCACTGCGCCTACCCTAGGCCTGGTTGCCCCCTCCTGTTCCCGCTGACGCCGACTGCCTTCCAGAAGCGACCCAGCCACCGCAGAGCCAGCCGCTCGCTTCTACTTTCCCACCGCTGCCTCCCTGCGGCCCCGCCGCCCATTCGCCGCCACGCAGCTGACCCGCCCTCCCGGCTCCTTACTTATGTCGCCCACTCCCACGCGCAGCGTTGACGCACAGCGGGCTCGCCGATTGTGCGCCGAAGGCGCGCCAAAGGCAAGCCCGTCTGCGCCCGTCCGCGCCTGGCCCACGCCCAGCGCCAGGACCCCTGGCCCCCGACGGACCTACGACGACGCCACCCTCATCGCACTCAAACCCGACTGACCAAGAGCCTGCCACCGAGCCACCCCGAGGCGCACCCAAGGACCCTTCACCTGTCAAGCCTGCAAGTTCACCTGCCTCCGGACCTGCACCTCACCCGCCAAGCCGAGTACCAACAACAGCCACCTCAAGTGCATCCTGCTCAACACCCGCTCCATCCACAGACACGCCATCGAACTTTGGAACCTGCTCGACACAACCTCACCAGACGTCGCTTTCCTCACAGAAACCTGGATGAACGCCTCCTCAGCACCCGACATCGCCATCCCAGACGGATACAAGATCATCCGGAGAGACTGCGTCAAACAGACTGGAGGAGGCATCGCCATCGTACACAAGAATACCATCCGCATCACGACCGACTCCAACGACACCTTCACCACCGCCGAGTATCTCCACTTCCAGATACACACCGACCCAAAGACGACCCTCAGAGGCACCCTCGTCTACAGACCCCCGGGACCACGTACACAATTCAGCGAAGACATCACGGACTTCATCAGCCCGCATGCCCTCCGCTCCGCTGACTACATCCTCCTAGGGGACCTCAACTTCCACCTGGAGAACAACAAGGACCGCAACACCACCGCCCTGCTGGACAACCTCGCCAATCTCGGGCTCAAGCAACTGGTCAACACCCCCACCCACTACGCCGGCCACACGCTTGATCCCGTCTTCTCATCCAGCAAGCACATCACCTTCAGCCACTCCACCGGACTTCACTGAACCGACCACAGCTGCGTCCACTTCAGCTTCAGAAGAACCACGACCCACCACCACCCGCAACAGGTTCCTCGCAGGAGCTGGAGCAAGATCACCGCCGAGCAGCTCACCACCTCCCTCAGCCAGAACCCACCCGCCAGCACAACGGACCCCAACGAAGCAGCCCGCAACTTCACACAGTCGCTGACCGCCTGCGCCGATGACCTCGCGCCACTAAAGAACCCGCCCAACAGACCCAGAAGCAAGAAAGCCTCCTGGTTCACCGACACTCAAGAATTCCAAGAAGAACTGCCGCACCCTCGAGAAAGCCTGGCTCCTCGACCAGACCACAGACAACATGACCGCCCTCAAAGACGCCACCCGCAAGCACCACCAGCTCATCCGCACCACCAAGAAGAAATCACTGAAGGAACGACTGGACAACAACACCCACGACAGCAAGGAACTCTTCAGCATCGTCAAGGAGTTCTCCAATCCCAGCACAGGCAACAACGACATCACTCCTTCACAAGATATCTGCGACTCTCTCGCCTCGTACTTCCACCGCAAGATCGCCGAAATCCACAACAGCTTCGGCGCACCTTCCACGCACCCACCCGTCGAACCAACGCCCCCCACCCGCCGCACCTGGACCACGGTGACCACCGAAGACAGCCCGCACGATGAACACTATCCACTCTGGATCCCCAACCGACCCCTGCCCCCACCACGTCTTCAACAAGGCCGACTCCATCATCGCACCCCAACTCCGGGACGTCATCAACTCATCCTTCAACACCGCCACCTTCCCGGAGAGCTGGAAGCATGCCGAGCTCAGCGCCTTACTGAAGAAACCAACAGCGGACCCCACCGTCCTCAAGAACTTCCGCCCCATCTCGCTCCTCCCTTTTCCTGCCAAAGTCATCGAGAAGACCGTCAACAGACAGCTTGCAGCCTTCCTCGAGACAAACGGATCCCTCGACCCCTCGCAGTCTGGTTTCCGAGCCAACCACAGCACTGAGACCGCCCTCATCGCAGCCACCGACGACATCCAAGCCCTGCTCGACAACGGGGAAACAGCGGCCCTCATCCTCCTGGACCTCTCTGCAGCGTTCGACACCGTCTGCCACCGCACCCTAGTGCAACGCCTCAGCAACATTGGTATCCAAGAAAAGGCACTGGAGTGGATCATCTCGTTCCTCGCCGGAAGAACACAAAGAGTCCGCCTCCCCCGTTCCGATCCGAGGCCACCGAAGTCATCTGCGGCGTACCACAAGGATCATCACTCAGCCCAACCCTCTTCAACATCTACATGAGACCTCTTGCAGCCATCGCACGCCAACACAACCTCAACATCATCTCCTACGCCGACGACACCCAACTGATCCTCTCCCTCACCAGAGACCCCGCCACCGCCAGAACGAGCCTACACGAAGGGATGAAAGACGTCGCCGAGTGGATGAAGAACAGCCGCCTGAAACTGAACTCAGACAAGACGGAAGTCCTCATCCTGGGACCATCGCCCTCCGCCTTGTACGACTCCTGGTGGCCTCCCGCCCTGGGCACCGCTCCCAAGCCAACAGACCACGCACGCAACCTGGGCTTCATCCTGGACTCTTCCCTCTCGATGACCAGACAAGTCAACGCCGTCTTCTCATCGTGCTTCAACACCCTGCGTATGCTCCGAAAAATCTTCCGCTGGATCCCGACCGAAACCAGGAAGACGGTCACCCAGGCACTCGTCACCAGCTGTCTGGACTACGGGAACACCCTCTACGCGGGAACCACAGCCAAACTACAGAAAAGACTCCAGCGCATACAGAACGCCTCCGCCCGACTCATCTTGGACATCCCCCGACGCAGCCACATCTCCGGCTACCTGAGGGACCTGCTCTGGCTCCCTGTCAGCAAAAGGATGACGTCTCTCCATGACCTGGGCCCCAAGTACCTCAACGACCGCCTGACCTTCTACACACCCACCCGCCAGCTACGTTCTACAAGCCTCGCCCTCGCCGCCGTACCACGCATCCGAAGAGCCACCGCCGGAGGAAGATCCTTCTCCTACCTGGCAGCCAAGACATGGAACTCCCTCCCCATCCACCTCCGGCTGACACAGGACCATCTTGTCTTCAGGAAACAACTCAAGACCTGGCTGTTCAAGCAGGAGCGGCCCCTCCCCCAAGCGCCTTGAGACCCATCCGGGTGAGTAGCACGCGATACAAATGCTATGATTGATTGATTGATCACCTCCTCCCTCACAGGACGCATGCAGAGAATCCGCCTACCGCCCTTCGCCTCTGAGCCCAACAACATAACCTGCTGCATCTCCCAGGGCTCCTCCCACAGCGCCACACTCTTCAATGCCTATATGACCTCGCTGTCTAACATCGTCCGCACCCAAGGACTCAATATTATTTCATATGCCGACAACACCAAACTCATCCTCTCTCTCACGAATGACCCCGCTACCAACAGATCCAACTTCCATAATGCCATCACCACCATCTTTGACTGGATGAGAGGCAACTGCCTAAAACTGAACACAAACTAGACAGAAGTGCTCATCTTTGGGAGGAACACCTCACCTTGGGACGTCACTTGGTGGCCGCCTGCACTCGGACCCTTGCCAAACCCCACGGACCACGTCTGCAACCTCAGCATCATCCTGGGCAGCAAACTCCTCTTGCTTTCACACCCTCCACATGCTTTAAAAGATCTTCAGATGGATCCCGATCAACACCAGGAAAACTGTCACCCAAGTTCTCATCACCAGTCAACTTGACTACACAAATGCACTGTACGCTGAATCTACCACCCAATTATTCAAAGGACTATACAGAACATTGCAGCCAGACTAATCCTCAACCTCCGCAGGTGGACTAGCATCACCCCTCACCTCAGAAGCCTCCACTTGCTCCCGGTTCAGAAGACATGCCAGTTGAAGCTACTAACCCACATCCACAAGGCTCTCCACAACATCAAACCCACCTACATCAACTAAACCTGACTTTCCACCAGCCCAGCAGACAACTCCGTTCCACATCCCTTGCCCTTGCACATGTCCCCCGCATCCAGCGGACTTGCAGCCGAGGTAGTTCCTTCTCCTACCTCTCTGACAAGTCCTGGAACGACCTCCCCCTCCAACTTTGAACCTCAACATCACTCGTGGACTTCAGGAATGAACTCCCCCAGGGATGGTAAACTGTGCAATACAACTACTGTTTGATTGATTGATTGATTAATGCAGCCCACAATGTAGTCCTCGGAAACAGTGGGTTCTCGGTATACAAACGAATCCGGAAGACTGCCAGGTTGGAAATAGGGCACAGGACAAATGTATGTTAAAGAGGCTTGAGGTCTATATAGTCAGGCTACTGAACAAGGAGTCGCTCACCTCTCCACTCGACGTCAGCGGTGAAATGGATCTGTGGTGAGAAGGTTGATCAGCTGGGAAGGGTGGCCAGCCTATGATTTGGTGTAAAAAGACATCAGCTACTGTGGTACATTAAAAAATGCTGTGAAGGCCACCGTACGTCACTTCCTGATGGTCGTACAAGCCAACTAGTTAATGTGCTGCCCCAGCAGTGTAACCATGACAGTCATATTTAAATGACCATGTACAGTATTGTATCCCTAGCAAAGGAAAAAAATTGAGTGTGATTAGGGGAGGGAACTGGCAATGGAAAAAAACTGGGAACCTAACAATGCTAACAATGATAAATACCTCTGCAGGGATATACGTATGAACAAATAGGCTCTATTAGGTAATTAAGAAGACTGACATTTACAAAGGAATGCCATAATAGGTATGGCCAAAGTGATTAGTCATGAACACAATGAAACAGTCCAAATTACAATTGTCTGGTAGAAAAACAGGACATTGACCACGGGGTAAACATATTTATTGATGCCACGCAGGAGCAATGTCCAAGGGAGTTTATGAAGTGTTGTATTTAATAGCATTCTCCTAAGGAATCTCACTGTTGAGACCTCATGCATTTGTGTCTAAAGTAAAAATCTAAAAGACTTTCCTTCTTTTCCTTATCTCGGATGTCTTTCCCCCTACCTTAATTACAAACTTTTCCAAAATGAGCCACCTTATCTCTTCTGGTTGGTACAGTCTTTCATATAGTGACTTACTAATGGTGCATTCATTCATTCTGTTCTAATTGCGGATCTCTCCTCTGTAAGGCGGTAGCTAAGGGCTGTCCCGTTTCCCCAACATAACCCAAATGATGTGCAAATGAGGAGGTAGAAAATATTTTCGTCTTACACTTGGTGAAGGTCCTCAAATGCACTATGTATTTATTGAAGGTGAAAGTGTTGGTCTCTATAGCACTGCTACATACCTTACACGTTATGCATTTATGGTTACCAATGATGGGAGTACTACCATCTATGGTTTTCTGCACACAAAAAATAGATGCCTGTAGACGTGATCTCACTATGTGGTCCTTAAGATTTATATTATGTCGATGCTCAAATATGGGTTTGGGGATCCTGAGGATCGGATCAGTGTCTCTGTTTAGTATGTGTCAACTGGAGTTGACAATTTGACATACTTTTTCATTGGGAACTGAAGGTCTATGGACACATACTAATTTTGTTTCCCTTTGAGGTGCCATGTTATGTGATAAATGGTCCCTATCATAACACCTCGCTCTCTTGAAAACTTCTCTCACTAGTCTATTAGGATATCCCCTGATGATAATTTTTTCTTTCATCATTGTAACTTTTGTGTCATAAACATTTTAGTTTGTACAATTCCTTTGTAATCTTAAGATTAACACTCTGCTTCTGATTTCTTGTGTGAAAACTATTGAAATACAATAGTGAATTATTTGCAGTGGGTTTCACATAGAGATCAACCTCCAAATAATCTTTATTGTGACAGATGAATACATCTAGAATTTCCACTTGGATGTGACTGCTATGTGCAGTAATTGTTATGTTTTGATCATAAAGATTAAGCCATAGGAGAAATTCATTCAAGTCTTCCTGTGTACCTGCCCAGATGAAATAAAATGTAATCTATGTATCATGAAAATTTGGTCACTGATTCATAGAATGGAACTATTTCATTATTGATTCCCTGCCCTATGAACCTTTATAGTTAGCAGGGGGCCCTTCTTTTTAAAACTGCTTCAGATACTATACAGGTCAGTAAGCACAACCCTCAATCTTCTCCTTGGGTATCCTCTCCCAGTGCTGAGGTAATAGTGCTCCGCTTATTGAGGCTCTTGCAAGTGCGATGACAATATGTTTATTGTTGTTAATGATTATATCAGCCAGCGCTTTATATATTTTACTGCTATTTGACTACTGTGGTCTTTAGCACTTCTTTACTTCTTTTCTAAATCTTCACTTATCCACCTTTAGCAGTAATGCTCCATTTAACATGTGACTTTCTCTTGTGTGGCAGCGCTGTTCCTTTATGTGTGCCTGACCAACAGGTTCTCGGACAGCGATGTGTAAATTCTCTGCAAAGCTTTCGGTATCTTCAACTGCTTTGCAGCGGCTGGAGCTGCACTTTGACTCCACATGCATAAGGTGTTGTTTCGTATTTCAACAACGACACACATGGCATGCACAAGCAGTTTGCTCAGCTGGGAGAGCACTATGGATAATTAGATTACTTTCCCCCTATCTTATTGCCAGTTGCAGCGTCCTTCTCAGCCTTGGTGCCCACCAATGCCTATGCCACACACGGAGCTTAGTGTTATACGTCTTGATTCTTCTGCTTGTAATTGCGAACTCAACATTCTAAACCAGCCTTCATTGCATTCTGCTGTAATACTTAAATCACAGCAATACAGAGTCCATCAGGAACCACAAGATTTCCATCATTGCTAACCCGCAAGACACTAAATACACCACTTTAGTCTACTCTCCACCTCCCACTTCTCTATGCCACTCTATACCTTTCTACTCTCCTACACTCCAATCTACTCCATACCCCTCCACCCCAATCTATGCCACTCTACTTTCCGCCTTTCTACTCTATGCTGCTCTATTCTACACCACTCTCTTCTATGCCACTCTATTCTATGCCAGTCTACTCTGTGTCACTTTACCCTATGCTAATCTACTCCTTGCCACTTTACACTACTCTACATACTCTAATCCATGCCCCTCTACTCCATGTCACTCCACTCTATGCCATTCCATTCTTCACCACCTTACCTCATTCCCGTCTATGCGACTCTACTCCATTCCATTCCATGCCATGCCACTCCACACCCTCTTCTCTACTCTATGCCATTCTAGTCAACACCACTCTACTCTATGCCACTCCATGCCACGACTCTGTGCCACAGTAAGCCACTCCACCAACTCTAAGCCACTCTACGCCACTCCATTCTACTCCAGTCTATGCCACTCTACCCCACTCTGCTCCACTCTACTCCACTATATGCCCCTCCACTCCCCACAATGCCACTCTACAGCACTGTGTGCCACTCCAATCAATGCCATTCCACTTTACGCTACTCCACTCTACTGCTCTTTATGCCTCTCTACTCTACACCACTCTACACAATGCCACTCTTCTCCACTCTACTCTATCCCACTCTAAACCACTCTAGTCTACGACACTGTACTCTACGCCATTCTACACTATTTCACTCTACATCACTCTATCCCACTCTACTCCACTCTACTCAAACACCTTTCCACTGTTCTCTGTGCCTCTCTATGCATTGTTACTCTACATGCAAACCTACTCCATGTCACTCCAGCCCTCTCTATATCACTCTACTCTGCACAACTCTACTCTATGCTACTATATGCTACACCACTCTACACTCTATGCCACTCTACTCTATGCAACTCTCTACCACTTCATTCTATGCTATGCCAGGCTACGCCTCCCTACTCCATACCATTCGATGCCACTCCACACCACTCTACTCTACTCTATGCCGGTCTGGTCTATGCCACTCTACTCTAGGCCACTCTATGTCACTCTATGCCACTCTACTGTATGTCACTCTACTTTACACCACTCTATTCTACACCACGCTACACTCTCTACTCTATGCCACTCTACTCTACACCCCTTCACTTTATGCCGCTCTCCCCCACTCCACTCTATGCCAGTCTACACCTCCCTACTCAATTTCATTCCACACCACTCAACACCACTCTAATCTACTCTATGCCAGTCTAGTTTATGCCACTTCACTCTACGTCACTCCTTGTCACTCATGCCACTTTGCTTCACTCTACTCCACTTCACTCTATTCTATGCCACTGCACTCTACTTCACGCCACTCTACGTCACTCCACCCCACTCCATGCCACTCTAACCCACTCTACTATATGCCACTCTACTCTATGCCACACTGGCCACACCACTCTGCATCACTCTGTGCAACACCTGTTTACTCTAAGCCATGCCACTCCACTCTACGCCACTCCACTATACATCATTCCCCTCTATGCTGCTCTACTGTACTCTATGCCACTCCACTCTATGCCACTTCACTCCATACCAGTCCACTCCACACAGTGCCACTCTATACAACTCTATTCTGTCACACTACTCTATGCCATTCTACTCTATGCTACTCTACTCTGTCACTATAGGCCACTTCACTCTACGCCATTTAGCTCGACACCACCTCACTCCACACCAAACAATTCTACTTTATGGCACTCTACATCACTCTAGTCTATGCCACACTACTTTAAGCACTCTACTTTATGCCACTCTACTCTACGTCACTCCACTCTATGTTATTCCACGCCACTCTATTCTACGCCACTCCATTGCAAACTAAACCATGCCACTCTATGGCTCTCTACTGTATGTCACACCACTCTACTCTACACCACTCAATGCCACTCTGCAACACTCTACTCTATGACACTATACTCTATGCCAGTCTACTCCACACCACTCTGCTCTACGCCACTCCACTCACTTCCAGGCCACCCTATGTCACTCCACCCCACTCTAAGCCACTCTACTCAACACCACTCCACACCACTCCTATCCACATCTTGTCACTCTATGTCATGCCACTCTACCATATGCCTCTCTAACCTACGCCACTTCACACTATTCTACAACCCTTTACTCTATACTACTCTACAGCACTCTACTGTACCCTACTCCACACTATGCCAATCTAGCCTATGTCGCGCCACTCTACTCTCCGCCTCTCTAGTCTACTCCACTTCATTCCAACCTAAGCCACTTCGCTCCACTCTCCTCTACACCACTGTACTCTAGCCATACCACTAAATTTTAGCCAGGCACAAAAGCAGCCATGTTGCTATACACATGACTAAAAGACATTGGCAAAGCCAATAACTCCCACACAGGCTCGAACCGGTTGAGAGGACGCTTCAGGAGGCTCCGTTGGATCGCCTTTATTAAATTGTGAGTGTGTCCCTTGTACTCTTTTGGGCAACCCGTGGCATATCTGCCTACTTTTCTACTGTACCCGACCCCTAATAAGGATAGAGATACAGAACTCATATTGAGCTCAAAGATGATCGCTTTATCAAACTGATGACTTTTCCAAGACTGACGACTGCCATTAATCGTTTTGAAGATCAGTTTGTGACTTCAATCAACAGTAGACGGCGGTATTGACGGACCCCTAACTTTGAGCGTCTAACCGCCTTTGAACTGTCGTTCCCCATACGCGGATAGCCTGTTGAAATCAACACTCATATATAATTCACGTCGGAGAAGGTATAGCTCTTTTTATTGATGAGACTCTCAGACAGAGACCCCATAGAGATTGGAATTATCGCCCTGAAGAAGTCCTATAGTAGGACGAAACACGTCGGCTGTATTGTTTTTTCTACACGAGAAAATGGAATAAAAAAATCAAATTGAAGATCTTTGCCTGTGTTATCTATTGGTCTTGAACCCTATAATTGGTCCTATTGATTAAGTCGTGCACCGGTGCTTTTTTGTTTCAGGCTGTTTAGGAGGAATACACGAAGCTCAACTGCCAGCTACAACAAGTCATGTGGCCCAAGTACAGGCTACAGGAACTAAGTGGCTTAGGAAAGAAAATGACAACTTTCTATAAGTGTCAAAATTATAATTTAAAATCTGACTTCACCATAAGCTAGGATTTAACATTTCAATTTCAGAGACACCAAACATGAACAGGGCACCTATTCCCATTAGGAAATTACACTTTTAAAATGTAGTCAGGTCGCTCCAGAGTTTTTCACTACCAGGACATGTACAAGTTAAATGTACATGTTTTTAAATGCATTACACCCTGCCTTCTGGGCTGTCCAGGGCCTACCCTACGGGTGAATTACACTTATAAAAATGGAATATTGGGATGGGCAAAAGGTTTATTTTGCCAGGTGAAATTGTCAGTTTAAAGCTGCACACACACACAGACAACAATGGAAGGCATGGGACATGTTTAAACTGCTACTTAAGTGGGTGGCACAATCAGTGCTGCAGACCCACTTGTATTATTTAACTTACAGGCCCAGTGCACATGTAGGACCACTTTACAAGGGACTTATAAGTAAATTAAATATGCCGATTGGGTATAAGCCAATTCTACCATGCTTTAAGGAGAGAGCACAATCACTCTGACATTGGTTAGCAGTGATAATGTGAAAAATCCTAAGGCCAGTAAGAACAAATTCAGCAAAAACTGTAGGAAAAAGCAAAACATTTGAGGGTTGCCCACAGAAGAGGACCAGATCCAACAGTAGCAATTTTAGAGAACAGTTGGCATCTGTCAAGTTCAGAGGCATTTTGGATAATTATATGAATTCCAAACAGATTTCAGACGGGGAACTATCAGAGAAGTATCCCTGTACTCATGAGTTTCTGTGGCGTGTTAGATGTCAAAACAGAATTATAACATGTATTACATGGCATTATTAGCTATTTATGGATTTTTAGCAAACAGGAATAAGGCTTTCCACCTACATGTCCAATGTGCTCAAGTTAGGAGGGTTTGGAATACATGGTTCCATAGTAAAGAGTTTATCCACTAAACTTTGAGGACCCAAGCATTTTAACATGAATTAAACTGGAAGAATCCATCAAGGAAAACTCTTTACCTGCAAATAGGCACCTGCTTCTACATTCCGGAGACACATGGGTGGAATAAATTGGGAAACAGGAAGTTACTTTACTGGACTTGGCTGGTGGGGACGTGTGCTACAATCCTTAAAACTACATCTGCCAAGAAATGATTTGTAAAGACATAAGTGGCCTGTACAGCACCCATTGAACCACATGTGACTGCCAAGAAGCTCAATTTATGTGTAACAACCTCTGGCTGTACAGATTTTCAATTAGTAGCACTTTCTATGCTGGGATATTTGAGGCTATGCTTAATGTTAAAAGCAAAATTACAAGTCGCAGAATGGAAAAGGTTTTCCACGGGTTTAATTCTGGTCAAGGTGTACCAGAAAAGTCAATTAACTAACCTGTGCTTAACCCTATTGCAGTTTGGCACAAAAACAGTCAGGCTTAACTTAGGGGCAATGTGTGCAAAACATTTATGCAGCCCTCCAACAGTTATAAAGTGAAAACACACCACAAGAAATATCCCACACACAATAGAAATCCCAAACCAATTAAAAAAATATAGTAAATTCAATAAGGAAAATGACAGCAAAACTACAAAAATCCAATAGGTTGAACCTAAGTTATGAATTTTTAAAATTCCAAGTGAAAATAGCACCAAAAAAGCCCAAAGTGTCAACTGTAGTTAGCTTGTTGTTCTGAACTGGTTTAAAATCACAGGTTCAGGCTAACGGCAGTGGAGCGAGCATTGCATACAGCAACCAGGTTTGTCCCAGTGAGTCCAGGTCCATGTGGGGAGCTGCAGCGGAGCATCCCATTGGCTGTCACTGCAAGTACATTTTTGCTGTCGCGTGGAGCAGGTTGGGCGTTGTGGATAATCGATGTTTGGGAAGAATAGTCATCGTTCCTGAAGCTCTGCATTAGTGGTTGCCCGGATGTTGCCTTTGGCACTGGGTCTTGGAGCTGGTGCAAAAAGCAGGTCGCTGCTGGTGATTTGTGGGCATCGCCGATGGTCGTGGGGTGACTCAAGGATTCCGTACCGGGCCGCAAAGTGCCTAAAATGTTTAGATCTTCACCAAGCGCTCAGGAGGGTTTTTGAGGCAGAAGGAGTACACTCTGATGCCAGCCAAGGGTCCAGGACCTGGAGGGGCACCTCATCATGATCAGGAGTCACTCAAGGAGAGGCTAGCAGCAGAGGGCTAAGTCAAAAGATCCATTTGGTGCTGGGCAGTTGCAGGAGAGACCTCTGGAAGCTTGTTGTGTCCCTGGAAGTCAAATAAGAGGCCCGCCAACTGGCCCTTGGAGTCACTTCTGGGGAGCCTGGGTTCAAGGCAACAAGTTCCGTCTTCCTTCGTCAGGCAGCAGGGCAGTCCTTCTTCTGAATCTTCCACAAGTCCAGGAGTGTTCTGCTGAGAGGTTCTGAAGGTTCTATTCCCAGTGCCAACTTGTGGGTGGGGGATCCGCCCGATGTATCACATTCCCTTTCCTGGGCTAGTCTCCAAACTGTCTATTGTAACAAAGGCCAGGAAAGCGTTGGTGTGAGCTGCATCTATCAGTGGCTCTTAGATGTCATCAAGGGTGTGGGCATGCCCTGAGATTACCATTTGAATCCCAGGAAGTTCCCCTAGACATCCTGTTCAGGAGAGGAACACCATGCCCTACACCAAAGGCCTTTTTGTCCCATGTCTAGAAGGAATACACAACACACCACAGGAGAGCCATTTATAGGCTTGTGACCCTGGACATTTACTGAAAGGCACATTTGGTTTAGGCAGAAATATATGCCAACTTTCTAAAAGTTGCATTTTCAGAATAGTAATTTAAAATCTAACTTTGCCATTAAAGAGGACTTTAAGTTACAATTGAAATGAGTGGAAGAAGAATTTCTCTATCTGTTCCCTAACTGAAGTTATCACTTATTAAGTGTAATAAGGTAACATAGTGTTCGACTCGAGAGATAGACTTGTAGTAAAAAATTACTATAGGAGTTTTTCACTGTCAGGACATTTACAACTTAAACACACATGTCCTACTTTTTAAATTCTGTGTACCTTGTCCCATGAGTGGTTTTGCCTACTTTAGAATTCACTTATAAGTATTCAAAAGGGAGGTTTAGGCCAGGTAAAGGTGTATTTTACAAGATTGAAACGGCGACTTTAGAGGGTGACACAACGAGTGCTGCTGCCTACTAGTTGTATTTATTTACAGGCCCTGGGTACATGCAGTATGAAATACTAAAGACTTTTAAGCAAATTAAATGTACCAATCAGGTGTATACCAATTTGATCACGTTTTCAAGGGAGAGCACAAGCACTTTACCACTTATTAGCAGGAGTAGAGTGCAGAGTGTCCTAAAAGTCAACAATAACTGGTTCTGCAAATTAAGGCAAAAATCTGGGGTAACCCTGCAGAGGTGACCCTGTCCAACAAGGAAGGTCCCAGGAAGTAATTCATAGCCCTCTTCCTTAGGGAAGATTCCCTGAAAGCGTCAGCCCAACTCCTTCCAAGAGGCACACCCTCTGAAATATGGGAGGGCGAACGCAGACAGGGCCTGAGGCAAAGAACGTACCACCAAGGAGAGCCCCCCCCCCCACTGCTGGACAAAGGCCAGACAAGGAGCCACCAGCAGTGTGCTGCCACTCCCCTAGTAAGTGGCATTCTCCCATGTGGTGCTTAAAAACAATGCTGCTCCGCATTTAACCTACTATCACGCAGGAGGACATCAACGCACCTCCAACCCACGATGGACTTATAGCATTCTTTCTTTATTATACACGCCTTTTCCCTCACTACCCAACACTTGCTTTGCTCCCAGTCTTTTTACCCCCTCACACTATGTTGACCAACCTCTGTGCTGTTGGCCACCTTTCAATCTTTTGAACTTTTCTAAAATAGCTGACATCCAGTGCACATAGGGACGCATACCCTACTGGCATCTCTGAAAGTGTTTTGTTACATTTAAAGAACTCCCATTCAAAGATGGGCTCCAAGGATGTGCGAGCATCAGCAGAATCATTCTTAATTGGGTTTTTATATTTAGAGCTTATAAAGCTGAAGAAGGCTGTTGTAGATGCAAATAAAGCTTTGGCAAAGTCAATATATTTCAACGGTGAGTCCTGTGTTTTCCAATGCTTGTTTCAAAATGCAGGGGCACTAACTTTCAACTCCCAGTTCATTCGAATTTAGCAAGCAGTGCCTACTTGCAAGGGTGGAGCAAAACAATTGAGGAGCACAGAATTGTGTTGTAGGCGTTCTGTGAGTTGTGTCATCAAGACTCATAGTTATGTTCGGTTACAAGATCAGGTGCTTAATTTCTCCTATTTCTGTAGGTAGGAGGATGGAGATGCTAAAGCTTTGAATGGAGTTTATTAACTTTAGTGCCAAGGCTACCATGCTTCAGCCTTCATGGAAGCAGGAGAAAGTGATTAAATGTTTAGCAAGGTGGAACCAATACAGTCTATCTAGAAAAACTCAAGGTGAATAATTGTACTACACCAAGAAATGCAATATGTGAATAAGCCTTTACGTTTTTCTGCTTTTCTTCTTTTTCTGTGGTAACCGTTGTGGTTGGGATAGTTGAGAGAACGCCCTCTCTCAATAGCATTGGTGCTACATGTGCGTCAGCACTATCTGTGTTACAGAAGGACCGCATAAGCGCCTGTGACCCATTCTGTAATTCCGAAATGACCTGGGGGCACACAAAGCGGGCAAAAACACCTGTCGCATCCATGAGGAACTTGTGTAGCACGAGCCTCACTCAGTATGTGATATATGTGAAGGGGGTCCTCGCAAGGGAAACGTGTTATGTGCAACACACACGATCAACACTACTTTCTCAATTCTGTAAACAACAGACAAAACAATAAAGAGAGAGGTATTGTCATTTATTTAACAATACCAACTTTCAACCAATTGTCATTAAATTAACAATACTTTTAAAGAGCCCCTGAGAGAACCTTCGACCATTTTCCCACCGACCTACGCGATGAGCCACAAGATCTTGGCATTTGAAGAAATTGTGACATCCGCTGTAGATCAATTACTCGATCAGAAAAAGTTTGTGAAATTCAATCTAAGCAAAAAGGAAAAGCAGGCATTGACTGACCTTGGCACCAATAAAGACGTGATTATCAAACCCGCCGATAAAGGCGGGGCAATTGTCGTGCAAGATCTGATCAAATACAAGGAAGAGATTCATAGACAACTGTCAGATGGCATCAGCTATCGCAAGTTACAGAGCGATCCATCGAGGGACTTGGCTCTTACCATTCTGTCAACTACGCAGAAAGGTTTGGATGATGGCTTCCTTAGTGAGCAAGAATTTAAATTCTTAAACCAAAAATTTCCCAGATTGGCCACAATTTACACCTTACCCAAGGTTCATAAGAACCTTGAGAGTCCCCCTGGATGCCCGATCGTGTCGGGTTGCGGTTCGATGTTGGAGCCACTATGTAAATATATTGACTTCTTCTTAAAGCCAATTGCACTTAACACCAGAGCCTATCTTCGTGACACCACACAAACTATCAATTTGATAGATGAAAGACCATTTGACCAACAAAAGGAGCTTCTAGTGACGTGCGATATTATATCGCTTTATACTAGCATCCCTCAACAGGATGCTTTGGATGTTATACGGGAGGTACTAGACAAAAGACCTGCCCCTGTACAAGTTCCTACGGATTTCATTATCGAGCTGTTAAGTATTGCAATGAAACAGAACTTCTTTATTTTCCAAGAAGAGTTTTTTGTTCAGACCAAGGGTGTAGCGATGGGGGCTACCTTTGCTCCAAATCTGGCCATCATCTATATGGACCATTTTGAAACCCAGCATATTTTCTCCATCAACAATCCGTTTCATACCAGGCTGACCCTTTGGGTCAGATACATCGACGATGTTATGTGCATTTGGGCGGGCAGCAAACAACAACTAGCTGAATTCCATGTTTGGCTCAATCTCAGAAATCCCAACATCCAATTCACCATGGAATCCAGCAATGAGTCCATTCCGTTTCTTGATATCTCCATGTATGTGGATACGGATCACCTCCAGACGACACTTTTTAGAAAAGCAACAGAGCGCAACTCCTTGTTACAATATGGGAGTCACCACCCCAGAGGACTGAAGGACAATTTACCCGTGGGGCAATTCCTGAGAATCAGGAGAAATTGCTCCACTCGAGCGAATTATATAAAGGAATCTGAGATCTTAAGTGATCGTGATCTGAAAGTGTTTTGTTACATTTAAAGAACTCCCATCCCAAGTGATCGTCTGATCGCACGAGGGTATCCAGCACGAATGGTCAGACGGGCCAGGAAAAGGGCATGGTATAACCCACGCGAAAGCCTGCTGAGTCCGGAACCCTCTACTGCAACGGAGCTTGAACGCATTATTTGTGTCACGACCTTTTCTACACGGAGTAATGAAGTTAAACAGATTATTAACAAGAACTGGCACCTAGTGGCAAGTGAGATTAAACAATCACACCTCCCACTTCACTCATTCAAAAGGGCTAAAAACATACGCAACATGGTGGTTCATTCCTACCTGGAACCAGAGAGCCATCCAACACTTACTACATTATGGAATCTACCTCCTTTGGTGGGGCACTTCAGGTGCGGCACCTGCACGGCTTGTGAAACTACCATCCAGACTAAGTCATTCACCCATGGTAGACGTACCTACACCCTGAAACATCATACAAACTGTAACTCCAGTAGTGTGATCTACATTGTAAAATGCCCTTGTAATCTTTTATATGTTGGGCAAACCCAACAGAAGATTAAATCCCGTATCTCTTCCCATTGTAGCAGACTGCGATGCAAGGTAGTGGGCGCCCCGCTGGTAGACCACTGGCAGAACACAGGACATGCAGTGACAGAGTTAAGATGGTGGGTGGTCGAAAAAGTATCCCTAGGCACAAGAGGGGGTAACCTACAAGTAGCTCTTAACACACGAGAGTCAAAATGGATGTCCCTTTTAGATTCTATAACAAATGGTTTGAATGAACAGGATAGCAGTCTGGCACAGTTGGCAGCACTTGGTTGAATAATTTAACTGCTGTTGATTTGATTTAAAATCGTAATATGTGCAATCTAACTCATCTACACTCTCATGCTCGAGAAGTGCTTGAGTTGGTATTATGTTTTTCCAACAACATGTCTGATGCTGCTCGTTTACACTCTCATGTATGAGAAGTTACCGAGCTTTTGTATCCGATCTCTAAATATTGTCAATTTGTATCATATGTCTTGGAACGTGAGATTTATTTATTTGGATGTTGAGTGGTTTTTAATACTACAACACCTTCTCGACAAAGCGAGTCTTTAAGTAACTCGTCCATTTCTTACCATATCAAGTTTATCCAATAATACTTCTGATGCTGCTCGCTTACACACTCATGTTTGAGAAGTGCACGAGCCTTTGTATTCAAGCCCCTAATATCGGCAATGTGTATCATATTTTTGAAATTATCCAATTTAATGCTGACCCGTCTCTAGATATAACTATAGTCTTCCGACTACGCGAGCCTCTAAGTAACTCTTCCATTTCTGACCTGTCAATCAAAAGTAGTCTCCGCCCCCAACTCCGCTTAGCTGGGTTGCGGAGTTGCCTTGGAGTAACCCTTGGACGAGCATTGACTGCTGTGTTTCCCTGAAGCGCTTGTAAGTACTATGCGCCGCATTTGTAACGAGTGATGCACACTTTGTTAAATCATGACGGGATATTACCATTCTTGACGCCTGTTCTTATCCTATTCTTTTCCCTATCGGTAGAAACATCCGCCCACGATAAGAGACTATCACGGTTCCCGCCCAAATAAACCCGCGAAGCAAGTATGCGGTTTCGGCGATGAACTTCAAACGTCCCCTATAATACATGTAAGTTTGGGATTAGTTTACCCCCAACCGTTCCTCCGTTATAGGAATCGCTTTCTAAAAACTCTGAATACATACCGTTTAGGTATTTGAGATAAAAGCTCCAACTTTTTAATTTGAATTTCCCTGCAAAGGTCGCCACTCCTCGACATTGATGGAATGTTTAAACTAGTCCGGTCTTTGCTGTAATCTGATGAGAGAGACGGACATTAAACCAAAAGATAGACCGACATCATACTTAAGGAAGGTCGGCTCTTAGATTAATGTGCAATTGAAGGTATGTACGTGTTGTCCCCTAAAATACCCTTAGATAAATCCAGCTATTTATGCAGCTTTTACAATTTTGAACCCACTTTCTCATCTTCAGCGACCATTGATTTTGGAAGTGTGATGAAGAGAAGATTTTTGAGTGAACAGACCCAAAGTGGCCATTGATTTCGCTCCTTCAATGTAAGTAATGGGATGGTTCCATTGGTATCCACTCAGGACATCATTACAAGCAGCGCTTGAGCTAATCTTTTAAATGATCTATTTACAGTTGGGGCTTATTGCTCTGCACCCTACTCCTCGTGTTGGTTGACGAGTGGGAATGTATCCCAAGAAAGTCTTACCAATCGGCTGATTGGTTGAGAAATCATGTGAGTGGAGCTTCTTATAACAAACTTCAGTCGCTTGAGGGTCCACCCATATAAATATACATTTTTCCTCTGTATAGATGCGAATTTATATCGCTGAGTGTGACCGAGATTATAGGTTGGTCCTACTCTTTTTCCCACGCTTTGAGGCCTCATTGGCCCTGAGCCCATGGCCATTTTTCTGTTAATATAACTGAATTCAGTCAAATGTGATGACGCTCCAAAAATTAGTGATCTGATCCATTGTTTTTAATTTCACAGATATTAATGCCCCTTCCAACCTTGCCCCTCCTCCTCCCGCACTTGTCCTGATGAAGACCCCGTTAAAGGACCCTATTCAGCCTACGGCCAGGGGTCGAAACGTCGACGGCTCTTGTTTCCTTGCTTCGGACTCCCGGCACATGTCCTCTTATCAAATTTGATGTTTCATGTGTGACCGTTGAAGGTCTTTATTGTAATAATCTTGCAATGCACGCCTTAACTATTTAGGCCCTTGTGTTAGATTTGGTTTGAGTTATATGTTAATATCATCTGTGATTGAATCCATTTTTGACTATGTCTATTTCTCTTTGACTGTACACTGCCCTGAGCACACCCCCCTCCTTCACTTCCTTTCCTCTCCCCCCATCTGGAGCTCTTTAAAAGTATTGTTAATTTAATGACAATTGATTGAAAGTTGGTATTGTTAAATAAATGACAATACCTCTCTCTTTATTGTTTTGACTGTTGTTTACAGAATTGAGAAAGTAGTGTTGATCGTGTGTGTTGCACATAACACGTTTCCCTTGCGGGGACCCCCTCCACATATATCATATAACGCCCAGGTCCCCGCGACTGCATGGGTTAAACCCCCTTTTGTGTAACGTCACTCAGTATGTGAGCATTGTAATGTTGCCAAACTCTGTACATCCTTACAACTTCTAAATAAAGCATTGGGTTTCGATTGTTATTGTTGTTCTGGTACAAGTTTTCTCTTTGACAAGTACAGCATGGACCAAGCAGTGAAGATGTCATCTCTTTACTTCTAACCTGGTCATCAGTATCGAGGGCAGATTTTGCACTGAACGTATCCAGTTGATATTTAGCTAGGACACTGTGTGGAGCATTGACATTATCGAGGTTATTATGTTGCTGAGAGTAGCGTCATGGAGGCTGGTGTAAATACAAAGACGCATTTCCCTGTTTGCCCTGGGAGTGGAAAGGGCACTCTCTATTTCCACATCAATTTGGTGGTGATGGGGCTCTCTTAGTGGGTCCTGTCTGAGGTAGAATAATATACTGAGATGTATTAGAATTAGTGGGATGATAGGATAATGTAGATGCTGTTAACTATTGAAGAGTTAATCCGCCAACTTTGGTCAACTGATTTTCAGTGGAGGTGCGATTTTTCGGAGATGTGGGTGATGTCTTTCAGCTCTTGGGCAGTGAGTTGTGTGTTGCCCACAAATCAATCTAATAACTTGAAGCTATTAAAGTGAATGGGGCAGAGGGGTGATCTAAAATAATAGGCATGGCCCAGTCATTTTAGTTGACACCACAACTTGATCATGTAATCAGAGATCTCTACACATTTGTCTAAAAAATAAACATCATTTGAAGGGTAATTGAGAGTTCACTCTAACATTTGCTTATTCTTTTGGTTCTTTTAGAGCTTGCTTCCTGAACCCCTGTCTGTGCACAGCAACTCAGTGAAAGTCCTGAAAGCTCTATGGGAGAAGGTACAGCTCAAAGGAACTCATAGATTTGAGACTGCAATGATCCAGTCTACCTTTCCACATAAAAAGGTAACACATTAAATGCATGATTATAAGTACACTGCTTATCGCTTAACACCTAGGACCTGTAGCTGATTATTCATAACTTTTAAATATCAGAAAAAAACTAAATTTGAGAAGTATTTTCCAATAAAGGGTGAAAATATTTTGCTAAAGTAGAAGGTGAAAACAATCTCCTAATATATTAACCAATCATCAGCTTTGGTGACTATATTAAGAGTAACATATTGTCAGCTTTTATTTCACATTTAGACTAAAAGGGAAGGTATTATTTGAATATTAGAAGCCAGATATTTGAAATATATAAAAAAAATATTCTGTGGTCAATCAGAATAACTGTTGGAGGTAGTTGGTCTAAGGGAGTTCTATGTGCCCAGCTCAAAATTATATGAATTGAACCAGGATTATTGTTGATACCTAAGCTATACACAATGGGCCAGATTCACAAAAGTAATCTGAGACAAAATCCTAACTTTACGACTTTTGGTATTCACAAGGGGCATTTAGGAGTAGTAAAGTTAGGATTTTGTCTCAGATTACTTTTGTGAATCGGGCCCAATGTATTACAAAGATGTGGATCCCTCTGACTTTTGTACTGCATCCATCAGGAATGTCAGTAATTACAATGCTGCTACAGTTGTTTATCATTTGATATTAGTGTGAATTGATTTGCAAGTTTTAATAAACTGTAGCACCATTTATTTTACTTGTATTTGTATTTATAAATCATAAACAACATTTAAACAAGAGAACTCCCTGACCATTCTTCCGCTTCTTTTTTATTAGTGTTGCGCTTAAAGAAACTTTAACGTTAATTGATCTCTAGCTGTATAGTAGTTCTGAGAATCTCTTATTCCTGTACATCCTTTTAACCTTGTTATCCTGCAATAAAGCACTCTTGCTAATTAGAGCTCAGTTCTCATTAGAGAAGTAATCCTTATTCGATCTGCAACAGTTACCATTCAATTTGGGGTTACAAGTCTAGAAATGATGATCACACTTCCAATGTTTCTGTGCCCAGACATTTCATTAGCTAAAAGCAGGTGAAAGCTCTGGTGAGAACCATGAAACATCAGGAATAAACCCACATATCCGGTGCTGTGATATTGTTTGTACTGTAATCCCCCAAAAGTAAGTTCTTAGAAGTTTTTGATAGTGGAACACAAACATAATAACATCTGCAATAATGGAACACTTACCGTAAATGTGATTATAACAAGATTTAGAGGTGAGTCGCAGAACTAGAGTTATTTACTCTGCAGAAATATGTTTTTCACTATAAGATAATTAATGGTTTAACATTAACTTAAAAACATACCACTCATTTGAATTAAAATAAAACAATATCTATTAAAATTAAAAGTTAATAACTAATTGTAAGGAAATCCCTCAGTATCGATTTATCTCATAGACATAGGCATTATTCATGGCTACTGAGCTCATTCTGTTCCTTGGTTGATATGAAAGTCTTTGAGCTTCACCATTTTCCAAACTTGAACAGTCTTTTAAATGAAAATTATGTTTTGGACATAGAATCCAAACAATGTAACCACCAGAATGTTCTATTTAACATTGTAATGGGCTAGACGGGAACATCACGTGACTTTTTATCATGGCAAATTGCTGTAATGTTTATATATTGAATACCATTAATCTGGGTAGGAGTAATATCAGTTATTTACTGCGCTGAAAATAGGAACATTGAGGTGATAAGCACTATATTGAAAACAAGGTATTTTTAATATTTCACAACTGCATCAAAGCTCAAAGGTGGAAATATGGGATGGAGAGTAAAGTAAACCCATGGTGCAGGGGCTGATCAGATCAGCATTGCCACAATAGCAGCTATGGCCAGTAAGCATTTTCTGCACCTTAAATGTGATTATTTAGGCAAGCTTAGATTTGTTGTGGTTTAAAACATAATTTTGTTATATCACCAAAACACAGACATCACAGTAAAGAAAACTCACAATTATGCTACTGTAGTGTCCCTTTAACCCTTCATCACCATTTACAAATCCAACAAGAGACCCATGAGCATTCCAAGCATTGCTCCCACAAATTCAAAACTACACCACAGCTGTCAATGAAAGACCCAATGTGCAGTTCCATGAAGAGCTCACCAGATATTACAATCATATTGAAAGCAATTACCACTGCTCCATCATGGTGAGGCCACCGCCAGCCCACCCTACCAGAGGATTAATACATATGAATTCAACCATCAATAAACCCCTACACATTAACAAATAGATACATATTTTAAAAAAGACAGCTCCTATCCTTAGCAGAGGCCTAGACGTCGAATGAGTTCACAATAATACAAGTCACAGATGTATAATGTGTATTGATGGTTATTGCTGAATGGTATGAACTACTGGATTTTACTTGATCTCGCTCAATGTTTACAATGATCCCTGAAGTATTGTTCTCTGCAAAAATGTGGGGTGTATTTATTTTTTTGTCTTCTTCTCTGCTCAATACATTTTTTTTTAAAAAGTCACAATTCTAGATATTAGCCAAGTCCAAAACACTAGTTGGAGGGAGGCTTGTGTGTGTGTGTGTGTGTGTGTGGTGCATATATGAGTGGGCAAGTGTGTGTTCGGCCCACTGATTAATTCCAACTGGAAGAAGGACCTTCGCACACCTAGGTACTTGCGGTACAACTGACTGTTAGTAAGGTCGTTGGTGCAAGTTGGTAAACCCTCCTGAGTGTGAGGGTGAATAAACTGTTTGAATAGGACTGCCCCACGAAGGGGAGAGCATCCCCAAATCACACTCCTCTAAATTAATTTAAACTCTTGTAAATTTTCAAAAAGTATTTTTATTCTTCTTTTCTACATTGATTTGTTGTTCAATTCATTGAATCGTATTACTTCCTTCAGTAATATTCATGTTTCTTTCACATGTGATTAATATATTCCGCCCAATGCATTTCGAGCTTTGCCCTTCGTCAGGGTACTTTTATCTGTAAACACAGAGTTAACTTTCAGCACAAGAATAAATGTTAATTTTTTCAATAATGCACATAAATATCACCATGCATAATTCATTGAGTCAAGTCAATATCTTATATGAAGGTCAACATTCACGTGATGTGCAAGTTGAGTATTCATGATAAAACCGTAGTGAAGAAGAGTGACAATAACGAACGTTGGGAGAGAAGAAATGAATAAAGTTACAACAATGAAAATGGAAAGAACACGAAAAACATGCCTCGAGTGAAGCAACAAGTGAAGTTAAGGGCAGTAGCAGGATAAAGAAGTTTAAAAAGCTGTGGTACCCATTGTGTCGTTTGAAAAGCTCAGTGAGTGAGGTAACACACTGAGTGCTTGAAGTATTAAAATGGTGATATCTAGAAAGCCGGTGGTTGGAAGTCCAACCGTGTTCAGAATCAAGTGGCAACCACGATATCGGTGAATTCGATAACTTATGAGAGGGCGACCGCTTCCAGAAGACCCAAGTGAATCAAAGTGCAAGATTTCCTCAATATTATTGACGCCGAGTCATCGGGAAGCTAACTTACCTATCTATTGAATCTTGAGCGGGATGCAGTGTGATCAAATTGAATATGCGCTCCCCGTCAACCGCAAGTTTACAACCATGTTCTTCCGGTTCAAATTGAAAAAGCGAGAAGCAGTGGCAGTCCTAGTTGTTTTTAGACGTGATGAGAAATGTAAAAAAATAAACAAAATTGAAAACGTGTGAAAATGAAGATTAAATAAGTGCCCTTAAATAGGGATTCAAAATAAATGGTGGATTAAGAAAGCTAAATGTGCGTACGCTATACTATATTAGAGATGTAAATGTTCAGAGAAACTGGAGTATGATGCACAGGTGAAAATGTGGTACATTGTACCCACTGTATCTAAAAAGTCAATGTGGTTTTGTGATTTATGGATAGTTTAGGCTGTCTGTCCATGGAGTTTTATCTGTTAATATGACATCAACAAGATATATTAAACACTGTCATGTACATTACAAGAATTATAAAAAACAACTAAAGTTCACTCTTTCGTTGAGGTCCTTTGGTACACTGTGTTGAAATGATGAATCCAATACATTTCTCTTTGTAATAAATATTGGGTATTGTCCCTTCTTGGCAATAATGGTACTCAGTCCAATACCAAAAATCTCAGCTGACTGGTGTTGTGATTCATAGAGTTGAAGTGGACTGCCACCGTGGAATTGGAATTTTTCATCCTGATGTTACTTTTATGTTCTGTTAAACAAACTTTATTCTTGCGTTCAGTTTTACCTACGTACGCATATCCGCAGGGACATTTCAACATGTAGATTCCGTTGGTACTGTCACATGTTGCACTTACTTTTAGTTTTTCTTGGGTGCCTTTAGTGGGACGTGGAATTTGATTACCCTTGTTGATAGCGTTACAGTTCCCACAATTTAAAAATGGCAATGTACCCTGATAACTGGTTCCTTTTTCCGCTTGTTTTTTGTTGAGTAGTTCTTTTAAGTTGCATGTTCGTAAGTATGCGAATCTGGGTGGTAGTCTAAAAATACCTTTAAAGTCCTCTTCAAATGTGAGGATGGGCCAGTGTTTGATTGTTAACTTTTTTATTTCGAAGCTTCTGGTAGAGAACTTTGATACAATAACCCTTCGTTGTTCCTCGTTTTTAGTTGTTTTTGGTATGAGCAGGTCTTCTCTTTTTTCTTTATTAACTCTGTCAGAGGCCTCTTGTAGAATATCCTCGGGATAACCTTGTTGTCGAAATTTATTTATGGTATTTTCCTTACTTTGTGTGTAGGATTCATTTGATGATGAAATCCTTTTAATTTTATAATAATGACCGAAAAATGTGAAAGTTCAAAAGGGACAAAATAGATTGTAAGGTTGGAGAAGTTCATAATTGGGCGGAGATTTATGCACATCGGAGACAACAAAAACCTAATAGAGGGAGATCCACAGATTCAGACTTGCAATCTTTAGACGACTCACAACAGCGTAATAAGTCATTCAGACAAAGGGATAATCAAACAACAGAAGTTGAAACACCATCCACGTCAAATGCTCCTATCACACAAATTAGCCAGCCTTTTTTTAGAGAAAGGTCCCAGATTACAAGAAGAACCAGGAGGGGGAAGTCGAATAAGAATAACAGAACCGGTGGCAAAAAACATGAGGAGCCAGAAACCTTAGTTATAAACATTTCCAAGGAAAAATTGACGGAATTTAAAATTAAGACCTTACAGAAAGGAACATCTTCTGTCCCTACTTACCATTCTAATCTTTTAGAACCCCAAATCAGTGTATACAAGTTCTTAAACCTATTAAGATTAAGACACTTTTTTCAAAACATCGTGAATAAGCGGGATGAACCCAATAAAGATACTTTACGAGGGTTACGCAACAAGAGTAGATACACAGTGCCCATGAGTCACAAAGTATTGGATGCATTTGAGAAAGTTGTACCTAAAGATTTAGATACAGTCTTCAAACAACCCAGATCAAAAACAGCGAATATCACACAAAAAGAGAAACAAGCATTAGATCAATTGGCTAGCAATTCCAGAATAGCTATTCGTCAAGCGGGCAAAGGGGGAGCCCTGGTTATAATGGATACTGAGTTTTACTTAGAGAATGTCAATAACCATGTGAATGACAAAAACACCTACACCAAGATATCATTTGATCCCACCAACCAATTTTTAAAAATACTTGGCGATATCATCAATAAAGATTTCGACAATGGTACCATTGGAAAAAGAATATATTATTGAAACAAATCCAGCACTTCCATATATATACATGAGTCCAAAAATCCACAAACACTCGACAAAACCACTGTTCAGACCCATCGTCTCCACAGTAAAATCAATTCACAAGCCAGTGGGAAAATACCTAGATAAACATCTACAACCCATTATTCAAAAGATGACGACATATATAAAGGATACAACCGATTTCCCAAACATATTTAACAACGCTAAATCGAGCTTCACAGAAGGTATGATTTTATGTACAAATGAACGTAAAGTCACTTTATACTACCATCCCACACAACTTGGTGATACAAGCTGTAGTATCCTTTATAGTAATGACTGATAAAGATGAAGACTTAAGGCCCTGATGGAACTCCTTCAATTTACTTCATTCCACAGTTATTTTAAATGGCAAGATGAGTTCTTTATTTAATCATCCGGAACTTCAATGGGAAACTGTGCCACTCCGGCATATGCTAACAGCTTCATGTACAGGCTTGAACTGGACCTTATACTGAATCAGAAACACCGGACAGACAACCAAATCTTGTAAAAATGATACATAGATGATATCTTTATCTTATGGAAAGGTACAGCACAGGAATTAACCAACGGCCATCAAAGAATTGGACAACATTAATGAGAGAATACGTTTCACCTCGGACATCCAGAGAAATAAAATTACATTCCAAGAGGTACTGATCCAAAATCAACAAGGCCAACCGACTACCAGTGTATATACATAAACCACAGATCGCAATAAGCTATTACATTATACCAGTTTTCACCAACCCTCTCTTTACCATTCTCACAACTGTTACGAATTAAAAGGATTTCATCATCAGAGGAATCCTACACACAAAGTAAGGAAAATAACATAAAGAAATTTCGACAACAAGGTTATCCCAAGGATATTCTACGAGAGGCCTCTGACAGAGTTCAAAAAAGAAAAAAGAGAAGACCTGCTCATACCAAAAACAACTGACAATGAGGAACAAAGAATGGTATTCGTATCAAATTTCTCTACCAGAAGCTTCAAAATAAAAAAGTTAATAATCAAACACTGGCCTATCCTCACATTTGAAGAGGACTTTAAAGGTATTTTTAGACTACCAACCAGATTCGCATACTTACAAACATGCAACTTAAAGAAATACTCAACAAAAAACAAGAGGAAAAAGGAACCAGTTATCTGGTTACATTGCCCTGTTTAAATTGTGGGAACTGTAACGCTATCATCAAGGGTAATCAAATTCTACATCCCACTAAAGGCAACCAAGTCAAACTAAAAGTAACTGCATCATGTGACAGTACCAACATAATCACATGTGGAAATGTCCCTGCGCATATGCGTACGTAGTTAAAACTGAACGCAAGATTAAAATTTGTTTAACAGAACATAAAAGTAACATCAGGATGAAAAATTCCAAATCCACGGTGGCAATCCACTTCAACTCTATGAATCACAACACCAGTCAGCTGAGATTTTTGGTATTGGAGCGAGTACCATTATTACCAGGAAGGGACAATACCCAATATTTATTACAAAGAGAAATCTATTGGATTCATCACCTCAATACAGTGAACCCGAAGGGCCTCAAAGAAAGAGTGGACTTTAATTGTTTTTTATAATTCTTGATATGTACATTACAGTGTTTATTATATCTTGTTGATGTCATATTAACAGATAAAACTCCATGGATAGACAGTCTAAACTATCCATACACCAAGTGATAAATCTCAAAACCACATTGACTTTTTAGATACAGTGGGTACACTGTACCACACTTTCACCAGTGCTTCACACTCCAGTTTCTCTGCACATTTACATCTCTGAATTATAGTAGAGCGTACACACATTTTGTTTTCTTAATCCGCCATTTATTTTGAATCCCTATTTAAGGGAATGTATTTAATCTTCATTTTCACACGTTTTTACATTCTTTTATTTTTTGACTTTTCTTATCACGTCTAAATAAAACTAGGACTGCCACTGCATGTTGGAATTACTATTGTAGTCTGTTCTCGCTTTTTCAATTTCAACAGGAAGAACATGGTTATAAACTTGCGGTTACGGGGAGCGCATATTCAATTTGATCACACTGCGTCCCGCGCAAGTTAGCATCCAGATGACTCGGCGTCAATAATATTGAGGAAATCTTGCACTTCGATTCACTTGGGTCATTTATTGTCTTCTAGAAAAACTGTTTTGAAGAAATGGTCGCTTGCCAGCGGTCGCGGTGGCGTTTTTGTAATTTATCGAATTCACCAATATCGCGATTTCCACTTGATTCTGATCACGGTTGGACTTACAACCACCGGCTTTCTAGATATCACCTTTTTAATACTTCGAGCTCTCAGTGTGCTGCCTCACGCACTGAGCTTTTCAAACAACACAAGGGGTACCACAGCGTTTTAAGCTTGTTTAACCCGCTACTGCACTTAACTTCACTTGTTGCTTCACTCGAGGCACGTTTTTCGCCTTCTTGCCGTTTTCATTGTTGTAACTTTATTCATTTTTTCTCTCCCGATGTTCGTCATTGTCACTCTTCTTCACCACAGTTTTATCATGAATACTCACTTTGCACATCACCTAAATGTATGACCTTCACAAAAGATATTGACTTGAATCAATGAATGATGTATGGTGATATTTATGTGCATTATTGAAAAAATACCTAGGGGTTCTTGTGCTGAAAGTTAACTCTGTGTTTACAGATAAAAGTCCCCTGACAAAGGGCAAATCCCGAAGGGCATTAAGCGGAATATATTAATCAAATGCGAAAGAAACTGGGATATTACTGAAGGAAGTAATACGATTCAATGAATTGAACAAAAAAACAATGTAAAAAAGAAGAATAAAAATACTTTTGGAAAGTTTACAAGAGTTTAAATTAATTCAAAGGAGTGCGATTTGGGGACGCTCTCCCCTTCGGGGGGCAGTGCTATTCAAACTGTTAAGCCCACTGCACATACTGACCTTCCCTTCCTCCAGTGGATACTGGTTTCTATTATGCAGTTCTCTTCCGCCGTCAACATTTCATGGTCCTCAAAAAAAGATGGAAAAGAATTCACGAAGTAAAGGACTTTTGGGTATTTCTTCTTAGTGTATTTTGGTGAATTGTGTGCCATGCACACAATTCACTGTTGTACGCTTTGCATAGATTTTTGTGTGCATTCTTTAAGGTTTTGTGAATTTGCGAAAAATGCGTAACTAATGCAATCAATTGACCTACGACAACAATGCGTAGAATTCTAAACACTTTTGTGAAAAGGGCGGTTACTATATTCCCCTTGTGAAAATAAGGCCCACTCTCTACCAGCTCAACAGTCAGTTAATGGAGCTGAATGTGCCTGAGGGTACAGCTTCAAAGAGCTCCTTGGCTTAGACATGCGAGTTGCAATCCTTCTATAGCGTGTGTTTCTTGGCTCCACTTTGACCATACATTCTGCCAGTCCATCAGCACTTTAGTGTTTCATGTAGTTTCCCAAAACATCTGCTTTTCATTTGAAGATTTTTCTTGACACATAGAGAGCTCTTCGGTTTGCATTTTATGTGGAGTGGTTTTTCAGACCAGCAGTGGTTCCAATACATAATAGGCAGCACATTAAACAGCCAGGTCTTTCACTAATTCATACCAAGAAAGTAGCAACGTTTTGGACGTTCCAAGAGCCATAAACTGACTTAGGGTCGCTTTGAGGTAAATGATTATTATTAGTGTCTGGTTTCAAATAATAGCTACAGAGGGACATGAATCAAGAAAAACAAATTGAATGGAAATTCTTGAGTATAAAAATAAACCATTACATTTTGATTTCATTAGCAAGCTCACACTACATAATTAGAAAAAAAGGTATGTTTTCCCTGTATGTTTGTTCCACGTACACTGTTAACCGGCACCTCAACTTTGGAGTGCAGAGTAGTGTGCAACAGGCAGCAATGTGTTTAAGAATGGGATGACAAGTCGCTTCATGGATATAGTATAGTTCAATAAAACTTGGGCTCACATTTACTAAAGTTTGCTCTGCTCAGGCAGCATGAGAGCAGCACTATGATTGGCTGGAGCACTCTGGTCCAACACTCCTTCAGGCCCTGGAGGCCTGTGCTTGCTCTCCACCCAGCCACCTAAGACATCTTGGATTGGAGTGTTTAAGGTGCACATGTTAGGCTGACCGTCCCTGCTGCTGGCTCCACCCTCTCAGACTAAGGTTCTACCAGAATGAAAAATAAAAGGCAATAAATGTGTTTTATTTCCACTTTATTTTTCATGTTTCCCTTCACTTTCAGTGGTGGTGCGACACTCCTTTGCCCTCATGTAGGCACCTCCACTGCTTTAAGAATGACATCCCCAAACTTTAAAAAAAAAAAGAGTTTCTAATATTTTAGTTTAAAACAACACCCATTTCCGAATGTTTTTTTTGTTTTTAAACATTTTATTGGGATTTACGATACATAATCACTTCAGTCGATTAACCCCCTCCCCCAATTGAACATACACAGTACAACAATCCAGCTACCCATTATGCAAGCCTTACCGTGATCCTATACACAGCCATTCAGCCAACAACCCGAGAGAGGGCAGACGGCGGGCACCACACATTTAAGAACAGCCTATCCGAAGAGGTCAAACTACCCCCACCACCTCCCCCCGCCCCACTCCCTGTGCAGTACACTTCCCCCTCCAAGCCCTTGAGTGCGCGACATTACTCTTGGAGGGAGCACAACAACCCCAGTGTGTCTCTAGAGTAGCTACTTTCCGACCCCTGAATCCCCCCTGTGGTACTAAGTAGGGGGACTGTAGCCGTTAAGTCCTCCCTAAGCGCCAGAACTGATAGGGTCCCCCCTCTTGAAAGTCAAGCCTCCCTTGTAATAACTTTGAAATCCTATCGTAGCTCCTCAGCGTGACGCCTCCACCCCGCCATTACCAGACTCCTTCGAGTCATCATTAGCGCCCCTGCTGCTAATACGTGTCTGGTACAACCCCCAAAAATTCTTCGGGAGGTTCGTGGGGGGTAGCAACTCACTGTAGTGTTCAGACTGCGTGCAGCAGTAAAGCATGTTGTTTGCCCAGCGATTAGTTGTAGGTGCTGGTCCTCTCATCCAGCAGAGGGCAACTACACGCTTGGCCATAAGCATCCCCATATCCACTAGTCTGCAAAGTGCGCCTGGCAGCTTCCTAGAGTGACCTAACAGAGCCAGAGCGGGGTCTGGGACCAGTTCAATCTCCACTATCTTGCTCAATTCTGTAAAGATGTTCTCCCAGTATGCCCGCACTCCAGGGCACAGCCACGTCAAGTGTAGGAAATCTGCCACGGGCACGCGACACCTCTCACATTCAGCCGTCTGGCGGAGACCGTACCTATGCAGCCTCTCTGGGGTGTAATACACTCTATTGATAAATTTGAAATGTACCAGTCTGTACCAGTCTGTGCTTACCATTTAAAGATATCCGCCTGGTGTTTACACAACAGTAGCGCCACGTATCATCATCTATTGTAATCTGTAAGTCCCTTTGCCAAGCCCGCCAAGCCTTCGTGAACTGCTGCTCCCTATGGGTCATCGCGATTTTGTAAAGATTGATCAGTAGTTTGCGGGGAGACTCAGTCTTTATTATATATGAAAGTTCAGGGATTTCCGGCGGCTCCGCCAGGTCGTCTCCCAGCAGTCCTAGAAGGGCTCCTCGCACTCTATGGAACTGGAAGCGTAGTAGCAAGGAGTCTTCCCCCCACTCCCCGCCACCTGATCCCAGGATTTAACCTGCTCGTCTTGGAATAGATCTCCTGCATGTTTGATGTTTAGCTTGTGCATGGCATGTAGCACACCTTTATCTCTGATGGGGTATAGCCACTGGGCCCATTCCACGGGCATACTAGGCGAGTAAAGCAACGCCCCTCCCTGTAACTGCAGGAGGTGGTGCCATGCATGATTTGTTGCTGTGATGGAATCCAGAATCCCAGTTCTACGATCCGCCGGCTTGAAGATCGTTGCCGGAAGCGGAAGTGGGTGCACGAATAATCTTTCCATACGAACGTGGGTAATGCGCATATCTCCGTGTACCCAGGTGTGCAAGTTTGACGCCTGAGCCACTCTGTAGTAAAGCTCTAGGTCTGGGGCACCAAGGCCGCCCATGCTGTATGGCAGTGAGAGGAGTGTCCACTTCACTCTGGGCTGCTTGCCCGCCCACGCTAGTTTAATCATAAGCTGGGTCAGTCTCTGGAAGAAAACCTTAGGCAACACCATCGGGATGGTAGCAAACAGAAACAGTAATCTAGGAAGCACCACCATCTTCATGATCGAGACTCGACCTAGGAGTGATAACCGGAGCCTACACCAGGCCTCCGCATCATCCTCCAATTTGCTGAACGCCACCCCATAGTTTTTCCTGAACAAAAACTCAGAGTTGGTGTGTAGCCGTACACCCAAATATCTGATCGGGTCCGTGGTCCACAGCAGCGGGTACTCCATGTCAAATTTCCGAGTTACCGGGGTGAGGGGGAAGGCCAACGACTTCGTCCAATTCACTTTCAGGCCAGAGAGGGCCCCGAAGTGTACTACGTCTCATAGCATCGACGATAAATTATTTTCTGGGTCGTGGACATACAGCAAGGTGTCGTCCGCGTACATTGAGACCACGATTCTGTATGAGGGGAAACCTGTGCCCTCGTTGCCATGGTATTCTCGCAATGCACACGCTAGTGGTTCTGCTACCAGGGCATACAACAGAGAAGACAGTGGGCACCCCTGCCCAGTCCCCCTACAGATTGGGAAGGAATCTGTGACCAGATCGCCGAGTCGTAGTCTGGCCCTTGGTTTGTTGTATAGGGAGCCTATCATTTGGAGGAATGGTAAACCCAGTCCTATCCGCTGCAGCACCTGTCTCATAAAAGGCCACTCCACCGAGTCAAAGGCCTTTTCCATGTCCAAGAACACTGCAATTGCCTTCGTGTCTTGCTTTACGTGTTGCATGGTGCCAAGGACTGTGCGAATATTATATGTTAGATCTCTACATGGGATGAAGCCCGCCTGTTCCGGGGCGACCAGCATCGGAGCCAGGAGCACCAGGCGATTCACCAACATCTTGGCAAAAATGTTTGTGTCGACATTCAGCAGGGAGAGGGGCCTATACGAGCTGCACTCTTCGTGTGCCTTGCCCGGCTTAAGAATAGTCACCAGAGCGCCTCTCTCATTGAGTGCGGCATGCAACCCTCCACGCAGATACTGAACAACGTCGATAGGTGCGGGAGCAGTTTATCCTGAAAGGTTTTATAAAAGCCCACCGTGAGCCCATCTGCACCAGGAGCACTGCCCGACCACATGCCCGTGAGAGCCTCAACAATTTCATCTTTCTCTATTGGAAGCATCAGGAATTCCCTATGCGTGTTGGTGAGCATAGGTAGCTCTATATTTTCCAGGTAATCAAGAATTTCGTCATCAAGATCCCCGCTCTTAGAGGAGTACAAGTCTGTGTAGAAGCTTCTAAATGTCTGGGCGATGTCAATCTCGTCAGTGAGGACCACGCCCTCCTCAGTCCTTATCTCCGTTACCTGTGGTCTACCCTTCCTCCCTCTCAATACTCTCGCAAGAACTGAGCTAGGCCTCTCTCCCTCTCTGTACGCGTGAGCCGTCGTGTACTTTCCCATGTGTTTGACTTCCCTGTCTGCTTCCTCATGATATTCAGTCAAAAGTGACTTAATCTCTTCGTCTACAGCTGTGTCTTGGTTCCTCTGCCATCGCTACTCCAACTGTGCTAACTGCAGCTCCAACTCCGTCAGTCTTGCCTAATGGACCTGAGTACCCCCGAATGCTTAGACATAGTGATGCCCCTTATGTAGACCTTAAATGACTCCCACACTGATTGAAAGCTGTCCACTGAGCCTATGTTGGCCTAAAAAAAGACATCTATCGCCTCCGCTAACTCCCCTCGGAACAGCAGGTCAAGTAGCGAATATGGCGGGAATCACCACGTGAACGGCGGAATCGTTTTCGTAGGGGTATCTAGCACTAGTAGTAGTGGCGAGTGGTCAGACAAAGTACGCGGAAGACCCCGCAATCCCATATCCGTCCCAGTATAGAGGAGGACGCCAACCAGTAATCTATTCTGGTGTGTATGTCATAGTAAGCCGAGTAGTGAGTGTACCCCCCCTGCGCTGCATGTCTCAACCTCCACACATCCTCTAAGTCTAAACTAGTGATCACACTGTATAATGTTTGTGCAGCTGCAGAAGGCCTACGTGATGGACCTGCGGATCTATCCAGCGCCTGGTCAAGTACTAAGTTAGAATCCCCACCCCACAGGAACTGGGCTGTATTATAGTCACGGGCTATCGCTGCCAATGACAGGTAGAATTCCGGGGAATCATAGTTTGGTCCATAAACGTTAACTATCACTAAGTCCAGACCCAGTCCTTTACACCGCGATATAACAAAACGGCCAACCTGGTCTGCTCTCAGGAATACCAATGTAAGTTTCGATTTTGGGATTTACCCAGGTCATCTCTCCCCTGGCATGTGTCGTAAAGCCCGTTGCAGTAATTTTACCCTACAGCCCTCTACTATGTAGCATGTTGCTTGTTTGTGGCAGGTGAGTCTCCTGTAGGAGTAGATCAAAAGTGGTGGAGAGTCACACAGCTAGAATCTGTCTAAAAGTTTAAGTCGTTTGATGTAAATTATTAAAGGTATGAGGTGACTACCTGGGTGGCGTCTCTTGTCAAAGACGTCGGTCAAAATGTTGCAAAAGCTGTGTTTCCAACAGAAAAGTTGAAAGCATCCCCCGGTGCACACTCTTGTGTGGTTTTTTAAGTACTCCACAAACAGTTAATTTAGAAAAGTTCATAGACAAGTTTTTGAAGAAATAATCTTATTTTATACTAATAAGTTCATGTCTTTGTCTTGTGCATTCATGTATTTCATTTCATTCAAAACATTTCACATGTTAAGTCCAATGCATTTCGGGCTTGAAGGCCCTTCATCTGGGACAAGTACTGAAAACAAGAAAACAAGAGAAAATATATATATGTACTTTTCATGTTGTTCGTGATTATAAACAATTTACATTTATACCATGCATGTATATTTTAGCAAGCTAAGAGAAGCGTGATAAAAAATAAAATAAAGTGCAACCCCAGGTGGAAGTGATTATACAATGTCAAAAAACAGTCGATATCACTCACGTGTAATGCTCTCAGATTTGCATAATTTTACAATCGTTATAGAGGCTGTAGAAAGTGGAAAACATGTTACTGCCCTGAAAAAACGTTTGTGTGACATCTAGAGTATTGCAGGGTAAAAACATCACAAGCTTACTTTATGGACGCGTAGCGTCTCCTCAAAGATATTTCCTCATCTCCCGCGAAGCAGCCGACATTGGAGGTCAATCGCAGTAGATGTTGGAAAAAACCTGACATGTGTACAGATCCTTGTACTGGGGTGAATGCATGACATTGTTCTACATTCTGTCCATCAACTGTGTTTTTTGCAATTTTCACCCCGAGTGGGCTGGGTATGCTCAGACGTGAGTCCCAGGCTCTCCACACCACTGGAGTCAAGCTATCCAGGCTGAATGAAGACTGATAGCCAGAAACCAGTCCTTGGATGCTGGATTCCGGTCTGGGAAAGACATGGCTTGGTAGTTCGGACTGGACTGTTCCCATGAGGCACAGGGTCAGAGCTGATTTGCATATAGCCAGTGTCTAACCCAGGGTGGTGTGGAGTGCAAAAAACGATGGATTTAGGCCCAGATTCTTGTACTGGGGTGAATGTATGAAACCCGCATTCGCCCCTGGCTATCAGGATGCGCCTCAAAATGGTCTCCAGTGCCAGCCCCCTGGCCGGGGCTGTGTATACGCTGTCCCTGCACCTATCAGCACCTTCCCAGCTTAGGCCCAGCATCTGGCTGCTTCAGGCTCTGCCTGTGGCTCAGCCCCGGCACTCACAGGCCACTCGTGGCCCACCACCACCGTCTCCTCAGCCCTCTCTCCCTAGAGGTTGCCGTCAACTGTCGCGGCTCTTCCACCGTCTATAAACTCAGCAGGGCTCCACCGCACTGTGTCTCCGGCTCTCCGGGTGACAGCACCAGCCGCCGTCTCGTTTCCCTTTACCGGTGCCGCAACGGCAGTGTGTAGACTTCACCCCGACTCGTATTAGCAGGCAAGGAGTGGGGGGGAACTATGCAAGGCCTCTCACCTTCCCAGTCGGGTTGGGCATTGGAAGCGCGCTCTACTGCAGGCCTCCCGGTCCGCCGCCGAGTCCGCTCCCGGTCTCCTTCCACACTTAAGCCGCACATACTGTGACGCAGCACGGTTGCAGGCAGCACTCCAGGGCGCAGCAGCGGGGCCTACCGCACCGCCGATCTGCCACGACTAATATCGTCGGGCCCCAGGCTCCAAATCGTGATCACCAGACTTCCGCTGCGAGCTCCGGACGTCCTCTATCTTGGGGGGTGATACAACAGCAGCAAAGCCAGTTACTGATGCAGGATATTGCAGGATATTACTAACAATGAGACGGAGCTCAAGGCTTAAGCGGCCACCTTGGTCGCTGGCAAGCTCCGCTCCGCCCCCCCCCCCCCATTTCCGAATGTTTTTTGCCAGCCTGCAAGGTTAGGAGAGGGTCCCTGTACTGTGAGGCTAGAGAGAGTACAGAAAATATATTAGTACAGTCTGTATAAGTATCAATAGACCTGATTCAGGCGGGAGGCTCACAATGTTTTAGGCCAAAAATGGCTCTATTTGGTTGTCTTCCACCTGAAATTGCCTCTGCTTCAATAGAAGTCAATAAGGGAAATACATTCTTGCGGTTATGTTTTAATTTCCCACTTTCTTCTTCTATAATGTTGGCATGTATGAGCATGATTTTATAAACCTAAAAATATCACTTTTGCACTTAAAGACTTAGAGGCCCATTAGGATCTAGGGCGGATCGCCACCGCCCGCATGGCAGTGGAGATCTGCCCGAGATCCTTCCCCGCCCGCCACCCATTTCCCCCCCACCAAATTACTATGGTGGGGGGACCGCAGCGAACGGAAAGACGGTGCGCCACTTTTACGCCCGGTCAACGAGTTGACCGGGCGCAAAAGGGTTCAATATGGTGGCAGTGTCTGTTAGACACTGCCAGCCATATTACCATGGGTGCGGAAAGATGCCTTTCCGTGGCGGCATTGCCGCCACGGAAAGGCATGCGGGAATAGACTGCGGGAGCCCGTTGCGGCCCCCTGGGACTCTGGGGGGTGAGGGGTGCACATGGTACCCCCAGCAGTTTCATGCACAACATGGCAGGCACCGCGTGGTGCCTGCCATGTTGTGCATGGAAGTGCACAACATGCCTTCCTGGCATTGTGGCGGGCGGTGAAGTTCACGTCTTTTCTTGGGTACACGTAGGAGTGGGTCCAGCCCTTCAGGTCTCGACAGCCTAGGAAACTGTTCTGATGAGTGTATGGGGAGGTTCATTTCTGTAAATTTCAGTACATTTCAGTAGCCAGTGGGCCGCTGGACTCTTAGACACTCCGTGACCAATTGTAAAGAGATATACTGGGCAACCCTACCCACTTTTGCAGTACATCCTGTGTGTTTTATTACAAATTAGCCCAGAAGACAGGATTCTAGGGGGAATCCAATATGGCACAGGCCTTCTGCCCTTGGAAGAAGCGTGTGCACCAGGCAGGGGTGTATTTAGAGAAATCATCAGTTGCTTCCTCTTAAGCTATACCAAGCTGGTTCTGGGACCAACTCCACCTCCTACTGGTCTCGTGTCCTGTTGCCTATCTTGGACGTTAAGAACAATGGCTTTCCTTTTCTCAAGTATCCCTATGCACTACACCATGGATGGGAAGGCTTTACCTCTGTACCTTTCAAGTTAATTAAGTTTCTGGAACCTCCTTATCTGTCATTCCTGAGATGATATGATTCATGCTCTCCAAACCCAGCTTGACCTGTCACCAGGTCTAAGCCATTATCTCTGCTCTGGGAGCAGGTTTAACATCTTATTAAGGTCTAGTACTGGCTTCAGGCAGGGAATAGGTAACTGAATATTTATTGAGAATCTAACTTCACATCTGAATTTGTTTTTTAATAAATTCTGAAATTAGAGGTTGAATTATTTCACTAGTTGGTCCCAATATAGCAGAATTTATATTTTAATCTGCACTCTTGTTTTCCTCATAGCACAGTCAGAGCCTTCCACAGTGAAACATTGCATTTCTGTATGCCCCAGTTTTAAATACCACGTATCTTACCTCGTTGGCTACAAGGTCTACATAGGGGTAACTTTTTAATATTTAAAAGGAAGGTTTTTTTCCCCTGTCAAAAGAGTTAATTTGACAGATCGGCCTGCAGGTGTAAACTACAGCAGTCAGGCTACAATGGTAGGCCTGGAGCCTTGTTTTGCTTGTGGATTGCATAACAAATGATGCAGTCCACTGGTGATATGTAACTTTCCATGTTATGACTATATTTCTGAACCATACACTATAACCTTATAGGAAAGATATATAAGGCAGTTAGGAGTTTGCAAATTTTAGCAGATTTTCGCAGTTCGAGCAAATGTACTGGGTCTGATTAGTAGAGTCCCTAATGCAAAGAGTAAAGAAAAACACACAGTATCAGTCCCCAAAAAGTAGGAATGATCATGCCAAAAGTGGCACTGTCTCACAGTACCTTTTTACGGATGTATGACGTTACAACGCATACTTTTACATCGCATGCCTTTACAACGCGGTATTTACAACGAATACCATTACAACGCATAGTGCTTTTAGGCGCTGGATAGTGATTTATTTAATTTACTATTCCAACTCCAGTCCCCGTGGATAGTAGGGAAGGTGTTGGATAGTAAATTAAATATATTCCCTATCCTAGAGCGCCCCCCAGCGCAATGCGTTGTAATGGTTTGCGTTGTAAAAGTTGCGTCATAAAGGCACTGCGTGGTAAAAGTTGCGTTGTAAAGGTTGTACACCCCTTTTTACTAGTTGGTTAATGAAGTTGGGTCAAAATGCAATTTAAAGTTTGTCACTGTGAAAACAGTTATATTGGAGTTTTGATGGTCAGAAAGTTAGGACAGAAGGAATGCACTGTTTCAGAATTAGGAGATTTTTTGTTAATTTAGCTTCATTTAATGCCTGTCAACCGTGTCCCAACTATGTATGAATAAAATATAGGTGCCATCAAGCCTGAAATATAACTTGAATTTGGCTGCAAAGAACTGGAAATTAGATAAACATCTTCTAATTAAAATTGTCAATTTCTTATTTATATGAAATAGTAGTGGGGACATGGGGGAGTCTGTAGGTCTCCAAACATAATATTGTTGAGTTAAATAGAAAATTATTTAGATCGGCTTGTTGCATGCAGTCAAAGAGAAACTAGGCACGATTGTTGCTTACTTGATGTTGCTCTACATACAGGACTCCATTTGCTTTCCTTGACCCACTTCTACATCTTGCAGTCAGATGCCATGGCCAAAGCCTGCATTGGGTGCTATGCTTTAAGTGGTTTGAAAGCCTTGCTGAAAAACAGCTGTGATGACAATTTGTTTCAGTTGTGTGAGCTACGTTTGCCAAGCGCATTGTCAGTGTGCACTTTTATAGCATTCAGTAGGCAGCCGATGGTATTGCATCCACCCATCTCAAGTCAAGAATGCTATGGGGCCATATTTTTCTTCAAGGCAAGCTGAATTGAATACGATGCTACATTTAAATGTTCAAGTGATACTGGTGATGCACTGATAAGCACTACCCTCAGCTCCATGTCCCAGAAGTAAAAGGTGGACCTGATGTGGCTAATATTGATGTGTCTCTACAAAGCAAGTAGAATCAATGTAATTATTTAGACAATCTCCTACATGAGTTGGGTGATAGACTATCTGGTGGTGAAAATGTTTCTAAGAGGATTGGTCAATTAGAAGAGTGTTTGCACTTTGTATTGATTTTGTTAGTAAGGGACAATAAGGATCAATGTACCCACAGAGGGAAGCAAGGCATTTTGCGAGATAAAACATATGATACGTCAAGCAAAATTCTGGAAACCTCAGATGTTCTGGAACCAGTGGTCACTGTTGATATTTGTGACACTACTACTAAAAGTTACAATATGGATAAGGCAGTGCAGAATCCTGGGCGGGACACCACTTAGTATGATCCCAAGAGGCCAAGTGCTCCATGAGAGGGAGCATCCAGGACAAATTTATCAGCCCAAGAATTTGCCCAAAAAATCCTGTGTTTATCGGGATGCAAGTCCAGGTTAGTGACAGCACTAAGCCCCTGCCCAACACAATCTTTTGGCAGAGGATAACTCAGAACCTTCCCTTCGGTTTTGCAACAACCTCTCCTCTCATCCAAAGCCCTCCTGCCCCCCCCCACTTTGCCCTGGCCCCTCCACTGAATTTTATCACCTTATCAGAGCTGAGTTAGTCCCTGGAAAAGGGGCCCTGTAGGCTGATTTGGATCCGCAAATAATTTGGGTGCATATAATGTTTCCCCATTAGAGGGACTAAATCACAGAAACTGGATTTAGTGACAGGAATACAACCGGGAATCATTATTTCTGGCCACAGTGTGTCCACACACCAACATCCTTCCCACTGGTAGTAAGGTCGATCTTGGGTAAAAGTATCAATGATTAGTAACATCTATTTGCATAGTTGGTGCCATGGATTATATGTTCATTCTATATTCCCTGTGATTAATAATAAGCCCTCCCTAATTCAGTCGTCAATCCTCCAGAATTCCACTACATTTCCCTGCTAAGAGGGGCGACTGGTAATGACATTAGTTGGGTATCTTTCATAAGCATTTCAACTGTATCCAGTGTTGAAATGATGAAGGTTGAATGCACATCCAGACAGCTAGATTATTTTATATTCTTCCTTTAATAGGCTTAAATGCATTGCTTGTTATTGAACATAAATGCAATCACCAGCCATTGCAAGTAAGCAGAAAAGGATTGTAACCCTTGAGTTCTTAAATCTGCTTTACTAAAATAAGAGGTTGATAGCTGTCATCACAATTTCTGATGCATCCATGCACCTTGGAGCACTGTGTTGTAAATGCAGCACATTTGTGGCATCATTGGGGCATTCGCGGCAGACGCAAGAAATCTGATGCAGCGATACTGATGCGTCAGTTCTTGTAAATATGCCCCTTAATTCACCTGACATACATCTGCATTCAGCTAATGATACAGAGTCAAATATGTGTTTGATTTATTTTCGGAAGCATTAAGTATGTATAAAAATGTGATTCCCTATAATAAACAGAATGAAGACCCATGGCTGAGCCGGACTCTGCTTTGTCAAAGGAAAGCCTTTACTTGTAAACCATCTTTCACAGGGCCGTAGCATTGATATCATTGGAAGGCCTGACCTGTTTTGGGCGGACCTTGTGATGTTCCTTTTGTTCCAAGTGAACTGGAGGGAGGACACCCCTTGTGCATCAGGACCATTGATTCTTTTATTGTTTTGAAGAAAGAAAAGCCAATTTTGGGGATTGTCAGTAGTCTTGATATTCTGGAGAAAAGATTCGAATTTGATTTGAATACATTGTTTTTTTAGGTATAGCTCATAATGGTGTGAAGTTCCAGGGTTAATATTTAACAAATTTGCTAATTTAGAGTTAAGGTGATTTGGGGATATGATCATAGAAACAACATGTCAAGGATCGTGATTTTCTGGAAAATAGAGAAAATTGTAACAGATAATGGCACACAATGTTCATCACCTAGAGATACTTTTAAGACGATGTTTTTGTCTAACTATTCTAAATATATTAATGAGGAATTATTTTGATTGGCTCGTCTTTGGTAACATCATTATGTTGATGGCTGCAAGCCATCAAACCAGTAAAAAAATGTTTCTTTGTTGAAGGTTTTAAAAATCCTATCATTTTAGCTGGGGGTTACAGGCTGAAAGCTTGAGTTTGCTCCCGACACAGGTATATAAATCAGGAGCGAGTTGCACCTGGCACGTGATTTCTGCCGAGTAAAACCTAGGGCAAAATGCACACCATTCTAGTATGTGCACAACTGTCTTGGAAAAACACTTCGTTTTGTACATACTTCTTCAATGTGTGTATCCCTTGAAACAAAGTGCAGCCACTATTTTCTGCAATCTAAGAAAATGGTAATTAGGTAAGTCATTTTTGAATAATGATGGCATCAAGGAAGGCCACTTTTAAAGTAAATATTACATTGTATGTAAGCCTGAGCTGAGCTAGACTCACACCATATCCTTTTAATAGTTTGTCCTTCAGTTTTGCATTGTTTCAAGTCTTTAATGAAGCATTTGTCATGTGCATGTTTATTTTTGGATCTTCTAGGGTATTAGAAATAACCTCAGCTCTAAGTGTGGCACCCCTATAAGAATAAAAGTGAGAGAGGAGGGATGTAGTAACAGTCAGGCAACTCATGTCAAAACTATATAACAGTTTGCATATTTGGTTTATTCATAGGTGAATTTATTACAGTCATTTCTGTAACTTCTTAGGATGATGTGTCACATGTTTGCCATGTTCAAATCTATCTCAAGATAAGGTTTTCTTGTATGAATGTTGATGCTATATATTCAGCATATATATTGCAGTCGAAACAAAATACATCCTTTATATTGCTTGCAGCCTTGAAAAGCCCCAGGCTTATAGCCAGATGGGGTGAAACACATGCGTGCTGTACTTTGTTTTATACATCCAAAACATGTTAGTCTCATAGAAGAGCCACCTCACTGAAAAATACTGCACTTTACTTTAAACATTTGAAACACATTGTTTTCATAGAAGAACAAACTCACTGTAAATAAATGCACTAATGTTACATGGTTTTAAAATCTGAAACATGACTGTTAATAAACCATTAAAACAGTCAAATATGTGCTGTTATTGTGAATATATGGAACGAGATAAGAGGTGATTATGTAGCATTTTAAAGGAAACCTTATACATGGTATTTCTTTTATTTAAGGTACCCATTATTTTGGGACTAAGAGCCAACCCAGTCCCGATACATACAAGTATGTACACCCACTTTTTGCGCACTCCGTTGGGTAATTGTGAGTACTACCCATAAAGCCAGGTTCACTACAAAATATTTTGCAAAATAATTTGAATCTGTGAATTTTTGAAGACTGGCTTAAAAGAGCTTCAAACATCTGGACTTTGCGTCCTTACATTTAAATTCATACCTTGCACACTTTTCAGATTATCTACAGTGGAAACGAAATTATGTCATAATAACCTCAATCTAAGTCAAAATGAGCCATTTGGTAATTGAGTTTCTTATTCTAGCGACCTCCCTAAATGAGGGAGCAACCGATGCCTCACACAAGGCAGTGGAGTTATAAAATTGAGAAACTATGCTGCAAGGATGGTGCTAGTTGAGAGGCTGCTTTTGAACTACTACATTGAGATATGAAACCCTTAGGAATTAAAACATGTTTTGTTATCCTATTCGCATTCCAGGAACTAAATTTCAAAGTCATTGTGATGCATCCATTATAACAATTGTATGAAATAAAATATATGGTGCTACAAACAAAAATGTATTTATTTTCAGTGATTCATCATTTGTGTTTTAGTAGTAAAAATAGGAAATAAGAAAGTCTGAAGTGAGGGTTCAATATCTAATATTTAATTCAAAATACGAAAAAAACCTTTTGCATACAAAATCAAATATAGGCTGTTTTATGTCACTGAAACTTGTCAAAGCCAGAACAAGACAAAAAAAAATTAAACAAACAAAAAAGTAATCAAAGCATACAGAGTTAACTGATAATAGTTATGTTAGATTACATTTAACTAAAATAAACTAGTTATTTTCCTTATAAGTTAATAGAAATTAATATCCCCACTATGGTATCAAATCAGAGGTCCACTTCTACATCCTTTCATCTAACCTCCTACCAATGTATAGATTAATTCAGATGAACTTCTTGACCCTACAACTCCATAGTGAGAAAATCTCCTGCTCAACTGACCAATAAACCTGTAAGAAAAAGTATTAATTTCTCCCTCCTTTGCTCCCTTCCTTTTCTATATACTGAGACCAGTTTACCTTCCATCTAGCCTCCTGAATAACCAAAGCTCTAGCCTCCTGAATAACCAAAGCTCTATCCCAACATCAGTGTCAATAGTCCACAGTCTACAATGCACAGAAATGTTTTTAAGAATGTCATGGACTAACCCGTTAACAAACAATGTGCTGGAACAACATCTCATAACAAGAAAACATGTCTGCAAATATATGTATAACCTTCCAGTGATCCGACCCACTTCACTGCTTAGTATGACTTCCAACTGTTGTGCTTCTCACACTTCACTGTTCATTTAAATGATCCAACATAGAGATGAGGCCAGTTACAACACTGCAATAAGAGTTATGAGATAAGAATTATTGCTCCATTCTTTTCTCAGCTGCATGATTGTTTCTCAAGGGTAGAACTTTCATTTGGTATTGTAGGGCCTGCTAGCTGACACTATTATCTCTCATGTTTGTTCCCGTTTTTTATTTGTTGTACTTTAACTTGCATTTTCTTTTTGCCATAAATGCCCTATTTATTTCATTCTTATGGTTATAGTCTTAAGCTAAAAGACAATGTAGAACATTCATTGTCAAAGCTCTAATACCAATCACAATTAAATTAATGCTTTAATTGTAGAATGTATTAAGTATTTGAACATTGGAATATTGGGGGCTCCGTTGAAGACAATGGAGTACTCCCTGCTTCTACGGGCCGGTAAAGGCCCGTAGAGCAACATTCCTATGTTTTACAAAGGCCTCTCTGAGCTCGAGGGGAATTAAATCCCCTTGAGCTCCGAGAAGCCTTTGTTTTATTTGTTAGAACATTCTTCCCTTTAGTGGCAGAATGTTTTAATACCTTATAGCTCTTCGTAGCAGGACTATACCGGCTATTAAGGTCCCGTCCCTTGTGAAAGTCCCTCGCCTTCGGCTCAGGCCTTTAACGTGGGAGCGGGCCTTTAATAGCCGGTATAGCCTGCCACGGCGGGCTATAAGGCTATCCTATAATTTTTGAAGTACAATTAGTAGAATTTAGGGAATCTTAGAAATCCATTTAGTAAAGGAAACTGACAATAGAACACAAAAGCCTAGCCTGAGCTAAGGAATAACTCACGTATTACCATCAACTGGACTAATATTTTCTGAAGAGACCATTGAAGTTATGAAGTCTTTCAACTAATTTATCAATTTAGGACAAGTAGATTGTTGCTAATGATTTTATCCATTAAGCCCAGTCCCATTATTCACATGACCCACAACTACAGTAGAAGGAAATGTATTGAAATAATATATATATGAGATTATAATAAATATCCACTTTAATAATAAAGAGATTTAACAACTCCTTTTCTCCATTGTATAAACTATTCTGTGTATCTATTATTATTAGTCAATTGCTACTCCTTCCTATAAAAAGTTTTCAAAAATGCTTATTTATCTTGCTCATAATTCACAGACTCGTTGTACCCACTGTAGGTTATCCATTTTGAGTCTCCTAACTTTGACTTGGCAGATCTGGTCAGCAACAGGAACACCTATCCCTTTATCTTATTTATTAGGGTAGCTTGCACTACTAGGAAATATAAGCATTGCTATCTTAAACATAATGAAGATTCGTGTGACTATCATTTTAACTAAGTATTGTGTGAAGGGATCAGTAACTCAAGTAAAATAATCTAACATTACACAAATCTAACAATCCTGGGCAGAGCTAAACAAGTGGGACAGACTCATTCGGCAGAGCTTTTGGTCCCCATCAAAATAGGTTGGTCAGAACGTAATCTGACTAGCCGATTACGATGCGGTCTGAAGGGCTCCGAAGGATGATCGGAGCCATTTCAGCCGGCATTGTAATCAGGCCTATGTAGTAAATGTAGGAGGAAGTGTCATATTTACAACTAAAAAGGAAGGGATGAGGGAGGTGTAAGAAGGGGTTAAGGAAGGGTTGAAAAGTGGTTTATGGAGGGGCATACACCCACCACAAAAGACTAAACCCTTTGCTATTTAAAAACGGAATTTTTAAAGTTTCTACAGAAAAAAGTTGCCCAAAACAGTAGTAAATGAATCAAGCTAAAAGCAGAGATAAGTTAAGCATGGCGAACTGCTGGCACTGAAACACAATCCTTAGAAAATAGTGGCAGTAGGGACTCAATTGAAAAGTTTAAACTGAAATAAAATATTTAAAATAGTGAAAACAAAAATACAATTTAATGTTAAAACAAATATCTAAATATTAATACTAATTCATGACTTTTTAAAGTATGTAGGAGTTAAATTCAAAAATAACTCTTTCCTATCTGTAGCACTGCACATATAGTACAAACCATAAATTGTTTTTTATCGTGATATCCTTTTTAAACTTTTTTAACATAAAAGATCAAGTATTTTATTAGGCTAAATGTGAAAAATGTCTATCAAAAATTATTTAAATGTGTAAAATTAATATATATATACATATTTAAATTCAAATTTAACATACAAAATGTATACCATTATTTAATCTGTTTTAGAATAACTTTTTGTAGGTGTAAAACATAAGGCTGTTCTGAATGAATGTGACCCTTTAAACTGCCACAACATTGATGAAAATAAAACGTCTGACTAACTAATGTGTTGTAAATGCAGCCAGCTGATCACGCAATCAGGAAAATAAACGTTGCTAAAACATGGATTATGTTGAAAAGCTGCTGACGGCATTGAAGTAAACAAGAAAAGCTATTTAACCCACATGAAAAACTGGCAAAAACAACAGGTGTTCATCCATGAACGATTATTTGTGTGTCAAAGGCACAACTCCTTGAACAGCATCGCCATGAACTGCCCAACACAGTCCAAAGGGTATAAAATGCATTGTGCATACTTATGTATACATGCTGTTCCTTATAAAAACTGACAGAGCCAGTGGTGTATGCAATTCTCATACCAGTGCCAGAAAAGGAAACACCCCATATCCTGACAACTCACACAGTGGTCTGAACAAGTGCCACTGATTGTCTGCATTTAAACATAGAGTTGAGCTTCACATCCCATGCAAACTCCTGGCAGAAAAAGTCATGAGTCAAGAGCCAGCACCCAGTGCCAGCTCTATGGCGGTGCAATTGGTGCCATTGCAACTGGCGCCAAGGTCAAGGGGACGGTCTCTGCATGACAGGCTGCATCAAGTTAAGAGCAGGCTGCAGAGAGAGACCTTTGTTTTACTGGCATATTTCAGAGGATAATTATGAAGACAAGGTGATTCTAGTAGTAAATGCAGTTTAAAAGGGTTATCTTACATTTGTCTAGTCTTAGTTTTAACTCATGATACAGTAACATAGAGGGTTAGTGTTCCGGCTGCAAAGCACTACAAGTGACATTCAGATCACAGATTAGTAGTTTTATGTAGTTATCTCAGTAGGTTATTGCTTTTGTCACAGAGATCCTTTTGTTACTTGGAGTTCATAATTAGCAATCTTTCAAATATAGTGCATTGAGCTATGAACTGGCATCAAAGCTTTGCGTGCACATTAAAAGGCATACGTTTGAAACCTTATTGTTATTTCCCTTAACCTTTTGAATTCTAAGGGTGCTAAAAGGATTCCTTTAGGAAGCAATACAATTGTATTAGTATGATACTCCAATCATTGTGTTTTGTTTAGGTGGTGGATTAACGAACACTTTGCACCTACTTTGCATCACAATAGTGATGCAAACCTTATGCTAAGTGTTGTTTTGGAGATATCTTTTCAGCACAAATCATGAATTGCATTGAACAGTATCCGTAAAGTAACAAAAAGTACCACTATGTGGTACTTCACTTCAAGGAGGCATACAATGGGTGGAGCATGGACGTACTCATGCATTAACCCATGGATTTTTATGCTAATCCCCATCTACTAACTTTTGTAGAAAGGGATTGAGATCAAACATTACGCCTCCTTGAGGCAGAAGCAAATTGGGAGAAAATATGTATTTTCTCCAAACCTTTCTAACTATGCATGCTTGCTGCATCGTACAGTACACATACACAGTGGTAAAGTGTTAAACTTTGTCAAAGCATAGAATTTTATGATAGAAGGGTACCCTTCCAGAATAAGACCTATGCTTTAACTCCCGCAAACACCCTTGCATTCTAGTGAAAGGGCATGTGCATCGGTGCAAGACAGCCTAAGCTATGCCAGTACTAGAGGAGACAGCAACATCGCCATGTCTAGGTAGATCTGGTGCTGTTATTGTCTTTCTTTTTCACACATCGAAGCTCAGTAACTTTAGTTACTGCGCATTGTAGAAACGTACTTCATCCAGCCTTTCATTTCTCCAGACCAAGCACTCTTGACATACATACAATGCCTGCCATTATGGATGACTTGTGACTCCTACACCTTGTAGTCCTTATTTTCTTTAGTAACATTTCCTATGTTGATTTACACATGTAGGACTCATTGTCTCTTTATAATATATTTGTGATGTACAGCGCTTAGACAGTCTAAACTGGGATAAGTAGCGCTACAAAATAAATCAAGGTGAAAGAGGGGCTAAGGAGAGATGAGCAGCATCATTGGAGGGTGGTAGTGACTAATTCTGTGAAGAAGTAGGACATGGGGGGTGAAGGCACCTACACAGATGGTCATCACCAGTGCTAAAGCCGGCCCTGCCAACACCTCCCTAAAATACACACATACATGTAGCCTCTGGAAAATACTGAACACCTGCGGCTCATTGGAACTCACCTGACTCGTAAAAATTTCATGTAGCCACACAATGATGTGTCTTACCAAGTCTTGCTACAGACATGTTTGGTAGAGTATGATCCAGTCACACATGGGCTATGAATGAAAGGAGGGCAAAGGTAACATCAAATGCAACAAGAAAATAGATATTAAGAGACAAGGGAACCACACACAGAAAATCAGAAGCCTCCAGAAAAATCACACAAGGTCCATCCACAACTACATGATTGGGGTTACACCGCCATCCTCTGTAAGATCACACTCTTGCCATGCACAGCACCCTTATCAGGAGCACACATTAGGGGAGCCAGGCGTAACTGACACAGCTCCCCATAACCCACTGACAATGGTCCAGGTGCCAAGAACAGTAATCTCTCTAGATATCCTAGCTGCAATTGCCAATAATACCTGGCCAAAAAGAGGAGTGTGACTTGTCAAAATCCAAGACATCAGGAGTGGTTTCTACCCATGCACCAATCAACTGAATGACTAAGTAAGGATCAGCTTGTAGCGACACAGTTAACTTATGAGTGAGATGGTAGTGGACACGGCTCATCTCGCCTACCTACTGGACTTTGGGGAGGGAAGTGGGGTCCAGAGACACTAAGATAGCTAGATGAATACTTAAATACGTTTTGCTCTCTGCTATGCTTACTGGGGTGCCATATCAAATCTTACTGGTGCATCGTGGAGGTGCATCGGGGATACCTCTATAGATCAAGGGCACTAGCTCATGGCTTAAAGACTAGGGGACATATTTACAAAAAAATGTCGGAGCGCGATGCTACGCCAAATTTGGCCATGCCACGCTCTGACATTTTTTAAACGCAGGGATGCACCATATTCACAAGAATATTGTGCACCCCTGTGTTTCCCCTAGCATTGGAGCAAAAAAAGCTGCCTAGTGCCAGCGATGGCACCCTGCCGCTATGTTGCAAGGGTGCCTTCATTGCAGGAACGATTGTTTATTCTGAAGCACACATAGAAAGAGCATAAAAGGAGGAGAAATTAATAATTTCTTCTCATATCGCCATCCTAAGACCAGGAATTACACTGATTTGGGCAGGAAATGTCTTGCAGGATCAGTAAAAGTAAATCAGTAAAAGCATTGCCATCCTTATGGTAAGATTTTGTATGTTTTTTTTATTACGATGTATGCTCTTGCAACACATTTTTGTGTGAGATGCTGAACTTTTCATGGTAGGCCGAGAAGGTTATATTTGTATCAGTGTAATTGATTATGTCTAGCGTTGCTGTGCAGCTATGTTCCTGACTTATTCTTACCAATTCTTAAGCATATATGTAGCATGTGGTAAGGTTTCACCCTGAGGAGTATTGCCCTCTTACCTCATGTAATTGGCATTTTGATGTATCCTTCTGTCTTCAAGGGAGTACTTGCATTGCAGTGCTTAGGGAAATATTTAAAGTGGGAAAAGTACACTGAATCATCACATATTTAATTATTTAGCTCACAGATGCATTGTGTACTGAAAAACATTGTTTTTATTTTGTTTTTCCCCACAGCAGGCTTAACAAAATTATTATAGTCAGGACACAAAATGCAAGCCAGACCCATTGTCTTTATTGAACATTTTAAAAATTATTTTAACATATATTTTCTCTGGAATCGCATTGTTTTCTCTACCCTTGATTGGCTGGTTCCATATAATATTTTGGATCACATTATTTCAGAAGTAGGTAAAAATAAGTAAAGGATGCCAACATGCAGCAATTACATCAATGGGCAGAGAGAGAGAGAGAAAATAAAAGGCCAGGTACAATTATTGCAAAATATATTCTTTTTAACATGAAACTCCTTGTAAAAGCTAGTACAACCAATTGACATTAGATGCCATACGAGTCAAATCTTGAGACAAACACAGATGGGAAAAGCTTGAAAGGCTACCAGCTACTTTTGAACAATTAAGAGACAGAAAGGCTCACAATCTGATAACCTGCTTCAATCTACTGCATTTTTCATTCATGGGACATACACTCTAAATTGTTTGCGTTCACTGGAGCCAGCCAGTAAAAGGAAGTCGAGATATTTTTTTTTTTATTAGACCTGTGTTGGATGATGTGAGCTGTAAAAAAGTTAAGCATCTGGTTTTCGTTTCCCACTCTATTGTTCCCACTCCGGGGGGGGGGGGGAGGGGGGGTTCAAGAGAGCCTGCGGGAGGTTGTCAAGCAACTGAATTCAATCATTTTTCATTTTTTCCGGAATGCATAGGTTGAAATATGTAATTTTTTTGGTCCGAATAAAAAATGTTTATGAACCAGTGATGATGGGGCAGCAGTGATGGCGATACCGTCAGTGGCGTAGCAAGGTCAGGTGGTACCCGGTGCGGAAAATTTCTTGTCACCCCGGCTTGACAAAACGGCAAAAATATGTGTTTAAAACATTGTGCCATTTCGTCACCCCCTCAGTGATGCCACCCGGGGTGGCCCGCATCCACCACACCCCACTTCCGACGCCACTGGATACACAGGGAAAGGGGACAAAGCTTGAATTACTTGGAGAATACTTTCAAAATACTTATTTTCAGCATCTGTTTTTTTTATTCTTTTTGGACCGTGGACCCAACATTGCACACAACCTGGGGACCACCTAAAAACACAGTGTGTGTGTGCGTATGCGTGTGTGGGGGTGTGTGTGTGTGTCTCCTAAATGTGCAGACTGCAGCTCCAAGTAAACATTCCAGCACTGGGGTCAAACTCGTTCTGTCCCCTCCATCTTACATCATCTAAGCGTGTTGCTCATGTGTGTGACCTTTCGTGCACTGGAAAGTTGCCAAGGGGAAATGAAGCACATGAGGCCCTTCAGTGCACTAAGATGTTCACTTTAATTGCATTTCTCATTTGTTGCATTTACAGAAGTATTCGCTGAATGCAAGGCTGAATGAACAGCAGCAAGAATAGACTGATTTGTGGTTGATTCTGAAATAAAAGTTACAATTAGGAGTGGGCGTAACTCGCGTAATTCAGTACAGCATAATCATGTGCAATAAGAATTCTGAGAGATTGCACATAGTTACGAGCGAAGATGATTTCTTGGTTTAGAACTATCTCTCAGTGAAAAAATTCCCCCTTGCGTTCAAAATGGGCACGAGAATGTTGTGCAAGAAATAACAGTGAATGCAACAGAACACAAATAGCGAGCCCCTAAATTTTCTCTTGGGGTAGGATTTCCCCCCACCTTGACCCTGGCATTTAACAATATTTTCATAGCGCAAATGCAAGATTGCATCCAAAATAGATGCATCACCAAATGCAATGCAGTGCGCGCAACAAAATTTGTTTTATTTATTTATATGTTTACTTACCTGTTAAACTCTGTAATCCATACATTACTACCCCCCACCCTGCCCCTCCCCCTTCCCACGTCACCGCCCTGCAGGAACTCCTACTGCTGACCGCGGCTGATTGTGCTCTTGCTGTAGGATTTTTTCCTCTCAAATTACTCTTATTAACGTGATCATGAGAAACTGTGACATTATCAATAATTCCATGTAAAGAATAATGCAGAGTTACTGCAATTACTCTGATTACTCTGGCGTAAGTGAAACAATCTCACTCGCTATTCCCGAAAAGTAATGTAATAGAAATTCAAATTCTAGCACCAAACTGCTTGTCAGAAAATGTGCCCAGACTGCCCTTCAGGGCTCGAGCACCAATCCAGACTGCCACTCATGAAAGGAGTGATGCTCTCTGGGTGGATGATGGTTCACGTAATTGGGAGCTTAAAGCAGCCTTGCCAGGCTTAGAGGATTCCCTAACCTCGTTCTTGCTCCAGGGAGAATCACTGAGTCATCCACATCCTAAATACATTTTCTAAAAATAAAAAAAGCATAACATGATGCAGGTTGCGGAAAGATTGCCTTAATTGTGAGGTGTGTGCTAGTTCTTACCTCGTTTTTGCAACTGGTATTGCCATAATTTCTGCTTGGGGTCTTGCTTTTACTTATTTGGGGATTGTATCCCTCCCTTGTTTCCTTTACAGCAGCGTCTCATTAGGTGGAATTCTGTCTTATTCCTTATGTGGGGCTGTCCAGGCTGCCTGTTAGACCTGGCATCCTTAGCATGGTCTTCCCTGGGACTCTTTACCTTTTGCCTCCACGTTTTGCTGATTCTTTTTGGACTTAAAACTCTGAGCTCCTTACAGCTGGTAACCACTTCTAAAATGCATGTGTTTCTCCCCTAAACATGATGAAATTGGTGTATACCTGATTGGCATATTTGTTAAACTGGTAAGTCCCTTGAAAAGTGGTACGCAAGTTTCATATCTTTGGAATGATGATGTTAAATCCTACTTAATAGTTAAGTTGAATTTAACATTATTATTTTAGAAATGCCACTTTTAGAAAGTGGACATTTCTCTGATCTTTTGTGCCCAATAAATGTCTGGGGTGTGTGACAGCTACACCTTGTGTATTCCGTCTACGCAGCCACAAAGACAGAAAGGTGAGGCTCATCTGAATCTGAGCACTCATCTGCATTCATCTGAATTCTGATGGTTCTTCATGGGCAGGGAGAGATGGGTGGGGCTGACACTCACACTTCAATAGGTAGTGTCCTATCCACACACAAAAAACGTATTTACCCCCGGGAGAGAAAGCCTGGCAGACAGAACTGGGTTGAAAAGATCCTTGTGCACTTTGAAGAGCTGCTTTAACCCCTTCGCTGCAGGGGGGAGGGAGGCCGCGCGCGGCGCCGCCGTGCTGGTGACGAGCTCAGCTCTTCATGAAGCGCAGCGGAGCTGCCCTCATGACGAGCTCAGCTCGTCACAGCCGCACCCGTTTTTAGAACATTCAGCACAGCGGGGAAATTAGCGAACGTTCCAATGGCCGTGACGAGCTGAGCTCATCAGCAGCACCCATGAGGCTAAAGTCATCCCTACATCAAAGGCATTTTTTGGTATAAGTACTTGGTCTTTCACCCCCTCAAAATCAGATACTTCTGGATCTTGAACTGAACCTCTGTCAGAAGGAGTGCTGTGCTGCTTAAAGGCCAGGTCACCCCCCTGTGGCCCAACAGTTCCACCTGCTCTTCAGCCCGCTACCGAGCCAAACGGGAGTTTGCACCAGCTGCGCCCCTCTGCTGTTGATCGCCGTCTGTTTGAGGTTGTAGCCTACTGTGCTGTTTGTTTCCCTCTTTTCCGCTTCTTGTACACCTTGTACCGTATTTTTCTATCTCACCGCCCAGCGCGTTCCCCCCCTACCCCCTTCTTGATTTCTGGTCCCCTCTATCTCGCTGCTGCCCCCTGTGGCCACGCCCCCTCGCCGCTCCGCTCCTGCCTCCCAGCTGCTCCTCCCTCCCTCCCTCCCCGCCTTAAATGCTGGCGCCAAAGGCAGGCTCATCTGCGCTTGTCCGCGCCTTGACCGCGCCCAGATCCCCTGGACCCCGGACCCGCCACAACGCCAGACTTCGATATGACGCCAACACCCTCCACACTCTCAACACCAGCCGAGATCACCACTGCTTCCAGGCTGCCCCCAAACGCACCCACGGACCCTTCACCTGCCACACCTGCAACTTCACATGTGACAGGACCACCAAACTTCCAAGAACCTGACCCAACCACCTCCTCTGCATACTCGTCAACACCCGCTCCGCACGCAAACACGCCGTCGAGCTCTGGGACCTGCTCGACACCTCCGCCCCGGACGTTGCCTTCCTGACTGAGACCTGATGGAATGACTCCTTGGCACCTGACATCGCCATAGCCATCCCGGACGGCTAGAAGATCGCCCGCTGAGACCGCGCCAACGGAATTGGAGGAGGAATAGCCATCGTCCACAAGTCCACCCTCCTGGTGTACACCTTCACAGACGACTCCCTCAACGCCGCCGAACACCTTCACTTCCTTATCCACACCGACCCCAACACCACCCTCAGAGGAACACTCGTCTACAGACCTCCCTCGCCAACCTCGCCAACACCCACCACTCGCCTCCACGGACTACATCCTCCTCGGGGACCTGAACTTCCACCTCGAGAACAACAACGACACCAACTCCACCTCCCTGATCGCCAACCTCGCCAACCTCGGCCTCGGACAACTCGTCACCAAACCCACTCACGCCGCCGGCCACACACTCGACCCCGTCTGCTCCTCAAGCACCCACATAACCTTCAACCACACCACCGAACTCCACTGGACCGAACACCGCTGCATCCACTTCACCTTCAAGAAACCAACTACGCACCACCGCACCCAACAGCTACCTCGCCGATGCTGGAGCAAAGTCACCAAAGACCAGCTGACCCTTGCCCAGAACCCGCCGGCCGACCCCACCGACACAGACGCCACCGCCCGCAACCTCAGACAGTGGATCGACGACTGCGCCAACACCCTCGCCCTGCTCAAGAAACCCTCCACCAACCACTCCAGCAAGAAAGCCGCCTGGTTCACAGAAGAGCTACAGACCTCCAAATGCACTTGCCGGAAGCTGGAGAAGAAATGGCTCCAGGACCACACACCAGACAGCCTTGCAGCCCACAAGGACGCCATCCGCAGACATCACCACCTCATCAGAACAGCCAAGAGATCTTCCTTCCAAGCCTGCCTGGACCACAAAGCACACAACAGCAAAGAGATTTTCAACATAGTGAAGGAACTCTCCAACCCCAGCGCCAACACCAACGATATCCCGTCCTCGCAAAATCTGTGTGACTCACGGGCCACCTTCTTCCATCGCAAGATCGCCGACATCCACGACAGCTTCAACACCTCACCTGCCCCAACCGCTACAAACCCCATGCCGAACGCCACCTGCACCAACCAGCTGACCTTCTGGTCTCACGTCAACGACGACGAGACACGCATAGTCATGAACTCCATCCACTCAGGATCTCCGTCAGACCCCAGCCCACACCACGTCTTTAACAAAGCTGACGCATCCATCGCACCCCAACTGCGGAAGGTCATCAACATCTCCTTCGACACAGCAACTTTCCCAGAAAGCTGGAAACACGCCGAAATCAACGCCCTCCTCAAGAAGCCCAAGGCGGACCCCAAAGACCTCAAGAACTTCCGGCCTTGCTGCTCCCATTCCTGGCGAAGGTTATCGAGAAAATCGCCAACATAGAACTGACACGCCACCTCGAGGACAACAACATCCTCGACCCTTCCCAGTCCAGATTCAGATGAAACCACAGCACCGAGACAGCCCTCATCACCGCCACAGACGAGATCAGGTGCAAACTAGACAACGGTGAAACGTCAGCCTTCATCCTCCTGGACCTATCAGCCGCCTTCGACACAGTCTGCCACGGCACACTAAGAACACGCCTCCAAGAAGCCGGAATCCAGAAGAAGGCCCTGGACTGGACCACGTCCTTCCTCTCCGGCAGAACCCAGCGAGTCCGCCTCCCACCCTTCCAATCCGAAGCCACTGACATCATCTGCGGCTTACCAGAGGGCTCATCCCTCAGCCCAACTCTGTTCAATGTCTACATGGCCCCCTTCGCACAAGTGGCCTGCAAGCACAACCTGAACATCATCTCCTATGCCGACGACACCCAGATCATCCTCTCCTTCACCAAGGAGCTGCACACCGCCAAAACCAACCTCCACGAGGGAATGAAGGCCGTCGCCGAATGGATGAGGAACAGCCACCTGAAACTGAACTCAGACAAGACGGAAGTACTCATCCTCGGCCCCACCCCCTCTGCATGGGACGACTCCTGGTGGCCGACCACACTGGGAGCAGCTCCAACACCCACAGACCACGCATGCAACCTAGGATTCATCCTCGACTCCTCCCTCTCCATGTCAAAGCAGGTCAACCCCATCTCATCCTCCTGCTACAACACCCTCCGCATGCTTCGCAGGATCTACAAGTGGATCCCACCCGAAACCAGAAGAACGGTGACCCAAGCCCTCGTCAGCAGCAGGCTGGACTACGGCAATGCACTCTACGCAGGAATCCCGGTTAAATTCCTGCAATGACTACAACGCATCCAAAACGCCTCCGCGCGACAGATCCTCAACGTCCCCCGCCACAGTCACATCACCTCCCACCCACCTGAAAGACCTGCACTGGCTCACCTTCAAGCTCCTCACCCACGCACACAAAGCACTCCACAAAACCGGACCAGCCTACCTGAACAACAGACTCAACTTCCACACCCCTGCCCGCCAGCTCCGCTCCGCCAGCCTCGCCCTGGCCACAGTCCCGCGCATCCAACGAACAACCTCCGGCGCCAGATCCTTCTCCTTCCTCGCAGCCAAAACCTGGAACACCTTCCCGCCCCATCTGCGATAGACCCAAGACCTGCTCACCTTCAGAAGGCTCCTCAAGAGCAGTAGCAGCACCCCCCCCCCGCCCCCCAGTGCCTTGAGACCCTCAAGGGTAATTAGTGCGCTTTACAAGTTCATTGATTGATTGATCATTGATTGAAAGGACTCAACTGGACTGCTTTTTTGAAAGGACTGTTTTGCTGCTTGTTGCCCTGCTGCCTGCTGCTCCCTGATTCTGCTGAAGGAGAACTGGGCTCTACTTTCCCTTCAAGTGATCTCCAAGGCCTTGCTGGCTTGCCTCCTGTTTTCTAAAGTCTCAGGGATTCAAAAGACTTCCTGCAATTTTGCTGGTGCCGCTGGACATTGCCTTCTGTGAGTCCTACCCATGACTGATGTGCCTTCTCCAAATTCTGGGCCTCAGAAGTGGGTTCTGCAGCTGTTTCCTACAAAATTGACGCATCGTCACCACTGCGCCGGCGGGAATTGACCATCGCCCTCTGACGCTGACACAGAGGCTCTTCGATGTCAGCAGTTCCACAACCTGCGTGACCCAATGACGACGTTCTCTGCAGCTCAACGACGATGCATTGTCTTCACTTCAGCGAAGCACAATGACAATGCGGTAACCCAACTGCGTGGAAAAGATCAACACATAGTGCCCTCAGCATCAATGCTTTGCTCTTTCCAAGATACTTTTCCGCGGGCCTTCTATCATGGGTCTTGTTGCTGGCCTACCCTCTGTCACGTTAGCCCTGAATTTTGGATTCGTAGCTTTTGACCGCTAGTGACTTCAAAGCACTGGTTTGCATTTAATCTTTAAAAATTAATTACTCAACTTCTACTGATTGGATTTTTGGCTTTTTGGTATAATTTTCCTCCAATAATTGTTCTCTATTTTTCTAAACCTCTGTGAAGTCTTTTTGTGATGTATTCATTGTGTTACTGTGTGGATGTGTTGCACAGATACTAAACACATTGCCTCTTTAGATAAGCCTGACTGTTCTGGGCCAAGCTACCATACGGTGAGCACAGGTTATCTTTTAGTGTGTATCCAGCTTACCTTCACAAGAGTGGCAGTTCCTGCCTGGCCTGAGTGCGTGTTTAGCCGTCCAGGAATCCCAATTTTAACACTGCCCCTCAGAGATTTGCTCATTGTGGGCTGACGGGGTCATGTGATCAGTGAACCTCTTCTCCCAGAGTGGCCTGCCCAGGTATCCAGATAAAGCGTGGAAGGACAACGGCAACTTTCTGTAATATATTGCCTGTTTAGATTTCCTGAAACCTGGACAGTGTCTTGAGCAGGAATCTCTGTTCCTCTCACTTCCTCCTTGCAGAACTCCCTCATCTTTTTCAAATCTACCTGAATTTCTCCCAAAGGATTGCTTATTGAAGCCTATCTACCCTCTCTGACAGAAGCATCCCAGATTGGACCCCAAAAGACCTTCTACATGGTTAGTCTGTTGTTATCCTTGTGTTGATTCATCGCTGATTGTCAGTGGCCCCCTATACATTCTACTGTGGTTATTCTTCATTTAGCTATATTTGATCTCTACTATTCTCACCATTGTTGTTCCTTTACTCAAAAATGTGGTCAGTTGAAATTAACAGCATTCATTAATTAATTATTTTTTGTTGCTTCTTTTGATTATAGGCCACTTTAACACATCAACATCTGGCAAGTTGTTCCTTATCATGGGACACTGCATTGTAGCCAACATTTGTCAGAAATGTCATCTGAACTCCTTACTTTGCACTCACTCTTCATCTGTGCAGCCGCTCATTTCTCAGATGATGTGCTGCCCATTTCTGTCTTGCACTTCCTGCTTCCAGTGCTAGAGATGTTTAAGTGCACTGCTTGAATATGTCAGAGAGCAGAAGTTATGCTGAGCTGTAGAGGAACATTGAGTATCAGCTGAGAGGGCATCTCTGGTCCTCGAAGCACAGATTGTGGTCCAGGAGCACCGGGATATATGTTTTGCACTGTAGAGAAAGGAAAGAGACAGAACGTACAAGTCTGGTGCGATGGGAGTTGGCCAGGCAGTGGCCGTGGTCTTTTAAACGTTACTAACTGTGGCGGTACAACTAAAGTCAACCTCTTGACATATCGCCCTGGCAGATTAGATTATCGCTCCACTGCAGACCCTCAGATGTCCAATAAATCTGCCACTTCATAGAAAATCACTACATGTTACGTTCACACACGTGACTGAGGGGGTGGAGACCATGCAGCTATGCTTCAGTCATAGCGCTGGACTCTTTGAAGCGGGAAGCTAGAGTTGCTGGCTGTGGTGAAGGAAACAAAACCAAATCATGCTAACAGGCTGTCCCTTGAGCTCTGCTGACGTGCATGATTAATTTGGACCTCGTAGTGAGGCAGAGAATGATGCTTTGGTCTAACGCGGGATGCGTGGTACTTGCCAGATATAAAGACATGGCATTGGGATGCCTAGGAGATCTTTTGAAAGTGTAATCCAGATCTAAGTCCACAGCGTGGCCCTGATGGCTCTTTTGACTAATACATGAGCTGGAGGGACAGGGTTTCACTGTGTGGACACAGGTTCAAATTCTAGTGGGTCAACCCTCCGGCATGGTGAGTTTGATAACAGCAAATCAGCACCGCTTTGGCAGTGACTACATGCTTTACAAACATACCAATAACGAAAGCTGTCTAGAGCTAGACAACTGAAACCACATTGGCAAGAAACTTATTTCAAACTCCGTGTTAATCAAAATCAGCATGTGAATAACTATGAATATATGTTTAAGCATAATTTTAGGATTCCACAAGGTCTCTGCAGCAGGAGTGTGGTTTGGCTGTGACAGGCCACAGAAAAAGATGTGTTCTTTAGTTTATGTTACTGTGAATGAGGTTTAGCACCACAAATACCGAGGGAAACTGTGAGTCTATGGGTCTGGCTATAGATTCAGATACTTTAGCTGAATTCTAAAGCCAGTGGCTGTTAGTGGTTCACTTGCAAATAAAATAAGCTCAGGCGACCACAGTTTTTCTTACCAGCCCTCTGGTGGCATTGATGAATGCCAAGGGTGCAGAAAGCCAATGCCTGGTTTTGATTTCGTATCAAACTTCTTTATTTTCAAAACCGTACTCTACATCTACAAATTGAATGTTGTATCACATCAGAATAGCTAAGACCGCACGAACTCCCTTGACTCGCTGTAACCCAATGAGCTGCAGTAGAAGAAGAGTGACAAAAAGAGAATTAAGCATGCTTTTTTATTTTTTATTTATTAATAACTAGCTACCACGGAAGCGGGAAACAGCTTAAAATAAAAAGAGAGATCAATGGTAAAAACTGGATTTAAATGCAACGTTTTTCCATGCACACATGATGTGACCAATTAAAGCAGTACAACAAATGTACTTCAATGCCTAGTAAGTAACTACATGTTTTTCCCAAAATGGTATTGCCTTTTACTGAGGGATACAGGTTGGAGAAGTCAAACGGGTAATTTAAAGTTTGACCTATACAAATACATTTTACAATTGCATTACACCTCACAGCTTTAGTAAAATGGAAATTAAGTGAGTTGACCACAATCTTTTGTGCTTTTATCAAGCGCAAAAGACAGGGTTAGAACTAGGGAGGAGTGTGCAAAGTTAGCATAAGCTGCATTTGCTTAGTCATGTGAAATTATGGGAAATCAGTAAAAATTGGGTGCAACTAGTCGAAAGGCAAAACTGGCATTTGGCTCTATGTTATTGTGTGAAATGTGTTCTCGTCTACATTTTGGACATAAAGCTGCATTTTGCACTAAAAACAGCGCAAAATATCAAAATTATGCACTTTGTAAGAATGACTTAAAAATGCAGTTCCTTGAAGTCGGTAGCTCCGTCTGGGGCTACTGCAGTGCTCAAAGCAACAGAATCCAACAGTTCCGGCTGACCTCATCAGTGTGGACCAGCGTTAGTGTCAGCAGACTCGTAAACAGTACCTTAGGTTGCGGCTGATCGCATTGGTGCGGGCTGGTTGCAGCAACTGCCATAGTTGCGATGTAAAACAGCGGTGCGGTGTGCGGTGCCCTCAGCCTGCGGTGCAGGCAGCAGCTCGGTGACGGTCCTCCAGCAACATCGATGAGACCAGGGCTGCGGTGCAAAGTGAGTCGGTGCTTGTTGCGGTGCTGACAGGACATGTGCAAGCAGCAGTGCCAGTTGATGGGGGCTGGCGTCAGTCGACCCAGACTGCGGTGTGAGAAGCGGCTGTGCGTCGTGTGACTTACATGCTTATGTGGGTGCCACAATCAGTTCTGCAGGCCCACTAGCATTATTTGATATACAGGCCCTGGGCACACACAGTGCACTGTACTAGGAACCTAATAGTAAATCAAATAAGCCAGTTATGGAAACACCAATCCATAATAACAATTTACATAGAGAGAACATATGCACTTTAGCACTGAACGAATGTGGGAAAGTGACCAGAGTCCTAAAACCAACAAAAATAGGGTAAAAAACAGGAGGGCAAAAAGCAAAAAGTCTGAGGGTAAACCGGCTGAAAAAGCCAACTCTAACACTTACTTACTACTGTTAGAAATATTTGAAATGAGGAACAATAGCACACTTTCCAAAACCTTGGTCTGAGCTGTAATACTCCTCTGCCATTCAGGTCCATGCCAAACCCTTTCAAAACTTTACCCTGGAAAGGGAGAAAATGTTACCTCTCAAACTTTAACTCTTCTGATCATTACTTCACCTTCATTACCGCTATAACATCACCTCTTCAACCATTGCATATATAATAGTATATTTTCCGTTGGAGGAGTTTAGCATTAGGATCAGTGTTTAAGTCATGGTAGGGTTCCAAAATAAAAAATCTGAAAACTACCTACGATAAATTGATTGTAACAAAAGAATTCATCATTTTTTTTAAATAGTATTTGTTATTGATAGTGCCAAGCTCATGATTAGGGCATGGGTTAGGACAGGCTTCTCTAACGAGTGGCTTGTGAACTACTAGTACCTCTCGAGTTGCTTGTAAGTAGTTCTCCTGTGTGCATCTCAGACTACTAAATAAGAACTTTTTCTTGGTTGAATTAATGTATCATGCTAAAATTATATATTCAAGACAAATATGTGTACATCTTTAGAACTCATGAGCTGATGTTTGGAGTAATGTGGCTGTATTTCCAAAGTATACTTAAAGCTGATTTCTGAGTGATAAATCATGTGAGGCGATTTATTACTTTTATCATTACTTCTGTGCCAGGTATATGGCAGCTGTGGCTGATTTGTATTACCCATGTATAGGCATTCCAAATTGACAAAGCCCTTTTTACATTACTACTGCACTGAAGTGGTCACTGCTAATACGTTTTGATATGGTGTCCACTAAAACAAACATATCTGATGTGGTCACTATTACAAACACTAGTAATATTAGTAGCTTGCAATAATCTGTACTGTAACTGTACACAAATAGCTCTTATTACACAGAAGGTCGGAGACCTTGGGTTAGGGCAAGGATTTCTTATGTCTGGAAAATGTAAATGAATTAAGTTACATTCATTGAATGTAATTTACTGCAATTAGAACATTAAAATAGTAAACATGTTTATTTTTAGGGATACAACTTCATTGTGGTTAGAATTAATTATAGTTAGGACTCCCGGTTTTATGGTATTATTTTTTAACATAGGTTAGACTTAGAGTTTGAACAGCCATATGGTTAGGTTAAGGGCACATTATTTGTTTCTTTATAAATGAATTCACACAATCTAAATAATGCACATTTAATAACAAATATCAAACATTTTTATTAGCATTGTGTTATGGCTATGTTTGGCATTTTAGCATATTTAAAAAGGTGAAATTGTAATGTCATGATCATTGAGGAAATGGTGTTGTAGGTCCACTGGTATCAGAACAATTCACAATATGAAAATGCAAGTTGCATACATCAGCACATGCCCAAATACATAGAAGTGCAAAAGAATCAAACAAAAAGACTGTTGCAGAAAGCCGAAGGTGATATCATATATAAATCAATCAGAAAGCTCATGGGGGGTAAGCATGCCAGCTTTACCAAACTACCGGTAGTGATATAGGAAATACAACGGTGCAGATGGGAAAAGTGGGGGCGCAGTGGAGTAAGAGCTTCCTCAAGGGCATCACAATTCATGATGGAATTCAGTTCTACTTTGAGTGAATCCAATATACATCATACTAGAAGTGATTAGGGATTGGAGCAGTGATGGATTGATTCAGCTCTGCAAGCGAGTGTAGAGGGTAGGGCTAGTTCAAAAGGCATCATCAAACTATCTTGGGAGCAATAGGGCTTTCAGTTCTATTTTGAAAGATTCAATTGAGGGGCAGGTCCAAATCTCTGGTTGGATGGAGTTTCATGTTCTGGCAGCTCTTCCCAAGAAGGTGTGGGAAATAATTTTAGTTTGCTGAATCTCGGTGGATCTAGTAGGAGAGAGTTTGTGCTGTGCGTACCACAGCATCCATAAGATGGTTTGAATTTCTGAGCCAGATATTAAGCTGGGCTTTTGGACATAATGCAAGAAATTTTAAAGGTGCTTCTGGCTTTCATAGGTAGTCAGTTACGGTTGATAAGCACCATGGATAGATGATCAAAGTGCTTTATTACTGAAATAAGTCTAGCGGCAGAATAAAGGACTGCCTTCATTGGCAGCAGATGTAACTTGGGAATGCCCATTAAGATGTTATTACCATGATCCAACATCGAGATGGCTAGGGTTTGCACTGTGTGTTTCAAGTTGCTTATGTTAGTTATGAGCGGTACAAAAGGGGGTGGTGATGGACGGAGCATCTGAACCAATCAAACACTCACACCCAGTCAATAGATCTGGGTTTAATCCATCACCGTTCTTTAGCCCACTCTACCACCCCAGTTCAGACATGGCCATATGCAAATCAGTCTGACCCTGTGCCTCATGGGAACAGTCCAGCCCGAACTGCCAAGCCATGCCTTCCCTGGACCGGAAACAAGCTTCCTAGGTCCGGTTTCTGGCATTACAGCCGTCTTCAGCTAGGCTTGCTTGAATCCAGTGGCAAAGTGAGCAAGGGACTCACGTCTGAGCATACCCTGCCAATTTATGGTGAACAAAGCGCTACAAAAGGGGGTGGTGATGGACGGAGCATCTGAAACAATCAAACACTCACACCCAGCCAACAGATCTGGGTTTAATCCATCACCGTTCTTTAGCCCACTCTGCCACCCCAGTTCAGACATGGCCATATGCAAATCAGACTGACCCTGTGCCTCATGGGAACAGTCCAGCCCGAACTGCCAAGCCATGCCTTCCCTGGACCGGAAACAAGCTTCCTAGGACCGGTTTCTGGCATTTCAGCCGTCTTCAGCCAGGTTTGCTTGAATCCAGTGGCAAAGTGAGCAAGGGACTCACGTCTGTGCATACCCTGCCAATTTATGGCGAACAAAGCGGTACAAAAGGGGGTGGTGATGGGCGGAGCATCTGAACCAATCAAACACTCACACCCAGTGTCACTGACAAATTCCTTTGAAGTTGAGGTGGAAAAGAAAATGAAAGTGGTTGGACAAGTCAAATGGAAACATGAATTCAATTGTGTCTGTGACTTCTTTGGCAATCAGAAGATCAAGAGTGGAGCCATTTAGGTACATTGGGCCAGTGCAGAGTTGTTTAAGGAAATTAGTTGAGGTACCTGGGTGTCTACTGGATCACCCCAGTGGCATTTGCAGTCCCCTAAGATGTTGTTAGAGGATGAGATGGATTGATCAGTGATTAGAGATTTGAATTGGTCTATGAAGGCCTGGTTGCCTTCTGTGAATTGGTAGATGATATGTAATGTGGTGGTAATTAAATGAGGATAGTTCAGGGTTGCTCCAAGGTATTCAAATGTATAGTCGGTCTCTGTGCTGATGCAATTTAGGATAAGGGATTTCTTTTGAATACTGCTAACCCTGGGCGGAGACCTCCGCTCCGCCCATGGAGTGTGCAGAGATTTGCCTTCTCCACGTTCAGCGGAGAGCGCGGAGAAGGCAAATCTCAGCACACTCCACAGCGGAGCTGAGTTGGCCAGCCCCCGCCTCCACCCTCACTATTACAAGTAAGTAAACATTAAATAAAAATACATTTAAAATCACTTACCTCTGTACTGCAGCATCCCCGGGCTGCGTTCCTCATCTTCCTCGCCGTATCAGTAATCCTGGTGAAAACTGCGCATGAGCGCATGCCATCAGATGCGCATTTCTCGCAAGAAATGCGCGGGCGCACACGTATGTGCAGTTTTCACCAGGATTACCAATACGGCGAGGAAGAGAAGGACTGCAGTCCGGGGATGCAGCAGTATAGAGGTAAGTGGTTTTAAATGGTTTTTTAATTCATGTTTACTTACTTGTTAATAGGCGGGGTGGAGGCGGGTGGCGTAGCGGAGCTCCACAGAGTTCCACTGAGTTTGTTTGAGACTCCGTGGACCTCCGCGTAGCTCCGCTACACCCAATACGCCCAGGGCTAAATACTGCACAGCCTCTTCTGAATGAACCTCTCGATCCTTCTGATTTATCACTTAGAAAGGAGGCACAAGCATATCCACCAGGATGGTGGTGGAAAAATTAAGCCATGAATCTGTGAGGAATCAGAGTGTTGCAGCAGACTAGCAGTTCAGTAAGGTGATTTTAGGTCAATTTTGATTAGTCTATCAGGTTAGGTAGGGGAGAGAGAGCTGAGGTTAGTATGGTTTTAGTGTCTATGATGATGAGGGACCTGGACTTTTCTGTTGTATTCTAAGGTGTTGATTTTTAGATGGGCTATAGAAGGTACGTTGTAGTTGGTATGGCTGTAGTCAACCATTTTATAGGCTATGTCTTCTTTGATCAGGTCACAGTATGATCTTCTTGAGCAGTATTTTTTGTTGTTCCAGCTAGTATCCCATTGAGGGGGTTTCTCCATTGGTACATATGAGTTGGAACAGTTCATTATACTGGCCAGTGTGAGATTAGTGTGTTTCATTTCCTAGGACACTGAGTTGATTGCTTCAGTTAGCAAGTCGATTTGGAATGCATATCAAAAAAGGACTATTTCAAATCTGGAGCTTCAATTGGAAATTGTAACTGATCATTCAACCTTGTTTGTAGCAAGCATTGTCATACAACCGGGTCGGGGGGAGAACAAGTTTGGATGGATGTAGAGGTTGCAGTCAAAAATCAATTGTGTAAGTGGTATGATGCATGTTGAGAGGAGATGCGTTTGTATCTAAGGTTGGGACATTGGACCGCGGTGGAGGCATGGTGAGACAGGTTTTTGGAAATGCCCCTTTCAGCAGGGTCACCTCCAAACTTTTTGCCTTCCTCCTCCCCTTCTTGCTGAATTATTTTTTGTTGGCTTTAGGACCTGGGGCACTTTACCACTGCTAACCAGCACTAAAGGGCATGTGCTCTGTACTCTAAACATGATAACATTGGCGTATCCACAATTGGCATATTTAATTATTTACTTGTAAGTCCCTAGTAATGTGCTCTATATGTGCCCAGGGACTGTAAATGACATGCTACTTCTGGGCCTGCAGCACTAATTGTGCCACCCACTCAGTAGCCCTTTAAACATGGCTCGGGCCTGCCATTGCAGAGTCTGTTTGTGCAGGTTTAAACTACCATTTCTACCTGGAAAGTTAAACTACTTACCAGGCCCAAACCTTCCCTTTAATCTCATTTAAGTTACCCCTAAGGTAGGCCCTAGGCAGCCCCAAGGGCAGGGTGCAGTGAATTTAAATTGCATGTCATGCACTTTTGAGTTTTACATTTCCTGGTAGTAAAAAACTGCCAAATTAGCTTTTTCACTACTGCAAGGCCTATCTCTCTCACAGGTCAACATGAGGATTGCCTTAAAACCTCTTTTAGGTGTAATTTCCCATTGGGAGCGGCTAGAAAATTGTAGTTTGGTGCTTATTTATTTATAAGTTTTATATAGCGCTAGCGAGACTAGAAGGAATCAGATCGCTTTACATATAATGCGAGATCATTTGAATGAAATACATGCTTAAATACAGGCAAAGAAAATCGTTAAGCCGCAAAGTTAGTTACAATATGCAGACATAGGAACAGCGTGAGATAATAGCTAATGGTGTCTTTGGACTCACAATTTAAAAACACATATTTTAGTAAAGTTGGTTTCTAAATTGCAGTTCTGAAAATGTCACCTTTAGAAAGTTCGAATTGTCTTACTTTAACCATTCAGTTCCTCTTCCGGTCTCTGAATACACGTCTGGGTTAGGGTGACAGCTGGACTTTGAGCATTCCCTCTAGGCAGTCACACAAAGGATGCTGGGGTGTGACATTTGCATCCTGATGGCACACCAGCAGGCTGATGGGCCTTCACTAGTTAGATTGGGAGTGAGGAGCTGACACTTGCACCTGAATAGAGCTCTGTCTGTCCCCACACAAAGAACTGCATAACCTCCTGTAGTGAGTCTCAAGCCAGAGCCCCAAAGGCAGGTACCTTATGATCTTCAAAGGCCTCTTGGAAATCTTTCCCACTTCAAAGACACATTTGGGTGTAGGTACTGGACTCCTGACACCATCAAATCAGAACTGTGCTGGAAACAAGAAATTCTGCCAGGAAGAAGAGCTGTTATGCTGTAGGAGGGACTGCAACTTTGCTACTTGCTCTGCAGTGTTGGCCTGCTGCTTCTTGCCTGGGAGTGAGAGGTACTAGACTTTCTCTCTACATCTTTGATCCCAAGTTTATCCAAGGCCTTGCAGGCTTCCCTTCTGTTTTCTAAAGTCTCTGGGACACAAAAGACATCTTGCAACTCTGCTGGTGCTACTTGGCTCTACCATCTGTGAGTACTACCCTAGCTTGAGGTGCCCTCACCAGTCCTGGGCCTCAAAAGTGGGTTTTGCAGCTGTTTCAACTCTCACCTTTAACGCAGCAGCAACTTTACTAGGCGCTGACGCTTCGCCTTTCGACGCCATCACAGTGGCTGCTGGACAACAGCAGTTTCACCGCCTGAAGAACTGTAATCTTCATTCTCAGGGGTCTCACTAATACAAAAGAAGAATCTGACACAGAAGCTGGAATATAAAGAGAACATTTTTATTAAACTCTAATGAGTGAGACTACGTCACACATAAGCCTTAGCAACTGAATGAGGCAGTCTAAAGAGTACAAAACACAGAGGCTTTTTATATGCTTAGGGTTACAAACTCAGCATAAAAGAAAGGGGCAGTCCTAGCATCTGCAAGCATGCAAAATACCTAATATGGACATACAAGATCTGCAAAATATTAGCCAATAGGAGAACATTCAAAAAGAACATCATATAACCAGAACGTCCCCCTTATGTCGTGTTTCTGCCCAACCCACAAGTAAATTAATTACAGCACCTATAGGTCAATCAGTAATGGCAGGACATGTCTGTATGCAGTTAGGCCAGCTGGTGTCTGAGATTGATTTCAAAGCAAGGACAGAGGGGGGTTTTCAACACGTTGCAGTCCAAAGGGCAGAGACACTTCATGAATAGAGCAGCCTGTGTAAAGGCAACACAAATTGATGACAAATGTAAGATGGAGTCAAAATTAAAGAACCTCAGGCCCTCCTTTTGCCATTACACAGGCAAATCCTAAAATTATTTTGCAAACATTTTCAGGGCTCCTAGTTATTTCAGCGACTATTGACAATGCCAGTAAAACAATAAGAATTAGTCTCCAAACACCCATTCTATGCAATCGCACGGGAAATACCCAGAGTCCGTCGAAGCCTCTCTGGCAGGCTTCTATTGTCCATCAAATCTGCTTCTGTTGTTTTCTTCCACATGGGCCTCTTCATTCAGGCCTTTCCTGAAAAATGGTGCTACTTAGGATCCGTTGGAGTGCCTTCCTGGCAAACACTCACAGCTCACTTGAAAGTCTCAATGTCTCAATGCAGTGCACCAATATATTTCCTGTGCTGCAGCCACTACAGATATTTTGCTTTTCGTTAGTCATGGGCACAGATCATCTCATGCAGACTCAAGTACTATTAATCGGGAAAGAGCAACAGACTGTCACTCTCAGCAACACTTTCAGGCTCCAACACTCTCTATTCAGTGTCAGAGGATGCTCGGGCTGCTCTTTCATTTACTCATAGGTACCACAATGTAGTGCCTTTTGCCAATCCTGGATCCTCTGGTGCACTGCACTTCCGTTGGAGCAAAGAAAAGGGGGGGTGTGGCCAAAACTCAGGCCAAGGGGCTCAAGGGACTGCACACTGTCAGAGGTTACCAGCACATGACAGGTGGAAAACTGAAGCCTCAATTCTTTCGCTCTTTTGCACTGAAACTCTGGTTCCTCCTTCTTTTCTGATGTTCAACGCCTTCTGATGAAGGAAGCACAATACTTTGGAGATGCCATTGATGGCACACTGACGATCGCTGTCTGGGTGCTGGGACTTTTCATCTGTTAGCTGTCACTGATGGGATTGTGGGTAAGTTCCACAGGTTATTATGACTTAATCCCGCATAACCTAGTGACATAGGAAATGTGACACAGTTGTTAGTTTCCTTCAATTAAGTACAAAAACAGTTAATTGTATAACAAGGGGACTGCAAGCAAGTGGCCTGCAATCTTTAAAGGAATGGCCATACGTCATGGGACATTTGTGGTCTAGAATACACTGTCATTCTCAAAGGCAATACAAAGACAAAGGCAGTAGGCAAAACAGTGCCTCTAGCCTCTTTAATTGGGTTTTCATGTGAGAGCATATCCTCTACCATCTAAGGGTAGGTAGCGACATGGGAATTCTATCTGAATGGATGTCCTCACACATGGTGGCATTGTCTAATGGGGCAAACACTTTTTTTTCTCTCAATGATTACATATAGGTGTTCCCTAATTCCTTATCTACAACACCTCAAAAGAGAAATCGCATAATACATATTATCAGGGACATGTAGATACCTCCCTTTAATAATTGTGCATCAGGTGGACTATGCAATACAAAAGCTAATGATCAAAATTTGGAAACAAAAGACAAGAACTAGAGAGTCCTGGTATTTCCATGATTTGGAACACATCTAATCCACCAAAAATTAAAGCAGCAGAAAAAAGGAACTAAAAACCAAATTAGAATAGGCATTGAATTTGTCATATTCAAAAAAACGTAAGGTGTCTCCTATTGAGGTGGAAAACCTATCTTACTATAGTATTGAGTAAGTTAACCAGTCCATCACTACCCTGACAGTCAGACTGGAAAACATCAGAGTAGGCCTAGAGAAAATTCTTGAAAACCAGTCTGATCATACAAAAGGAAATTATACATAATATGGGTGTCTCTGGTACATCACTGCAATCTGGAAGTGTGAACCTGAACAATACAAAAATAATAAAAGGGCTAACTGGTGAAAGGAATATGGAAAAGAGAAATGGAACTAGGACACAGCTAAAAACCCCAATAGCTAGGCACGATGCGACATCGGTCAGGGGAGAAGTAACAAAAGAAAAATCTATAAGAAGAACAAGGAATTACTTGGGTGAACAAAAATCAAAAATAGTTCAGATGTTAGCTCTACCGCTGGCCGCTAAACCATATACGGTAATCTCCGCTAATGTTCCAGTTCCTTCTTCAGGGAAAAATGAAGCCTTGTTTCCTTTATGGTACAAAGCCATACACTACTTAGGAAGCAGAACAAAACTGACTAATGTAATATAGAAATTAGGTCACCATGTACAAGAGTCACAAATCTATAATTTATCCTTACGTCCAATCAGGATACATAAATTTAGGGCTGTCTGTTCCTTAAGGGAAGAGGACAGTATTGTGACTAACAGCAGGTGACACACTTTGATCCTGTATATCTCTTTTTTTTTAACTTCAATACTATATAGCCAAATTTGACATACACTGGTGAAGTGTTGTCTGTCTTGTTCACAGCACGAAAAATCATATCTGTGAAATTTAGTATCAGCGCAAATTCACCCAACTGTTGTGCAGCGATTACATCGTCATGTAGAACCCTTCACAACACAGGTGAACTTGTAATAGTATCTAAAGCAGCAACATAAAACAAAAACATGCATAAAATAAAAATAAACACACATATGCCAAGCCATCAGATATACGCGCTGTATATCAAGCACAAAAAGCATAGACAAAGTACAATAGCATATGTAAATAAGTGGTAACACACAACACCATTGCATGCACTTTATGCACTGTGAACCTGCAGCCCAAAACAGAATATTCAGGCCTGCTTAATTTGTCAGGCTTAAAATCCTCACCCTCCTTTTGACAGCAGATCACCAGTTAGTGGAGATTTGTCTGTCAAACACAACTTACTGTGTCGCTTCTGACACACAGGACCAGCAGGAACAATTCATAAAAGGATAAAATGCAAAAATATGTAAAACGCACAAACATTTCTTTTCAAAAGAAGTCATAATAAAGAAAAAAACACATCTTTTTCAACATATTGCTGACACTGCACATAACACACAAAATATCAACTGTAACCAACCATCTTATGAAAACATGCTAAACCACCTTAATTGTGACGACCCAAAAACCTTTTCAGAGACACTCTGTGTGTCCCGTGCGCCAACACCCTTTGAGGCCCTCCTTTTCCAAGCAATGATTTCTCCATCTGTTTACACTTACTCCTATCCTACCTCACTGATCTTAAGGTCAAAATCTGCCTTGCGGGCTCCTCAGCCCTCTATCTCTTCCTCACTCTAAGGCTGAAAAAGACAAAAAACCTTCCCAACTCTTTCTAACCTGCAATAACCAACCCTATTTAAAAACACATGATATATATTACTCCTGTTAGGGGCTACAATTTATTTCTATACTTAGATTATTAAAACAGTTACTGTGAATAATTCGCAGAACATAATAACACACATACCAGTTTTTAGAAGAAATGCTTGTTTGCAATGGTACTCATTTCATCAACCTTAAATGGATGAAGGTCTCAGTTAGGTCCAGCAAAAGTTAAAACTTTCCACCCTGATATTAAACTCAAACCTCTGCACCAGGCACATTGGCTCACTGAGCCATTTAAAAGCAAACCCAAATGGGAACAACCTGCAAATTTGTATTATACCTAAATGTATGCATTTACTGAAGCCTAAAGCACTTTAAAGCTATTGTAAATGGCAAAAATGCCCAAATTTTACCCAAATTCGACTTTGATATTTGGGGCACTTAAAAATAAAGATCCTACAATTGCATTACTTATTAATCATCTTCAGAATGTTCTTTACAAATTGCAGAGACTCTTTACAAATTGCAGAGATTGGACATTAGACATATCTCATGCAAATCCTGAGAAAAATGAGTTTTTCACGCCTGCGCCAAGTGAAATTCTATATGCTAATGTCCTCATTATGCAGTATAACATAACTTAAATTAAATTATATTGCTAGGAGGTCACAGTATAAGTATTAAGCTTCATGAATAGTAAAAAACTAATTTTGTAGCACTTATTTTTATAACCCAATCATTTTTGATAATTCCACATATTAAGGCTCTGTAATTCCTCGAATCTGACTTCATTTTCTTTTTTCTTTTTTTTTTTTGCTCTGTGCCACGTAGGCCTGCAAAGATAGCCTGGCGAACAAGGTGTTACACATTAACCAGATTTACCCTGAAATAAACTGTAAGAAACTGACCTCTTCACCCGAAACTGACCTCGCAAAGCCAATTTCCCTGATTGATCTTTATCTGGGATTGCCAATCAATGTTCAAGACATCATTAACTTTTTAGTTTCCTTGGACTTGCCCTATCTTGTTTCAGCATCTGTTACTGTTTCTTTCTTTTTAAATGTTTCTTCATTACATGGGTTAATTATTATTTAGCAACAGAGCCAAGAATATACTTACAGAAATGCTTAAAGAGAGGAAAACCCTTAATTGAAATGTCTTCCTATAATACAAAATAATGAACCTTAGTTTTGGAACCTTTTTAAAACAACATTCTGAAATGCAAAGTTTCACCTGTGCAACTGAGGGCAAAGTCCTGGCTTGAGTAAATATTCCTCTCTATTTAGCTTGTCTCTCAAGGTTTATAACATAAGCACGGTGGCTGTCTATTTAAAACTAAAACTAAGACATTTCAAGTTTCAAAATGCGTGTGCAATACAGCAAGGTCCAATGTATTCAGATGATGTGTTTGCCTGTTAATATCTAATACAATGTATCTAAGGAAAATGCTGTAAGTTTATTTATTTTTTTGCAAAACACCCAATTTTGTTTTTAGGGGCTTTTTTATTCCTAGTGAATGTGAATTTACATTTTAGTTTTTAAGCATTTATACATTTTCCTTAATAGACTGAAAACATCAAAAAGAAACACAAACACACATTTGAGCTCATTTCAGACATAAACAGAAAGGGGTCAAACACTCAGGACACACAATATGGCGCGCTTTAGGCATGTATTTCGTGACTAGCGCCATCGCTATTCACTTACAGAAATTGCACTAATGGGAAAACCACATAGACATTTAAACACACATTTAACCACAAACCAATACTCAGAACAGAAACAGAGGAAAGCCCACAGACTGTACTTAAACCAAACCATTTGTAAATACTAGTTGTAAGTCATATTTACAAGAAACGCTTCCCAATTGTGTTCCAAAAGACTGCAAAAACAGACTGCTACATATCCAAGAAGCCAAAACACACTCAATTCACTAGCTTTGGCTGGCAGAACACCAAAAATCGCTATGCATATCTTCATTCATAAAATTGCACAGAACAAAGGATCCTTGTATGTATTATGTCCATATTTTAATTCCCTGGGGATACAGAATCACCAAGGAAGAAATATGTTTGTATACCTACCTATTTATATGTTCCCACGTTGCTGGAGCTCTAACGGCTAAACCCCTACAAGGTGGGTTCAAACAGCATCGCTGGTTTGACGCAAAGTGTTCTAAAGCTCACAAGGCATTAATTACAGCTTTGAAATCAACCCTGAGAGATAGGGTAGTGTTGGCCAGATTAAGAAAGGAGTATAAGGCAATTGTAAATGTGAGGAAAAACGACATTAAAAAGAAAGCTTGGGAAGATTTGCTTTCATGTGAGGTTTTGCACAATAGCTCACAGTTTTGGGCCATAGTTAATCACCCTTTTTTCTCAGAGGGGGACAACACACCGACTCAATGTGTTATTCCTGACGACAAGTGGGTGAGGCATTTCAGAGAGGTGTACGGGAATAACTAAATTGCAGCCCCGGACTCTCTGTGGGAGTTGGGTGAGTGCGCCCCCTTGCTCTTTTCACCCGAGGACGTGGAGAAAGCAATTGTGGAGACCTCCAAAACGAAGGCGCCAGGGCCGGATGGTGTCCCTGTCGATTTTTACAGACACTCTCCGGGACTATGGGCAGGGATCGTAACAAAAGTATTTATAGCTGCAAATAGTAAAGTTTTCCCCAGTACTTGGTCCACCTCCATTATCGTCCCAATTTTCAAAAAAGGCCAGCGGGATGATCCAGGGTGTTATAGGCCAATCTCCCTTTTTAGACTCTGCGATTAAGATCTTAGGCAGAGTCTTATTATATAAACTTAGGGAGAACATCGAAAAATGTGGGGGGCTAACAAACACCCAATATGGCTTCAGAGAAAAAAGGGACACGGTGGAGCAGTGCTCCAACCTGCACCTGATAATATCTAAGTACACAGTTGCCAAGGAGGGGTCCTTATTTTTAGCTTTCATGGACCTCTTCTCGGCTTTTGACCTTGTGAATAGGTCAAAACTGTGGGAGGTTCTAGTGCAGATGGGGGTGGACAAACCACTAGTCCATTTTTTGGCTTCTTTACACCAGGAATTATTCGCCCAAGTGAGGGTCACGAAGGAAGGGAGATGCACAAGTCATTTCAAATCACTAAGAGGAGTGCGACAGGGCTGCATCCTGGCCCCCCTCCTCTTTACCATCTATATAAATGGCTTGGAAAAACATCTAGAGTCAGTTGAGGGGGACGTAACGAGTATAGAAGAAGTGAAGATTCCAGCTCTACTATACGTGGGCCTCCAGCGTCTGCTTGATTCCTTTGGTAATTTTATGGACCAGTTGGACCTAAAGGTCAATGCCCACAAATCACATACAATGGTGGTAGGCCAACACAGAAATAAGAGGAAAACTATATCTTTTGCCTGTAAGGGGGAAGCTGTGTCGAGGGTGGAAGTTTTCCCCTACCTGGGAGTAATCTTCGATGTGAAGGGCACGTGGGGCCCTCAAATAAAGGCTAAAAGCTTATCTATGGTAAGAGCATCCTCAGCTCTGCTGAGCTTTTCTAATAGGTTAGGTGCCAGGCTTATGGATGCCATTTTAAAAATGTATGATTCTAAATGTATATCCATAGTCTTGTACGGTTCTCCATTATGGGGTTATGCCTCACAAGAGCCGATACAAAAGGCGGAAAATAAATTCTTGAGACGCCTGCTATCCATCCCCCAGTCCACTCCAACATTCTCAATTCATGGTGAGGTGGGTCTTGACTATATCACCGATAGAATCAGAATGGCCCCCCTATTATTTTGGCTCAGGACATGGCTTAATGACGAGTTAACACTCAACCATTCTATTATGTCGGATGTTATGTCATTGGACCATGCATTGAAAATTCCCTGGCTAGAATATATTAGATACACCTTTGCACGGCTAGGACGCCCAGATCTTTATAACGTTCCTTCCAACATTAGGCGGGAGGACGTGATCTGGACTAAAAATAACTTTTTGGATGCGGCAAGAGTGGCTCGGGAAGAGCAGGAATTGACAAAACCAATGGTCAGACAACACTACTTGTTACTAAGTACGCCTTCCCTTGAGCCTTACCTTAGAATTGTAACTAAGCCATTCCACAGGTTTTTGTTAATTAAATTTAGATTTAATTTAATACATTACTCCCTAGGCTCCTACCACTTATGGTGCAAACCGGAAAGGGGCCCCCCATGTGCTGTGATGAATTTACTGCACAGGATTCTATGCATTTTATTATGTTTTGCAGCTTGTACACGGCACCTAGGAAGAAATACTTGGCACCTCTATTAAGAGAGGCAGGTTTTATTCAAGTCAGGCCTGCCTATGTCTATTTACAGTCTTTATGTAGCACACGTGTCATTTATTGTGTGGCCAGTTTTTTAGTGGCGGCCTATTGAATCAAATTAAAAATGCCCACTACGGGATCCTGTACTGTTGAGCCTGCAACTCACTGAAATGTTTACAACATCTTTAGATTTGCATTTGTCACTATTATATGTCTTATTACTGATTTTGCAATGACTGTGTATATCATGAAATAAGTGTTTTTATATTGTATATAAATGTTTTATTGCTTTTATGATTTTAACAAATCAAATAAAGTGCAATTGACTGACTGACTGACTACCTATTTAGGTATTCCTTCTAGGAGAGCCGGCTAATTAATTTCACATCACACTATGGTACCTTCCAAATAAAGCAACACATTCCTCTATGTGAGCTTTGAAACAGGCATGCCAGAAATATTGTAGAATATACAATATTATAATCAAAGTAGTGCTTAATGTACTTTTCGTACGTGCACCGTTCAACAAAACCAAATAGAGAAAAATCTCCTCATTACCTGTCTACACAAATTGCAATTTGCATATCAAATCCATACAAATCAAAAGTTGGCCAACACAAATTCCAAAGTTCCAAAGCTACAGTAAGCGTTACTAAACTACCTTACTCTTACCAATCAAAAGATTGTCCAATTTCTAACTGCCAAGTTCTAAATGACCTAACGGTCCTTTTTTAGAATACTCACGCCAAAAAGGTTCTCAGTCAGGAGTGACATCATGTGGAGGATCAAAATCAGGAAGATCAGAAATATACTGGGCTGCAAAGACAAAGAATCTCCAAAATCCTTGTGCACAGAGTAGTAGAGTCCAGTCCTGTCCTCCTGAGTAGATTTCAGTCTTCTGACAAAATCACTCCTTCAGAAAGTCACTTCTCTGATGAAGCCCACGTTGGCCGCGCCATTTGAAGAACTGTAATCTTCATTCTCAGGGGTCTCACTAATACAAATGAAGAATCTGACACAGAAGCTGGAATATAAAGAGAACATTTTTATTAAACTCAAATGAGTGAGACTACGTCACACAGAAGCCTTAGCAACTGAATGAGGCAGTCTAAAGAGTACAAAACACAGAGGCCTTTTATATGCTTAGGGTTACAAACTCAGCATAAAAGAAAGGGGCAGTCCTTGCTTCTGCAAGCATGCAAAATACCTAATATGGACATACAAGATCTGCAAAATATTAGCCAATAGGAGAACATTAAAAAAAAGCATCATATAACCAGAACGTCCCCCTTATGTCGTGTTTCTGCCCAACCCACAAGTAAATTAATTACAGCACCTATAAGTCAATCAGTAATGGCAGGACATGTCTGTATGCAGTTAGGCCAGCTGGTGTCTGAGATTGATTTCAAAGCAAGGACAGAGGGGGGTTTTCAACACGTTGCAGTCCAAAGGGCAGAGACACTTCATGAATAGAGCAGCCTGTGTAAAGGCAACACAAATTGATGACAAATGTAAGATGGAGTCAAAATTAAAGAACCTCACGCCAATGTGACTTGACGACCACAGCGGTCACCACCGAAGCCATTCGATGTTTGACGGAGCTCGATGACGATGTGGCACCCCCCTCTAAGTGGCATGACGATGACGCAGCCGGCTCTCAACTTTGACTAAAGCTCCATCCAAGGTATTTCTTCAGGGTTCTGTAGTCGGCCTGCCCTCCATCGTGGTTGGCCTGAACTGTGGCTTTGCACGGGTCTCTCGCGACCTCAAGTAACCTTTTGACTGCTAGTGACTTTTAAAGACTGTTTTCACATTTAATCTTTAAAAATTCATATCTCGACTTCTGCATTTTGGATTTTTTGGTCTCTATTGTTCTAAACTGGTGTAGAGTCTTTTTGTGGTGATTCTCTTTATGTATTGCCTCTTAAGTTAAGCCTGATTGCTCTGTGCCAAGCTACCAGATGGTAAACACAGGTTAATTTAGAGTGTGTATCTGACTTACCTTAGCTAGGATTGTGGCTTCTGTCTGAACAGGGTGTGTACTCTGCCAACCAGAAATCTCATTTTTTGACACAGGGCAGTAAGGGGGGATCAATGTCCAAAAATAGGTTGATATGAGGACATCACTTTCAGCTAGGTTGATGTAAAGTTGGGTCCTCATGAGAAGAGCAGTGCGTTGTGGAATTCTCTAGGAAATAATCTGTAGATGGATTGTGTGTACAAATTGGTGTCTTCATACATGGGGATACTGATGATGAGTAAATATTGGTATATGTGATGGATGAAAAAATAATGGTATATACACCACAGGAAGTTTTGTATTATGTGAAACCGGTCCCAGGATGCTTGTTTCTGGTCCAGGGAGGACCTGACTTGTCAGCTCGGTCTGGACTGTTCCCATGAGGCACAGGGTCAAGACTGATTGCATATGGCTGGGTCCAAACTGGGGTGGCGTAGTGGGCAAAAGAACAATAGATTTAACCCAGATCTCTTGACTGGGGGGGAATGTTTGAATCATTCAGCATTCCGTCCATCATTTGTTGCAGTTACAATTAATTTGAAATATAGCTGATATGGATAAATCATTTCTTGTTTTATCATTTATAAAGACTTCTATTGTATAATGTGATAACATCTCTGACCAGTACTGGCCACATTTTAAAACACTCTATTAACCTGATATTCTAAAAACCTGATAAAAACTTATTTAGGCAACTTTATTTAAACTGGTCTTAAATTCTCACAGTTTATTTGAGCTTTGACCAAAAAGTAATTGGAGCACTGCAAGAACCCACACAAATAATCGAATTAACCTCAATAAGAATAAAATTAGTTCATCAGAAAGACTGTTCTGCATTCTGTTCTGAGTCAGGGCACTTTTCATCTTCGATAACATAACTCTCCCCCTTCAGTAAAAGATACTGATTCTCACCAACTGATGGAAGTGTCACTCGCTGAAGGAATGAATGCACATACTTTTCACTCCCTCTCCAACCACTTAATTTTTTGCATAGATATACTTAAAAATAAATACAAAACAAATACGAGATTACCAGTATCTTTACTATTCCTGCTTCTTTTCACAGAAATTGCACGTGTTTCAAATGGTATATAATTTCTGGTTTGGCAGTCTTTACTTCCCAGTACAGAATGGCTCACTGTTTTCTCTACATTAAAATGTTAATGCATGTACCCTTTTTAACACGCCCCCCATTTCTAAATTAAAGATAATCTACTTCCTCTCCTGTAGAGCACTCACATCTCTGCCTCTCCTCATCTCCTCCACACATTATCACCCGTTTGACCTGAGCTAAGAACCTATGTATGTACATTGGCCCTAATTTAGAGTTTTGCAGATGGGTTATTCCATAAACACTTGGAACAACAAGAGAGTAAGGGAAGGGAAGGAGGCGCTCCTATTCCCCTGGAGTAATCATACAAAAACAACAAAGGAGCGTCACAACTAGAGTGACTACAAGACAAAAAAAGTTAATTTGTCAGCAAGTGAACTGGTACACAGTCTATCGCAGTTACAAATGAAACCATATTAGGTTTTTGAAGAAGGCCCTCACTCACCACTAGTTGGTGACATGCTTCATCATTGGACCCCACCAGGAGTGACCGAATGCCACCCCAGTGTGCTACAACGCCAGTGTTACTGCGGAGCTGGTTCTTTATTCGTGAAACTGAAAGATTTAAAATGTCGCAATTAGGTCAAAAAATATTTTATTAGTTTGCCAATTGGACAGAGTAAAAACAGTGAAGGATAAAGGACCTGGATTATAAGTCCAAGATTATCCTTGGGTGTAGAGATCAGGTCAACATGTTTCAGCCTATGTGATGTAATTAATCAGGCATTCGTCAGGACCAATGTGCAAGTGATTAGTGTTATGCAAGAACCCCGGCGGTATGGGCGTGCTAAGGTCCACCCTAACCTGGGGTTTCTTGTGTGAAAAAGTAGAAAAAGGGTTTCTAAGATTCCAACGTATTAGAGTGGAACCTAGTTTATTCTAAGACATAGACATTGACATATGACACACAGAACATATATAAAGAAAAAAGAGAAGAAATTTGAAGTTAAAAATAATGTCAGTTGTCATTTATGAGTGTACACACTTGTTTGGGTGTTAACTTAGTGACAACTTAGCCATATATCGAGTATATGACACGCTGCCTCTGCTGATTGGTCCAACGACAACCACGTGATAGCCACGTGACCGCCACGGGAACCAATCGAAGCGCGGCAGGACGGGAAGCAGGAAGTGTCCGATGACACGAATGGCGTTTTCACTCCCTTCTTACGACTATTTCTACCCCTCACCCACGGGACGCCTCAGTCTTCGGGGTCCGGCGCAGTGGTATGCAGGTGCAATAATGGGTGCCTAGCCAAGGAGGCGTGAGTAACATGGAAGACAGATAAGTACACCATCTGCATACTAAGACTATCTCTTGACCCGCCTATGTGTGTTCTTTTAATCAACAGGGTGTTCCATGTCGCAATCCACCCTCCCCCCCGTGACCCATGGCGCTTTGAACTGTAGCGCCCTCTGTAAGAGCATGTTTTGTGTGTTTTTATGACTTATACTGAATGATTGTTAGCAGCCCAAATAAGCACTGAGAGCTACGCATTTTTGATTTATGCCACTCGTGAGATCTACAATTATGGGCATTTTCACGATGTTTTTCGCCCCCGTGTAGCTTTAGCCACGATCTGAGGCATGAAGGACATTTGTCCTCTCTCTCCACAAGATCGTTGTTACCGCTTATGAGCACAAGTTCACTGTATCCGCACTCGTACTCGATATATGGCTAAGTTGTCACTAAGGTAACACCCAAAGCAAGTGTGTACACTCATAAATGACAACGGACATTATTTTTAACTTCAAATTTCTTTTCTCTTTTATTTATTTATGTTCTGTGTGTCATATGTCTATGTCTATGTCTTAGCATAAACTCGGTACCACTCTAATACGTCGGAATCTTAGAAACCCTTTTTCTACTTTTTCACACAAGAAACCCCAGATTAGGGTGGGCCTTAGCGCGCCCATACCGCCGGGGTTCTTACATAACACTAATCACTTGCACATTGGTCCTGACGAATGCCTGATTAATTACATCACATAGGCTGAAACATGTTGACCTGATCACTACACCCAAGGATAATCTTGGACTTATAATCCTGGTCCTTTACCCTTCACTGTTTTTACTCTGTCCAATTGGAAAACTAAAAAAATATTTTTTTACCTAATTGCGACATTTTAAATCTTTCACTTTCACGAACAAAGAACCAGCTCCGCAGTAACACTGGCGTTGTAGCACACTGGGGTGGCATTCGGTCACTCCCGGTGGGGCCCAATGATGAAGCTTGTCACCAAGTAGTGGTGAGTGAGGGCCTTCTTCAAAAAACTAATAAGGTTTCATTTGTAACTGCAATAGACTGTGTACCAGTTCACTTGCTGACAAATTAACTTTTTTTGTCTTGTAGTCACTCTAGTTGTGACGCTCCTTTGTTGTTTTTGTATTATTCCATAAACAGACATGACCGGATATCCTGTCTGCCTTATTACAAGTGTATTATATCCTATGGCACTAAAAATGAAGGGGTCAGGAAATCCATCATGTTTACAACAGAGTAATCCATTTGTCAACTTTATATCAGGTTTCTTGTACCACAACTGTAACTACTGATCTCCTTCGCCAAATGCACTGCTTAGCAAAAGATGAATTGAGCAACCACTCTTCTTTAGTTTAGTTAAGAGCTTAATTAACTCCCTATTTATAAAATAAAACGATTAATGCATTCTACCCCAACTCTTTCAACCACTAAGAAGATTCATCAATGTTACCTAATAAACATTGTTCATCCAACTCTAATCTCTCCCTCCACAATCATTGTTGGGTTTCATTACCTAGTCTTCAAAGCAATACACAACTTCACTCTTCCTTACTTTGAAAATAATGTCAGCAAACATTCTCACCAGTATCTTAGACAATACAAGCCCCAAAGGCTATGTCAGAATTCAGAAATTTTAACCTTTATATCTTCTTTGGATTGCTCTTGTTATGGACCTAAGAGCACTGCGAAACTGAGAGGACCGATATATGTCCATAGAATTAGCACTAAACCCTAACAAACACTATAACTCCTCTTTAGTACTGTGACTCTTCTCCAGTAAGTTGTAACTAGTTGTAGTTGTAAGCTGTAACGGAGAATGTCTGTGGAAAAACCCCAGTCAGAAATGCATGACGAGGATAGGGCATCGGAGATTTATACTGTGGCACATTTACCATTATTTTATGCAACGCTGTGAAGGAAGGGGGCTTGCTGCGCTGTGTTGCTTGAAAGGGAGAGAGCATAAATAGTCTATATTTACAAAGATATGGAGCCGTTTTGCTCTCCCATTGCGCAGGTGCATTTTGTATTGCCTAACGTCATTGCAGGCACCCTTGCATCATATTGCATTACTTTACTGCAAAAAAAACAATCCAAAGAGGCATTGTCTTTATGTCTGTAGGTGGAAACTATTAGGATTGATTCTCACGAAATCAAGGTGATTGTGGGTGTGTGTTCAAGTTGGCATCGGGAGAGGTTGGTTTGCTTTGAGACTCCACTCCAGCCTGGGCCCATCCATATTTGTCCTGCACCATGGAGGATCATCTGTACCTCCAATTGCTAGTGGGGGCACCCACCTCCGAGTGCCGTCTGTGTGAGATGTTCTAAGTGCCCCCGGTCGTGTTGAAGCGGGCTTGGCCTGCAGGGACCGGACTACGCCAGTCTTTATGTTTACTCTAGTTCTAGCGGGACAGTGAGGTGCTTTGAGCTGGTGCGATTCCCCCCTTCAAGGGACAGTGTGGTGCTGCCGGGATCAGAGTTGTGGGCCCCTTAAGAACTTTGTGGTGGCCTGCACAGCGATTGTGGGCAGTGCAGGCCAGTGAGCCGAGACCAGCCCTGTCACATGGCCCTATAACAGCTGGGATCCTCCGAGGTGAGAGAGGCTCCCTACAGAAGCTGACTAGCCCCGCCCCCCTTTTCTATTTGTGTCGACAATGGGACAGCTGCTACAGGAGTGGGAGGCCTGTGCAAAAGGCCCAGCTCCTGCTGCGGTCTACAAGAGCACGTCAGTAAGTGTGGCAAGAGAGCATAGTCCTATGGCACATGATTTCGTGATGGCCCAGCCAAGTGGCCCCATATTTTGCGGGAGCCACTGGGATGAGAGTGCCTCCCTAAAGAGGTCAGTGGCCCCCCTTGAATATGTTCACCACCAAAGGGGGAGTTGGTGAGAGGCCTCTGCAGGAGGCCGCACTTCTGAAACCAGAAACACAATGGTGGGAGTGGTGAGTGACCCAAGAGCTGTGTTTACATGGTTTCCTTCTCCCCACAACCTCTGTGTTCCCTTGAATCTTCTGGTAGTGCCTAGCATGGGGTCTGCATTTGTTGGGGGTTCCACAGGGACTCCAGACAACCTCCTTGGTGGCGTAGGATGTATGGCTATGATGACTGTGCCAGGTTGCCATGCTAGTGTGTATCGGCTGCAGTGTGGCATTGGTGTGAGCCACAAGAATACTGGCCTGCCCTGCGGCTGCTTTCTGTGACTCTTGACCCTAAAGGGCAACGCTCATATGGAGTGAACCCCCACTGCTGTCTACTGACGGAGGATTGAGACCACCATGGCATGTGTGACTGTGTCCGGCCCTGTTGTGTCCCCTGCTGTGGCACTCTCTTTCCCACCAATTGCTATTTGTGGCCTGAGCCATTATTGAACTCTACCAACGACAAAGATTTGGTCCCCCTACTCCTGATACTGTGACACCATAAGTGGCAGCTGCTGGGGCATGGTCCGACCGAAAGCCCCCAAGCCCCGTCTCCAGAAATCCATCATGGTCATGCTGAAGGCCTCCCCTGCGCCAGAGGATTCAATTTGCCACTTGGAATGCATCCCAGGAAAACACACCAGGTTGTATGGTAAGATCCTCCAAGCTATTCATGACTTGAAAAAAGGACTATGGAGACTCAACTTGGGGTGATAGAGGTGGAGACTGGCCTGCTGAAGGCTGAACATGCCAAACTAACGGAGAGGGTGGATGAAGCAGAATCCTTACTGACCACCATTGGTCGCAGGCGGAAGATGCTGAGAGATGCTCACAGCACAACATTATCTGCTTTCTGGGCTTCCAGAGGCTTTGGAGGGCCCCCATAAGGAGCTGTTCCTAGAGGATTGCCTGCCGACTGCCCAGATCCCGAAATTCTTCTATATCTATAGGATGCATAGGATCCCTGGTCAGCCCACTACCTCGGGGACCCTGCCGTGCCCAGTGACAGCATGCCTGATAAACTACAGAGACAGGGATCGCCTGCTAAAAATGTTCCTAGGGAAGGAAGCCCTGGACCTCCAACTGCAACAACATCATGGCATACCTGGATTACACAGCGGAGGTTCAGAGATGACACAACACCTTAGGAGTGGTCAAGGCTTGGTTGTGGCTGAGATCTAAGGGGGTGCAGGACTAACCGGGAGTGAATGTTGAGGATCTGCTGGGCTGGACCTATAGGAGACCCTGGCACCATCGCACGCACCTGCCACAGTTCTATCCCATTGATGAACAGACTGCCAAGGAACAAGCGCTGGTGGTGGCAGAGGTATCCCTTCACAGCACTAGTAGATGTCAAGTCCTAGCCTCGGAAACAGACCAGGAGTCAGTGCTGGGAGCCCCCACCTCAATTACCTCTGAGGGGAGGCCACAACATAGAAACAATCACCTCAGAGGGAGAAGCTGGACATGTGACATTACTCCGATGGTGAGCGTAGGGGAAAAGAGTTGGGGTTGCTTGTGTCGATGGCAGTTGAATTTGGGAAAATCTGGATGTTCCTCAGAGCAAAACGACAGAATATTTCTATTATGCCCAGGACATCAAGTGCACACCAGACTAAACTACATTCTTTGTAATGCAGAGTTCTGGCCTACAGTGATCAGTTATGAAGACCTGGGGCAAACCATATCAGACCATAGCCCTATCAGAGTTGCATTTTGAAGTGGGGGATCGGGTGGTGCTACCCTCCTGGAAACAGGTGGAAGCCCATCTTTACGCGGGCTACAGAAGCACCATCAGCACACATTTGCTTCAATACTTTGAAGAGCACACGGGGAATGTAGGGTCCAGGGACACTGAATAGGTACAATGAAGGTAGTTATGTGAGGCCACTACGTTAAGACCACCTCGGGGTGAGATCTTCCCTGCACTGCAGTGTATCAGATTTAGAAATGTGTCTACGGGAGGCTGAGAAAGATGCCCTCTCGGCGATTGAGGCATGGGCACGTTTGATAGAGCTCCGCAAGCAAAATAGGGACAAGATGCTTCGGATCATATTATTGACTATAAGCCTCTGGTTCACTAACATGCAGATGGTGATAGACAGAACGCACTTTGGCATGACTGTTGCGATCAGCAGTCCATAGAACTCCCATAGGAGTGCTTTTTGACACCTCTTGTAATTCTGTGAACATGCAGGCAGATATAAATTAGGCTTTTGTGCAATACTATGAGGTGCTGTACTCCCCCCTTGGGTTCCCTCCAGAACATTTCCAGGACTATATATGGGAGATTACCCTCCCCCGCCTGATGCCCCTACAATTTCAGGAACTGGAGCAACCTCTACAAATAGAAGACGTACAGACAGAGATCTGTCACATGGTTCATAATAAAGTCCCTGGGACTTACGGGTTTCCTGTGGAATACTATGCTACATACAGTGTGACCCTCACCCCCAAGTTACTCAAGGTTTATCAGGAGGCTCATCAGCAGGGAATATTACCTGATTCCTTGTGGGAGGCTCTCATAGTAGCATTGCCCAAACCCTGTAGAGACCCCCTCAAGGTGGCTCTTATCGACCGTTGTCAATGCTCATCATTGATTGTAAGATTTTAAGCAAGGTGCTTGCAAATAGGTTGCTTCCCTTGCTTTGATTGCTGTGCACCCTGACCAATGTGGATTTATCCCCCAAAAGGCTACACACTATAACATACGCAGGCTGTGTCAAATTCTGAGAGCAGTTGAGGGAACCCCGGAATTCCCTTTGGTGGTATACCTAGATTTTGAGATGGCGTTTGATACCCTGGGATGGTCGTACTTGCTGCTACTGGTGCTAGAGGCTCTGGGGATGGTGGACTTTGTTGCTCGGGTGATCAAACTTCTAAGCACAGTTGCGTGAGCCAGGGTGCAGATAGGATACCAGATATCGTACCAATTTGAGATTTGTAGGGGCATCTGTCAAGGCTATTCCCTCACACCCATAATTTTCATGCTAGCTTTGGAACCCCTTGCCGATCTACTGCAGACCAAGGGCTCGGAATGAGGCATGACATTGAGGATTAATTGGAATTCCCTCTACACGGATGACATGCTAGTCTATGTAGGGGATTATAAATGGGTGTTACCAACTTTATACTCCCTGCTGGAACTCTGCGGAAATAACAAGCCTCAGATGTAATTGGGGGAAGTCCTGTATCTTTCCTTTAAGTAGTGTAGGGCAGGCAGAGTTGGCTGGGCTAGAACCTGGGAGGCTGCCCTGGTGCCTTGAAATCTTCCGCTATCTTGAAGTAAATATTTATCACACTGATTGGGACCTGCTCAATGGCAATCACGGTAGGGTTCTGACTTATATGCAACAGTCCCTGAGTCTCCCGATGCACTTACCCCTATGACCCAGACATCTATAGTCAAGATGATAGCTCTCCCGCAGCTCCTACACTTTTTTATGGCACTACTGGTAGCGCTGACTCTCGTACTTGGGAGAATTATGAGGGATGATATGTGATCTGATATGGAAGGGTGCTCCGCAAAGAGTGCCCATTCAAATGATTCAGCTGCCACCTGTGGAGGGGGTTTGGGGGCACCTGACCTTGAGTTCTATTTTGTGTGACACATTTGCAGTGGTCAATGCAGTGTCTGGCTGGTGACACAATGGTGGAAAGTAGGGTGATATGGGAGGAGCTGGAGGATGTTGGTATGTTGGACTGGCTACTAATGCCTGGTGGCCCAGCCAGGGGCCTGGGCAGGCTACCGCGTGTAGCCAAGCTCTGCGAGACTAGGTATGTCCAGCCCAGATGCAGACACTTACCACTGTGGAGCATACCTGGCATGAAAGCCCTGCTGGTGGTGCATGACCCGACTCCGTTGGGAGAGGCGGGGGTAACCCAAGAAGGCTACTTGTGTGACGAGGGCACCCTGTGATCCTTTCAAGACGTGCAAGACATATATGAGCTGGGGGCCCGTATTTTTCTAGCACACAATGCGCTTGTATTGGAGGTAAGAAACACTTGGAAAGTGGGACAAAAGGAGCTGCAGATGCATTATGGCTTCCAGCGCTTCCTAACTCATGGACTGGGCAGACAGGCGGTCACAATGCTATATGCAGGCAGTCACAATGCTATATGCAGCACTACAGGCTTCTGACAAGGATGACATATTACGTAGTATGCCCCTTTGGGAGGAGTGCCTAGAGGTGGTATTGATAGATAAACAGTGGGGATAGCACTGGAACAAGTCAATCAGGTTTCTCGCAGCGCCTGCCTGAATTCATGCAGTTCAATTATTGCATCAAACCTACCTTACACCCCATCGATTCCACAAGATGTTTCTAGGTGTAGTCCCATTGTGCCCCCGTTGCAGATCCCTGGATGCGACTTTTCTACACATGGTGTTGGACTGTCTAACATTAGCACAAGTATGGGTGCGGGTGATGGAGCATATTTCAACCTGGCGCATGATTCCCTACTGTGTCTGCAGGGTATTACCAACCGGATAAAACTCATCAAATACTACATGAAATGGTAGACTTGGCTATGACCCCATTTATACATCTGATTGCGATGTCTTGGAAGGCAGCACAGCTCCCCTCTGATGATTGTTGGCTTTGAGTGGTGCATAAACGGGCCATGGTGGAGGAGGATGCCATGTCCCATGCGGGGGGCGCTGCCACACTATGGGACACATATCCTTAAACTCCTTGACAAACTAGAAACCACCAAGTAATGAATATATTTCTTTGAAGGACCACAATAGCTACCCAGCCAGGACTGTGGTCTCTGATGGAAGGCCTACAAGGGCCCCCGCCCAATTGGAAGTGTGTGGGCCAGGTGTTATGCGCCCAGCCGACTAGCTGCCGACCCGCAGCTTATGGGTAAGGATATTTTTTTAGTCCATTTTACTGTCATTGAGTTAACAATCCCGATGTTTTCGTCTGTTGTTTGTAGTTTATATTATAATAAAAATATTATACGTGTTTTGTTTGCCAGCACCCTGATCGATTGGAATGATACTGGTCACGTTTCCTACGGTTCACTGGATTGCCGAATGCACACAAGTTAAGGGTCCTTTCTTTATATCCCACAGGCTCATTGTCATGTTGATGTACCACTGTGACCTTCAGTGCTGCTATGTATATATGCACCTATGTCTTTCTAAATGTTGTCATTTGCAAAATGCCAAAAAAGACACAATTAAAAAAAAATAAGGAGGCTGAAAGCTGCTGCTTTGGTATTTATTCTAAAGCTGTAGATAATGAAATAACTTTAAAATTACTAGGAACGTGATTTTTATTTTCTGGGAAAGTTAGATTTGCGATACTGCCACATTATTAATTTAATTTAATAGTGGCATTTGCTATATGTATACTGGAGATGTATGAGTGTATTATTTACTAGTGGATTGTGAATTGAATGGGATGTCACTAAAGTGAAAAGTTACTGAATAATATTGGTCAATTAGTTCAGATTTCTGTTGTTGGACACTGATTTTGACATGCTTTTTCAGAGTTGAGATTGTACTTCACGGATATTATAGTATCGCAAGATATATTTGTGTCTTTTAAGTGACTGTAATCCCAAAAATATCCCAGAGAGGTAGTTATTGTTGTGATACCTATCAAATCGATTCAAAGATTTAAAATGTACTGATCTGGGACAGGGCCTGGATCAATGGAATTTGGCCATAGTTTTGAATCCCAGGTGTTGTTAATCTTCGTATTTACCAGTAAAGTCGGTTTTTTTTAAGGATTCAATTTTAAAGTTATTTGAGTACAGCCATGCTTGGACTTTGCATAGCACTTAAACAATGTTCTTGGAACCTTCCATCTTTTGAGTGGAGAGATTAAAAGTGATTTGAGCATCATCCACATATAAATGAGGGAAGAAGTTGAATTGCTGTTGGAGACCGGTCACTGTGATATTATGTAAATTAAATGAAACGGGCAAGTGCGGATACTCTCGCGGGACTCCCCCTTTAACAGGTCCGAGGTTTAATCTGAACTTTCGTTTTTGAAGTTCTTGTCTTCTCAAAGACTGAAAAGAAGTTCTCCATTTTAAAACTTTTCAAGCGATACCGAAGTTTTTTGAACAATTCAGAAGGATCAGGTGGTCGATGGTGTCACGTGCTTCACTGAGATCTAACAGTATTCCTGCAGGAGTCACATCCCCATCTGTAATATTTTTAGGTCATCTACTGCTGATATAATGACTAATTTTCCCTTCTCTGGGTTAAACCCCACATTGGTTGTCGCTAGTATCTAGGCATTCGTCCATTGCTTGTTGTAGCTGATTGGTTATTTGTTGCTTTTTCTAGAAGTTTAGAAAAAATCAGAATTAAGGAGAATGGTCTACGATTTGGGAAATCTGTAGCAACTAAAGTTATTTTTTTCTGACAAGAATGGATTGTATTTTTTAACAGAATCGGGTACTTCATCTGTACAGTGTTTAGGAAGTACACAACTATTAGGGCTAGGGTGTTTCTGGTTGCCTCAATGATTTTACCAGAACAGCCATCGAAAAGAAAGCCTAAAAAAGGTGATATATATTGTATCCTTTGTCAGATCTTTACACCTATTATGTTTCCACCATTACTTTCTAAGGCTCTTATTATGTTTTCCCATCCTTCAGTTCTTGTGACAATTATTTGCAGCTGATAAAAGTTTCTTTTACTTGGATATATCTCACTCGTGCTAATTCAGCTTAAAAAAAGTATCTGGGCAGTTATTAAATGCTATTCATTTATCATTGACATCCGAATTATTTTACTTTGTGGCCAGTTCGAGCACTAGGTTCCTATTTTTAAATGTTATATACCTCAGAGGCAATATTTTTCTAGCAATGATTTGCAGATGTGCACCCCGTGAAATACTGCTGAGGCAGTGAACGAGTGCAAGATGGCAGCCTGAACGCCAGACGGCCACAGCAGCAGGCCCCTTCCTCACCTCCCCACTGGAAAAGAACAGCACCAGGCTGTGTGCACGCTCCCCTGCCAGGGTAAAACTAGCCTGAGCTGGCAACACACTTTCTGGAGTGTCTCGGCTTCATTAACTCCGAGCATCTAACCCAAACGTGCCCTCTTGACACTTTCCAACTGCCAGAGTAGTTGTTAAATGTTAGCAGTTTTCTCTACAGTATCAGGGGAAAGCACATGGACAAGTATTTCCAAGTCCATGTGTTTATTATCCACTTTTGGGACAAAGCTAGTAGTAATCCGCAGATTTTGGTGCAGGGAGTTCGGGCCATTCTGCATCAGTGCACCAAAATCCACTGAGGTTTTCATTCCTGGCCTCTTACATCTGCTGTGCCTTGCAGGGCCAACAGCGCATTTCATCTTTTTTTGTTTTAAATTTTGAGAAACATTCCAAATAACGAGTTGCAGTTTTTGAGCAGTGGAAAGAATTGAGGGGCATAATAGCAAGGAACCTCGTTAAAATTATCGCCGTTTTATCGACAGGTAACCGCCGATAAAACGGCGATAATGGGCTTGCTAATATGAATTATAGAATTCCTATAGAATCCCAGGTTAGATGTCCTGCACACCTAACCTGGGATTCTATAGGAATTCTATAACGCGTATTAGCAAGCCCATTATCGCCGTTTCATCAGCAGTTTCCTGCCGATAAAACGGCGATAATTTTAACGAGGTTCCTTGCTAATATGTCCCCGATATTTTTAAACCTGCAGCATCTACTGCATTAACTTAGAACACACATTGTCTCAAGTTTCAAAGCAGGGTAATTAATTAAAGTGAAAAGAAAATGAGGGCTTGTCACCACAAGTGGAATCAGTTCCGCTAGTTCACCTGACTTTGACCCAACACCTCGCAAAGGCATTTAAGAATTCAATGGATCAGTCCTCCCTGGTAGATCTGCAATGCAGAAAGACCTGGCCGGCGCTCAAAGTCTACTAACGTCAGTACGAGTCACTCTATGCAGCCGACAGCTCCTCCTTGTAATCCGGAGTTGCTTTCGAACTACATAAACATAGTTTAAGCGCCCACTCACAAGTTGGACTGAAGTGTGTTTTTCTGCCTGTGAAAATTGAAACACCGAATATGTCATGTGGGAATATACACAATAAATGTACTTTAGTTATGGTTATTAGACCAGGCCCCTTATAGCACTGCTCAAAATAGAGGGCCATATTACCAAAGTGAAGTATCGCTGCTTTTTCGGCAAATTGTGCAGAGAAAGCGGCGATACTTCTAGCGCCCTGCCTCAAGCCCACTTTGCATGTCAGCGAGAAACATCGCTAATGACATGCAAAGTGGGCGTTCCCACGTCCAACCACATGTAAAATGTGGTTGGAGGTGGTAACACCCTATTACCAAGGCAGGCGTTGGGAGAAGGAGACCTGTGATAAACTCGTTTATCGCAGGTCTCCCAACGCCTGCTCTGATCAGGTGTTAGGCATTGATAACATGGGGGTATGGATCATAAAGCTGAACCCACCCCCCCATATTATCAAGGCACACATTAGCGCGTGACAACAGCGCTTGTTTTTACGCGCTGTTCCCTATCGCCGGCTATCGCCAGATTTAATATCACCTACGTGTTGCGCGTTGATAATGACGCGCTAACACGGCGATAAAATCCGGCAATAGCCGGCGACAGGGAAATGTGCGATGTGCGTTTTTTAACGCACATCTTGGTAATATGGCCCAACGTTCTTTATATGATAATCAACATATTCCCAAAACAAAATGGCTGAGAAGAAACACACTATGTAAATACAATGATACTATGGTTGACATTTAATGGTTCACTATTAGCCAGGTAAAGCAGACCTAATAGCTAAGGTGGCTGATCCTAATATAGTTCTAGGTGCAAAGTTTTAAATCAGTGGTTGGCTATTTTATTTAAGACTTTGTTACGGTAGCATCCTTCCCAGCCTGGTGGCATATAATGGACCTCGCCACACACAGAGCTCTAGATTGCACGTCTTAATGCTTCTGCATGCATGCATTAACTGAACGCACTGTGCCACAAACTTTATTAACCACATGCAGTCGCACCACCAGATTACGTAGTACTTGTAAGAAGTCTTCCGTGCACCACTAGAGGCCTCATACACACAAACACAGGACACAACATCTCCACCTTTGTGATAATAAAAAAGTACAAAAAAATATATACACATGTACACATTATAACTTCTCGATGAGTCATTGAGGTGTTTGCACCAGACTTCCATATCTAGTTGTACGAGATATAGGAGGGGCACCTTCAGCTGGCATCTCTAGAGCAGAGTTGGATGCTGGATTTGGGCACTCATGTGGACTTGCCTAACTCATGAGGTCTGAAACTTATGAACATTGAGACAAAGCCTTAAAGTGTGACGAGTGGATTTTCAAGGTCATTGGAAAGTTACTATATATTGTGATACCAATCCTATGACTGTGGCTCAGGACTTTGAATTTGTTATTTAATATATTGCTTGGTCTCAGCATCCCTTAGTGGTTCAGCATCAAACGGAGCATCAGGTTTGTGTTTCTGCTTTTGCTCGGCAAGAACTCAGTCTCCTTTCTCGAAGAACGTGTCTCGAGTGCATCAGCTCTTCTCACCATAAGCCTTTATTTTGCTTTTCTGAGAACTGTCAGTGACACGAATCTCGTCAGGATCTACAGACCAACTGGTGGTCCACTGTGGTATCTTCATTCCAAGAGCTCTCGTGAACAGCAAGGTGGCAGGAATGTCTCCTGTCTTGAAACGAGGAGTGGAATAGTAGGCACTGAGGGCTGGGCGTAAAGCTGACTTGAGGTTGTTGCCTTCATAGTGCAGCACGCTAAACCACCCTTTTCAAAGTACTCATAAATCGTGGAACAATGTAATTTGCCTGTGGCCACAGAGGTGTACTTTACTGATGTTTGATATTCAAGTGATTAAGAAGGTCTTTGAACTCCCTGCTATTGAAGGGTGGATCGTTGTCACATTTAGAATGGAAGGAACACCCCATGCTGAAAAAATGGCATCCAGTCTTTCAATGACTGTCATGTGTGGTTAATAATAAGTCTTCCACTTGAGGAAACATGAGTACTCATCAACATCTACCATGAGGTGATATCCATTGTTGAGGGGTCCGAAGAAGTCAACCGCAATCCTCTCCCAGGCTTGCTTAGGGAAAAACAGACCTGCTCAGCAAAGGCTGAGTCGTTTTGGGAGATAGTTGCACAGACGGCAAGCTTTCAACTCATTCATCAAGGAGCAGGAACCACACTCAATCCCTGAGGGCTTGTTGAGTTGCAGCAATACCACAATGTCCTTTGTGTACCAGTTTGATAACTTGTTGCCTTAGGGCTAATTATTCTTGCCCCTCTCAGTATGACACTATCACGTTTAACAGAAAGTTCTTCCTGAGCATTCTTGAATTTCTGGTACTCAACATCATCTGTAGCAGGTTGGGTATGTTTTCTTCATGATTGCGTTATAATGATTTCTTTGAGATTAAGCATGGCTTTGTCAGAATTGGTAGCTGTCAGCATCTTGTCAGTAGAAAGAGCTGAATTTGCACTTGACTTTACTATGAAAATGATGTAGGCCACTGCTTCTTTGAATAATGTACTATGACGCTCTAGCAGCACTCATGCAAGGGGGCACCCTGGCTTTCGGATTTCCGAAGATGGTAGCAACGCCTTATGATCTGTGACAAGGGTAAAATGGTTTCCAGACAGAAACACATGGAAGTGTTCACACGTTCATACTACAGCTAAGCTTTCTTTCTTGGGTTGAGCATAGACACGTACAGTCTGAGACAGGGTCTGACTAACATAGGCTACAATGTGTCTCTGAGCATCGGGCCCTCCATTGTGCTAGGCAAGAATTGCGTTCAATCGCACCAGGCTTGCACCCACTACAATCTCTGTATGCAATTTTGGATCAAAGTAAGCCATTTCAGTTGCATTTTCAATTGCTTGTTTTATTTTCTTGAAACTTCAGTCACATTCAGATGACCATTTAAATGGAACATCTCGTTTTGTTAGTTCTCTTAGACGGCACTCACAGTGGAAAATTTACAAATATGCCTAGAGCAGTAGCAGGCCATGCCTAAGAAAGATCTCAGTGTGGTCACATTTTCCCAAAGATTTCAAGTCTTTTTTTGTGAAACTGAGAGTTCTCTGCATTTAGTGTGATACCTGCATCAGCAGGCAGACAAAACACTTGTGTGAGTGCTTTATCATGTTCCTTGCTTGTAGCCCCAAGCACTAGTATATCATAACTGTAGTTAAAAGCATGTGTGACAGGCTCAATTATTCGACGAGTGATATCTTAGAAGATTTCCGCAGCTGGCGAAACACCATTCTTTTATAACTGAACAAACCAACATGAGTTGAAAAAGTAGTAATGTGCCTACAGTTTTCTTCCCGTACAAGTTGATGGTAGCCTTTGTTCAAATTAAGGCAGGAGAAAACTTTGGCACAATTCAGCTGTGTGATCATGTCCGCTGTGTGTGGAACTAGATGTCCTTCTCTTTTGATTGTTTTTATAGGCTTGTCGCTTATCAACATTAACCCTGGGCGTAGTGGGGCTATGCGGAGCATCACAGAGTGGGGGCAAATCTACGCACACTCCACACACTCCGCGTAGCCCCACTACGTGCCGCTCGCCTCCCTCCCGCCCTCTTTTAAATGCCCTTACAATCTTTAAAAGCATATTAAAAGTAATTAAAATGACTTACCTGAGCTGCGGCGTCCCGGGGCTCCCTCTTCCTGCTTTATTGCCAACTTCTTCCTCACGCATGTGTGGGCACCCCCATTTGTGAGGAAGAAGTCGGCAATAAAGCAGGAAAAGGGAGCCCCGGGATGCCGCAGCTCAGGTAAGTCATTTTAATTACTTTTAACATTCTTTTAAAGATTGTAAGGGCATTTAAAAGAGGGCGGGAGGGAAGCGGGTGGTGGGCAACTCCGCTCCGCCTTGGCATGTGGTAGCCCCCCTACTTCACCGACCGCGAAGTAGGCAACACTACGCACACTCCGCGGGTGGAACGGAGCACTACGCCCACAGTTAATCAACACACATGTACACTGAACCTCCACTGTCCTTTTTTGGCACCATCACAATGGGTAAAACAACAATGTTGAACTAGGACAGCACTCAATGATGTCATGCTTTAACAGTGTTTCCGGTTCTTTCTCAATGGTGTCCTGTAAGTGAAAATCAATTCGACGATGTTGCTGTGCAACAGGGTGAATATCTTCATTTATGTAAAGCTGCACCTCCATTGTCTTAAGGCTTCCGAGTCCATGAAACAGTGTAGGAAATTGACTCAATATTTCAGAAAGGGCATTCAAGTTGTAGTTAATAGAGATCAGTCCCATGACAGCAGCAGTATTGAATTTAGTAAACATGCACTCAAGGACGTACCTGGGTGGACATGATTTGGCACTTGCACTGTCATTTTCTTGTGCTGCATGGAGTAAGTAAGTAATTTATTGTATAAGGTAATAAAAACCTTTACAAAAGGAAATTGTTCAAAATGAAAATTCATAAAAGAAATACACTACAATTTCATCATTTATGCAAACAATAAAAAAGGGGGCTATGGGACAGTTTTGTCTAGCCCAGCATTTCTTTTTCAGCAAGCTTGTGCCTTCCTCCGACGGAGTGTCTATTTCATCTAATCAGCTTTGGTTGGTCCTTAGTCTCAAACATGTGATATAAAAACATGTGTTTAAAAAGAGGTTATGTAATGCATTTATAAAAAGTAGCAAAATGAATAGTGTCATTTATCAGATTAGAGTAAATTATTATAATAGTGATGCTAGAGGTCTGTGGCCTTTCAAATGTCCAATTGTTTTCAATGCGGTGAAAGGAAAGTTTTTTGTGTCAGGCGTTTCTCCAGTGAAAGAAGCCAATTCCAGGGAATGGTAAGGGCTTGATCAGAGCTGTTTATGGTGCACCGGATCTCTTCAATTTCACCTCTACTGCCCCCATAAATTGGATGAACCGGCATGCCAGCTGTATGTCTCCTCCTCCAAAACAAGCCTTCACTGCTTCCCTGCAGGTTCTTATCCTCTTGATGTTAAAGATTGATTTAAAAAACAAAAGTCGTTCTGGGACCGGACCTCGGCAGATGCATAGAAGATGTGTGATGCTCTCTTCAGCTTTCCAGCAAAAGCGTCACTTACTTATTTCTGCGGATTGCTTCCATAGTGGAAGTTGCGGCACGACAGGAAGAATTCCAAGTCAAGACCGGAGTTATTCGCTTTTAGTCTTCTGCTGAAGCCAGCCCACAGATACTTTTGCGGGCCAGGCTTTGTGCTGCATGGAGGCTACAAAGGACCCTTTACTCTCCAATGGCATATACGCTGCCACATGCACACCTTTGTTCTCAACAGTATGAGATGGGTTATTGGAAACAGTACTTTGTACTTTTCTGCCGGCATGATGTTTATCAACATACCACTGTCTATAATAACAGTTGTAGGGCAACCATTCATCTTAAACATGATTTTAGGACAATGTCCAAATGACCGTTTGTTGCTTCGTGTTGTGATTCTTTTTAGATTTGTTTTCTTCTTTGCAAACAACCAATCATACATGTACAGGTTGGTCTGTGACTGACATCACCATCGCACATCCAACTGTCACTTGATGATAATGTTAATGAACCGTTGGAAGATGAATTTGATAACGATATACTTTGTTTCATTTCCATGTGCCTTAGCCGATGTTGTTTTTTGGCCTTGTGGGAGTGGCTAGTGTGATTCTGGAACTTTCTTGCGTTCATCTTCTCATCTCTCCATGATACACTTAGTTTCTGTTTCACTTTGCAAACTGTTATGAACCAGTTTTCCTTCCTGCAGCCTTTACATATTTGTCTGATGGTGGGCCATTTACCTTCATGCATAAAGGAGAATCCACAGCCGAAACAAAATTTCATTTTCTTTGGGGACATCACTCTGTGGGCCTCTGCCTTATGTTTCTGATTGCTTTTCATACTCAATGCTGATTCAGGTTGGGTTGGCCCTACTTCCATATCAGCAGCTTGTTGATCAGCACGTTCCCCCACTCTTGCAGCCATGAGCACAATCTCCAAACTGAGCGTTTCTCGCAGCAGGCTTCATTGGAATAAACCGGAAATGCAACCATTTATAACTCTAAGACACATGACTTCTTCATCATAGAATGCATTGAACTTGCAGTTCTTTATGAGCGCATCAATTCTCTCAACAAAATTATCCCTCATCTCACCAGGTTGTTGTTGACATTATGCATTGGATTGAACTTGGCCTCCAACGTCTTTTTGATCTGATGGTAGGAGACTTCAGCTTGTGGTATCTTGCTTATCACTTCTTTGACTCCTTCACCGGCAATGTTCATTAGGTATTTTAGGATCCTTTGTCATCTGCGTCTTCTATAGCATCTATGAAGTCATTGAACGTCCATCTGGTGACAGTATGCCTGTTTTTAGCTAAATCAAAAGAGGTGGTGGATTCCCGAACGCGGTGGGACCATATTTCGCACTCTTTTCAACGGCCATTGGACAGCTTGAAAGCTTGAAAGTTTTTGAGTTGCACCGAGTGTCACCGGCCGCCTCTGTGGTCACTTCTGCAGGAACCAATGTCTTCATAAGTACAACGCCGGTGCTCACGCCTGGGTTGTGGATGCCGCATGCTACTTTCAGCACAGTAGCCCCCAGCCAAGTCTTGATTAGAGATCGGGTGGGGCTTTTCTCATTCACTCAGGTGGCTACAGTTGTAGTTTCTATACCTGGTTGTCACTGTCTTTAGCATTTTCTTGCACTTGGCTGTTGTTGCCTTTAGCTCTTCTTTGCACCTGGTTGTCACTGTCTTTAGCGTTTCTGCTTTTATCGGTGCTGCCTCTGTGTTATGCTGTGGTGCAGTATCTCTTCTTCCGACCTTATCAGTAGATTTGTGGCAGGCTTACTGATGGTTGTCCTCTGTAGGGCCTTCACCTACTTTGAAGGCCTCTCAAAAGCTAGTTGCATTTTGATTCCACATTCGCCAACTGTAGGCCACTGCTTGAGGCGCATGTGGCATGCATAAGCAGTTTGCAGGACCATGGCAAACATTCAAGGATTGCAGTTGTGTATCCTTGGGGGCAGGTATCACCTATCTCGTCGAGAGTTGTAGCATCCTCCACAGCCCAGGAGCATGTGTCAGCTGTGCCATGGACAAATATAGATTTCAAAACCCTATTGATTTTCAATTTCGTCTTTATTCGATCATAATCAATCATAAAAGAGACATAAAACAATACAATCTAATATAAAAGACATAAGATCACATACAAAATTATTTTAAAAAAACATATTTAAAATCCCCAAACTATTTAAAACAAAGTTGTATAAAAAGGAGAGTTCATAATCAAGGGATATTAGGGCAAAGTTACAGAGGGAATTAATATAGACATAATTAGCTAAGTGTTTTTTATTTTTTTTGGGGAGTACTCAGGAGCACCCACAAATAGGCAAAACATGTTACGTGCTACCTCGCAGGTTCTTTCTTCTACTGACCCAAGTCCAGCTCAAGAATTTAGCCATGGCACCAACTATGACTTCAGTAATTCCAGTTTTTAGAATGCGCAGAGCTATTTGGCTAGATCTTGTACCAAGCAATCTACAAACCGGCTTGAGCCATTTCTGTTGAGGGCCCCTATAAGCAGGGCACACGAACAGGACATGCATTAAGGTCTCATCCTCTGTTAAACAAGTATCACATTTTATATCCCGGCCTTCCCCCCACTTGTTAGTGAAGGATTTTATGGGGGGTGTTTCCACTCTAAATTGGTGGAAAACTTTTCTTTCACCAGGGCATGTGATAATGTCCCAATAGGCCTCAAACTTGTACTCACATTTAAAATCTAAAAAGAGGGATGTTAGGGAACCACTAACAGCAGATGACAGGGACTTTACAAAAACCTTGTCCCTGTAAATGGCTTTCAGGTCTTTCGACGGAAAAGAGTTCCCTTCCGGGTCCTCCCACAGGTGAATAAGGCCCAGATCTAATAGCAGTGCCTTAATCTTTATTAACCAGGAGATTTTGTTTGACTTGTCAGCTTCTTTAATAGACTTGATGGCTCTTGCATAGGGTGCAAGCTCCGGGGTAGTCCAAAGTCTTCGCCAATAGGCAAGTGGTCTGAAACCCACTGCCTCCTCAAAGGGAATACATCCTATGTCTAGAAGTAGGGGACTAAGAGGCGAAGATTGGGGAAGGCCGGTCAGTGCCCTGAGGAATTTATTCCGGGCTAGGGCTAAGGGAGCTAAATTTTCGAACCTCCAGAGTTCCACTCCATAAATTATTGAAGCTCTAACCTTTCCTTGGTAAATGGCTAGAGCCGGTCCCACTGGTTTGGTTTGAGACAGCCGAAAGTCTTTTCAAAGGGCCCCTGCTAATTGATTATGCCTTAGGACTAATAGTTCTAACTGTGGCTTCCAATTCAAACGTTTGCCCAAAGTAAAGCCCAAATGAGCAAATGAGTCAGTTTGTTCCAGGAGCACATTATTCATTTGCACTCTAGCTATCACAACTTTATGTTTGTGCAAGACCATGAACTTCGTCTTATCGACGTTAACTACTAATTCATGGTCATTGCAGAACAAAGTGTATCGATCCAGGGCACGCTGCAGACCAGATTGAGTCTTGGACAAAATTAAAGTGTCATCTGCAAACATTAATAGCGGAATCCTGGATCCAGCAAGAGTAGGTGCATCCGTGGGATATTCAGTGTAATATGAGATAACATTGTTTATGAACAATGAAAAAAGGGTAGGGGCCAACACACACCCCGGCCTTATTCCCTTGCTCACAGGGAAGCAATCTGTTAGCTCACCTTGCTGACCCCAGCGTATTTGGGCATCTGTTGATACATGTAATTTTACAATAAAAGATAAAATCTCAGTAGGCATCCCTGCTTCCCTCAGGGTATCCCACATCTTAGGGCGAGGGACTAAATCAAAAGCAGATTTAAGACCTAAAAATGCTGCATAGAGTGTCGCCGCTGCTAAGACCACAGTGTTCCAGTAAATCATCATGATCTAAAAACGTGATCGATATTTCTAACATGGGAACGAAATCCTGCTTGAAAGGTGGATAGTATTTTGTTCTCATTTATCCACCTGTTTACCCTGCCTAGCACTAATCTCGCCACAATTTTCGGAAGAGTATCTATAAGGCTTATGGGCCTGTAGTTAGATGGACAGGCGCGATCCCCCTTTTAATAGATGTGGATTATTTCCGCCCCACGCCAGGATTCTGGAATGGGGCGCCTTTAGCCAAACCATTTACAAGGATATGGATATATTTTAGCCAGTTCTCCCGATCTTATTTATATATATCCGCCGGAATACAATCTGGTCCAGGTGCTCTGCCTGCAGCCACTCCATCAAGAGCTCTCTCAATTTCCCCTAGCGTAAAGGATAGGACTGAGTCCGACACTACGCAGGGCTGTTGGCCAGAACTTGATTCGGGCAGTAAAAATTGGGCCTGATAGTGCATGACCCACACTTCTGGGGGAACGTCATTAGTAGGGGCCAGCACTACCATTGCCCCATTTTATTAAATGCCAGAACCGACACCAATTTTTCCCATTAGTTGCCTCAAGGAGATCCCTCCATCTATTTTCGTCAAACGCCTTCTTTGCCCTCAATTGAGTGGCCTTGTAAACTGCCCTAAGTTCCCTTATCTCCATCATAGATCCAGCCCTTATTGCTTGTGACAATTGTCTAAAAGCGAGCCTACATGCCCCATCATACCATTTAGCGGCTTTATGGATGAGGGGCACAGTAGATCTTTTTATATTCTTAACGAAGTATAGCTTTTCAGCTTAATAAACAGGGACTCATGTACTTCGGTAAGGGTTGTCAGACTAGCCTCACGGAAGTCGAGAGGAGATAGAGCTACAAGAGACTCTTCAAGAGTGGACCTTATCTGTGTCATAGTGCCCTCATTCTCAGATACCCGTGCCCATTTTAGTCTGCGGCTGTCAAGAGACATAACAACATCTGCCGTGACAAACTCCATGCCACCCCTCCCCAGTGAGCATCCCTTGACCTCTAGAGTCAGCGACAGTGGGTTATGATCACTCTCTGGTCTATTTACAACCTCCATATCCTTTAGACTAGACCACAGTTCTAGATTGATAAGAAAGTAGTCAATCATGCTACTTCTTCTCCCGTTGTTAAAGGTAGGATTACCTTTACCAACCGATTTTGTTCTCCAATTGGCAGCCCGGTGCCCATCCACCATTGTCAAGCTTTTAAGTTGTAGTACTGCCTCGGTCCATTTATTAATTGGGGGAGCGTTAAGGTAAGGACACTGCAGCTCGTATCCTCATCACTGGTAAGGCTAGCGTCTTCTAGACCCAGAGGTTCAAACGTACAATTAAAATCCCCTGCAATAACCCAATTACTTGTCCCTTTCAATGACTTAATATAGTAATCTAGGCTAGTGATGGTCGGAGAGGCTTTCCCTCCTGCCATACCTCTAGCATAGACATTGACAAGTATAAAACCAGGACTATATTCAAAACTTATTTTTAGGACCTGGATGTCTCCGTTATCAATTCCAAGTTCTTCAACCTGGAGGCCATCTTGCTGTCTTACCCAAACCATCAGTCCTCCCCTTAGGGTTTGCAATAGCGGGTTTTCCAAAGGCCAAATAACCTGGTCAAAAAACAGTACTCAGGGACCAGGCTTCCTGAAAGGCGATAATATCGTAGATCTCGATGAAAGTAGACCAATCAGAAGAAGTAGTCTTCGTCAGTAAACCAGCAGTATTCCATGATAGCAAACTAAGAGTACTCATAACATTACCTTCTCCCTGATCTGACAGTATCAGGGCCTCAGCATTCGCAGACCTCCCAGGTATAACCTGCTGAGGGCTTAAGGCGGTCACTGGGGAGGGTACAGGTCGGGTAATTTGAGCCTCTGTCACAGGTAAGACTACGGGAGACAGTCAATTGCACAGATCTAAGTCAGACAAGGGAGCAAATCTGTTAGCAAGGTTGAGATCAAAGAGGCCACCGATAGGTCTTTGTGGTGCGAGTCTGCTAACGCCCCCTTGCAAAAAAGGGTGACTTGGTCTATAAAAAAAAACCAGCGGCAATAAGGAAATTTACCCAGGTGGACGCCATTGGTTCCTGCTCCCCAAATGACCCAGTACAAATCTGCAAAAATCTGAATATAGTTATAGACCAGCATATCACCTTCTTACCATCTTACAGTGATTCTTCAACTCCACTAATACTGGGGAAAGGGCAAATATTTGGGAACTTTCCGATTTGCTATTTGAACTCCAGTTCCACTAAGATTTAGGAAATTACAAATATTTGGAGATAACACCTTTACTATTCTAACTCCAACCCGCCTAACGTTTAGTAAAGGACAAGACTGGAGGGAATTGCATTTACTAAATCTAATAATACTGGGAAAGGGAACATACTGCTGACCAACTCCTCCCCTAGCAAACTGATTATGCAAGATTAAGCCACCATGCAGGACAAGTCACCTATTTGCACTCCTCCAGCATTTTCTGGTTCGGAGGCAGAGAGCGATCCACCCCTCACTGTAATGGAATGGTCATACTGCTGCACATTGACCAAAGCACTCTCTCTTAACTATAGATTGTGGCTGCTGCACCTTCGCTTTTTTCATAATGCATACCGAACTCCTCTCCAGATGCACCGTATGGGTCTCTTCAAAGATGCATGATTCCACAGGCACAGTGCAGGCAATGTCTCCTTTTTTCACCTTGCACAGGATTGCCCTATAGTACATCACTTCTGGACATGTGTGTTTGATGTTATGGCTGTAGTCACTGACTACCGACTTCACCAGAATGCTCTGGTGGTCTGTAACAAGATCAAACACTCTAATGGTGGATGTAGTTCTTATTTATTTACATACAAAGAAATAACCTCGGCCAACAGCTTTAGCTTCTTCCCATCCTCTCTTCACATCTCCTTTTCCAATCCACCCGCAGGTTCTGGAAACTTATGACATGTCTTGTGGCATAGCATCTTGTCACAGCACAAGACCAGGATACAGTAAATACCACACATCTCCCTCTCCACGACTACACAGAAAACATAATATATATATATATACTACAAGTTTTCTCATAACTAATACAATTCACTATTCCTTTTCACATAAACGGTCAAAAAAACACTCACACCTCCTATTTACATAAGCAGTTATACATAATCCTGTAGATAACAAGGTTTCTTACATTTCCTATCACTCTTCCTTACACATTTATCACTAGTCATGCAATTATTACCATCAGATAACACAGACTCCTTTCCACCTGTTGTCTTTGGGAATTTTGCTTTCCTGTTCAGATTCCAAATCCTGTGAACCTCTGTCTGAACTGTATTTTAATACATTTCATAGGCAGCATAAATTTCGATTTGGAACGTGTTGAACCCACTTTAGGATTCTTCACCTTCACCATATCACCCACACAAACTACTGTTTTCTGTGTAGCTTTCCGAATGTCAAAACATCTCTTAGTATTCTCTTTTTCTTTCCTTCCAACTTTTTAACTTTATCAAATTTATGTTTAAGACTCACAACATCCTCCATTGTTTTGTTTTCTAGGCTGGACAAATAAGAGAGTTAGATTTTCTGTTATGAAACAACTCAAATAGAGCCACACCTGTGGTTGTGTGAGGAGTCAACCCGTAGTTCTTTACCTTGTTTAGAAGTTCCTTCTTCCAACAAAACTGTCCTGCAATGGCCCTTTGAATGGTCTCCTTTACCACCCTGTGAAATCTCTCGACCATTCTGTTAGCTTCTGGGGGATATAATGCAGTTTTCTTGTGTCTAATACCCCAGTCAGGAAGAAATGTCCCCATCTCCTTCTAGATCAACTGCACACCATTATCAGACAACAAAGTTACTGGAAAGCCCTCTCTCTCAAACACCTGTCCATGAATGTGATTACATCAATAGTTTCAATGGTGTTAGAAATAACAACTTCTGGCTGCCTAGAAAACATGTCTCTATGAACAATTAAATATTTATCCTCTCCTGTGAATCTGATGGGACCAAGAATATCTAACCCCAAATCTTCTCATGGACCTTTAGGTAATTCTCTCAATTCCATTGGTTATACCCTACATTTTAATGTTTGAGTCACATTCCAAACATTCAACGCACACTCTTACTTTCCTCTCAATCTGAAAATCCATTCCAGGCCACCAATATGATCATCTCTGTAATTCTCTGGTCTTGGATATTCCTGGATGATTTTCAAGAGCAAGGTCAATGAGGTCCTCTCTCACAGAGGAAGGCAGAACTAACCTAGTTTCATGAAACAACACCAACCCCTGAAAAGAGAATTAATCTTTAACTCTCCAAAATGTAATCAACTCACCGTCAGTTTTGTCACTGTGCTTTCACTCACTCTTCAATCTGTCCTTCACCCGCCTTAACACTACATCACTCTCCATGCCTTCTATCCACTCACCTTCTTTAACAACTATGGGCCCTATTAAGAAGTCGGGTGGAGTCTACCCGACACCATATCAGTATGAGAACTGCCCGAGCATTTGTCGGTGGTTCCACATTCCTAATTACAATGCAACTGTACATGGTGCGATCGCAAACTCCCATTTCTCTATGGGAGCTTGTTCAGTGGCTGCAAACCGGCCCTAACACAAGTTCCCATGGAGAAATTGAGAGTTTTTGTAAATCCCTGCACCTTGTGGCAGGCACCACACAGGGCCTGCCACACGGTGTAGGGATTCACAGGGGGCACGTGCCCCTTCAGCCCCCAACTGTAGGCCGCAGGGTGAAGAGTGCCCTGCTAGGGACCCCTAATGTCACTTTCCATGTCAGAAAGCCCAGCATGGCAAACCTATCAGAATCCAACTTCGTAATCCTAATGGCAGAAACTCTGTCCATTGGGATTACATGCCAGTCTGCGACTGGCTGACAGGCTCCTTGAGGACGTCGGAATACAGCCGGAAGGATCAGTCAGTTTCAGTTTCGACCGCCTGCATGGTAATGCGGCTGTCAAAACTGAAACCATGATGAGGATCGGAAAACCTCTGACCTCCGGTCCCAGGCTTTCCGACCCTCATCATAATTGGGCCCTTAGTCTCTAACAACACACACACTTCAACATCATTTATTTGTTGTATCATTCATCCTCATGTCTTTACTTATGAGACATGAGCAACAATGGGCAAAGTTATTTCTAACTCCAGGAACATAAGTGATTTCAGACTGGGACTCTTGCAAAGCCACCACCCATTTTCTTATTCTACCAGAAATTACATCCAGACCTTTCTTTTCAAAAACCTCTTTCAAAGGTTTGTGGTCCGTTTTAATTTCAAACTTGCTTCCCCAAACAAATCTCCTGAGCTTTTGTACAGACCAACATACCGCCAGTACCTCCTTTTCTATCACTGAATAATGTATGCGCCCCAAACCATCATGTCATTGCATCAGGACTGCTCCCAATCCTTTAGAACTCTCATCTGTCATACTAACCATGTCCTGGCCTGGAACAAAACTTTCTAAACTCATTGCACTCTCCAAACATTACTTTATGTTCTTAAATTCAATCTCACATTCTTCTATCAACTTGAAAACAATACCCTTTTCAACAAACTTCTATTGTTCTTAGTTTTACTGGCAAAGTTAGAGACAAATTTACTATAGTCTCCACCATACCAAGAACTTTCACAAGCTCTTCCTTACTAGTTGGGCTTGCCAACTCATTAATTGTGTTCACTAGTTCCTTTCTAGGTTCAGTTCCACTAGAAGTGTTTCTATGTCCCAAATAACAAATTTCCGTAAGATTAAACCTACATTTTTTTACCTTCACTATAAGACCATTGCATCTCAACCTACTTAGTACTTCTCATACTCGAATGGTGTGTTCTTCCACATTGCTCCCAAAAATCAGTATAACATCCTGATACACTTTTACTCTTTGAATGTCCCTCAAAGGTTTTGCCATCAATTTATTGAATACAGCTGCTGCAGGTAAAATGCCAAAAGGCATTCACAAGAATCTAAAAGTGCCAAATAGAGTTATAAAAGCTGTTAGGGCCTGTGGATCTTTGTGCAACTTTATTTGATGACACGCGGAAACTAAGTCTATGGACAAAAAATACATTGTACCTCTCAACATTGTCAACATCTCAGTGATGTTAGGTAGAGGGTTTTGGTCTACAACCACATTTTTGTTGAGTTCCCATAAGTCACCATACAATCTCTCATCTCCTTATGCACCATCACCACCGGAGCTAGCAAATCCATTTCCTCAACCCGCTCAATTGTTACACATTCCATGAATTGTCCTACTTGCCTCTTCATCTTATCCTTAACACCCAAAGGAACACTTCTAACCTTATTCAGTACAGGCACTGAGTTTCTTTTCATTCATATTTTGTGAAGATAACCCTTAAGTCAACCCAGGTCTTCTTTAAATACATCTATAAATTCTTTTAGATAATTAAGAGCATTGTCTTCAATTTGACTAATCTATCCTAACTCCTTCATACACACCAATAGGCTCTCATTGTGATATAAGCAACAGCCAAATCCATCTGATCAACCCAGCTGATCAGACAATCACCTTTCATGGACACATACACTTTGCCAGCTGTAAATCTTCCCTTAAAATGAGTCTCTCCTATAAAATAACTCAATAATTTAATAGGTTCTCAACTGTAACTTTTGGGTCTTACATCAGTTTTCATGAACACAACTCTTCATTTAAATTTTGACTCATAAACTTCTCTTGGAATTAATGTTACTTTAGCTCTAGAGTCAAATAACATCCATACAGCTACTTCTTCAATCTACACAATATTAAATGGATCATCGTTGTTGTCCCCATTCACTTCACACTCATCATTTTCCTCCCATGTCACTTCTCTGATGATATTTGTTATCATAGTACTTCTACAACACTTAGCTACATGGCCTTTCTTCCCACCTGTTCAACGGATAGCTTTCCATCCTGGGTACTCTTTGTTATTGTGCATATGACCATGTTGACCAACTCTAGTAAGTAAACCCCTTGAAACTTTTTACTATCTTTCTCTTCACCACTTTTTTCTCTAAAAGATGATGTCTGTTGAGATGCGGTTTGGAACCTCCCTCGTGATTACCACTGACATATATTTTAACCACGTGTACTTCTTCATCGCTCTTGGTGACACATCCCTTCTTTATTTCCTCAACACAAGCATGACTTTGATCACAAGCTTTAGCAAAATATATTACTTCAGTTAATGTGGGGATGCCTTTCTGACAAAATATCTTCTTGGCTGCTTGTCACGAGGGGACCAGTCCGGAACCGAGAAGAGAAACACTATAAAGCCAAGAGATATACCGGTCTCACTTCTCTCCCCACAGCAACCCGAAAACTGGAACCGGGCAGAAACAACACTCTTCGGCCCGGACGAAGAAGCTGGACCCTGTTTCTTTAACTGGGCCGAGTTCGCGGAAGGCCCCGCCCCCGGGAACATCACAGAGTCAGACCCCCTAAAACCAGGAAGCGAGGACAGGGAGGTGTGTCCTACACCCGAAGGAGAACGCGAAGGTGGAGAAGTTGCCGAGCTGAACGAGAGGAGAGTGCTGAAGAAGGAAGCGAGCGGAGAAGATCCTCATCGACGTACGACAGAGCCAGGAGGCCGACAACACGGCGTATCGCCCAGCCACAAGTCAGGAGACGTGTGGCTCACTCAGGTACGGGCGCGCATCTCGGGTTGGGTGGGGAGAAAAGGTTTTAAACCCCCATAACTACACCGGCGGTAAACCCAGTCACTCCCCTTTTCCCGTGCACTACCGGCACGGAGCACCTACCTGCTGGTTTACTTATTGTTTGGTTTTGGGCACCGTGTGACTCCTCACTACCCTTCCTTTCCACTGACTATAGTGGGACCTCCGACTGAAACCAAGTCTTTTGTCTTTTCCTTTTCCCTATACTACGGACCGGTGACTGGCCCCGTGTGCACCCTGGAGTGGAAGAAAAGAGGAAAATCCCTTCTGAGAGGGCTCCTGTCTCCCGACAAGGAACAAGAAGCGACCCTACCTTATTATAGACACAGTCCAAGGCAAAAAAACTGTTAAAACTAATAAAACCCGAGTTAACACCACCTAAAGTCTCCGAGAGTCACTCTAACCCGCTAACACTGCTTTACTTACGAATCCTAGAAATGCAAGTTTTTGTGGAGTAATGATACCTTCATTGCATACGCTACTGCCCTGATGCTGCTGCCCTGCAGAACATCGATACTCAGTGGTTGCTGTGAGAGATATCATGCCGAGAAGAGACCATCAGACATTGACAACAGTCATATACATTTTTATTATTGTACTCTTGCTCTTCTTGTTTGAGTTTGTGTTTTCGTTGTAATGTTTAGCCCTGAACAGACAGCCTTTGTAGTAGAATTTCAATAAAAAATCATAATAACACAGGAAGAGTGAAATACTTTGGTTGTGGGGTACATGTATTTACTAATCTACACAAACATAAATCCATATCATCATTGGTGAACTTGTACTTTATGCTTATGGCATTACCCCGAATTACAACTATTAAAAATAATTAAATACAAATATTTTATTTTAAGACATACATTTTTCTTAACAAATATGTAATCTAATATTTGTCATTTATTGTTTTCTGTATTCATTTAATTAATTAATGCTAGAATTTATATAAAATTTAAATTGCAATTATTTATTTGAGAAATGTTTCATATTTTTCATTGCATTACAATTTTAAAACCTGTAAGACTAATCAGTTTTAAACAAAGAGTGTTTAAACACATAAAATATAATGAACAAATAGGATATCAACTATCATATTTTATATACATGTGTACACTAATATTACATTTATAAATTCTTATTTAATAATAAAGGCTATTAATAAACTAACTTCAAATATAGATTTTTACAAAAGTTATATAAGCATTTTTAAATAGTAATCATTTATATGTAAAAATACTGCTCAGCCTATTCCTCCACTAAAAGCCATAAGTCAGATGAAAACCTGATAACCTTTATTTAAAATAAACTAAAGAGACACATATAAAAAAATTACATTTTCAACAATAAATATTTAAAAAATATGAAGGTACTTTTAAGCAAAATGAGAAAAAAAACACTTGGGGCTTAATTATGATGTCAGTCGGAGTTGCTTCGTCCGACATATCTGTGGTACGGAACCAACCGACCTCGGGCCGGCTGTCTGAAACCGTAATGACGATGCGATTGCACATGGTGCAGTTGCAAATTCCATTTCCCTGTGGAAGCTTGTGTAGCGGTAGTAAACCAGCCGCAGCACAAGCTCCAGTGAACAAATTGAAGTTACTGTAAATCCCTGCACTGTGTAGCAGGCACTTCACGGTGCCTACCACACGGTGCAGGGATTTGCAGGGAGGCACCATAGTGGCCCACCACCATAGGCCGTGAAGAGAAACGGGGCCTCCTAGGGGCCCCCAAAGTTGCTTTCTGACAGGATTTCCATGTTGGAAAGCCCAACAGGGAAAGCATGTCGGAAGCCAACATCCTAATCCCCATGGTGGACACTCCATTCTTAAGGGATTATGATCGGTTTCCAACTGGCCGATTGGCTGAAGATTAGCCCACCAGTCTGGTTGTGTTTTAATTATCTGTGCTGGAAGGTTATCAGGGCCTGCTGCTCTTGTGAGGTTCAAGCCCATGTGGAAAAGTCAGCCCATAACGCACCTGATGCCCAGGCTGCTGGCGCAGGACGCCTCTTAGTTCCCATCTTGAACAATTACCAAATAAAGAGACGGGCGCTGGAAGCAGGAAAACAAGAACAGAGTTTTATTTCTCATGAGGAGAGCCTGTCATTTCGGACACTCGCGTAGTGTCTTCAGGAGGTGCTCTCTCTACCCCTCCTTTCAGTTTCTCTGAGGCTTCGTCTTTTATACACGTGTTTATGATGCACAAACATTCCTTATTGCAATAAAGACGCTTTGAAGTAGGGAAAAGTATGCTTGGAATCACAGCTTCAGGCCTATTCCCCTACCAGTCGCTCAGATGTCATCCTCCCCCCCTGAATGTAACAAGAGATTGTGATCTCTCAGCCGGACATTCCTACAGGACACGAGGGCAGGAGGGGATGATCAGATCAAAGGTTGGGCAGGCTATAAGATCGGGCACTTCGGTTGGTGTATCACGGTTTTGTTATGCTGGGCAGGAAAAGGGGGGGGGGGTGTACATCCACGAGGCTTGGTCTTAGGACTTGGGACCGGGTCGAAAAGCCAAGTGCAGCTGGAGGGGCTCGTCAGCTGAGGGGAAGGGTGTTCTTGGGAGGAAATGGGGGGTGTGGGTCAAGCAGGAGTGTTACTTCTAGAGCAGGGTCACGCAGAGGGAGAGGGTTTTTATGGCCGATGCATGAGCAGTGCGCGCGGGGAGGGGTGCCGGGGGTTTAACAAACGGGCAGAGAGGCCATGGTGCCTAAAATGGCTGTCGTGTACGTGTGTGCATGGATCTATGCTGGCGGGATAACACAGTCAGTGTTTCGCAATATCCGTTCTACTTACAACAGGGGGTACAGTGAACACAAATGAACGCCGCTTATGTACATATACATTGTAATTTTCAACACCCATTAGCATTTTTTTAACCTCAGTGACTGAGAAGTCGGGTTTCATATCTATTACCAGACCGCTCCAATCTGTGTACAGATTCTCTTCCCGCTCTGTCCCCGGGCTATACAAGTCATGTAAATATTCCTCCCAAGCGGCTTCCTCCACTATACAATTCATTGCCCCTAGCTGGCAGTCTGCTGCTGAGTGCACTAGTTTCCAAAACTGGCGTAGGTTCTTTGTTTCTATCGCCTCAAGTAATTTTAACCAGCACCCTTCTTTAAATTCTCTTTTAACCCTACTGGTTAACATATTATACTCTCTTTTTAGGGCCTCTAGCGCTTTTCTACTATCCTGGTCCCTGTTTCGGGAGTTACGGCGTGCCATCCTCCTGATTTCTCTTTTTTTCTCCTGGCATTCCCTTGTAAACCAACCAGTTACTTTCCCCATCTTTCTATTGCTCTGATTAGTTTTATTATTTCCACCGTTTCTAATCCCTTACTGAGTATTTGGACTACCTCCTCGATTTTACTTGTGTACCACTCAAGAGTTTGTCCACTCACAGTCTCAAGGTCTAGATTTTGTTGTAAATGTATTAATCTTGAGACATATTCTTCCGTTAGCCTGGTTGTACGACGTCTGGGGTACTACATCTGTTGTTCCAAAACTTGTGAGCGGGGTGCTACTTGAACACCGGGGACCTCTAAAGCCAACATGTTGTGATCACTTCCTTCTCTATTTATAATCCTAAACCCAGTAAATCGATGGAAGTTCCAAGGAGTCAGATAGATGTAGTCAATCGGGCAAGTTTGAGCATCCAGTTTAAAGGTTCTTTTTTGCGGGACAGTCTAACTCGCTTCTTCCGTTTAAGCAGAAGAGATTTTTAGCCCCCAAGTAATTCATCAACTGCTTATCCTTTGCTCCTATTATACATGATGTGAAAGTAGCTTGTGGTATTTCATAAGCCTCTAATATATCTTGGAAACTACAATCAACATTCTTAGGATGCAATTTATGATTAAAATCACCAAGTAGTATAATTATGTCCTCACAATATGTCTCGCACAGGAAGTCCATATCTTCTTTAAACAAAGCCATTTCTTCCCCATATTGCTCTGTGGTGGCCCATTGCATATACACATTTATAGTCAAGACTGTGTTAATATTTATGCATCCTGATAGCAATATTCTACAAACCAATAGCCATTTACATTTCACGGGTAGTTCAATTACTTTTTCATTATTTTTGTTGATACAAGAGTCATTATTCCACCCGCAGGTCGCCCAAATCTACACTTCTTCGCTAATTGGTTTAGTTGGCAGAATCCATCGAAAGTTGGGGTCTCACCACATAGCCAGGTCTCCTACACACATATAATATCTGTATTTTCCCCCAGCTCCCTTATTTTTTGTTTCTCCTCATTTCCTAGCCCATTTACGTTCCAGGAGACTAATCTTATGCTATGTGGTTGACCTTTTACCTATTCGATGTCATCTAACCATCCTCCCCCCCCTCTTCTTCCATGACTTTCTCTAAGGGGTCTGCCTGTCCAGACTCAATACTCCAATTTCCCCACCAATGGTCAATATTTGAATTGTTTGCTACTATTTGGATGTTTACTAGCGGTGCTCCATCCTCTTCCTCGAGATCACAAAGCCTGACCTGTCTCTTTCCTAACCCTGCGTGATATTTTAGGAAGTTTCTTCCCTGCCCGCCTTTCTTATCTACCTCTGTAAACACCTCATTCTCATCTAGTAGTCTAATTCCCTCCTTCTGGAGTTCCTTCGCTGCTTTCTCGATCATAACTTTTACCAAATTGGAGTATAGTGTAATCCTTGTGATCTCCTTCCCTTCTCTTGCTTGTCTGAAACCCACTACCCTTAGGTCGTTTGTTCCTATTGCTTTCAGGTTCTGACATTTAGCAAATCTTCGCAGCAATTGTGACTATTTAGGGGCGGCCTTTTTCCTAGCTTCTTCCCCCCTATTCTTAATGGGATTTGTTCAAAGTACAGCCCCATGTTCTCGTTCTTCTCATTTCTTGTCCTACTTACTAACGGAGCTTCATTTATCTTGGTCGTCTCTGCTTGTTTGTTTAGGCTAATAGGTCGTGCTTCCCTTGTAACCCAGGACTGCAGATTTCCTCCCAGTTGTTTCCCCACCCCATTGTGCTGTACTGTGGGTTTAATACTATCTAAGTTCCTCTGGGTTTTCAAGATCTTGGGTGGAGGTGCAGATTTTACCTGGCATTTTGGAGTTTTTTCTCTTAATATGCTCCCAGTGGGGTTGGGTTCCTTTCTTTCCTTATCTTTCGTACTTTTTTCCTTTTCCATCCCCGATTCCTCCTCGGTGGCTTGCCTCTCTTTCTTTACTGCTTTTTTCCCTATGCCTCTTGCTCTACTTGTTTGACTACGTCTAGTCTGCTCTACTCTCCTTATTACCCTCATAGGCCACTTTGATATATACACCTGGTGGCTCTCTTTGGATTGTTTATCATTTAGGGACTGCCCTTTTCCCCAAATATCCGGGTCTAGGTTTGGGGTTTTATCTACCATCTTTGCCATATGATCTCTTTCAATTAGAGCTCCATTTCCCTCCCCCTGTGCCTATAGTTGGGACTCACATTCAGGCACTTGCCTTACCATATCTGGCATATGGGATCTTATCCTCTGCAGTTCCCCCTCTATTTTTGCTAAATACATTTTCTGGTTTTTTAATACGGCATTATTAGACAGAGTTACTTCAAGCAGTCCTTTCAAGGTTTTTTGTAGTATCAACATTAAGTCCAACATAGACGCAGTAGGCAACGAAGAGAGGTCGCAATTTAATTCTGGGTTTAACTCCGGAGTCTTGTTCAATTCATCTTCCTGGTTCAAGCTGGTATCGCGAGTTTCCAGCGAGCTTTTATTTCCATCTCCTTTCCGGTTTGTCCTACTGTTTGAAGGGGTTTCAGTTCCTCTCACCATCGCTACCACCGGCACAGGACTGTTCAGTTGAATCTGGCTATCCAGGTCATAGGAAAAGCGGTCGCGCGGTGATGACGACAGCCGAGGTGATGGCAGGCCATTCTGATCCAGCAATAGCTGTAGAGATTGATTGATCATGATTAGGGAGTCGGACCTGTGTACCCCCACTGGTAAAGAGGCGCATACAATCTCTCCCCTTTCTAGGCTGCCATTCAGAGATGTTGGTTTGGTTATGGCCTTTGCCTGTTGTTGCTCTTGCTCAAGTTCTAGTTCTAGTTTCAATTCTCGTTCTAGTTCTTGGTCGTGCACTTGTGCTGTTGTAACTCCTTTTTTAAAATGTCTCCCCATAAATTCCTTTATTGGGTTTGATATGGCTCTACCAGGGGGTTTAGCCAGTGCTTTTGGCTTTTTTGCGCCTTTACCTTTCCCCTTCCCTTTTCCTTTCACTGGTGATAGCTCTATGCTCCCACTGGTTTCTTCCAGGGAGCCCATGCTTTCAGCGTCCGCCGCGTTCAAATGTGGCCTCAGGTTATGCTCTGTCAGCTTCTTCCCTTTTTTTGAGACCATCCTAATGCTTTTCCCGAGTGTTCCCCCCTGTTAATATTCACTGGCGCCGCTTTCTCTGATATCTCTCCCGGCTATTAGGAGGAGGCAGTATTATAGGGTGTTATAGGGTTATAGGGTGTTACCAGTTGTCCTATAGCCCAGTCCTTGAAATTGATATTTTATCTCCCCCTGCTCAGTATTACTTCAGTGGGGTGTAGTTTCAGAGCAGCAATACAGTAAACTGTAGTGTCTACCACCTGCGCCTCAACTCGCAGGCATAAAGAACAGACAGTTTTTAAAACAAATAAAAAAAAAGGTAAAAGGAATCTCACTCCTCCACTCCTTACAGCCTCCCCACTTACAGCCTTACCTTTGTATGTCTGACCTTCCAGGTGCCTCGTGCCTCGCGCCCGACTCCTCTGCCCGTTTAGTGCAGAGGTACAAAAGGGGGTGGTAATGGACGGAGCATCGGAACCAATCAAACACTCACACCCAGTCAAAAGATCTGGGTTTGATCCATCACCGTTCTTTAGCCCACTCTGCCACCCCAGTTCAGACATGGCTAATGCAAATCAGTCTGACCCTGTGCCTCATGGGAACAGTCCAGCCCGAACTGCCAAGCTATGCCTTCCCTGGACCGGAAATAAGCTTCCGAGGACCGGTTTCTGGCATTCCAGTCGTCTTCGGCCCGGCTTGCTTGAATCCAGTGGCAAAGTGAGCAAGGGACTCACGTCTGAGCATACCCTGCCACACTTATGGCAGCCAAAGTGGTACAAAAGGGGGTGGTAATGGACGGAGCATCTGATCCAATCAAACACTCACACCCAGTCAAAAGATCTGGGTTTGATCCATCACCGTTCTTTAGCCCACTCTGCCACCCCAGTTCAGACATGGCTATATGCAAATCAGTCCGACCCTGTGCCTCATGGGAACGTTTAGTGCAGAGAGCACTCTGCTCCCAGCGTTTGCTGTCCTCCTCTTTTCCTGATTTGGTTCGCACTCCACCGCTTTTAAATCGGTTTTAGCCGATTTTTGGCTTCGTTATCCAAATACACGGGGCTTTTCTTTTCCTTACGATGCAACCACGTCTCAGGCTGTTATGCTCACGACTTCCCGTTTCCCGTTTCTTTTTTGGCGTCTTTCTCTTTCTCGGCGTCCACCCAGCGCCCTCTCACAGCCTGCTATCAGACGCGGCTGACTCCGGGGCTGGCTGGCTCTAGCGGAAGCGGAAATGGAAGCGGACGAGATGTGGGCGTGTAGGCGGAGGCCACGGGTAGTCAGCAATCAGAACACACAGCACTGCACTGGGAGTAAGGGGGGTAATAAAAAAAAAGAAAAATGTTGCTTCCTGACACCCGCCGCCTCTCCTCCATCCTCCTTTGTCGACGCACGGAAGAACACAGGCTCCCAGACTCCCCTAAGCCAATCATGACGCTGCTGTCATGAGCTGTTTCGTGATTGTTCTGAGTGGCCTGGTTCACCACTGAGACATGGACTGGGAACCTGGAACTGTGCTCCACCCAGCTGTGCAACACAGCCGGTTGGAGAAATGCTAAGTGCGCATTTTGGTTTGCTCGGCCCACGATTGCAGGCCAAACCGTCATGCGCAATTAGAGATTGTCCACCACACCTCCTACTGTTCTGGATGACCCAGCCCCGCTTCACACCTAAAATAAAAACAAACTGAGCCTATACAGAAAAATAATATGATAATAACATTGTGTTATTATTATTTTATTTTTCCTTTTTGCAATGCTCTGAGAGCAGTGGGGTGACGCTCCTCCACCTTTGCGGAGGAGCCAAATTTAGAGTCAATATTCAGGATCTACAACCTCAAAATTCCAACATACAAATATGATGTGGTCAGTAGCATATCTATCTTGAGGCAAAAAGTTAGTTGTGTATGCAAGATGTTCTAATACAGCAAAATTAGAACACATAACTATTCTTCTTTTTAGATTTTCAGACATGTTACGACAAATGACTTGTTTGTGACCATTTCTATAAAAGCCATCACAGCTGATTGCAGACATATGGGCATACCCTAGGTAAATCTTTTTTTTATTTGTAAGTCATCCTTGTCCTTGCACTCAAAATGCAGTGGTTTAATAAAAGGTTGTCTGGTTACCTTTGTTGACTGTTTTACAGTAGAAGTTCTAACTGAGGGATCCACTTCATATATGTGGCTCATTCAGTGCACTTCCTAGCAGACTGTCTCTGAACCTGATATGTAGCCACTGGTAGTTAAAGGCAGAAAGGTAGAACCTTCAAAGGGTCTGGCAGGAATCGATTCTAATGGAATCAAACCACAAATGTTTTTTATAGCGGTCAACTGTTTTAGGCAAGAAGGTACATACTGCTTGCAAGTGAGAGCACCAGTAAAACATTCGCCCCAGCTATAGTGTTTCTGGTTTTCAGTTAAAAGTGATTAAAACTGATAAAACACCACAGAAGGGTTATTTTTACTTTTCAGTGGAAACTTGATTACACCGAATTGCACTGCACTTCTACTGCTTTGGGACCCTACAGTGTCAAGGCAATATAGGTGCAACTCATACCGCAATTCATGTTTCGATGATAATTTTCCCAATTTCATTACTTGGGTGATGGTAAGCCATTTAATTTGCCTTTCTGACCATCTGCAAGGTTACTTGATCCCGGACTTACTTTCACCTTCATTTTAAGAGCATGGTCTCATCTGGCTTCAGTTCATGGTTATGTGCACATTTTTTTTATTCATCGCGCGGGTTTGCAGCAGAACTCTAAGCCTTTTCTTAGTCCAGGGCATACAGCACCACCATGATATCTTCCTCCTTTGCTGAAAGCAGGCTAGAGCTTCATCTGCTGAAACCTCAAAGATCAGGATTAGGGCAAGAAGGATCACTATGCATATGTATACATCACAATAAATGCTTTGCCATGAACCACTACATCCAAAACTGCCTTTCTTAGTTTTACATCCTAATAATCTTAAAACATGGATATAGCACAAGCATTGTTTCATGCAGATGGACCAGGGTCCAAAACATGATCATCTTGAGCCCTATGTGCAGGCCCTGAAGGTGTCCATGCAGTGGGTATTCTGAAATTGTTTTGCCTATAGAATAGGGATTTAACTAATAAAATATATGTGTTCTTTTATGGGCTGTAAAAAAACACAGCTTTGAAACTTAAAGAGGTGACCACTGCTTTGTATTTCCAACTGTACTGACTGCTGCACATGTACTAACTCAAACATTTATCACGCTATCCTATGCATTGCATAGAGTGTAGCTTCTAAAAAATGGAGGCATGCACTCCTTTGAGCCAGTACACTGATAAACAACGTATTTATAATATGTCCACAGGACCACAAAGTACATCTTTCATTGCTTCTTGTTCAAAGTTGAAATAAAGCTTGGTACGTATGGTGTTGGCACATCGCTTTACATTTGGCAACATCAGAAAGGTGAGACACCCTGAACTCCCTAAACTCATCCTTACTCCTCCTGAAACCCTTCTTACTCATCTCTAATCCCCTCCCCTTTTGGAGTACGTCTGCCCCTTTTCCCACCCCACCCTCCAGTCCCACCCTCATTTACTACTAAAACATATACCTATGTGTTCTGAGACTCCACAATCAGGGAAGAGCACCCCATAAACATATGTATAGGCAATTGCAGAGGCATAAACTTTGCACATAGTTTTTGAATAGCACTTTGTAGTACACCTTGTAATACTACAAAACGTACCACAAGGTGCAATTTGTCCCATGTCTAGCTCTGACATCTTCAGGAACCTGCATTTTTTTAGACTACTTCTCTCGTAAAGGTCGATGAATACAATATTTAGTATGGGGAATTAGAAATTAATGCTGGGAAAGATTGTCAGTCACACTGACTAGCCATCCTGCTGACAGTAGTCGGGGATAGTAAGGCGCTGGATGAGAGGCTGGGAGGTCTATCTTAGCCTTTTTTTATTATTATTTAACTATTACCCTCACAGCACATCACAGTTTTATACTGGCCCCAAATTCCCCGATTCCTAGGGCCTCTTACAGTATGAACACCAATAAGGCCCTCCTGGGTCTGGGAAAAGCCTTGCCCAACTTGAGTGAGATAGCTCTCCTTATATGATCTGTTGTTCCTCTTCCCGGGATAAACCCATGCTGCCACGGGGAGACCAGATCGCCAATGACCCCTTCCAGACGGTTAGCCAGAACCTTTGCATATATTTTCGTATCTGTATTTATGAGGGATATAGGGCGATATGACCCGGGGTCCTCCTTGGGCTTACCCTTTTCATGGAAGACAGATATATTTGTCTCCTTCCAGGAATCTGGCACTACCCCAGACCAGACTATTCCACTAAATAGATCTAATAGTATTGGAGCTAAAGTTGACTGGAGACACTTGTATACCTCAAGCAGTATATTATCCGGACCAGTGGCTTTACCTACAGCTAGATCTTCCATCGTCTTTGTTATTTCCATCGGTTCCAGTTTCTTATCTAACTCCCCTTTCTCCTGATCCGAGAGACTATGACCCGAGTCTTCATCAGCAAAACCAGGGAAATCTGCCCTATCTTTTTCCTGATATAAATTTTGGTAGAAATCTTTAAACGCCCTCCTGATGTCTTCTGCTTCCGTATATTCCTGATTAGCAATCTTAATTTTATCTATCGTATTTCTGCTGAATCCTTGCCTAATTCTTAGTGCTAGAAGTTTTCCAGCCTGCTCCCCTGTCTCGTACATTCTACCCCTTTGGCTTTGATATACATCAGCGCTTTTCTGGCCTGCTCTTTTATGTATTTCCGCCTTGAGAGTCAAAATCTTAGCTGAACTTTCCCCGGTATCATCCCCACCAATATCTCCTTTACATGCTGTTCCTCTGCCTTGGCTAGCTGTTCCATTAATACATCCTACGCTTTCCTACTTTTTTCCCTCTGGGTAGCAGAAAAACTAATCGTTTCACCCCTTAATGCTGCCTTAAAGGAATCCCATACGCAATTCCGAGGGGCACTATACCTATTTAAGTCAAAGTAACTTTGAGCCCAGCTCTTAAGATGGTCTACAAATTCGGGATCCAGTAGCAACCTTCTTTCAAAAGTCCATCTAGAAGGAGGATTAATAGCCCGATGATATTCATAACTTAAAATTAAGGGATTGTGGTCAGATATTTTCTTAGGTGATCTATTGATCTCTATCTTGGCCAGTTCTGAGGATGATATAAAAAAAAATCTAACTTAGTATATTTTCTAAAGGGGCAAGAAAAGTAAGTAAAACCAGGGTTATAAGGTTCCTTATCTCCCCACACATCCACCAAACTTGTGTATCCATTAGAGCAGACACTGCTCTAAACACTTTAGGTTTCCGCCTCACATAAGGTGCCTTAATATTACCGCCCCCAAAATCTGCCGAGATATTAGAATCACCGCACATTATAAGGGGATGCGGCCAATCCAATAATTCCACTTGCAAATTATCAGACAATTCTGGTTCATCTTGATTAGATCCATACATTGTGCAGATGGTTATCCCTATCTTTAATTCCACAATCGCCCATCTTCCATGAATATCTGCCAGGGACCGCTTACTACCACCCAGATTATTCTTGACCAGAATTGCAACCCCCCTAACTGTCGATGTCTGGGTGGAGCATACTAATACATCAAACCCCCTGATGTTTAAGAGATGCCCTTTATACCATGGGAGGTGAGTCTCTTGTATACAGATTAAATCAAGATGAGTTGTCCCTATAAAATGCCCACATTTTTGTCTTTTTTGCCAGTCATTCATCCCCCCTATATTCAGTGTACTGATCTTAAGTTTCCTCATCCTTAAATCTTCGTTCTAAATCTCCCAGGGCATCCAAAGCCTGATCATCAGCAATTTGGAAATTTACAGATTTTTTAACGCTCAGTACAGTGCACCAGATACAATTTACTTTTTCCTCCTTTTCCCCCTCCTTGACCCCCCTGAACCCCCCTCCCCCTGTGCCCCCTACTCTTACCCTCAACACCTCCTAACCCTGGTGACCCTCTTCCCCCCCTCCAAGACCCCCTACCCCTCTCCCCAAACCCTCCCTGTAGCTACCTACCCCCCTTACAGGACGCTCAGACCTAGTACTGTGCATGAGATGTATACAGTGCGAGGAGACCGCAGTCCCTTAATTGCATCCAGAAACCTAGTAATTAACCATATTGACCCTTTACAGTTCAAAGAGGGAAAAAAGTAAAGTGAGGCAAGACATCATTCTTCCTGAAAAAACAAAAAAACCAAAACTGAACCAATATTTTTCAGACTAACCCCCCCTTTCCCCCCTATCCCGTCCCCCCACCCTTTCCTAAAGAAAAAGAAAAGGGAAGCATAAAGGAGCAATTATCACAGTTGCCCCCATCACCCCCCCACACCTCTTGCATCCCCCGTTACCCGACTGGCCTAGCATATCAGGATTTAACCAGCTTATTGTCCAAGAGAGTCCAGGTATTCGTTCGCCTTCATTTCCGAGGAGAAATATCGGGTGGTTCCTTGATTAATAATCTTGAGTTGTGCCGGGTTGACCAGATACGCTTGCATCTTTCTGTCCTGGAAGGGTTTCAGTAGCTGCCTTAGCCTCCAGCGTCTTTCAACCGTTACATGGCAGAAATCTGGTCTTACAAAAAACGAACACCCCCCCACCCCCCCACCCCCGACTGTCCTCCTGGCGTCTGGCCTGGCCTTGTCAGCTATAGCCTGCCTCGGCAGAAAATTCCCGAGAAAAATTTGTAAAGCTCAAGGCTTATCACCCTCCTTTACCGGTATTCTCTGTTTGAAGGGTATATGATGTGCCCTCTGAAACTCAGAGGCCCAATTCCATTCGGAGAGTTCTGGGAAGGCTGCCGAGAGAAGGGTAACCATATAGGCCCTGGTATCGGACCCCTCGAGACCCTTCTGGATACCTAGAACTCTTAGATTGTTTCTTCTCTGTCTGTTTTCAGACTCCTCCAACTTCCATTGGATATCTTTTATCCGATCCTCATGAGCCTCCACCAAGGCTACTGCGTTAGCTGCGTCGGCTTCGACTACCACCAATCTTTCCTCCACGTCTACCACTCTTTCTCCTAAATTAGAAAATGCCTTTGAGAGCTTTCCTACTACCCCCTGCATTTTTCGCAACCCTGCCTGTGCCTTACGACTATCCTGCCGAGCTTCTTCCCTATGTGCGAGGATAGCTTGATGTATAGTTTCTAGGGTGGATGGAAATACAGGCATTGATCCTTGAGGTGATTTACTAGCTGTCCCTGCTAGTGGAGTGGTAGCAGAGTAATCCCATGACAAATCCTTTCCCCTCTGAGTCGTCTTCTTAACAGTTGATTGATAGTCCTCCTCAGTATCCTCGGGGTCAGATTCTAGGCTACTTGCTCCCTGTGAAGTGCTCAATGCGTCAGACCACTCTGCTTCTTCTGTTACCAAAAAAAAGCATTCACTGGACTCTTTCTCTCCTTCTTTCTCTCCTTCGCCCTTATTTTGGTCTTCCATGGTGGGAACGGATGTCTGCTCATTATGTACACAGACACTATTGACGCTGTTATTCCTGCCACTATCCTTGTGGTCTCCTATTGATAGCACAGGCTCTCTCTGCTCCGGTTGCTCGTGGTGTGCTGCACTCCCCAACTTCTCACCCCCTTCCCCAGCCAAATCCAACTCTGCTGGGCTTACTGTCATAAAACTCTCCTCAGCTGGTACTACTGACAGCTCATTCTCCCCCCGACTTACTTCCATACTGGTGTTGCCAGGAGCAGCCCCGGAGTCCTTTTATCCTATTTTCGGGCAGCCTTAGACCAAGTCCCATCATTGTAGCTGCATTCGCCGGACCCGCTGCCTGCTCTTTCCCTCTCTGCAGCATTTCGATCACCGTCCGGCCCTTCGCGGTTCCCGTGATCGATGTCCCGCCCCTTCCTTTCCTTGCCGGGTCCGGATGCCGAAGACGTTGCTGGCGGCCGGGGGAGCTCTCTCCTGAGGGTGCGCTGCCCTCCTCCTGATTCGGGGCATCTCGAGGGGTAGACGCACCCAGCGCCTCTGCTCGAGCCTTTCGGGCAGCCGCGGAGATCTTGGAGGCATCGCCGTCAGCCGGCTTCGGGGCCATAACTTCCTCAATCACAAACCGATGCACCAGCTGTCTTCTCAGGTATAGCGCTACGCAGCGCTTTACAATTGTAGCCAAAAATAAGGGCCGAATCCTTTTGCATGGGAGTAGCATTCAGTCCTAGAAGAGGGGGGTGATATCCTTTCTTCTCAGCGTGAGGGAGATTTAGGTGTTAGGGTCACATACAGACTGTAAGACCGCCGCCTACTCGCACTGCTCACGTCCACCTAAGCGGCCGCCATCTTGCTAGCCACCTGCTGTTTCCTAAATCGTAATTCTGAGTTATATTCTAATACCAATATGGGCAGAACAAAAGTGTTTCTTCTTGAATCCTTATTACAAATAAGGTGGTAATTGCAAGGTGCTTTTACTGCATCCTTTTTTCCAACATGACATTTCACCTGATCAAACCTGTCGGGCTTTGTCCCCTAAAAATCTGCCTTTTTGGAATTGCCTTTGGGAATCACATCCGTAACGCTGATTTAACTTATAATTCTGAAATATTAATAATACCAAGGAAATTGTGGAACATGAAGTTACAGATCCCTTGCTGGTATCAGTAATTTGCGACTGGAATGCTTACTGTTTTTAGAATGAGGGTCTATGTGTGACAGGCAGGTCATTTATTGGAACCCTGGAAGGTGGTACTGATTTAAAATATTTTAATCTATCAAGTTTGATATCTTGAAATGAGTTAAAGTCTGTAAAGGAAACATTTGTTACCTGATAGTGGAAACAGTGTTGGCACCATAAAGTGCACTATTTAACTTCAAAACATCCTGCGCATGCTACGCATCCTGCGCATCCTGCGCATGCTACGGAAGATCTTCTGGTGGATCCCCACCGAGACCAGGAAGACTGTCACCCAGGCCCTCGTCACCAGCCGACTGGACTACGGCAACGCCCTCTACGCCGGAACCACCGCCAAGCTCCAGAAGAGACTCCAGCGGATCCAGAACGCCTCAGCCAGACTCATCCTCGACATCCCACGAAACAGCCACATCTCCGGACATCTGAGAGACCTGCACTGGCTCCCCGTCAACAAAAGAATCACCTTCCGTCTCCTCACCCACGCACACAAAGCCCTACACGACCAAGGCCCGATCTACCTCAACAACCGAAGCAACTTCTACGCTCCCAAGCGCAACCTCAGATCAACCAGCCACGCCCTCGCCGCCGTCCCCCGCATCCGAAGAGCGACAACAGGAGGAAGGTCCTTCTCCTACCTGGCCGCCAAGACCTGGAACTCCCTCCCGACCGACCTGCGCCTGACCCAAGACCACCTCTCCTTCAGGAAGAAGCTCAAGACCTGGCTGTTCGAGCAGTAACGGCACCCCCCCCCCTCCTAGCGCCTTGAGACCCAACGGGTGAGTAGTGCGCTCTATAAATGTCTTGATTGATTGATTGATTGAAAAATACCAAATAGCAGCACCACAAATATTTTTTGTAATCTGGCCTATTGCACTTACAAATTCACAAGCAAATGCTTATGCAAGAAAAACCTGTATGTTCTGTGTTTGACATAGTCATAGTGCATTACTTTCAAATCGTAAAAGCTATGAGAGCTGTGCCAAATTATGAACACACTTGCCATCATTTGGCCTACATCATGTGGCAACAAGCTTGGCAGCAGCAGGAAAGAATAAAATGACTCATTAGTATAAAGACAGATTTTCAGTTTCTGAAACTATAACGTCACAAAAATTAGTGAAGCGCCAGAAAGTTCATATGTTCCACCAGGATTAAAACTCAGCTTTTCCAAGCTCAATCAAAACAGATTTGCCCAATTCTGAAGTATACTATTCTATATCACAATATTTTTTTTACTCAGTTTTCAAAATCTCTGGTTTCGATTTTAAAATCAGACCACTACTCTACTTTGGCATGAATACAAGTTCTCTAAATTAAAAAGATGTTGGAAAGAAAGTTCAGAAGACTACAATATTGTGATACTCTATAAACATGTCTTTAGCAGTACTTAATGAATTCCTAGACTAAGTAATTTGGAAATTATGCCATGATACAGAATTATCGTCCTTGAAAAGAGTTCCAACTAGTAGTATAGATGTTTATTGATGCATAAGCTGCAAATATCCTGTGCCTTAATGTTGGAAGCCGGAGTCCCAATCCCCCACCAATGTCACCAAATGCGTGACCCGGGGTTCTTCCCTCAACATTAGGCCAAGTAAGGACACCTCCTTTTGCAGCATATATGAAACATATCAAAGGGGTAGCATATACATGTAGGATCAGACAATATCTTTCTAAGAACTCTGTGCATAGAGTGCTTTACAAAAAGCAGAAACTCAAGAAATTATAGCTTTAAGTAGGGCATTTCTTTCCCTGAGAATGGAAAAATGTGGTGGCCACAATATGAGGTAATGATATAGAACATAAATTATGGGGGTAAGCTAAACGTAGACCTTCACCATTTATTGCTTGTGCTTGGATGTAAATAATATTATTGAGATAGCCCTGCTCACCACCTTAGTAGCTTGGCACGAGCAGCCAGGCCTATCTCCAAGGCATGAGTGTACAGTATGTACAACTACACTGACAGCAATCCACAGGTGACACCACAAATGGACTCCACACGAGTTTGATAAAACGACTATAAACTTTATGTAAAAAGATATACGATCAGACCACATGATCCAAAAGCCAACATATAATAAAGGGTAATATTTGTTCCAGCTGGCTGGTAGGTTCAAATCCCAACCACCGCTTTCTGAATGCTATGCTGGTCGTAATGCTAGAATCACACATGATGCAATTGACAAACAATAGTGCGCTGCGTAACGATACAATCCTGTGCTGGACAAAGGAGAAATAAAACAATGCGTAACGATACACCCCGGTACCTTGCAATGGGAGAACTAATGCAATGCGTACCGCTACATTCATGTACTGCGCAATGAAGGAATAATGCAATGCGTCACACCCAATCACGTACTTTGCATTGCAGAACTAAAGCAATGCGCACCGCTGCAATTATGTACTTTGCAATAAAAAATAATGCAATGAGGGCCGCTACAATCCTGTACTTTGAAATGGAGAAATAAGGCAATGTTTAGCGCTACAGTTGTGTACTTTGTTATTAAGAAATAATGTCAGGCGTCATAAGACAGTCCAGCAGTTAGTTAGCAGCAATATTGGCAATGTGTATTGCGACAGTCATCCTTTTCGATAACAGTTGCCCCCCACACGTATCAACAATGATATAAATTACAGCTTCTCACTCTGGCTACAGTGCTGCTGCTCCTTTGGTCAGTATGGGCCCCAATCTGAGTCAAAACAAAGGCTCACATCGCCAGAAGGACTGAGAGGCCGAGAGAGTGTCCCTCTGAGCCCGCACCTCACCCAGGCAGTGATCCACGTTACCTGGGGGGCGCGACCCCACTCTCCTCTCCTCCTTCAGTGAACTGGGCCTTCCGTGCAGAACTTTCTCAAGGGGCCTCAGCAGCTCGGAATGGCAGCTCGGCTCCTCAGGGGCTGCCGGTCCAGGCCGCAACTGTTAGGAAGGGTCTCAGGCGGCCTCAGGGCACACATACCTCACACCTCTGAGATTACTTTATTCTGGATGCACATTCACCAGAGCACCCTTTGGGTCCCTCTGGCACGAAGCCACATACACAACGCTGATGGGACTTCACGTCGACTCCGAGTGCACGTTCACCAGGCACTCCTTCATGCTGTCTCAGTTGGCACCAAGACACGCACACCGTGCTGCAGAGATGTACTTTCTTCTGGTGCACACGATGATCAGCCAATCACCTCCACAGTCCCAGGTTGCACAAAAGCATGCACACTGCTTCACTGAGACTTACTCCAATTCCAGGGCCCTGATCTCCAGGCGCTCTTCACCAAAGCCTTCGGCCGCACCCCAACACGCTCACTGTGTCCGAGCCTCACTTCTCCGGTGCACTCGATCACCAGATTCTCTTCACCAGCACCTCCGGTGCAGCCCAACACGCACCCTGCACGTCCGAGACTCACTCCACTTCCGATGCACACGTTACCAGGCACTCCTCACCAATGCCTCCGTTGCACTACGACACACGGCATACGGGTCCGAGACTCCCTTCACCTCCGATGCACACACCGACCAGGTGCTCTTCACCAGTGCCTGCGGTGCACCACGACACACACCCAGCGTGTCCGAGTCTCACTTTACCTTCGATGCACATGTTGACCAGGCGCTCTTCACTAGCTCCTGCGGTGCACCATGACACGCACCCAGCACGTCCGAAATTCACTTCACCTTCGAAGCACACGTTGACCAGGCACTCTTCACCAACGCCTCCTGTGCATCATGACATGCACCATGCACGTCCGAGTCTCACTTCTCCTCCGTGTGTCCAAAATCACAGGGCACACCTTCCGAGGGTCTCAAGCTGCCACAACACATGCCCACCGCATCACTTGAAACTTCTCTAGAAACTTTTATGTTCCTGTGTTTCCAAACAGGGAGCCAGCTCACCTCGGGCCCTTGGGGAAATAAGACACCGCACAAAGCACAGTCTTCTTCAAGCAGGGGGACCCAGCACACCAAGCACAGTCCCAACAGCCTCTTCCTTGGTTAAAACAGCAAATGGCAGACCAGCCCCAGATCACAAAGCAAGCGTTGGTCCTTCCCAGCATTCTCTTCAGTTGTCCTGACTTTTCCTTACACTGCACCCTGCCCAGGGGATACCCGGGACCTACCACATTGGAGCCCACTGTGTACGCAAAAGGTAAAGTGAGGCCTGACAAGTGGTTGCACTTGTCAGGTCAACATGTTAACTTAGCAAACACTGCGGGCCTGAGTTCCGTCCTCCGTGCACCTCTGCATTACTAGCCCTGGCACACACAGTGCACATCACTAGGGACTTTACTAGTAAGGCAACATCAATTATCCAACTGACCTCTCTAAAAATGTGGCAAAAAAATACAAACATTGCATACTCAAAGCTAGACCTGAAATTCAATTCTCAGACCCCTACTTCTACACCAACAAAGGTACTCTGGTTAATGACCTCACCTTCTATACGAGTAAACTGGCTTTCTGGTGAGCTATGCATTTGTCACCCCGAGTGAGACGGGTATGCTCAGACATCCCGTGCTCTCCACACCACTGGAGTCAAGCTATCCTGGCTGAAGACGGCTGATAGCCAGAAACCGGACCTAGGATGCTTGATTTCAATCCAAGGAAGACATGGCTTAGCAGTTCGGGCTGGACTGTTCCCATGAGGCACAGGGTCAAGGCTGATTTGCATATGGCCATGTCTGAATTGGGGTGGTGTGGTGAGCAAAAAAACGATGGATTTAGGCCCAGATCTCTGTACTGGGGTGAATGTATGACATTGTTCTGCATTCTGTCCATCAACTGTTGTTTTTGCATTTGTCACCCCGAGTGAGACGGGTATGCTCAGACGTGAGTCCCCTGCTCTCCCCACCACTGGAGTTAAGCTATCCTGGCTGAAGACGGCTGATAGCCAGAAACCGGTCCTAGGATGCTTGATTCCGATCCAAGGAAGACATGGCTTAGCAGTTCGGGCTGGACTGTTCCCATGAGGCACAGGGTCAAGGCTGATTTGCATATGGCCATGTCTGAATTGGGGTAGTGTGGTGAGCAAAAAAACGATGGATTTAGGCCCAGATCTCTGTACTGGGGTGAATGTATGACATTGTTCTGCATTCTTTCCATCAACTTGTTTTTGCATTTGTCACCCCGAGTGAGACGGGTATGCTCAGACGTGAGTCCAGTGCTCTCCACACCACTGGAGTCAAGCTATCCTGGCTGATAGCCGGAAACCGGTCCTAGGATGCTTGATTCCGATCCAAGGAAGACATGGCTTAGCAGTTCGGGTTGGACTGTTCCCATGAGGCACAGGGTCAAGGCTGATTTGCATATGGCCATGTCTGAATTGGGGTGGTGTGGTGAGCAAAAAAACGATGGATTTAGGCCCAGATCTCTGTACTGGGGTGAATGTATGACATTGTTTTGCATTCTGTCCATCAATTGTTGTTTGAGCTATGCTCTACTCCTTGCTTCGAATAACATGATCTAAGAAAACCCCACATGACTTCAAACTAACATCTCCCTCCTCCACCCTCAAAGTCTCCACTACTATCACCCTCTACAATAATGGTATCATCCTAATCCAAGCCTCTAATATCAACCTAGCAAAGAAGGCCAATTTTTACCCCACTCTTAGAAAAGCGGTATATGGCAACTCCACTGACCCCTACTCGACCACTACTTCTCTGCTGCTGGGCCCCATAACAGTTGTGAGTACCCCACTCTCCCTTAACCTCACATCTCCTTTAGCTGATCCCAGAGCCGCCTTGTCCCCAGTTGAATTATGTCAACCCACTAGAACTCCCTCTCAGGTGGTTGGTGGATCTATGGGCTCAATCTCCTCACAGTTTGTCAGTCCATCACAGGGTTTTTCTCAAGCTGAGAGGTTCCCTCAAGACCTAAAGTCTTCTTGATTATTAGACGATGCCTCTTCCCTCATCCCTATAACTTTGCCACATGCTATGCCAGAATCTGGACAACGATCCTCCTCACAGGCCTCAACTGGCTTACACCGATGCCCCCGTTACCGCTTGTTTTTCCCTCACACCCTCCACCCCTAGACCAACACTCAGACTTGGCTGCGCGCCTTGACGAGATATCTCGACAGTTGCACCTTCTCACTTATCAGCTACATGACCTGAAAGCCCTGTCAAATTATCTTTTCCCCGTGATCAGCTTTCTCCTCACCTCTGCGAATCGGCCCAGAGCGTCCACCAGGGATAGCGACCACATGGATCAGCCTCTAGCCCCCTCCATCTCGAAATCCATTTCACTACCCAATGCCTCCGCCAGCCCCAGCAGATGTGAGACACACCCGGCATCCATTGATCTCCTAGACAGTCACAACTCTTGCTCTTCTTGGTCGAAATCTAACAAGGTCCAGCCGAGACAAAGACATTCCATCCTTTCTAACCCGAACAGAGAACCTCCTCGCAATCCTAGATTCAGCAATTCCGACAACCTCACCAATGTGAACATCACCCAGACTTCTTCCCCCCTAATCCACTACGACTTAAATGTGTACTACTTAATTGCAGATCAGCCAGTAAATACGCCTCTTCAACCTCATTCAACCTCATCCAACACAATGATTTAAACATTATCATCCTCACTGAAACTTGGCTAAATCCCGCTTCCACTCCTATCTTAGACCTCCTAGTACCTCTCACGCATGACATAATTAGGCTACACAGAGCTCTGAAGTTGTGTGGTGGCCTAGCCTGTATTCACAGGAACACACTCTTGATTTCTCACTTGGAGCCCTCCAGTGAATACCTTTGTCTCAGCATCTCAAGTAAGAAACTACCAGTTTGCAAACTTCACACCTTTACCACCCCCCGGGTGACAATCTCTCCTTCATTGAGCAACTAATGGAAATCATAACTAGCAATGTTGACTCAGCGGTGGCCCAAATCTTCCTTGGTGATTTCAACCTTCACTGGTCTAACCCCAACGACTCCGCTGTATCTTGCCTTAAATCATTCTTAAATGATCAAGATCTGACTCAGTACTGCGACCAACCAACTCATATTAAAGGAGAAACTCTAGACCTCATCATCTCTAAAGGGCAGACCATCACCCTAGATTCCATTGCTCCTTGTGATTGGTCCGACCACCATAGCATCCTCTTTTACATTAACAGGGAGGTGTTGATGAGGAAGGATCAACCATTGAAATCAAAGATATGGATAAGAGACCTCCGATCAATAAACTCTGACGATCTAGCTGCCCAATATATATCTGCCCTCTCCACCCAAGCGGACTTGGTCGAGGTGCAATCACTCACTGACACCTACAATTCGACAATCACCAACATCATGGATGACATTGCTCCACTTCAACATATAAAAATGCCTCAACAAAAATATCCAAACCGTGGTATAATGACAACTTAAAAACAGAACAACGCAACCTTAAGGCAGTTGAACGTTCCTGGAGCTTCAATCTCTCCTCGGACCAACTAAAACTCCTCAGAGATGTCAGGAGCCTCTACAACAAACAAATCAAGAGTGCCAAGGCTGACTTCTTCAGACACCAACTGGATCAAGTTGCAAACCACCTCAAGAAACTGTTCGAATTGGTCAAACAGCAATCAGTCGTTGGTCCAAACCACTCTGAACCTGGTGGCGGCCCACCCTCATGCGACAAACTTGCTACTTTCTTCTTGGACAAATCAAGACTCATCTCTGCTGACATCGCCCTGGAAAGGCTCTATTGCCTTCCTCAAGTGCCCCCTCCCCCTTGACCCCTTTGAAACAGGCAAAATCGACCACGAAGAACACCAAGAACATAATGCGTATGGGGCATCTTTACCCCATTTAGTGAAAATGACATCCACAAGATTCTTCAGAATATCAACCCTTCCAACCACTTCAGTGACCCGTTGCCCCCGGGCATCTACAAAGAAATCAAGAATGCACTCATCTCCACCTGGACAAGGATTGTAAACGCTTCTCTTTCACAAGGCACCATCCCCAACTGCCTAAAAGCAGCTCAGGTATCACCTATTCTAAAAAAAACTAGTGCTGACAAATCTGAGCTCAATAATTTCCACCCCATTTCCAACATCCCCACCCTAGCAAAACTTCTAGAAAAATGTGTACACTCAACTTCGTACTCACATAGAGAATTATCAACTCCTAGACCAGCATCAATCTGGTTTTAGGAAGGGACACAGCACCGAATCGACTCTCACTCACGTTATGGATGACATTTTAAAAATGCTTGACAAAAAAATTCCTGCCTCCTGATTCTCCTTGACCTTTTCTCCGCATTCAACACAGTTAATCATGACAACCTTCTATCCATCTTGCAAAACAGAATGGGTTTTGCTGATCAGGTGCTACAATGGTTCTCGTCTTTCCTACATCACAGATCACAAAGAGCCAAGGCATACCACTCTCTCGCCCAGCCCTCTCCTGTACTCATGGGGGGCCCCGAGGGTCCACTCTATCTCCTATCCTCTTCAACCTTTTCCTGGAACCTCTCGCTAACTCATTAAACTCAATGAACATTCTCTTCCACATGTATGCAGACGACATGCAACTCTATTTGAAAATCTCATCCTAGGAAAGCATCATCTCTCTCAACACTACCCTAACATCTACTCAAAATTGGTTAACGGAGAATCATCTCCTGCTTAACACTTCTAAAACGGAATTCCTGCTCATCTCCCCTCCGATCCACATCCCCAAGCTAGACCTATGGCTGAGTCACCTCACTGCTTTCAATTGCAATCCTCTCATCATAGACTCAGCCAAATCTCTCTGAGTCACCATGCACAAGCACCTGAATATGAAAAATCATAACAGCAATGTATGTAAGGGAGCAAACCACTTGTTGAGGTCACTCAGAAATATCAAACCTTTCCTTCCAGTGATTTCAAGCAGGTGGTCCAAGCGTTTGTCTTGCCGAGGCTGAACTACGGAAGTGCTACCCTCTGTGGCCTTCCTAAATACTCTCTGGCTCCACTAAGGTCATCACTGAACGCGGCGGCTAGACTGGTCACAGGCACCAAACGATATGATCATATATCTTCAGTCTTAAAATCTCTCAAATGGCTGCCCTAGAAAGCACGAATTCAGTTAAAGATTGTCGTTCTGGCGCACAAAGCCCTTCACTTCAATACTCCCAGGTACCTTGCGCAAAAACTTGAACTATCCTGTGGTTTAAGAGCGTCATGAAGCGCCACTACCTTCCTCATGAAACCACTCATCCTTAACAAAAAAAGAACTTGTCACCGAGCTTTCTCCAGCGCTGCCCCAAACATATGGAACTCTCTTCCACCGGAAGTATGCAGAATCTCTTCAATGAAGACATTCAAATTGGAAGTTAAACTATTCCTAATGAACAAATTCTTACCCTAAGAGGGATAGAATCACTTGCTCATTGATATTTTTCCCACTAGCAGGGTACCTCCATTTGTAACAGCTCTTCTTTAATGCACACTGTGACCCCCCCTCGTTGCCTGTGTACACCTGCTTATGGTATTACCCTCCTGGGCGCAATTGTCAAGCATTCTGCGACCATTCCAGGTTTCTTTTTCTCTCTCTCTCTCTCTCTCTACAGGATGTTGATATTTCATTTATGTTCTTCCTCCCGTCATATTGTAAAGCGCTCAGATATCCTTCGGGATCTTGTTTGCGCTATATAAAACTTTATAAATAAACATACTAATCATGGCCAACCAATTACCATGACACTTTACACAGGGAACACTTGTACTTTGACACTGATCAGCAGTGGCAAAGTACCCAAAGCATCTAAATTGGCAACTCTATGCCAGGAAAAAAGTCTAGGGGGAAAGCAAAAAGTTTAGGGAACTTTTAGCCAAAAAGGCCAATTCCTACACTTAACATTTAGAACAATCATTTCCTGCTGCGTAACATCTATATATAATGAGGAACTCTTCCTGTTATATGGCAACCTAAACAATGATATATGAATCCTAATATTGTCTACAGCAGATAACGTATTGAAACTAAGCAATTGTCAAACCTGGATGATGGATGGAACCTTCAAAATGTGTCCAACGCCATTCACTCAGACACACCATAAATGGTGACTATTAAAACACAACGTTCCCTTTTATGAACTCTTAAACTACATGCAACTTAAAACAAATTACTACCCAAAAGAAAGGATCAGACTTTGATCAAGTCATGATTCAAACCATTTTAAAAGTGTACCCACACATAGCTATACAAAGTTGCTACTACCATTTGAATAAAAGCATATGGAGACACTTCCAACAATCTGCACTAAGCGTGGACTATGCTACAATCAATTTACCTTTGAAAAAAACAAATATGATAGCGCTAGCCTATATCCCAGTCACAGAAGTAGCTAACCACTACAATTTACTAATGGAAAGCTCTTTCTAACAACAAAATGAAGACAAACTAAGCCCCCTGAGAAATGTTGAAGATGCTTGAGTTGGCAGAGGACATCTCTCTGGGCACAGACGGCAACTCAAATTCCAAATACCATGGTGGAAAGCGCCTTGGCAGAGGAAGCCAAAACAAACAACTCAGTGGAAGGATGTCACAATGCATTCCACTCCACACTAGGCAGAACACAGTCTACCGTCTATAAATGTATAGAAGCATTACAAAAAGAGTAAAGCTACCAACAACTATGAATGGAGCAATCGGTAGCCTAAATTGCATCTAAACTTAGGAAACAAACCAAAAGAATCTACAGCATGCTACATTTTAGAGTCAAACTCTTCATACACATTAAAGAGTAGATTACTTAACAATAATAGTCAAAAGCATATTATAAAATAAATACTAACTTACAAAATTCTCAAAAAAGTATAAAATTATCTTAACCAACATTGCAAGTAATTTTTAAAATAATAAAGATAAAATGTTATTACATCAGTATGAACATTAAATAAAACCTCAATCTTAAAACAGACTGATATAATAAAATAAAAAATAATGTATTTGTATAAAAATTCTAAACCTCACCAACTAAAAGCGCTCAGAAAACCAACTCAATGCATTATATAATATAATTACAACACATAAAATAAACAATACCAAAAAACAATCACTTAACACTTTCATTTCATTTCATTTTCATAAATAATCAAATTAATTTCCCACCCAAAACAAATACATTAAATATGACTTACTCTTTTGTAGCTGCAGATCACCCTCTGTGTCCATGTAGTCAATAAGTATAATGCACCGAAAATAGGAAACATTATTTCAAAAGAGCCCAAAAAAATGCAAATATAAAATCAATGCAATATAGATCCTTCAAAGCAATCCAAAGTATCTAGGACTCATAAAAAACAAAAACAAGTGTTTAAACATTGAAACTCTCCTGGAAACCAGGTAAAAGATAAATCAAAATAAATAAATATTGATTTATTATAAAGCAAAACAGCTTGCCTTTAAAAAAAAATATGAATCCAAATACTATCTATAATAATAATATCTAACGTATCATGAACTATTTAAATATGATTTGCATTGTTTATTTAATGATAAAAATGTATTACACATTACTTTATTTATCAATATATATGTTTTGTAACTAGAAATATATATGTTTACAAATATAAAATCATCCATTAAATAAACTAAATGGAAAAATGTGTTACATAACTTTATTCTATGAAAATATGTAAATAATAATGTTATTTATTACAAATATACAACTATCTACTTCTTAAATTATCTTTCTGCACGCCAACAATACTAATTAAATGTCATAAACCGATCATAATACATAGAAATACAATTTAACAAAAGAATTTCACAAAAAAATGGTTACATTACATTTTTACACTGCAGCAAAAACCATTTTGAAGAAAGTGTTGGTAACAAAAGGGTTGACATTTACGATTCTCACTCCACTGTAAACCCATTTTAGGATGGTGTTGGACAGTAAAGGGGAGACATTTACTATTCTCATTCCAATCTAAACCAATTTGGGGATGGAGTTGAAACCTAAATGGATAACATTTACTTTTTTGACTCTGATCTAAACTAATTAAGGTACAGTGTTGAACACTAAAGGGGTGAGATTAACTCTTCCCACTCCAATGTAAACAAATGTAGGGAAGGTGTTCGACACTAAAGGGTTGGCATTTACTATTTCCACTACACTCTGAAGCATTACAGCATGGTGTTGGACACTAACAAATGTATATCCTTTATTTTTATTTACACAACATTTTTGATGTGCAAAAATTAAAGAAAAATAATTTTGGATTGTTTTTAATGTTTAATATTTTGACTGTAAGTCACTGTTGGATGTGAATCATCACTTTTGGAACCGAAATAAGTGTATTTACAGTCATACCTTGTCTGGCAAAGTACAAGCTTCTGAGTAGTAGGAGGAAAAGTCAATAAAAATGGCAATTTTGGTCACTGGGATGCCTTAAAAAGTGGTTTTTGAACATGATGCTACATACAGTTGACATTTAGGCTTAGATGACACAATAACCCAAACAAAAGACCTATATATTTAAAATTAAACATTAACATATAAAATAATATATTAATCACCATTGATAATTATTATAGCTTTGAAAAGAATTTGTATCACAGTTAAATTATTACATTTTAAAATATATATATTACAAAAAGCAGAACCTATTGCAGTAATAAAGATAATAAAAATGAAATTTTGTTTGACTACATTTCAAATAAATAAACCTATAACATAAATAATACAACATCTTAATTTATACATAATACATATTTATTCTATTTCCATAATTTAACTATAAAACATTTAAATATGTTTAACATTTTAAATGTAAAAATAAATGTAAACACTTTCCCCAATAATGTTTTAACAATTATATAATTTTTAACATTTAAAAATCCTGAAAATTATTTAAATATTCCCATAAAACTAAATTAAAACAAATCTTACATTTAAAAAGTATAATAAACTACATGTACAAGGATTCTTACATATTAAAATTGAATTTGATGTATGTTATTTTTTACCAGAATTTCTATAATTAAAACAATTATTTTAATATTTGCAATATTTTTTACATTTAATATATTGTGGCGGTGTGGCCTGGATGGCCATGATAGAGGGCATGCTCGGCTGAGCTCCCATCCATACCAGGCCACTGGAGCATTCTCGCTGGTGCTGGCAGGCTGCAACCAGCTCCCCACAAGCCTACCGGGCCCAGTATACCAGCATGGCATGAAAGAGGTGTGGATCGCTGCAGTGAGACTAAAGGAGCTGCTGCAGTCAGAAAAAGGAGCGGGGTTGCGCTGCTTCCAAGATGGCAGGCCGCACTTGACCCAGCTAACCTCAGCGTAAGCGAAGGAACACTGCGGGGTCCCTGTTACACTTAGGCGATCAGAGGTGGTGTCAGTAGCCCCCAGGGAGTGAGTGTCGTTCAGAGCAGTGGGGCTGTGTGGTGCTGGGTGTGAGAGGGCGCACACGAGGTGAGTGCCCAGGAAGTGCTGGCGGGTGTGGCACACACCCTGGATCCTGACGAGCGACCTAGGTTAACGGCCCCTGTCACGTTTGTTAACTCTGTACTATTGGAAACAATCAAATGAATAGCGCCTCTTCTAAGTTTCAAGACAGTCAACGAAGATTTTTGTTTCATTACCATTTTCAGTTGGGACCCAAGTGTGCTTTTAAAGTCCTCTTGACGCTGTTTCTTGCTCAGATATGTGCTGTGCAGACCACCCAGTGGTTAACAGGCCCAGGAAGACTGTAAACACACATTTTTATTTGCAAGGAGGAAGGCTTAATCCACTTATACAATCCACAGGCTAAATCATGAATCGTGAGCCCGTGTGGTGCTATAGATGAGCCCCGGGACTTGGTGGTGGGTGCAGCCTGCACTCTTCACACCAGACAACTGGGGGTAGCAAGCAATTAGTGCCCTGGGGGTTTGCTCCACATACCTCAAACATTCTGCAGTGGTGGTAATTTATATTTTGAGGGTCCAGGTGCAATCTAGCTCTGTTGAGGAAGGCTCGAAGTGAAGAAAGAACCAACACCAGCTTGCAGGAGATACATATGTCCACAGAGTGCTCCCCCGTGGGCGGAAGTGAACGCCTCTCTGTCTGTTGCTGTCTGGAAGCAAGCAAATGCTCCCTCTAAAGAGTGCCCTGGAAAATTCTGAAGGTCTGAATCCTGCACTTGACCAGTGGACAAGATTGGGGACCCCCTGTGATGCCAGGATTCTGACTGCTTGTTCTGCCCTCTCTGGCACTCTTTGGGGCTAGCAGGTCAGACCTTCTACTTTGCAAGACATATGAATGGGATAGGGGGCGAAGGGGTGGAACAGAAACACTCTCCTATGTTGTTGGAACCCTCTGCCAACTCTCATACTAAGAATCATGGGCAGCGACAGAGGCCCTATTACCCAAACTAAAATAGACAAGCATACAGCCCTTGTCAGAGGGGTGAAGGGTGCAACTGGAGTATTTTCCGGGGACCCGGGCACACCCAGGGATGTTGGAAACTCTGCTATCCTTCAAGTCATCAAGGACTCTAAGGCAGCTGTGGAGCCCAAGATCAAGGAAGCGGGGATGGAAGTGGCTTTGCTATGCTGAAGCTGAAAGTAGAATTTCCGAATTGGAGGATACTGTGAAGGACCACTCTGCATAAGTGGCCGGTCTTACACAATCCCTGAACTTGATCCATGATCACTCAGAAGATGCCGAAAACAGAGCACAAAGGAACAATCTTCGTTTTATTGGACTCCTGGAAGGGGCGGAGGGATCTGCACCAGAAGCCTCTTTGGAGCAATGGACTCGTTCAAAGCTCCAGGCAACCCAACTATCCCCATGCTTCATCATCGAAAGGCCCCACAGATCCCTGGCTCAGATACCCCCACCGGCAGATCCACCTTGCCCTCTGATAGCGAAATTATTGAACTACAGGAATAGGGACGCCTTCCGACGGGGGCGAGGAATCAGGGCTACCTCACCCATAACCCTAGAGGCATTATCATCTTTCCAGACTAAACCCGCCACATTCAATCCCAGCAGAAATCTTATGACCTGGTGAAGCAGAGGCTCTGCAACCTGAAGCTGTCCTATATGCTGCTCTACCCTGCGCAACTGAGAGTGCTGCAAGACTCGAAATCATATTTTTTGACACACCGGGTGAGGCCTTGACGTGGCTCATGGAGCAGCGCCCACTTGCAATGAACCAGCTGCCCGGGTGGCAATCGAACAATCCCTCCAAACCCCAGGGATGGGACCAGGGCAACAATTTGGGGGAAAGAGGCGCAGGACGCCCAGACAGAAAACCCAGGACCAGATGGACATGGAGGCTTCAGCGGAATCAGATGTGATGGGTAGGGGGCAGACCCAAGAGGCCCATCTAGAGGGCCTGCTCTGGGGGAGAAGGCTGGAGGTATGGGATGTGATGCTGCCACAGAGGTGCCCATGGCATCTATGTAATTTGCATGCCACCACCACATTATTGTACTGCCGGTTGTTTGACCTGCATTCCTCAGGCGGAGAGGGGACAGGCCCACTTGCACTACGGACTTGTAACACCAGCCCAAGTTTTATCAAGCTTTAGTGCAAGGGGTTTGGGCGACTCTATGCTGATGAAATGGGCAGCAAGCAGACTGGTAGCAGTGTCTGGGGAGCTACAAGACAGTATTAAAAGAAACAAACATAATAATAATAAAAAATGGAGAAGAAAAGTCATGAAATGGTACCTATAAAAGGAGAAAATGAAAAATAAATGGATTAGTCCGCCAGCCTGGCATGATGGCACATATTTTTTCATGTAGATGTGCACATGTAATGGGGCCAAATGCTGCCACTCACAGGGCAATGGAGCCAATACCTGAAATGCGTTGCCCTCTTGAGTCACACTGTATCCTGGCATAGGCAGAAGTAGAATATGAATTATAGTTAAACAGACCAATGCCAGAGGAATGCTGACCTAAGAACCTTATATCGATGTATATCCACTAAGCTATATAGGTATTTTTAAGAAAGTATTTAAGTACAAGAGCCTGCCAGACAACTATCTTTTCATAATAAACAGATTTTGTCTATCGCCATGATATTCGGTTTGTAACCATCTCAGTCCTGCTGTATTGAGCATAAGTTTTTCCAAAAGGCAAACACTGGAATACAAGCACTATCTTTCAGTGGAAGCACACAACTTCTGCCTATCACAAGCTGTACCAAAGACTATCAACATATGATTGGAGAAAAGCTCCTAACAACAGCAGTGCTTCTTAAAGTTCTTTTTTATGCTAGTCACTTAAGGTTTGTAGGCAAGCCAGACCTAAAAAGAGCATGACAAATAACATACCAAGATTATTGACCTGCCTCGAAAACCTGTAGCTCCTTAACAAAATCTTTCGAAATTGTTCTGTTTATCACCTTTTTGGAGGAAAAGCCCTCTTCCAAACAACTTTGGTGATGATGTTGTTCAAGAGGCAGACCATAAATATTTAGATTGTTTCAGGGCAGTTTGTAAAAACCTTATTGAATTTTGGTCAGTTTGTTAGAACATTTGTGATGTGAAATTCTCTATTTGGCCCTATTTATCTAAATGGTCTAGAGCCGATTGCAATCTCCATTCACAAGGTTTGTAACAGGTTCGCTGACTGTGGGGGGCACTTTAACTCCCTGCATCTGGCCCCATAGCACCCTTTTTAAGCCAGTGACATTGGTGCTGCATATCACTCGAGTACTGAAGTTGTGTAGTAGAACATGTACAACTATAGTTAACTCAAACTAGTTGTGTACAAATAAAACCACAAAAATGCAAGGCTATTCGGTCAGGGTGGGGATATGGTCTTCCAGAAGTGGACTGATGAGAAAGACAGTATACCAGGAAATGTATCATACTATATTTTCCATCACTGCATAACCAATTCTGATGTACTTTAAATGCGTGTTTATCCTCCTACTATACAAAAGTAACTGTAATAAGAATTCAAGAAGGTAAGTTTGCCACTGAGCCACATTGCAAGGCTTGTTTTACAAAGGAATTCCTCTCAAATGAATACCATGCTTAGCGCTGCTGTAAGCCACATGTAAATGTACTTTATCACAGTGTCTATCTGGACCGCCAATTGGCACATCTAATGCTACACATTCTATTCTAGTTAGCAACATATGTGGTGCAGTACTGTACACCCAACGTGTAAACCCAAGGAAAGAGCCTCGGACATTACGACTTCCTAGAAATCAATCTCTCTGGGCTGCCAGAGCCCTGCTGACAGCACTTCCAATCAAAACTTGACTAGGTTACGTAATAGTTTACATTAGCTAGGAGAGCTGTAGGTTTAGCTGAAAAGAGCTTTAGCTCTCTTTCGATGGATTGCATTTATAGAAATGGTGGGCTCATTAAAATACCTATTGACTTATTCTGGGTTTTGATTGGTGCTCAATCTTGGTTTACCAACATCATGGGCATGTCACCATGGGACATGGATTGAATGTTAGCCCATTCGATGAGGTCTTCCCTGCATTAAATTGTTGATGAAGTGCTATGAATTTGAATATTTGTATTAGATTGTGTGTGAGGCTTCGTTTCAAAGTGACTGCTTCCTGGAAACACTCGCCCATCACGTTGGATTGTATTCTATGGATTTTGAAACACTCGCTCGGAGCTCTACCTCAACACATTGCACTACACTGTGCAGATACAATCCGCCACTTAGCACTGAATCCAATGGTCACAAATTCACAGGACAGTATCTGAAGAATTTAAACATGCTCTTTTTCTCAGGATGCATGCCTTCGATTAAAAGACTCTTTTTTTAGCATGTTCTTGTATTCGCATTTTATTTTTCTTCAGTGACTTTATTGGTAGATTGCTGTTCTCACGTTTTTATTTAGTTGTTCTTATATTGCATGTTTTTAAAATATTGTAAGGCTGTCAGCCGAAACAATAAATAAATAAACTTAATAGGACATTTGCTGGAAGGAATCGATTTTGTCTAGAAAAAGTCCCCAAATTTCCCAACTTCACAGATGACACATATCTAATGTTCGATTATTCAAAGGCGCCTTCTCGGCATTAAATTAAAGAAGAAATACTCAAAATTGTAGTATTAAATTAAAGAAGAAATACTCAAAATTGTAGAATTTTATGATGGTGCTAGGTGTAAGGCTCCTTTATTCTGTGACTACATTCTCGACACGCTAGCCAATCACTTTTCACTGGAGTGTACAGAGTTTGAAAGACTACACTACGGGGCATATTACCAAGGGTCGCGATAGGCAATTATCGCCGGTTCAGCGGCCGTTTTCGGCCGCTAAGCGACGATAATTCTATTGCTCTATTAGCAAGCTGTCGCTAACTGATGTTAGCGATAGTGAGCGGTTTGGGGCCCGCTTTGCATGTCAGCGATATTTTTCGCTAATGACATGCAAAGTGGGCGTACCCAACCTGTTAGCGACTGAAAGCAGTCGCTATTGTCGCTATTGCGTATTAGCAAGGCAGGCGTAGTGGTAGAAATATTCCCACTATCGCCAAAAACCAACGCCAGCTCAGACCAGTTCTTAGTCATGTTATCCAATGGGAGGTGGATAACATGGCTAAGAGCATTTAGTCGCTAATGCATGAATATCGCTGTATTCTCAGCGATATTCACGCATTTCGCCTGATTTTTATCGCTTTTGAGATAAACCTTGCTAATAGCAAGTTATCTCAGCGATAAAAACCGGTGATGCGCGGCTATAAAAATATTGCCGCTAACCCTACTTAGCGATAAATATCGCTATTTGTTGGTAATAAGCCTCTGTATCCTCCAGAAGACAAACTCAACACCATATGGACACTACCCTATAATTTTTCCCTACATCCTAGGGACGCCAGTTCAGAACCTGGGGAAGCTAACATAGCACACATTCATAAGACACATAAGTTTTGCAGGGAACATCGCTGGAAAACCAGTGATGTTCCCTGCAAAACGTCGATTTCCCCGCTATCACAGGAATTGTTATCGCCTTGGAGATACGCGTTGCTAATGATGCGGCATCTCCGCGATAAAAACCTGCGATCGCCAGCGTTAAAAAAAATGAGCGATAAGAGTGCTTTGTGATAGGTTTCGCAAAGCGTTGCTAATATGCCCCCAAGTCTTGTCTCAGCAAATAGCCATTTGATGAGTGGTGAGTATTTAGTAATAACGTAAGGGGAACTTGTTCAAACATGTTACGGTCATATACTAATACAATCAAACTCCTGCATGTGCAGTTATTTAAAAAGTAGCGAGTGCGTGCGCCTACACATATTCTAAAGGGAGCACACGTGTTTAAGATTGTTTTGCCACTGGTTTGCCTCGTGACTCATTTACTTCCCTCGAAGGGATTACAGTGCAGGATCCCTTGAAGGAAAACGTGCAATGTTTCCACCACCGAGTGGGTCTTGCATGAAAGAGTGTGTTTTATTAAGAGCTCCTGTCTCCAGACAATCTTTGCCAGATGTGTGCTTCACGTGAATCAGATTCTTCTGCTAGGTTACGTCATGCTTTTCAGTGGAGCTTTTGTGTAAATAGTTGGTCATTATAGTTTTTTTTTTTGGTCGAATACTTCAAAAATACACTGCGGGTGGTTATGTGACACAATGTTCCATGCAAAGAATGTGTTCAGTACATTTGCATGGGGTATGCCGCGTGCCCTCTTAGATAGGAGCACGTAACGGATTAAGGATGCCATATAAGGTGATCAGTGTCCAGATTTTAATTCAATGTTTGAGGAAATTATTGTAAATAAGTAAGATTTTTACACTGTGTTGTTTAAAATATCCTCCAAAGAGCTCAAAGCCAATGGGTGTTCTGCAATATTAGCACCACGTTGGGGCAATAGTCAACTACGCGCCCTGGAAAGGTATGCGCCAAGGTATATTGTAATGTGATGTATATTCTTTGATACATTGGCACTGCTACGCCATATCAGGGATGAAAGAAAGATAACGATGAAGATCAGTCTACCATACTTTTCTTTGTTGTGGAAGCCATATCTGTTGCTCTCCTATTTCTACAAATAATGGCGCTTGCCCCACACTTTGCCAACCCTGCTTTCTTTTTACTTAGAGTGCTCGTCCCATTCGCTTTCCTCCCACTTCCTGTCCATCCATCGTCTGAGAGGTTCCTGTTAGATCTCTTCTCTGCCCCAATTTATTTGCGTTTCTTCAATTATGTTTTTGGGTCTTAATCGCTTCAAGAGCCCCCTGCAATTTTTATGTAGTGATACAGGTTCCCTGTGATGGTTTTGCCTGCAATCTTGCTATTTCTTCCACCCCTTATTTCTCCTTTGTCAATCAGCTTATTCCTTCATTTGCTCTTTGACGAGTCAGTCCTGGCAGTGCTGGTCCCCATGAATCGTACACAAGGACCACCTTGATATCCTCGGCTGGACCGCCTGTCTGAAATTGAAATACGCCGGAGACCTACTTGTTGTGCTATGTGGTGTGGTGGGTATGCATGGCAGAGCTAGAGTGTAGTTATTTGAGGATCCTTAAACCTCCCCTTTCTTTTGGATTCCCTTGAATCTCTTAGCCATTCCATTGAACTGGGGCCACATGGATCTGTCGTCTTGTGTTCATAAGTCATGTTTTACTCAAACATTATAAATTTGTGGCAGCTGAAAGGAGTAACATTGTCTGTGTTTATGGTGCTTGAGATGATCCAGGTGGATTATACGCCTTCTACTACAGGAACCACCTTTTCTGCACCTGTAGATGGGACTTTTCACCGAATTTGAAACCAAGAGTATTCGACTATCACTACTAGGAGATACATTTCCACTGAGAGTGGTCTGAAGAAGTCAAGAGCCACTATTTCACAGACAGTTCTTGAGTGGTCAGACATTTATAGCTGATTTAATTGTGCCAGTTTTAAGTGCATTGGCACAATAATCATGATGGAAGAGTTTGTTCTACTAGGTTGTCAAGCCAAGGAAAACATACTCTTTCTTGTAGGGCCTTCCTCATATTTACTGCTCCTCTGTGGTTTCCATGGTCAATATCCACCAGTTGGTGCCTGAGTAGTTTTAGTATCATGATTCAAGTGTCTTTCAGTGTGACTTCACTGGGGCCTGTGGTTAGTTCCTCATGCATGTCTTTGAATGCATCTACTTCTTTGGCATCCACCCTCAGACACTAATCTTTTGTCATCCTTCATGTGCCTCCATGGCTGCTTCTTGGTCAGCTTTTTCCTGATTACATCAGTTAGAGTTTCTTGTGTGATGTGGCTCAGTGAGCATTATCCCTTGCATTATGGCATTTAGGTATTCTTTGGCTTTGGTCTCACTCTCGCTTTTCCACTAGCGGGTGAGTTTGGTGATATGTAATCTGCAGTGTTACGGTTTTTTACTGGCTTTTGGCCTATCATGGTCATATTTTTGAAATCAGAACCTTCACCTCTTAGTTTCACTTTGGGTTGTCAGAATATTGTGAGCAGTGCTTGGTGGTCAGTAATTATTGTCAAGACTTTTCCATATAGAAATAAGTGATAGTCTTCATGCGAACACACCACAGCCAGGCGCTCTTTTACTGAAAGTGCTCGCTCAACATCTGACTAGCTTCTGCCTACAACAGAGATGAGTCAGGGATGCATCCTGGCACCCCTTCTCTTTACCATTTACATTAATGGGTTGGGACAACATTTAGAGGCAGGGGGGGCGGACGTCCTGCCTGTAGGAGGAGCCAAAGTACCGGCCCTCCTATACGTGGACGACACAGTCTTAATAGCGCGCACTGGTAATGGCCTTCAAACTCTGCTGGACCTCTTTGGGTCCTTTATGGAGAACCTAGACTTAAGAGTCAACTTAAAAAAATCCCACTCTATGGTAGTAGGCCAACAAAGAAGCAAGCCTAAATCCAAAACCTTCATTTGTAAGGGGGAGGTGGTCTCAAGGGTTACAGTTTTCCCTTACTTGGGGGTCCTGTTCGACGAGAGGGGGTCATGGGTTCCCCTGATTAAGGCTAAGAGCTTATCCCTGGCCCATTCCACGTCCGCCCTGATGGGTTTTTCAAAAAGGCTAGGGGCTAGGCCAATGGAGGCCCTTTTGAAAGTTTACAACAGCAAATGTATCCCTATCGCGACCTATGGGTCTGCTATGTGGGGTTATGTTGCCCAAGATAAAATTCAAAGGGTAGAAAATGGGCTCTTAAGACATCTTCTTTCTGCCCCTAAATCCACCCCTACTTTTTCTATCCATGTGGAGGTGGGCTTGTCTTACATCACGGACAGATTGAAATTGGCCCCCCTAGTATTCTGGGCAAAAACATGGCTCAATTCAGAACTAACCTTGAACCATGCAATTTTGTCGGATGTTTTGTCCATGGATCATGCCATGAAAATACCTTGGTTGAACTACCTAAAAAACACTTTTGCATATCTGGGAAGACCTGAACTTTTTTAGTCACCGTCCAGTATTAGGAGAGAGGACGTTAAACGGATCAAGTGTCATTTCTTGGAGAGGGTATGTTTGGACGAGGAGGATAAGGAACTAGTGAAACCATCAGTAAGATCACACCCAGTGTTAACTACCACCCCCTCTCTTGAACCGTACCTTAAAACTGTCACCAAACCTCTACACAGATTTTTATTGACAAAATTCAGGTTTAACTTGATTCACTTTTCATTAGGTTGTTACCAATCATGGGCAAAACCAGAAGAGGCCCCTCCCTGTGATTCTGATCAATTTTCCAACCAAGATACCATGCATTTCATGATGTTCTCTGGGTTTTATGCTACAGCAAGGAAAAAATATTTAACACCTGTTTTGAGGGAGGCCGGCTTTACCCAAGTCAGGCCCGCACTTATCTACCTCCAGATGCTGGGCAACACTCGTATTATTTTTAGTGTGGCAAGTTTCTTAGCGGTAGCATTTAGAATTAAGAACAAACATGTCCCACAAATGCTTTATACTAATCATGGTATCGTTTTTTGTGATTTTAATTTGTGTAAATATGCAGTATAATTGTTTACTTGGGCTCTGCTCTGACTTTGTACATTAATGAATTGTCTACTTTTAATCTTGTATGTAATCTTATTGCCTTTTATGATGTTTTTATAAATCGAATAAAGTGTATTTTGACTGCCTGACTGACTGAGTCATCTAGGTGCACCAGTGGCCCTCTTGAACTGTACTTGCATTGCACCCAGGTCTACTGGGCTTGCATCAATTAGGTCCCATCTTTGTCTATCACATGAGGTCAAAATATGTCACATGTTTTGCCTTGAGGAATCCTTTTTTGATTTCCTTGAATGCTGTGTGTCCTCTGACCCTGCACATTCACATTCTTATTTGGTCGGTTCTCTCTGTGGTGTCCTTATTGTGCCATAGACTTTAATATTCATTGGCTACGCTAAGAAAGGATCGGAGAGAGGCAATGTTTTTAGGAAGCGTTATCGGTCCTAAGTGCAGCTGCCTTTGCTGGGTCAGGTTGCATACCCTCGCTGAGAACTGAGAACTTGTGTCCATAGATTTGGGCTTTTTCTTTAGAATTCACACGTTCAGCAGTTAGTGTGAGGTTGACATCCTGTAACACCATACATACTCTGTGGAGTAAGTGATCAAATTCTTCCTTGATGAGCCGAAAACACCAGAATGTCATCACTGTGATGGATTGAGTTTGCTATTCATCATATGCCCTTGTAAATTGCCTCTTGGAAGATCCCTGCTGCAGAAAATATGCCAAACCTGAGTCACTTGAATCTGAAAAGGTATACATGCGCAGTGAGCGTGGTGATGCACCTGCATCATTCTTCTATATGTAGTCGATGGTAACTTTTCATCAGGTTCAGGTTTGAGAAGATATTTTTTCCATTTAACTCAGTTATCATGTGAGCAAAGAGTAGGGCTGGGTATCTTTTTGCACTCAATGGATTTGTTGCGTTGCCTCCTGTCCTAGCAGATTATGACTTTCCTTTTTTCTTTTTTCATTCTTTTCATCAGGCTCTGTTCTTTCTTCCTGTTCCACCGCTACCTGCGGTCCCTTCGCAGCCTGCTGCCCCTGCACCGGCTGCTTTCCCTGCGTTGCCTGCTGTCCCTGCACTGCCTGCTGTCCCTGTGCTGCATGCTGTCCCTGTCCCTGTGCTGCCTGCTGTCCCTTGCTGCTTGCTGTCCTTGCACCACCTGCTGTCCCTATCCCAGCGCTGCCTGCAGTCCCTGTCCCTAAGCTACCTGCTGTCCCTGTTGCTGCGCTGCCTGCTGTTCCTGTGCTGCCTGCTGTTCCTGTGCTGCCTGCCCCCCTCCCCAGTCTGGCCCTGCGCTGTCTGCTTTCCCGGTCCCTTCGCTGCCTGCTGTCTCGGTCTCTGTGCTGCCTGCTGTCCCTGTGCGCCTGCTGTCCCTGCACTGCCTGCTGTCACTGTCCTGGTGCAGCCTGCCCTCCCCAGTCCTGGTCCCTGCACTGCCTGCTGTTCCTGTCCCTGCACTGCCCGGACCAGGTCCTTGCCCGGTGCCCTGGTCCACTAGGACCACCTACCAGGACCACTAACACATCTTCCCCTTGTATAAAATATACAAAAACGATGGACTTCTAAACAACTATAACAAAGGAAAGGGGAAAAGAAAGAATAAAATAAATATACAATTAATTATTCATGATACATAGTCGCTCAGCCACACCAATGGTTTCCTCTCAGTAGAGATTCTGAATTAGGACTTCCACAAAAGCTCTTGTGCATGATCCCGGTATTTTGGAAATAGAGCATGACTCCAGAATTTTCGGAACTATTACCACCTGGGTATCCTGCCCATATTACTCTGACACTTTTGTACAGACAGCCTTTCTTTATTCCACCACTTGCCATCCTCGGGCACAACCACACAACTGCTCACACACAATACGTTTTTAGTGTCAGAACATTTTCGAATGCCCCATGGCAACAGTTCCAGACAACTTGACCCTGATCCAATCGCTGAGATTGGCCACCAACTGTTTATGAGGGATCTCAGCCACATATCTTCTTTGTGCAGCCTCTCGCCTTTCCTTAACTTGTGCCCGTTTCTCACCTGGCACCTCTAAACTGTTCATGCCTGGATTCACCAATTTGGTTTAAGCAATCCTACCCTTGAACAAAGCAAAGGGTGACATTCCAGTAACTACATGTGGAGTACTGCATATTTCCCACAACAAGTCTTCCAGTTCCTTGATCCAATCCAAACCATTTCTATAGACAAATGCACACTATCCTTGATGACTCTGTTGCACCTCTCCACATGCCCATTATTCGTGGGGTGATACAATGAAGTAGTCACATGCTTTACCCCCCAATGACTCATACATTTGCTAAAATCATCTGACATAAATTATATTCCGTTGTCAATCACTAACTCATTCAGCGCTCCTTCCCTCAAGAATAACGTTTGCAAAAACTTTACAACGTCAGTTGTATTGACAATCCTCACAAAATTCACTTCAGGCCATTGTGAATAATACTCCATTATCACAATGCCATACACACTACTCTCCTTGAACATGTTCATGGGTGCTACGATGTCCACACCTAGTTTATTTCACAATTGTTCCAGAACCGGAACTGCCTCCACAGCACTTGGCACCGTCACCTGAGACTTTTCACTAATGGCATAAGCCACACAATCTCTCACCCAATGTTTCACCTCTCTATCCATGCCTGGCCCCCAAAAATGTGTCCCTGACCCTTCTCTTCGTTGCTCTAATCGCAACCTGCCCCTGATGGGCCAATTTCAATAAATGAGGGGGCACTCCTTGAGGTACCACCAACAAATCTGCACATCTCACAATTCCATTCCAGACACTCACTTCTTCAAAGACTTCTTTGAAAACTTTCAACAAGTCATCTACATTCCCCTCAGGCCAACCTTTGCTAAAACATGATATAAGGTCTTGTAATACTTTGACCTGCCTCACCACTTATCTCCACTCCTCCTCATCCATGCAGCCATCTTCATCAGCACGCTACAACACAACAATCATTGTCCTTGGTCTCTTCTCTATTTCCATGTGCAACTATAGGGAAGCATTACAAACAATCCGCAAAGACATTTTTAATTCCTGGAATGTGCTCTCTGCTCTGCGAAGGGTACGAGAGGCAAAAGCCACCACTTCATCCTTCCCATCCTGTGATTGCATCAACACTGCTCCCAGTCCGTCTTTACAGGCATCTGTAACTATGATGCAGGGATCACAAGTATCAAAAAGTGTAAGGAGAATCTAGTCAGCAATAGCCTCTTTAATCAGATGAAACTCCCTGTTCACAACCTCCCCCAACAGAAATCTTTCATTTGACTTCAACAGCAATCTCATAATTGTTGTTCTTTCAGCACATTTGGGCCCAAAAGGCGCATAAAACTCAAGTATACCAAAAAAAGAACATAACTTATCTTTATTCTGCGGTGGAGGGAATTCTTTAAAAGCCTTCACTAAACTTTCTTTCGGCTCCAAACCATTAGCGGACAATTTATGTCCCAAATATTCCACACTGGTCACCGCAATGTGATATTCAGTCTCTTTCTTTAAGAATGGACAACACCAATTCTAAGGTTTTATCATGTGACACATCATCTGATCCGAAAATCAGTGTATCATCCTGAAAACACCTAACATTAGCAATGCCTTTAAACATGGCTTCAATTTCCCGCTGGAAACTGATAAGGCAGAAGCCAAGACAAAAGGCATACGCTTAAACCTGTAATCCCCACCATAAGTGACACAAGATTTTAAGTGAAGGAAATCCTGATGTAATGAGATTTGATGATAGGCGGAGTTCATATCCAATGTCGTGAAAATCTTTGCCCCCCCTCAGAGAGGTCAACATCTCCACAATGTTTGGTAGGGGATATCTATCAACCCATATCCTTTCATTTAAATCTCCCAGGGCAATGAACATTCTTAATGTCCCATTGTCCTTCCTGGCTAATACAACCGGAGACTGCCACTCTGAGCTCTATATCGGAAAAATTATACCTTGATCACATAACTTTTTAAGGTCTTTGCTCAAATCCTCCCTCATTGCAATGGGAACATGTCTAGCTTTGTGCACCACTGGTTCAACACCTGCTTTCAAGCAAATTTGATGCATGAACACTTTAATCTTTCCCTACACATTGTCTAACACTTCCAGGGAGGCATCCGTCCAAGTACATTTTCCCACAGTCATCACACCTTTATTGTCCTATCTTAACATAACTTGTTCTTGGCCACTGGGATCCAATACAATTTCCAAATTTCTTTGGTCGAAATAACCCAGTAATCATGAACCTTTCACAAGTACCTACACAGTGCCTTCCACCACACACCCTTTGAAGTTCAATACTGCACCAAACTCACCACCCACATTAATGGCCGTATGCCATTGGTTTCACTTTTGCTTTCCTTAGGTGCACATTTAGATTTTTTTTCCATTCCTCCAAAGCTAACAAAGTGTACCAAGAGCCATCATCAGCCATCATACTGACACTGAACCCGTTGATGTCCACTAAGCATTGTGGTTTTTTGACGACATGCTAAATCACAATAGACACCTTCCCCATTTCATTTGTCATCTTGCCTTCTGTCTTCCTCTCACCATCGACCATGAATACCATACTATCATCCTCAGAATCACTGTGACATGACAGGTCTTGACTGCACCCTACTGTGTTTACAGTCTTTGTAGGCTTAGAGTCTTTGACCTAACATACTTTGCAAACTTTCATGGTGTTCTCACTATATTAATTTCTCGCCAATTTTTTTTAGTGCATGTCCATTGGTAAAATTCCCAAAAATTGTTTTTACTGCCACATCTATAGCACTCTAATGATTTTTTCATATCCTCACTTCTCGTCCACTTCGTCCTAGATTCAGCGTCAAGCTGCGGGGCATGCACTTGGTTAGATATGGACATTTGTTTCATAAACTTTGTTGTTGACTCGATTTCTATACGTGGCCACCAATGTCAGCTGTTGGCTCACAGCAGGAGGGCTGTTCAGGACCCCTCTTCATTGTCAGTTGTAGTATCCAGCAGCTATTTTCCTTTAGGTATGAAGGAAAGGTGAAGATGCAGGTCAGTCTATTTCACTACTCTTTATTTGACTGTACACTCGTACTTCTATGAACAACAGAGCCTTTACCCTACCATGCCCTCTCTGCTTTCTCTTTCTTTGAAATCATGTCCCAGTCTCTTTCTTCCCACTTCCTGTCCATCTTGGCAGGAAGTGGTCATTCTCATGAGGCCAGTTTCTTGTGTGATGCAAGGGGTCTTCTGTCCCTGCAACGATTGACTTGTTACTCCTGACCAATGTATGACGTTACAATGCATGCATTTACAATGCATGCCTTTACAACGCAGTTTTGACATCGCAACATCCTTTACAACGCATTCATTTACATCGCATGACACTACATCGCATTTTTAGAAACTACCTTTACAACGCATTCCATTACATCGCATAATACCTTTACAACACATACCATTACAACGCATACCATAACATTGCATTTAAGGTAAGTATTGGATAGTATAGGGGTAAAAATTACTATTCTAACTCCAGCGGGTGCAACAGTAGGGTAAGTGTTGGATAGTGTAAGGGTAAAAGTTACTATTCTAACTCCAGGGGGTGCAACAGTAGGGTAAGTGTTAGATAGTATAGGGGTAAAAATTACTATTCTAACTCAGGGGGTGCAACAGTAGGGCAAGTGTTGGATAGTGTAGGGTTAAAAATTGCTATTCTAACTCCAGGGGGTGCAACAATAGGGTACATTTTGGATAGTGTAGGGGTACTATGCGTTGTAATTGTATGCATTATAATGGTATGCTTTGTAATGCCTGCATTTTAGTGACATGCGATGTAGTGTCATGCGTTGTAATGGTACACGTTGTAATGCCTGCGTTGTAGTGACATACGTTGTAAAGGATGTTGCTATGTAATGACTGCGTTGTAAGTGTAATACGATGTAATGACTGCGTTGTAAAGGTTGTTTCCCCTCCTGACACCGTATTATGAGAAATCAGTTGAAATGCACAGTGGAAAAGCTCAGGAGGCTGCAAGAGAGATGAGCAGAAGAAAGAGGCACCTTCCAAAGCATAGATCTTTGCATGACAAATGTGGTTCAATTGTACACACATAGGAACTATGGAAGGTATTCATTAAAGGTGAAACCTAATCCAATAGTTCGGCTTCATCTAAAGTAAAACAACACAAGCATATAGACTCTATTCAATGAGGTAAATCAGAAAGTAAACAAATAATGCTAGGGATAGCTCTATATTAATTAAGTGGCATTCTTTCCTCACTAGCCAGTGTTGAAAGCAGTACAACAGATATATGTTTTTAAGGTGAAGAAACATAGCCACTCTATACAGAAAGAAACCCAATTTCCGCACCCATCTGGTACATGAGAATGATAAATAATTCAAAATGAAAAGTTGGTAGTTTATTGTAGCATAGATTTTTTTATGATGCTACTAGAGCCCCTTGTATTCTGGCTTTCTTTCTTCAGTGCATCCACAGCATTTCCTTGCTACAAGACATTCATGTGGGGACCTTTTTTCTACCTAATGTTAAAATTGGGTATAGCAGGATATGATGCCAGAATAGGAAGAGATGACACAATGTCAGTCAGAAGTAATTGTATAAAAACCTACATATTGGAACCAAAAGAGCAACCAGGATCAATAAGTCATCTTGGACCCTGATCGCACTTTGATGATGACATTTTAGTAGGCACTAATACAGTCATCAATGTGACTAAATTATCTACTTATTAGATGCCACTGACATAAGTGTTAGCCAGCTATGACCAACGCCAATCTCACTGAGATGGTGTAAGACACAAGTGCATAAACATGGATCTATGATCGCAGGGGATTAAAGATTATATAGGACATTTCAACAGGGTTTAATGACAGTGCCTTGTGCCAACTTGTGAGCACTCAAGACAGGCAGCAACTTTCTTTACTTGTGTAGAGAAGGATCAAGTCAAATATATGGATCCTCTGTGCTTCTCAAAGTCCACACTTGGGAAAACAGCTTGAGTATCAAAGAATAGAGGTCAGAGATCAATGAACTCTGAATCAAGTGTACAGCTGCGTGTTTACAAGTGCAGTGGCTTACTCTACAATTTTCACACTTTCCAGCCATAATACAGCAGCATAAGAGACCACCCATTGAGCAACCTCTCTGCACCTACCCAACCAAGGATTTCCTGGTATGGCCCAGACCAATTTCAAACAAGATGCTGCTCACCTTCCTCCCTCCACAAGAATTAAAAGTCTGTAGTTTGTGTAAACATTGTCTACTTCCTGAGCATCATTTCAGGCTCCATAGAAAGCAAAACAGTCCGTTGACATTTTGCACCAAAGAACCCCATGCAGACAGAGACACAGCCTACGTGAGTAAGTCCTACAAGGCACAAGTGAGCACAAAGGAAAAGTGGCAAGGGGCAGGTGTGCACAACGCAAGTAAAGATTATGGTGGAATGACATGTTGGGACATAATTTACACAGTTATAAGGAGTCCATGGGAAACTCACTGATGTCTGCTGTGCCAGCCTTGGATTTGCTTCTTTTGGTGGAGTCACTTGTAGCAAGTCTTTAGTGGTCATGTTCCCAAAGTCAGCACAGTGCTCCTTCTTCGAGGTGTGAATATGCCAGAAAATGTAACAATGCCACAAAACTCTAGGCACCTGAAATGTTATGTCCTGTTATGTTATTGGTATTTGTAAAGCACACGTATGCCAGAGCTTCATCCTGCTCAAAGAAACCATAATGCCGGAGGCTGTCTACTAAAAGTAAGGTTTTCATACCTTTTTTAAAGGCATGGAGTAAAGTTTGTGATCACAACTCAAATGGAGGTTCATTCTATTCTTTAGTGGATGCTACCTAAAAGGCCCTATGTCCTAAAGAGATGGGGTTAGTTTTAAGGATGTTCAAAAGCAGCTGGCCTGAAGAACACACTGCACAGTGTGGAACATTTAGTTTGAAATTAGATCAATTTATGAATCGGCATATGTTTTTTGATAGGAAGCAATGGAAAGCTTCTAAGAATATGGATAATATGGTCCATGAGCCTGGAACCTGTCATAAGATGAGCTAAGGCATATTGTACCAATTGGAATCTTTCAAAGGTTTGTCCAAAAATCCTCTGTAAATAGTTGTTCCATAGTCCAGTCAGGGCTGGACATAGGCCGTGACTACAAGGATATGAAGCTTTGTGGGATGTAATGAATGAATCAATCAATCAGAACATTTGTAAAGCACACTACTTACCCGTGAGGGTCTCAAGGCGCTGGGGGGGTTACTTTGCCAAAAGCAAGAGCTGGGAATATAAGCTATTTCAAATTCCACAGAGAAGGCAGAATCTTAATAGGCATCTAGTTTGCACGCTACTTTTCATAGTGGCGGGAGGAGAAGCCGTGCTCTCTGGCCAACCAAAGTGGCTCTAATTTACATTGGAATTTGTGGTGACGAAGAGATGGATTCATTTTGAGATATTTGAGGCCATCCCCAGACATCTGAAGGTTAAAAAGGCATGCACAGCATTTTACAACAACAGATCAGTATCACTGACATGCATGTAAAACTTCCCTCTCTCAGAATGTACAATGAAAGCTAGGAGTAGCTTGCAGATATGGAAATGTAATGAAGAATGCAATGGCCCAAGAGACATGCCACATTTGGCATGGACAAGGCCCGATGGGTACGGTCAGGTTTGCTGGACATACTGTTGCATTACTGGGAAAATGTCTTGAGTGCCCATTTATTTTAGAATCTACCGCAATTTACCAAAAGTATGTGAAAATGATGCTGTAAATTGCATTTTGTGTTCACATTTTTCAGTACTGTCTTGGGAAGAACCCCCTGAACTTCCTTGCATCAGATCAGGTTGGCTTTCTTTGCTTCTGCAGTACAATTCAAAGCGGGAATTTCCACCGCACGGCTCTCCAGTGCCACTACCTGCCACTCATTTTGCATTGAAACAGATCTGTGAATTCAGTAAAACTAGTACCATATATAGGCAAGGCGCAAGAGCATGAAGAAACACTGCTACTTTGTAGAAACCGCGCCTCATCTGTGCAAGAGGCTAGGAATCTATGAGGGCCATATGTATCAAGGTACCCATTTGCGATTCTGAAATAGCGATTTCTAAGAAATCGCTATTTCAGAATCGCAAATTGGTATGTATGTACAAATGCGCAGTTTTTTGGCGAATTCTTAGTATTCCTTAATTGCGCTTAGCAAATTGCGAATCACAATTAAAGAATACTTTCCCATTCATTTCTATGGGCCAGGAGGCCCATAGGAATGAATGGGAAGGTATTCTCAATTTTGCGATCGCAATTTGAAAATCGCAAATTGAGAATAATTTCAAGGGTGCAGGGGTGTCCAAAGGACACCCTGTTGCACCCCTGAAATAAGCATGGGTGCACATGTGGGGCACATACATGCCCTAATCGCATGTATGTGTGTCACATGGCACTTTGAAAAATGCAAAAATGTGCATTTTTCAAGGAATTCGCAAATTACCACCAACTCGAAGTTGGTGGTAATTTGCGATTCCTTAAGGACAGTTTGCAATTTTTTTTGCTTCATATATTGCATTTAAGGAATCTCAAAATTTGCGATTCCTTAAATGCAATTGCAAAATAAGGAATCGCAAATTTTGCGATTCCTTATTTTGCACCAGATTTTCCGATATACATACCATTTTGCAAACGCCGAAATTCTGTGAATTTCGGTGTTTGTGAATGCGAATTTGCTTCATACATATGACTCAAATGGAAGGTCTTTACTTAACCTTCTCTTAGTAGCAGTGGCGTAACGAACCTTGAGGGGGCCCCAAGCAAGGTACATGGAGGGGACTCCATCCAGATTTTATCAGGAGCTCAAAGGTTGCTCAGTACTGTGCTGAGAGGACCCTCTGCAACTATGCTCACGACTCACTTAAGTGCTCTCGCTTTCCCAGTTCAGTGCACACACCCTCAATACACCTGCTCATTTATTGTCTATATCTCTTCCCACATTTCCTATTGACCCTATCTCTACACTATGTCATTCCATTTTCTCTGTCCTTTTTTCATTAGGGAGTTTCTTTTGCTTGTTGCTATTCTTGGGTCTACAGGGATATTCTAATAATGAATATTAGAAAATGTGCTACATATGAACTAATATCTAATGTCTTTTACAGCTCCCACAAGCACGATTTTCATGACTAGTTATTTTCTTTGCGAGGTTGGGAAGTTAATTTGTCTCAATGTTTCTTTTTTATTCCCTGCTGGCATTCTTCAATCGTTGCTACATAGTTATACTTAGCTTTACTGATTGAATGTCTTTGCTCACTTAAAATGAAATTAGGGGGCATATGCACAAGCCCCTATCGCCATCACAACGTCACTTTTACCAACATTGTGGTGGCGATAGGGGCTGTGCCTTATTTACAAGGCAGCGTTAAGCGGCTTAACGCTGCCTTGTAAATAAGGCCCCCTTTCACGCTATGATTAGCGTAAAAGGAGTGGGCAGTGGGTGTTGTGGTGGGCGTTCCACCGCAACACCCATTCATTTTGACACTGCCGCCTATGTACAAGGGTGGCGTACATAGGAGGCAGCGCGAACATTAAGACCAGGTAGATCCTGGTCTTAAGTTGGCGAAACAAGGAGTAATGCGTTATTTCTCCTCGTTTTTGCTTTTTCCATGTGTGCTGCCTTGTGCAGCACACGTGGAAAATGCAAAATGTCATGGTTTGTTTATGTACAGGAAGGTGTCCCTTCCTGTACATAAACATTCTTTAAAAAAAATGCCATTTTGATGTGTGCTGCATGAAGCAGCACACATGAAAGTGACAGACTGGCACTATAGGATTGTTTATGTGCAGGAAAGGACACCTTCCTACACATAACCAATCCTCCTCTGCACGCAGACACCCGTGCACTATGGTGCAAGGGTCCCTGCGTTAGCGCCAAGTTGCTAAACTTAGCGCCATCACAGGGGGAAACGCAAGGCGGCACCACATTCTTATAAATATGGTGCAGCCTTGCGTTTCAAAAGTGGCATAGTGAGTCAGCAATAATACTTTTATTTGACTTAGTTAAAAATCGAAAGAGAATGGAAAAAGTACATAATACAAAATAATTTAAAATAGGGGTTTTTAAGATACCAAAAATAAAAACACAGTGCGGTCATATACTCAATCGTCATCAATGGTTAAAATAAGAAATATAACATTTATAATCAGGCAATTTGTAAAAGATACAAGGCGGTTCAATGAGGAAAAAATCAGAGAATAGTGCCAGTGCAGATGGAGAATGTCCGGGCAGTCTAGGCAAAGTCACTCAAGTTATTTTGTCTAATTCTTTGGCTGCCATAGCTCTACAGGACCTTAATTGGTTTTGCTTAAGAATCTCGCGAAGGACAATTTTTCGAGTTTCTAGTAGCGAGGGGCAGATGCATAAGCAGTGTAATAGTGTCTCTTCTCCTCGTCCGCACAAGTGGCATTCTTTTGTCGGCCATGTACACTTCCATTTCGGGGTCAAATCCTTTGTGGGGAATGACCCAAGCCACAACAACGTCAGATAGTGCTTTTTATGATGTGAGAAGCATTCAGACAAGTACCGTTGAGGTTTTAGCATCTGGTAAGATTGAATCACTGCCCATGCATGATTTTTCTTGGAGAAGGCTGTTTTGTCCATTAACACTGAGATTTGTTTGGTTGCGCTATTCACTGCATTTTTTAACCCAGAGTAGGAGGTAGTTGTATACCAGGCCTCCTCGAGTTGTAGGTCCGCGAGTGATTCCTTTAAAACTGTGACGATGGAATTATTTAGCCTTGCTTGCTTTTCAACTTCTTCCCAGCAGAAGTGGGCTAAAGTATTGTCTTCTGCTTGCCTCATCCTCCAGTAGTATTTGACCACCGTCCCTTGTCTGGCTGGTTTCTGGTTTTTAAGCCCATATTCCAATCGAATTTGTGCTTGAGAGATATAGCGGGGAATTAAAAACAGACTCTTGAAGAAACTCCATTGGGCTTGGTTTAAGGCGACAGCATCTTTTGTGTTCTTGATTTCCGACCCATTCGATATAGTTGGTATGAATTTTGCTGCAATTACCTTCAACGGGTGACCTGTTGAACTGCCTTTTAGCTTCCTCTCTAAGATTTTAAAGGTGTCGAGGAGTTGTTTGGTTTCATTTTCCCTTGATCCAGGTGTTGCTTAAAGTTGAGGTTGTGATCGAGTTGAAACCCTAGGTATTTGTACGGATCCACCTGGGAGTGAGAGGCGTTTAGCCAGGAAGGCTAACGCCTCTCTCCACCACTTTCTTGTACATATCCTCCTAGGTTTCCCAAAACAGCACTAGAAGGACGTCAATTTCACAGCGGATTCAAATAACAAGGATTGGTTGAATTTTCAGTACAATTTCAAATGCAGCAATTCTTCCATCACGAAAGAATTGCCACATGCACAAAGTTATGGTTAGGATGTAGATCGTGGGTACTTCTGGGTGTTTTATCTTGCAAGTATATGAACACGTACAAACTCAGCAATGCAGATATTCACATAACTCTTGTAAGTAGTTCCCCAATATGGTTGAGAACATCAACTTGCTGTGGTTAAAGGCAAAAGTCCATTGAGTTCAAAAGGGGAGACAACACCCAATATACAAAACTGTTTAAAAGGGGAATTGATTCTCTCCATGGTGAATATTTGTGCATACATTTTCCAACTGGTGGAAATTCCACGTACATGAGTTTTGCACCATGGTTAACGCCAGAAGATGTCAGAGAGTTGTAGAATTATTAAAACACACCTGGGATTCATTGTGAATCCCTAAAGTGTAGGCAAATGTAGGAAAAACATAAACTCAGTAGCGTTTAGACTTTTTTCAAGTTGGGCCACATTGTGGATCAAGTGCAGTGATGCAATTTCATCTGTTGTGCAACCATCAGCCCCACTGCTTTGCCTTTTATGGCATGCAGTGCCCCAGTGTTGACCTCTGGTCCACATCTGGGCTGCGGTGTCATTTCTGAAATGCTGCAAATGACTGAGTGCAAGTGCTTCTGTCACAAATACACAGTGTAATTGCTAAATGGTCAGTAATACTAGCACCTCATGTCACAATCAATTCGAGTCACCAGTCTGGCCTTCAGGGGTTGTGGAAACTGATAATTGTTCCCACAGGGAAGTCCATGAACAACAAGCTACAGATGAGAGAGTCTAGACAGCCTGTGCTATAGGAGGAGAAGAAAGGGTGTAAAAACATTCCATGCCTTCCACAATGAACAGTGTGCACCAGAGCAAGGATGAATTCTGCTTGAGTGAATGTCAGACTGAAGGGTTTAATCAATGGGGGATTTAATCATCATGATCACATGTATACAGTGATTGGCACCTTGCATCATGTGACTCAAAATTACCAAATTGTTGAGTCTACTACCATAGACATGTAATGCTGCAGTATCACCACCAGATGAGCCAGGTGAGCAAGAGCCATATTAAATCTTTTCATAATCTGAATGAGTGAACGAACGAATGGAGGAATGAATGAATGAACTTACAAATGACACCTACACCAAAGGCTCATTTGAGCTGGGAATAGATACAAAAAAATGGAAAGGGGAAAGAGGGTGAGATTTCAGCAACAAATATGGACTTTGACAAGTTTTCAGAGAATGTTGTTGCTAGAGTTCATTTAGATGTAGAGTACCACAGGATTGCTGAGGGCAGGTCAAGAAAAGAGAAAGAACTGCTAACGAGGCGAGCAGGTTTGAAGCAGGGAGCATTAGGAAGAAATGAATAATGAGGGGGTTGGAGTTCAGAATGAGATCAGTTTAGGAAATGTGTGCTGAGTGACACGCCTCATATTGAATAGAACATGAAGCCTTATTACTTGGGGTCTAGAATTCCACATGGGGACTACTGTGCCAATCAGAAATGACAAGGTCCATGAAAAGAAACACAGCAGACCTGTCAGAATTTCCTCAGACAAGTCGGCTGCCTAAAGCACTTGAAATCTCAGGGAGAAACACTTGGGAGAGAGATGAATTTCTAGGCGTAATTCCTCATTTCTCAAGGGATTCATACTTTTTTTTATTTCAGTTCTTATATAGGGCGAATTCGAAAGTAGGTTTCAGAGTGCTTTACGTGTAAACCAGATGCATTGCATACGGCCACCTTAATTTTTTTTAGGATATTAACCGATTTGCATAGATCTACAGGATGTTGGGCCGACAGGGACTTGAACCCTCATTCCCCAGCTCCGAAGCGGCAGCTCTGACCGTAACGTCACATCCTCTCCCGTATTGAACAGAGGAGCCGAATGAAATCCACACTTCCGGATTTAACAGAGACCCCTGATATTCCCCTCCCAAAATCCCTGTATTTTAGGCCTCAGATATTAGCGGGAGCTGTTAGGAGGGCTCATGTTAAAGGTATTTTTGAAACCTGACCTCGACTAAGCAATTTGTTAATCTACAGTCCTCTATACCTATTAAAGCCCCCCATTCACTTTTCTCTGGAGATGTCATGAGGCATTTGTTAACTGCTCCTTCGTCCTTCGTTTTCGGTGAAACTTTCAGGAATATGTAGTTGCTGTCAGCTGAAAACTGCGGGCATCTGGAAAATATTTCCTAATGTGCAGTTCAGAATATTATGTTATTAATTCCTACATTTCTGAAATATAATTTCTGTGTATACAGTAACTCGTGCCACACAGACTGCATCACGGAACGATGAACGTTTTCACTCAGAAGAAAGCATTGGAGAAGTGTTTACATTTGACACTTTAAAATATTTCCAGATGTCTACCCCCTTGCATTTCCTGAGCATTGCAGTATGGGTCTTTTCAGAGGGATGTATAGAAAAGGTCAGGAAAGATTAATAGAAACAGAGACTCTGTTACACTTATGGAGTTATTTACTGCTTAAATAATGCCAGTTTTTTAAAGGAGAACAGCAAGGTAACCGCTGATGTGACTAAGAGTATTCTAGCTTAACATTTCAATGTTTCAACTTCTAATATATCCTTCTAATATAACTTTTTTTTTAATGAATGTTTTAAATAGTAACACAGATGTATCCCTAATTGCGACTTCTGCCTTATTATATATGCAAAAAGTATTCCCAGCCTATTGCAAGTCACCAATGAGTTCCATGACCATAATAAAGGAACTAGGGTGAAGGTATTTTGTTCCTCATAATACATGGCCACACCATGACCACACCTCTACCCTTCCCACAAACCTCTTAAATCCTTGGTGTTATGATTCTTCATATGAAAGAGAGTACATGTTTGCAAACATGAAGAAAATAAAGTAGGATCCGCAGTGAAAAATTGAAGATACCAAAAAGCAGTTAGTAATTTGGTAAAGAAATTATTTTAAAATGAGTTTAATGTAGTTCAGATTAAAGATTGCTGAAGCCCAGAATGTGTTGGAACATGCAAAGTTTCTGTCTTTCTTGTAAAGACCTATCATGTGAATTAAAATATAAACATGTCAATATAAATATCTCCTTTGTGCTGATCGATGTTCATTTTAGAAATAACTATCAGATAAACGAAGAGCCACTTCTTTTGTGCCTAAACCCCAGCTGTAATTATGCTCTGTGATCTGCCTTTCCCACTGTCTGCTGACTCTGGCAGTAGGTATTATGACACCACAACTCAACTGTAATAATGCATTCCTGTTGAGCATCATTTCCTTATTACAGGTGAGTATATATGTCACAACTCGACTGTAGTAGGTAAATTCTACAATTAGAAAGGAATTGCAGGCTCCACTGTATTATAATGGTTGCTTTGTTCATCATATACAGTTCTAAAAAAAAGAATTGGAAAAGATCAATTTGCAGACAATAATAGGGACTATGGATTTGCATTCAAGTAATGCTGGGACAATTTCCAGAGTGGGGTGATGACCAGTGGTGCCCCTCATTAATACACAGAAGGTGTTAGCAAAAGTGATGTTACCAAGCAACCATGTATAGAAATAGCCACACCTTTTCCATACGAAAGCAATCCCACCAGTGCATTCTAACTGATCCTGCACATATCGTACTAGCTGAGCTAAAGGAGCAAGTGTGTAGATGTGAATTGTTACTTCAACGGCCTTCTCAAACTCTGCCTTGTCAGTAACATGTGGATGAAATTTGCAAATGGCCCTTCTTGGCTTTGTATGAACCAGCTTTGTCAATTTTCTTCCTTTCTCCAAGAACAACTTGTTAGGAACATGTTAGGGCTTCCTGGGTGGGTGATGTCCTTGAATTATATGTGTCTTAATCTCCTGAGAGAGAGCTTACAGTGGCACTGCTGGTTTAATGTATCCAGGCCAAAGAGGATTAATCCACTGCAATTAAGCTGTTCCAACTCAATTCTATTTCAGATGTGTTCAGACTTTTGACTAAAACAATCACACTCTTGATACCAAGACTCGTTTTATACTCTGTCTCCATGTGCTTTATATCTAATACTCATGCTGCTTAATATTTGTGTCCTATCTGTTTTTCTGTTTTCCCTCATACAAATACTAGATGTAAGCACTAAGCAAGGGTTGAGATGGATGGACTTGTCTCTCAATATACTTTTAAAGTAAGTGTGTATCTGAAAAATGCATCCATTGTCACCCCACCACAGGCTTCCTAATCCTATCTCACAGGGTCAGTCTTTGTCAGGGTCAGTCATTTTTATTTGAGCTGGTTAGGCTCATCAAGTCAAGAGTCAGATGATAAGAGAATAGCATTGGAATGAGCTGCACCCAGACCTAAAGCCCCAAACAGACCTGGCTGCTTTCAAGCAACAAATGAAAACATGCCTCTTTAAAAATGTCTTTTTTTTCTCACAGTCTACGACCCTATAAAAAGAAGCCTACACTACATGTGGTTTCTCTCCACCATTCCTTGGATCGGAATATTCACAAGAAAACCTATAATGCTGCCAGTTACAGGTTCCCAGAGTGTGAGATGGGGGTTCAACCAATCTTAGAATTTACCATCAATTTACCAGTGGTGCTTTGTAGTGGTGATTGTATCAAACAAGTGCTTTTCAAAATGACTAAATAAATCAATAAAAAGCTTAAATTAGGTCTTACACATGGATTAGATTACCATCCAGAAGACTGATTTCTAGTATTTTGCTTCAAAGACATAATATATTATACCTTACTGGGTCTGAGGTACAAAAGCCCCACAGTTAGAGAGCAGTGCTCTCTGAAATGAATCCCTTTATCTTAAGGGCTTGACCACTTTCTATAACGATTAAAATCCTGCAATATGTACTATAACTGGTTTGAGTTAGGGTGTGTTCAACATAAGGCATTTAACCTCTTTTGGCACTGAATGTGTGCATAAGGTCTAACTCCAAACCTAATCTCCAGGAGATAAAGCTTGCATTATACTACCTGGCAATCTATCTTGTGGCCTCTATACCAAGATAGGCATTTTATAACCCACTGGGAATTCCTTGCAACCCTCAAAGATTATCTGTGTATGCGCAAAGTGTACCATTTTATTTAGAATGCCTGCACGTCCCTGTTTTCCTCTTCCCTGCCCAAGTGACAGCTATTAATTCCTAATATTGGTAGCCAGTCCTGTGACCCTGCACCATTCACATACATGTCCTATGATGTCACTGAACTAAAATGCTTTTGGCGCTCCTGAAACTGTTTCTTCCCAAGATGTCTGCCGACACTTCCTGGTTTGAAGTGTTGACAGCCAATCAAATCTCAGCATGAGATCGGGAATGGTCACGGATCCTCCAAGTCTCTATAGATTTCTTTAAATAACTCAAAACTACTGAACGGATTTACACTAAATAACAAAAAGGCACATCCCTGGTCCAACATCTACCTTCCTGCCAAATTTAATATAATTCTGTTCAGCAGTTTGGGCTGTAGCCATTGTCTAAAAGTCCTATGGAATTTAACATGGAGAAAATGAGCTTTTAAGCAGCCCTAGTTCCATGCCCCCCACTTGATGGATCACCCGAAATGTTCAAGATAGCAGACGAATGGAGCCTTGTATAAAATTTGAAGATTTTGTGAAGATTCATCAAACGGTGAAGTTATTGGCAAATCAAAAACTGTCTTCCTATGGTAAATACATTCTAACTATAACTACCTACTGCTGACTGCCATTAGGGAATATATATGAATGGAGAGTGGCATTGCCCTCGCGGTTATGAAGTTGCAGAATGTCTCTGCCAGAAAATGAATTGAACCTGCGAAGGCAGGAAAAGGTGATTTACAAACTTTTTACTTTGAGGTAATGATTTGAAAGGAAGATGTTGAAGATGTGACATTTTTTGGATTACCATTTCAAAGCATTATAGGAGTTGTGGTCCAATATATAATTAATTAAAAGAAAACTGGCATTGAAACCTAATTGCATATAACAGTGATGATATGATGGATTGATTATCTAATAATATTGTTGACATTTCGAATTACACTGTTATACGTGAAGTCTTGCTGCAAATGGATCACTACCACTTTAAACACACTGCTGAACGGACATTTTACAGTCCTTCATCACTTCCTGAAAAACAAAGCAGAAAAGACTTTCTGGCTGCTCGCTCTGACCTTTGGCATATGATTAAGGCTTGTAAAGAGTTGAAACTTGTTATGCTGGAGCACTTGCCAGAACAAAGAATGTTTCTGTGAGAGCAGATATAATATATATATATATATATATATATATATATATATATATATATATATATATATATATATATTCACTGAAAAAACCATAGGTTATAGACCATATATAGTTAGGAATTAGCATTTAAAAAACCTTATTTTACTCACACAAAACCATTGAAATTCCATATATAGTTAGTTGCACTAACTATATATCGCGCACCCGCAATCCACTGCTGATCATGTCACATATTACATCATTCATGACATGGTCAGTGACATCACTGATGACATCACTGATGACATCTCAAATGACATCACTGATGACATCACTGATGACATCATCTAGTGTCTGTGTGTTTTTGTAAAGTTAAAATATGTTTTACATATTGAAGAATGAGTGGATGTATGGAAGACTGAGTGTGTGTGTGGCTGGCTGGGAGGTGTGTGACTGTGCATATCAATGTGTACTTGTATCAGTGATTGTATAAGAGAGTAAGTATGTGTTAGTTTATGTGTGAAAAGTATGGTGTTCTGTGTTTAACTGTATAGATGAGGAAATCGAAGTGTGATTGATTCTTCACAGGACTGACTAGGTGTATGAGTGCATATGATAGTGTTGTAATAATGAGTGACTGTATTTATGAGTGATTGTATGGGTGAATGAGTGAATGTGTGTGTAGACGTAGGAATCAGTGAGTGCGTATGTAGTAACTGGTATTGGTGTGTCATGATGTCATCAGTGATGTCATTTGAGATGTCATCAGTGATGTCATCAGTGATGTCATTTGAGATGTCATCAGTGATGTCATCAGTGATGTCACTGACCATGTCATGAATGATGTAATATGTGACATGATCAGCAGTGGATTGCGGGTGCGCGATATATAGTTAGTGCAACTAACTATATATGGAATTTCAATGGTTTTGTGTGAGTAAAATAAGGTTTTTTAAATGCTAATTCCTAACTATATATGGTCTATAACCTATGGTTTTTTCAGTGAATTTTCAAGGTTTTGTAAATGCTAATTCCTAACTATATATGGTCTATAACCTATGGTTTTTTCAGTGAATTTCATAGGTTTTTTAATAGCAAATCTTTATAAAAATAATACATTTTAAATCTAATTTTATATTTTATAATTTTTTTATTTTTTTTTAATATTATTTTTAGTGCGCTCCCGGGGCGCGGACAGGTGAACGCACGGGTAAGCGCAATCTGGCGGCGCGCCCCGAGGCGCGTACTAATGCGCGTCCCGGAAGCGCTATTGCCGAGAACGAAAACAACATCGTGACGTATCGCGTAGCCGCCACGCCTTGCGTCATAAGACACGTATCGCGTAGCCGCGAGATGCGTCTTATGACGCACCGCGTAAGCGCACCCGGAAGCGCATACGATCGCGCAACGTAAGCGCCCCGATGCGCTTACGATACACGCCCGGGACGCGCCCCGGGCGCGTAGCGTAAGCGCGTCAAACCATGTGACTTTAAAATAACACTTTTCATTGGTTCAGAACTTTTTTTTTTCCAAATTGTGTGAAACCCACCCATTTCTCTCACTATTGCTTTGTACTTGGAGAGAGCAAGAGCTGTTGTGTCTACTCTATCTCCTACTTTTCTGATCTCCAGCAATGGCTGCAAGAGAGTCATCCAGCAGTGATTCAGAGGGATTTTTGGATGAGGACCCTCCTCAGCAAAAGAAAAAAACCCATTTCATTTGGAAATTTTACGACATCCCAGAAGGACAGAAAAAAGTCAACGCTCCCAAAGTAACATGCAAAATATGTGGGAGTAGTTTATCCAGAGGCAATCCTCTGAAAAAATATAGTTTTGGCAATGCCAATTTGATCCGGCATGTCAAAAGAAGACACCCTAACAACTTTGCCAGGGAGAGTGTCAGAGAGCTGGCACGGAATGTACCAACAGATGGCGGCAGCACCTCCACTGGTGGAGCAACACCTTCGGGACCACCCCGTGGAAGAATGATCCCTAACATTCAGCCGGTGTTTGCGGGCATCAAATTTTTGTGCGCAGAGTGTGACGAACTGCTCTGCTATGGGGAGCAGAGTGTTGAACTGATTGCCCTAAAGAAACAGCAACACCGCTGCTCTTCCAGTCCCTAAATTTTCAATTTTTTTTGCTCCTGTTGAGCAGTTTTGGAATCCTTGTTTTTGTTTTTCCCTTGAAAAAAATACAAAAAAAATATAAAATTGTTTTAAAAAGTCTAAAAAAATATAAAACAAAAAAAACAAAAAAAAAATATATATAAAACAACAAAATGAAAAAAAAAGTTCTTTTCAGAACTACCTCCAATTTTTAAAAAGAAGCTTTATTTTTTTAAAAGTCTGTCATTTTTAATCTCCATGGTACGCTCCCCCGTACGCTCCCCGGTGCGCGTACCGGGCGCTCACCCCCGCGAAAATCGATTTTTTTTTAATTTATTTTTTTCACCCGCGGGAGCCTTTTATGGCCCCCACATGAAACCTAGGGGGTCAGGGGGTGTGTACCCTGCTCCCTCTTGCTCATTTCCCCCTTTGATTTTTGCCACCTCTTGTGTCTCAATCCTACCGAGACACAAGATGGCGGCCGCTGCGGACTGTTTCGAATGTTTATAGACACCCGAGAACCAATCAGCTTGCCGTGCGCAGATCGCGTGGCGCGCCTGGAGCGCTCCCCTGTACGCGTACGTGGGAGCGCTCCAGGCGCGGCTCTAGATATATATCTTTTTTTGAACGTTAATTTCTCAAAATCCACTGGAGCACATATATTGAGACCTACAAAAGGCACATCGGGCTACCAGTCCCTACAAATTTGCCAAGTTTCGTGCAAATCCATTCAGCCGTTCAGGCTAAAAATGAGGCTAACCGCCCTATGGAAAACTCAATGTTAAAAACACGTTTTGGGACCCCCCTTTTTTCTCGGCCCCCCCTGGACCAACTCCCCCCAAATTTCCAGTGGCTGCTCAGAAACAAAATGTTCCATTTTGCTGAAAATTTCAGCCAATTCCGTCCACAAACGCCAAAGTTATTAGACATAGAATTTTCAAAAATCCCATAGGGAAAAAATCCTAACTATATATACCTACTGGCGACCGCCAGTAGGTAATATATATATATATATATATATATATATATATATATATATATATATAAAAAAAAATCAAGATATGTCAATGTGGAGAACTGGTCAATATTTTTGCTATGATGCTTTGGTACCACAATATTTTGTACATATCAGAAAAATACTCACCTACTCACAAAAATATTTTGTGATGCTTGCCTGGATTTCCAGTTATAAATCACATGTAGGATAGTTGTAAGTAAAAAGTACTGACAGAAACATATTTCTGAATTGGGGGTCATTTCGCTTGTTTCAACCAAACTGGAACCTGAATCACCAGTCTCCATCATTTTTAAATGGGAGACCAGGATGCCTTATTTTGCCATAACAATTGTGATGAGTAACCCATCCACCAAACTCTAAATCAGACTATGAGGTCAAACTAGGAAATGATGTCACATGACATTTGATATCAAGGTTCTTATAGACATCATGGCTTTGAGATGTCTCAGGCAGTGATCATTTAATGGGCCAAGAAGATTCAAAATGAAAGAAAAATATAAGTAATAATAGTAACAGAAAAAGAAACTTGACTAAATTGCAAACGCTCCCATTCAGACTACCAACTATACAAAAGGAATATGACACAGGTTGGCTGGGCACATGTAGCAAAGATATTATGCAGAGTGGAAGTAATCACTGCAACACATATGTATATTTGGGCAAAATATGTAAAGCAAAAAGATGCATTTTTATTGCAAATGCAATTTTTCTCTATAATAAGTAATTGTAAATAGGTGACCCTCCATCCACACTGCATGTTGACTCACTCACAAATCTGCCCAGAAAGCCTTTGTTTGAAGATGATGGTTGTAAAAATGTACTGTGATCTACCTCACAGCCTCCCAATGTAAAAACAATAGTATAATTCTAATACATTTATTACAATTCAATTTTGAATCTACCAAACTATCAACAGCATTTTACAAGCTGAGTGAGCAACTGTGATGTGACTCACTATGAAAATAGTGTCAGTTCAAGTCATCTGATGTTTATACATTTTGTATTTTCCTTCTCAAATTATCCTCAATGTCATAAACAGACTTAATGGTGCCTACTTCTGAGATGGAATCAATTCCTTATGCACCACTTGATAGCATAACAGTTTGCTGTTTGTTATGTTGCTGTGGATTTCAAAACATTTTAATGCTTCAGTCATTTACCCATGACTGGGAACAAAGCCAGATCCAGAGAACGGAGGCAAGGAGAGTAATCAGGCTGTGACCAATTTCCCTGCCAAGCACAATGAGTGATGGAAAACCCTAGCGTTTCACTAGGCAGGTCATCACAAATCAATGTCTGGAGACTTCCAGCTCCAAAAGAGAATCATATGTCCCTTAATCATGGAAGTGCATCAAGTAGGAAAATAGAGTCTCAGTCTGCAGTCAAGACATTAAAACCCCTTGCAGGTATCTAAGTATCCACTAAAGAACAAAAGGTGACCAATGAGAGCCACGTTGTCCTGATCATTAAGGCCTGCACCCACATAGTCTACCCCACATAAAATGTGGAATTTAAAGGACTTTGAACCAGACGCCGCATCACTCAGGTTGCCTGAATCAACCAGCAGCACGTGACATGTGCCACACCAGTGGGAGACTTGAACAGACAGCTGTACTTCCAGAATCAAGAGACCAGGAGAGTTCAATGAGCTCAGCTGAATGACAGAACATTCAAGGCAGCAGATTTCAATGCCGTCTTTTGAAAAGACCCAGCAAGCATATCTCTGATAAGTCAATGGAAAAGAGACAACCACACTAAAGGGTACCTCAAAGACTTAAAGAGCCCCATCATAGTCCTTGGCCTGAAAAGCAAGCAAAAAGGTAACTGTCCCTTTCAGAAAATACATATCTAAATGACCTCCAAGAACCAAAGAACTGCAGCTCATCAGCAGGGACATTGGGACCTAACACCTGTGAGGCATCATAATGCCCAAACCTATTGTTTAAGTAGCTTTAAAACAGCAGTATTCCAGTAGTGTCACTAAGATTTTTTGTCCACAATCAATCTTATTGAAAAGTGGGTCGCATCCACGTATATTGTAAATGCACAAATCTCCAGCAAAGACACAGACCACCCAGTGTATGTCTCTGTGAGCTTCAGCTAGGGAATCCTCAATGCAGAAGTATCTCCCAAGACTATTGCATGATTACTACGTTTGTAATGAGGGGAAACAAAAGTACCAGAAGGCAAAGTAAAAAGAATGAACAGACATGGGTCAAATGATCATCTCATGTTCCTTAAGTGAGAAGACTAATCAGTGCATCACGACTTGGATGATCTGGTTTATGACAGCATGTTTGGATCATGCCCTTAGCCTGGACAGAGCAGAAGAGCAACACTTCCCTATATACCTTTTGATTGATTCATTTGAACTTGATAGTTGAAAACAAGTCGTCTACATGTCTTAAAACCATTATACACCCTATCCTGTTTGTTTTTTCTGACCTCTTTATGCTTAGTCTCCAGTGAATTTATCTATCTGTTGGTCTACAGAAATTGATGATCTTTTAGCAAGAGATATCTATGGCAGAGCCTAACTTTGTTTAAAAAAGTACACACAAACAGTAACTTCTACTACCGTGAAGGTGGATATTGCACCCTTGCACTAATCTAAATGGTTACCATACATGCCAACAGTTTGGAGCAGACCACATACAAATGTAGAAAACAAAATTGGTTGATTTTAATTTCCCCTCTAATTTACATTGAAGTGAAGGATGTTTTAAGTGAGAGAAAGCTAAAGGAACATTTTATCGAATAATTGTGAGTTTCCTCCTGAACCTAGAGTTTTGGCACGTAGGAGATCCTGGTGTTGGTGGCACTCGGTTATAGTTCCTCAGTAGAGGCCTTTTAATTTACAATCCGACGAGCAAGTCCGCCTTCCCTTCAAAGGGTCACCCAGTCACTTGGATCTTGAGTCTAAGGAATGTGACAGATGGTGAAAAAGTCTATGGCCATTACAGTGTGTACAGGAGTCTGGGTTTCTTGCAGTGTACATTCATACATGAGGACATGACAGCCTGACTATCCTTTATCACCCCTCCCTCCCCATTATTAGGGTTAAATGGTGGGTGGGGAACTCTCCATCCATTAACCTGTAGTGCAGGTTACCCACTGCTCTTCTAAACCCATCCGTATCCCTCTTGCTGCATTTCTGACTGCACAGCCATGAGTTGAACAAGACACCCTTCCGTTGGCAGGTAGGTGACATTCAGGTGCAGGCCTTGAATTTGGACAAAGATCATGCAAATGACTTCAGGGGAGGTTGATCTGGCCCATGGCAGCACTGCAGACTGACTAGGTGAAGGAGTATGTTTACACGGCAGACATGCAAGGGACTGTCAGTCTCACTTTTCCATAATATCGGTATGCATTGAGACAGAAGATGTGGATCCTGATGCATCATGATCAGGAAACACATCAGGAAGATCCTGGAGACGTTTTCCTCTGTGTTTCCAACGGTCAGGTTTATTTTCCACATTGGAAATAATTCAGGAGATATGAACAAGATGGTGAGTAATTCCTATTGTATATCAGTCAACGTGACTAGGATCCCACTGCTTGGTGATGTTGTGGGGCAGAGAAGAGATCTTGTATGGTGCCCTCTGGCTGTCTAACACAGCCTTTAATGGCACTTTGGAAATGTCTTTGAGTAACACGTCTAGGTAGGCAAGCTCAGAGATGGACACGCCTGCCCTGAATTATGTTTATCCTTGTAGAGTTGAAAGTCAGCTATGGTTGCTTGTCAGATCTTCTGGGAAAGCTCATGCTAAAAAGGTAGTGATGGATATGTCATAGATTAAACTTAATAGACTGTATCCCATACATTTAAATTAGAATTTATTGCCCAAACCCTTTACTTTATTCTGCTCAGAATTATGATTAGAAGTATTTCAGTGTATGGTGGCATGTAAGTATGAAATCTAATATTTAATTGCCTTTTTTACATGTTAGTAAAGTGTTCCTCTTTCCGTCACTTTGAATATATGATGAGGATGTAAGACAAAATCAAATTAGATATCATGGAATAACATGAAGGATTTTGGCGTAAAGCAAACCATCTACATCACAGCTGCAAACAAATCCCTGCAAAAACTACCAACCTAGAAACAAACAGACTTCAAAACCCTTGGACATTAACAAATTTCTGATTGGTCAGGCACCAAGTAACCAATCCAGATTGTTCACATTTTACCAGGTGGTCAGATGCTTCAGGGCAGTAAGATGTTATCACTTCGGAAATCAAGGTACAACCGATTTGAGGGAAAATGCCTACATCTACACTTTAAACTTCCAGTCTGTCTCTCCTTTGCCTGAAATCAGAAGACATCGAATTTGGAAGAACCTTGAAAACGTACCCATTGTGGTCTGCTGAATATCTACAATGGCCTCTTGCCAATTACTAATATGGCAGCTAGAAGCCTTATGTGACACCACGCTGCTCAAGTGATGGGGGAAGGGAGCATGCTACATTTTGTGCTGGTACGAAAATTAACCTTAGCCTCTGGGTGCTTGGACACCAATACACCTGTGATCTACAATTCCTGTTGACTTAGTACATTTGCAAAATTGTAGCAGATATTTGGAAGAAGTGGGCATTGTTTAGGTAAAGTAGACATTGGCAGAAACACGAGCACATAATAATAATAATAATAATAATAATAATAATAATAATAATAATAATAATAATAATAATAATAATAATAATAATAATACACCTGGCGCACTTGCAGAATAAAAGAACACAGAAAATTCTTTCAGATGGATTGTGTAATAATTCTTACCACTGTGATCTGGAAGTGAGTCCGTGTTATAACACAGGAATTACATAGAATACTGAATTTACTGTTTTCCTAAAACGTATTACAAGCAGATAAAATATATTTAGATTTCAGCTCCTTCTGCTTGGCTCCTTCCACCCCTTACTAGGCCCAGAAGAAAGTTTTGTTACCTCAGCATAATGGCGCATAATTTCCAGTGTTGGACTTGGCCCTTTCTGCAGGATCATCTCCAAACTTTTTGCCTTTACACTCAATTTCGTTGCTGAATTTGTTTTTGCTGGCCTTAAGACTAGGTGCATTTTACTACTGCTAACCAGTGCTTAGGTGCTTACGCTCTCACCTTAAAACATGGTAACATTGACTTAGACCCAATTGGCATATTTAATTTACTTTTAAGTCCCTAGTAAAGTGTACTACATGTATCCAGGGCCTGAAATTAAATGCTAATAGTGGGCCTGAAGCAATGATTGTGTCACCCATTTAATTAGCCCTTTAAGCATGTCTCAGGACTGCCATTGCAGAGTCTACCTGTGCAGTTTAAACTTCCATTACGACCCCGCAAAATAAACCTTTTGCCAGGCCAAAACCTTCAGTTTTCATACATAAAATTCACCACTAGGATGAGCCCTGGACAGCCCAGAGGGCAGGGGGGAGTGCATTTAAAAAGTAGTGTATGTACTGATGATTTTTACATTTCCTGGTAGTGGAAAAACTCTTAAATTAGTTTTTCACAACTAAAGGCCTATCCCTCCCATAGTATAACACTATCAATCAATCAATCAATCAGTACATTTGTAGAGCGCGCTACTCACCCATGAGGGTCTCAAGGCGCTGAAGGGAGGGGGGTGCCGCTACCACTCGAATAACCAGGTCTTGAGGTGTTTCCTGAAGGTGAGATGGTCCTCGGTCAGCCGTAGGTGTGCGGGGAGGGAGTTCCATGTCTTCGCTGCCAGGTAGGAGAACGATCTTCCTCCTGTGGTGGTTCTGCGGATCCTGGTGACGCTGGCGAGGGCGAGGCTGGTGGAGCGGAGCTGGCGGGTGGGGGTGTAGAACGAGAGGCGGTTGTTGAGGTATTCGGGGCCCGTTTTGTGGAGCGCTTTGTGTGCGTGGGTGAGCAGCCTGAATGTGATCCTCTTGCTGACGGGGAGCCAGTGCAGGTTTATCAGGTGGGCGGATATGTGGCTGTGGCGAGGGATGTCGAGGATGAGCCGTGCAGGGGTGTTCTGTGTGTGCTGAAGGCGTTTCTGCAGTTTGGCTGTGGTTCCTGCGTATAGGACGTTCCCTTAGTCCAGTCGGCTGGTGACGAGGGCCTGGGTGACCGTCTTTCTGGTTTCGGTGGGGATCCATCAGAAGATCTTCCGGAGCCTGCGCAGGGTGTTAAAACACGAGGATGAGACTGCGTTGACTTGCTTGGTCATCGTGAGGGAGGAGTCCAGGATGAAGCCCAGGTTGCGTGCGTGGTCCGTGGGTTTAGGTGCGGTGCCCAGCGTTGTGGGCCACCAGGAGTCGTCCCAGGCGGATGGGGATTGTACGAGGATGAGGACCTCCGTCTTGTCCGAGTTGAGCTTCAGATGGCTGTGCTTCATACATTCTGCGACATCTTTCATTCCATCCTGGAAGTTGGCTTTGGCAGTGAGAGGGTCTTTGGTGAGGGAGAGTATCAGTTGGTTGTCGTCGGCGTAGGAGATGATGTTGATGTTGTGTTTGCATGCGATGGTGGCGAGGGGGCTCATGTAGATATTGAAGAGGGATGGGCTGAGTGAGGAGCCCTGGGGTACGCCGCAGATGATCTTGGTGGCTTCCGAGCGGAAGGGAGGCAGGCGGACTCTCTGGGTTCTGTCGGAGAGGAACGATGTGATCCAGTCCAGGGCCTTTCCTTGGATCCCAGTGTCGTGGAGGCGGGTTATTAGGGTGCAGTGGCAGACGGTTTCAAAGGCCGCCGAGAGGTCTAGGAGGATGAGAGCGGCTGTCTCTCCGTTGTCCATCAGGGTCCTGATGTCATCGTTGGCTGCGATGAGGGCGGTCTCAGTGCTGTGGTTGGCTCGAAATCCGGACTGGGATGGGTCGAGTGAGATGTTTTCTTCGAGGAATGCGGTCAGCTGTTTATTGGCGGTCTTCTAGATGACTTTAGCCGGGAAGGGTGGAGAGAGATGGGGCGGAAGTTCCTGAGGTCTTTGGGGTCCGCTGTTGGTTTTTTCAGGAGGGTGTTGATTTCTGCGTGTTTCCAGCTTCCGGGAAAGGTGGCTGACGTCAAGGAGCTGTTAATGACGTTCCGGAGGTGGGGTGCGATGATGGTGTTGGCTTTGTTGAAGATATGATGAGGGCATGGGTCGGAGGGGGAGCTGGAGTGGATGGTGTTCATGACACGGGTGGTGTCTTCAGTGCTGATGGGGGTCCATGCACTGAGGCTGGTGGTGGGGGTCGATGTTTTGGTGGCTGGAGGTGGAGTCTGGGGTCCGAAGCTGTCGTGTATATCTGCGATCTTGCGGTGGAAGAATGTGGCGAGGGAGTTGCAGAGGTCTTGTGACGGTGTGATGTCGTTGTTGCTGGCGCTGGGGTTGGAGAGCTCTTTGACGATGCTGAAGAGTTCCTTGCTGTTGTGGGTGTTGTTGTCCAGCCGCTCTTTGAACGATGTCCTTTTGGTGGTGCGGATCATCTGGTGGTATTCGCGGGTGGCGCTCTTGATGGCTCTCATGTTTTCTGATGTCCGTGTGTGGCGCCAGGCTTTTTCGAGGGTTCGGCAAGATTTCTAAGCAAATTTGAGGGCGTCTGTGAACCATGAGGTTTTTCTGTTGCTAGTCTTTCCTGGGGGTTTCTTCAGTGGAGCGAGGTCGTCGGCGCAGTTGGTGATCCACTGTGCGAGATTGTGTGCTGCGTCGTTGGTGTCTGGGGTGTCGATGGGTGGGTTTTGGCTCAACGATGTGGTCAGCTGGTCTGTGGTGATTTTGGTCCAGCATCTGCGGGGGATCTGTAGCATGTGGTGGTGGGATGTGGTCTTCATGAAGGTGAAGTGGATGCAGCTGTGGTCGGTCCAGTGTAGCCAGGTGGAGTGGCTGAAGGAGACGTGGTTGCTGGGGGAGAAGATGGGGTTGAGCGTGTGGCCAGCTAGATGGGTGGGCGTGTCCACCAGTTGCTTGAGTCCGAGGTTGCCGAGGTTGTCGAGTAGGGTGGTGGTGTTGTTGTCGTTGTTTTTCTCCAGGTGGAAGTTGAGGTCCCCTAGGAGGATGTACTCTGGTTAGGCTAGGGCATGCGGGCTGATGAAGTCGGCGATGGATTCGCTGAATTGTGTCCGTGGGCCCGGGGGTCTGTAGATCAGTGTTCCTCTGAGGGTGGTCTGGGGGTCGGTGTGGATCTGGAAGTGTAGGTTGTTCGCGGTGGTGAGTGTGTCTTCGGCGTTGGTCGTGACGCTGATGGTGCTTTGTTGACGCGGTCCTTCCGGGTGATTTTGTAGCCGTCCGGGATGGCTATGGCGATGTCGGGGGCTGAGGAGGCGTTCATCCAGGTTTCCGTGAGGAAGGTGACGTCTGGTGCTGTGGTATCAAGGAGTTCCCAGAGTTCGATGGTGTGTATGTGGACGGAGCGGGTGTTGAGGAGGATGCACTTGAGGTGGTTGTTGTTGTCGTTACTGCCTTTTTTGGGCTGGTTGCAGGTTCGGGGACAGGTGAATTTGCATGTTAGGCAGGTGAAGGGTCCGTGGGTGCGCTTCGGGGTGGCTCGGTGGCAGGCGGCAGGTCGTCCTGTGTTGAGTGCGGTGAAGGTGGCGGTGTCGTATCTCAGTCGGGTGTCCAGGCAACAGCTGGGGCTGGGGCCAGTGGTTCTGGCACTGAGCGCGGTCCAGGCATGGACGGGCGCAGACGGGCTTGCCTTTGGCGTGCCAGCGGCACGCCAGTGGCGCTCCTGCTGCGCGCGCCCGCTGCGCGGCCACCGTGCGGCCTCCATAAGGGGCGAAGTGTGAGGGAGGAACAGCTGGGAGGCGGGAGCAGGGCGGCCAATGGGCACGTGGCAGGGGGTACAGAAGGGAAAGGGGGCGGGGCCACGGGGAGCAGCGTCAGGGAGCGGGGGGGCACAGAGGGCCGCAAGGGGCGCCTAAATCACAGTACAATAGCCCAACACGAATACAAATGACAAAAGCAACTTACAATCACTAAAACACGATTACAGTTACCAGTGAAGAAAGGATGGCAGTGCAGAGGGGACTGGAGCACAGCCACCAGGGGTGAACCGGCGGAGCAGTGGGGCAGCGACTCGGGCAGATCAGGGGAGCTGTGCGGCGTGGGGAGCAGCCTGGGGTCAGGTCACCCGGCCTGGATGTTACCTGGCCGGCCTGGATGCTAGAGTTACCTTATTATATTTTATAAGTGTAATTTCGAATTGGGAAGAGATAAGCAGTTCATGTTTGGTTTCTTTGGAATCACAATTTAAAACCTAACTTACAATGAAGTAGGATATTAAATTACAATTCTAAAAATGCCACTTTTAGAAAGTTGGCATTTTCTTGCCTTAGCCATTTGGTGCCTGTAGCTTGTCTGTGGTCACATGACTGGGTGTAGCTGACAGTCGGGCTTTGTGTATTTCTCCTAGAGAGCCACACACAATGGGAGCTTAGGTGAGACTGGAAGGGACATCCCTGGCAGGATTGACGGAACGAGCTGTGCACAGCCCCACTTAGACTTGAATAGGCTGTGTCCTTCCTCCACATAAAGGGCTGCACACCGCCTATACTTAGTCTGATGCCAGGGCAGGGAAGGCAGGGCATCTGTGCACTTCAAAAGCATACCTCTAGCAGTTTCTCCCCACTTCAAAGGTACAGTCATGTATAAAAGAAGGACCTGAGGCACCACCACTTCAGTACACTTCTGGACCTGTGGATACTTGCCAGTGCTGTGCTGCTACAAGGACTGCCACTCTGCTGAACTTCTAAAGGAACTGCTCCCCTGCCATGCTGACTTGTTGCCCGCTGCCTGCTTGCATGAAGAAGAAGAATCAGCCTGCAACTTCATCTTGAACCTAGGACCCCAGAGTGACTCAAAGGGCTAGTCGACTGGCATCCTGTTCTGAGCCTGAGGGACATAAAAGGCTCCCCAACCAGCTCCTGGATCCAGCTGCAGCACGTTCCTGACCCCCAAGTGGTGCCTCTCAGGTCTTGGACCCTTAGTGTGGCTCATGAATTCTTTAAATCGAACTTTTGGACTCTTTGCAGTCTCAAGGGGGCCCTTTGTACCGGAACCACACCGCTTGCACTGAAATTCAGCATGAGCCGCCGCCAGCCCCTCTCTTCGCACAGCAAGCATCGATTGCCCATGGAGGACTGCCTCTGCAAAGCATCAGCTTGCCCATCCACAATGCCCGGCCTGTTCTTTACACCACGCCGACCACCCTTTCTTCTGGCTACCCTCTCCAAAGCAAACCGGACTCTAGGCACAAAACATGAGAAGGGAAAACTTCAGCGGGTCTAATCTGGAACAGTATCCACACTCCATTGTGGTCGGCCTGAACTTTTGACTTTGAGCCGTCCAGCATGGCCAGATAGCTGCGGTTAGTTTTTTTTTTTTGCTTTTAGGTGCTATATTGCAATTTATTCTTTAAAAATGAATTACTCAGGTTCTCCTGAATGTTTTTTAAGTCATGTTGATCTTGTTTTATTAATTACAATGAGCTCTATTTTTATATCCTGGTGTGGGGTCTTTTTGTGTTAGTTTCACTTACTTACTGTTTGAAGCTTTGCACAAATACTTTACACATTACCTCTCAGTTAAGACTTCTCTGTGCCAAGCTACCAAGGGATTGAGCATAGGTTAATTTGGGCCTTGCTCTGACAAGGACTGTGGTTGATGCTTGACCAGGAGCCCCACCCCAGTCAACCACCAGCCCAATTTTTTACATCCAACATTTTGTGTTATGCCTGTTAGGTGTAATGCCCCAAACTATGCCATTACACCAAGTTGCGTAATTTTCCACCCATTTGTGGAGAAATCCTATTGAGGGAGCACAGTAACAACGCGAACATACAGAACCCAGTGGCTGTTGACAATGTCATGTGTGATTTAGCATTTATGTTTGGCATAAATGGATGGGAGGATTCATTTCACTCTAATTGTGGTAAAAATAATTGTGGTAAATGTCTGGTTTGTGGGTCATGTAATTTTGCATAAGATTCCCAATGTTTTGCATAATAAAGCAAAAGGAACTTACACAACCCTAACATCAGCACCAATAGGAAATTTGTAGATCAATTATGGGAAATATATATGTGCCTTTGTACATGAATCGTTTTTAATATTTACTTATGCACGAGTAGCTATGAGGAAGAGACCTTTGCTTGGACTCAAGTGATGCAGGGATCACGTCATTATGCTGTTACTATTTAGAAATCATGTATTAATAATATCTCTGAAGGTGTTGCCCATCTGATTTCATTTACACTGAGCTAAGATGTCAATGCCCTGCACGTCTCTCATTACTGCTCTCTTTTAATACTGGTGTAGGATTTGGACCACATACTGATGCATCTGGAAGAAGTGAGGTTCTTTGATTTGTTTGGCTTTGCAGAGGAAGCGGGTGCTTGGCAGTGCTTCATGTGCAACAATCCTGAGAAGGCAACAGGTAATAATTTCTCCCTCAATCCAAATTCCACTGTTACATTCATGTTCGACCTTGGGAATTCAACGTTATTGGGCTGGTTGATTCAATCATCCCCTCAACGCAATCATCATAATGAAGTTCCCTCACAACTCGAACAAAGGCATGTTGGCCTTTTCTAAAAAGAAGCCCTATTATGTATAGGGTGCACTTTCCCTGTTAGCGCCCGGCACACCTTAAAACAGGTGTACCAGGCGCAAACAGGAAAAGTGAGCCCTATTACATGGAATATGCTGCCCCCAGCGCAGACGCGAACTCTCGCTGCCCTGGGGGTATGTAATTCAGGTGAAAAATGAAGCGGCTGCTTTGATGCCGATCCGTGTTATTACATTGCAGGCTGCAACCTGCCTGCACTCTTAAATGGGATTAGAAGTCCCCTTTCAGGCGGGTGCAATGAGTGGCTGCACCCACCTGCAAGGGGATGTCTGAGGGGCCATGGATCCCCTTTACCTCATTCAGAGAGCTGCTTCCAGGAGTCACACTGACACTGTGCCGCCTTTTAGGTGGGGCACTTTCAGTGCGCGCTCTGACAGCTTTGTTGCCTCTGCGCCCGCGTCTATAATACGACGCGGGCGCATTGGCAAAGAGATTCCCTCATTTCCATGGGGCCACGCCCCCATGCAAATGAGGGAACGCCCTCTTGAAAAAGCGCTGGAGCTGTATGTGCACCAGCCCTTCCAGGATTACAGAAGGGGCTGCACAAGTGTCTATGGTCCCTTTGTAATACCAAAGTGCCCCGGGGCGCACAAAACGGGCGCAAATGCACATTGCGCCCCCGGGGCATTTTGTGTAATACTGCCCCAGTGTCTACATTAACTTCTTTGTTCGTTGTGGTTGTTGCCTCCAAATTCATATGATCTCTGTGTCTGGTACTGCTTCAATTTATTTAGTTTTGTACTCATGATTCCTGGAATGGTTTCCTGATTAATTGAACGCAAGCAGTGATTTTTCCTCAGAATATTTTTTTCTAACGAATCAAGGCTGTTTTTTCAAAAAGAATATATAATGAGTTCATGGAAGGTAATTTGAAGACTACATTGAAACATTTATATAAATATGGCAGTATATTATAAGTTTATGGTTTTGGGTTCTTCTTTATCTTTGGTGAAAAGCTGAGACTGCTGCTGGGTGTATGTGGAACCATCCTTTCGAGCGTGACTGTTGATGTGGCACATTTTTTAATAAAGTTTTGGGGAAATGTATGGCAGAGGACCTATGTAGTATATATGCAGGGTCACTGGAATTATGCGGGGGCTGAATGATGTGGAAGGGTTGACTGAATTATGCAGCAAGAAAAGGCTACTTATGCATCATAGACCAGCACATTTTGTTATAATGTTACTTCATTATTCTTTTCATTTTTACACTTTTATAATACTGTCTGGGCATTGGTTGCACCTCCTTAGTGTCAATTTAACTCCTACAAATACCAATTAGCTACAGAAATGTGTCCAATCAACCCTTGCAAAAAAAACTTCCACTGTGAAGCAACATGTGTCACTGCCTTTTTAGTAACTTTTGAATCGTTTGAGATGAAAGCAATTTTTTGCTAAAAGCAGCAGATTGTGCAACCAATGATGGATTATGTATCATATGCAGCAAATCTATAGCTATGCAAAAAACGCCACAGCCACCTAATCGCATAATTCCAGTGCCACTTTATATATGTCAGCTCAATGGATGTCTTTCATCCCAAAGTGTTGATATGTTGCCGTGCAAGAGGGATAATCAGAGATCCAGGAATGGGTGAACTGATCTTTTTAGGCAAGGCATCAGATCCCTGACCTAACCAGAAGATACCAAACAGACAGAATTCCCCACGCAATCCCCTGCAGTATCCATGGACATGTTTTAGGGGGACTTGAGAATTTGGTGCACACAAGGAGACAGTTGTGGTGCAGAGTGAGTGCCAGGTTTGTTGCATCTGGTTGCCAAAACCATTTTGTTTTCAAGAAGCATCCTCCAAAAGCTGGAGTTTTCTTGAAAACAGAACAAAACAATTGCCCTGACCAACTGAAAGGTTCTACTCTTGCATGGGTGCCATTCTGCATTTTTCCTACCCATGATCACTATTCTTCGCACTTGATTGAAAAGACAAGGGGACCCAGCGGGTAGCTATGGACCATGGGTATCAGTTAAGTTTAAACAGACTAAGGTCCTAAGCGTATACCAATTAATAAACCAATGATATATAGACCACAATAGGCTCTATATATTTCTAGTCCTTGTCCAGCCGGACAGGGAATTTTTATTAGTCAGATAAATAGAATCTTGTATCAATTATATTAGTACAACAACAAATCATTGTAGTAAAGCACACTCCTGTGCTGTACTGTAGAGAAAAGGATAGAGGAGAGGAAAGGGTGTTTCAGGCAAAGGAAAAGAGCAGACAGGGTACTGTTTGAGTCAGAAGTTAACAGTATCACCTGAAGTGGTACATACAAATACAGATATACATTAAATCACTGTATGTCCACTCAAAGGAGTAGACGTTTCGATACCGTGCTCGAATTATCAAGGGATCATCTTCAGGACTTAAATAATTATTTTGCCTGGATTATAGGTTAAGATAAGCCTCTTATGGGAGGAGGGGAAAATAGATTTCGCTGCAATGGCGCGGGGATGGCGACGAATTTGGGGCTTCCCTTTTCAGTGCAGGCTGGCGCTCTGTGAGCGTAGCCGGGGCTCGGTTGTACGAGAACGCAGGCGCTTCGGTTGGGTTCAGATCGGATAGGAACCCTCCGTGGTTTTGACCAGCAGTCGTAGGGGTCAGTGGTCGGTGAAATTTCAAAATCCTTGTGTTTGTAAGGTTATATGAACCTTAAACATGCTTTCGGGGAGAATTGTACACTCCTTAAAAGTTGGCCGGCGGCGGGAGGCGGTCGGATGAATCAACGATCAACGGTGCCGGGGACATCAATGATTCTTCTGTCTGCGCGCAGACAGAAGAATCATTGATGTCCCCGGCACCGTCCGGACTCTACGGATCGTTGATTCATCCGACCTCCTCCCGCCGCCGCCCATCGAGCCGACCAACTTTTAAGGAGTGTACAATTCTCGGATGAATCAACGATCAACGGTGCCGGGGACATCAATGATTCTTCTGTCTGCGCGCAGACAGAAGAATCATTGATGTCCCGGGCACCGTCCGGACTCTGCGGATCGTTGATTCATCCGACCGCCTCCCGCCGCCGGCCATCGAGCCGACCAACTTTTAAGGAGTGTACAATTTTCCCCGAAAGCATGTTTAAGGTTCATATAACCTTACAAACACAAGGATTTTGAAATTTCACCGACCACTGGCCCCTACGACTGCTGGTCAAAACCACGGAGGGTTCCTATCCGATCTGAACCCAACCGAAGCGCCTGCGTGCTCGTACAATCAAGCCCCGGCTACGCTCACAGAGCGCCAGCCTGCACTGAAAAGGGAAGCCCCAAATTCGTCGGCATCCCCGCACCATTGCAGCGAAATCTATTTTCCCCTCCTCCCATAAGAGGCTTATCTTAACCTATAATCCAGGCAAAATAATTATTTAAATCCTGAAGATGATCCCTTGATAATTCGAGCACGGGATCGAAACGTCGACTCCTTTGAGTGGACATACAGTGATTTAATGTATATCTGTATTTGTATGTACCACTTCAGGTGATACTGTTAACTTCTGACTCAAACAGTACCCTGTCTGCTCTTTTCCTTTGCCTGAAACACCCTTTCCTCTCCTCTATCCTTTTCTCTACAGTACAGCACAGGAGTGTGCTTTACTACAATGATTTGTTGTTGTACTAATGTAATTGATACAAGATTCTATTTATCTGACTAATAAAAATTCCCTGTCCGGCTGGACAAGGACTAGAAATATATAGAGCCTATTGTGGTCTATATATCATTGGTTTAATAATTGGTATACGCTTAGGACCTTTGTCTGTTTAAACTTCACTATTCTTCGCACAGCAGTCCTGGGAAGGATAGACAAGTGATGATCAACCCACCAAAACAATCAGGGTAGACTAGAAAGGAAACTCAAAAATATACGGTCTGTTCAGTGTAGACCAAAAAGTCGACTAAAGAAAAACCAAAAACCGCCACAAGTAAGCTAATCCCTCACAAGTTGACCAAACACATGTAAGAGGATGAAGCTGCTGACTAAAACCACTGTAGAGGTCTATGGATCATGATGTGACATTCAATAGAAAAATTAAGAGTTGGACAAATGTCTCATACAGTTTAGCCAAGCAAGCAAAGGAACTCCTCTAACAAATAAGGCAAGACGTTTGCAGGTTCCCTCAAGCAACTGAGACACTGTCAAAGAGAGGACACAATTCAAAGGCTTCATGGAAACCAGAGGCAATGAGGTCTGGCCTAGAAAAAAGTGAATCACGTCTAGCACCCCACAGAAATCCCAGAGCAGTAACTTTAATAACCCATGCGATTGCTTCCAAGGCAGCCATTTCAGCATCAGTAAAACCTCTAGGTGGCTTCCAGGCCACCTGTTCCATTGGGATTAAAGGAGGCAGCAGGTCCTGTATCTACAACAAGGAGAGAATCTTCAAGGGGAGACCTGCAGCCTAACATAGGCCTTGACAGAAAGAACTCAAAGTATCCTCTGGTCAACAGCCCTCCCTCCGCCAATATACCCAGGGCTCCAGGACTGGCAAGGCATTTGCACGCCAAGCCACTCTTGTAGAACTCAGAAAGGAAAACTGCATCTTACAGGAACCTAAGGACAACCCGACTCCAGAGGGGAGATATCACGTTCATATTCACCACTTCTGAAATGAAAGCAAGCTCCATGATTCTGTTGACACTCAAGGGATAAACTGTAGACAGAGGTAATACTGCCTACCACCTCCTCTGCCTACGGAATCAAGGCTCAGGTGATGGGAACACCTTAAGTAATGCTACGCCTGTGGGAGATGAAGATGAATGGAACAAGGAAGTATAGGAGCTTGTGCTACATGACCCTATCTTCAGACCCATGTTATTGGTAAAGCCTGTAGTTGCTCAGTCAGCAGCTTCTGCATACCTACAGTTGATACCATGTCAAAATGAGGCCTGCTACCAATAAAAAGGAGTACACCTAGGCAGAGCAGGAAGGATTTGAGCCATAACCAGAAAACTCATTTGTCTAAACAGAGGCATCTCCTTTTCTTGGAAGTCATAGCATCGTTAAGCAGTACCGAACCAAGCACTGCCAATAATGTGCCTGGAGATACCAATGGGAATAAATGTTGACATACCACATGGAACAGAGCTATTAGACCCGCCAAGCACCTACATGAATTTAATGCCCATATAATAACCCATAGATATCAAAAGTGGTGCAGGAAGGTCAATATAGTTGAGATTTGCCAAACACAGTGCTGCATGTAGAGGTGAGTCAGTTACATGCACTGAGCCATCATGGGAAAAATGTGCACATGTAGGAGGAAAAGCTGAAAAGTAACAATTGGAAATCTGTTCACAGTCAATCAGGCAAAGCTTCGTAGAATGCATCAGCGCAGTAAAACGTACCTAAAAGCAACCCAAGGTTTCTAGGCAATCTGAACGTAACAAAGGCTACTTCGTGTGAGCGGTTATTGCATACTTCATCTTGTCAGTTCTTGGCTAAACAAGGAGAAGAAAAAGAAACATCTGTCTTAAAGTCACCTGCCACCACTAATGACATCTTCCTGTACAAGAAGAAGACTGGCTGTAACCGGACACTGCTACCAGGTCAGTAGAGGGAAAGTTCTGACAAATTGAAAGACTCTCCATAATTAGTACCCATCCTCAGTCAAAACACAATTTAACCAGCCTCAAGTGTACTAGAGTCTGTCATCCTCATGTCAAAGATGATCATATTATAACTTTTCAAAACCAACTCCCCACTCCCCGAAGAGGCATTTACAAGTTCAATTGAGAGTAGAAGCAAGACATTGTTATGCTTCGATGTATAAATTTGCTTTACTACCACCAAAGCATACTGCCAAAAACAGCAAATGCAAGAACCAAAAACCATGTATCTGCCACCATTTCATGCTTCAATAGATTTTGCATCACAGCATTTCAGAAAATGAAAGATGATACATAAGGGCAGATACGCCTGAATATCTGAACAGGTGGCCCATTCTCTGGGTGAGCTATGTATCTTTCTTTGACCCAGGTAGGAATAGGAAAACCAAGGACAGGGCTCACCACATGGTTGTAGCACTAACATCATACTTACCCCAGGAAATCAATACTAGAAGTCTGGGAAAATGCCACTGCCACCCACAAAATAGGGAATACCTTCCATCTACTTCCTAAGTCGTTGTTCTTACAGTGTGCCCCCAAGTCACCCATAAGCCTGGCTGGTAAATTCATACAGGGGCAAAGGTGGAGACCCAAGCCAATCAGTAGCCTGGAAACAAGAATAAGTCCAGGAGAATTCTAGTAATGCCAGCCACTTTTATGGTTCCTATTTCCAAGGTGGGATCCACCTCAATAGTAGTGATTGGGATGAGGAAGAAGGAAGAACAGCTAATGTGCTATTAGAATTTTGGAATGATTTGAATATTGCACATGTTTTTATAAGATGTTTCTTATAAAGAGATACAATGTGGCATGAAACCCTGAATCCGCAAAAAAGAAAATAAAGTAGTAGTAATATGTCCTTAGCAGTAGCAGCATCAGGAGTAGTTTTAAGTGTATCCCTCTTCTATTGATACACAATATTAAACACTAACGTTATGTTAATAACCACACATTTCATTCGATGGTATAGCTGTCATTACCAAATATAGTGCTCTTTATATGAAAAGGTAGTTTTATGCAGAATGTTATCATTGCCCATCTTTTTGAGGAAATTCCTAAAAGTGAAAAAGTAGTTTTGTATCTTCAATTTTAAAAGGGAAGAGCTCTTTCTTTTAATAGGATACCCCCTAGTGCGAAGCAATATGGGCATTCTAATTACCATTATTGTTTTATTTCCAGTGTTTAGAATCTTAACATTGTATTTTAAAATGGATATGGTGAAAACGCTTCAATTATACAGAAAAATAGCAGACTGTACAATTCTTCTAATTGCAAGATGAAATCACTGAACAACTAGTAGTTACTCTGTGAATTAGTTCTGGTTTGTTGTGATTGTTAACTTTCTTATAGCTGCAGGCTGAATTCTCTTCATACGTTTGTTTGAGAAGTTGAGTATTAAATAGGATTACTTGCCTTATAGTGTAAAGACAATAGCACGCCTTATTTTCGATATTGTTTAAATCAGCTTTGTGATAAACGTCTCTCAGCTGTTCTGGCAGTATCTGCAGACCTAGGTTCCAGGCCTATCAATTTGATCCATTCCATGCACAATCCATACTAATATTATAAAGAGAGAGCCCAAACCTTTGAGGCGGGTAATCTCAGTAACCACAGCACCAATCACGACACCCAATACAGCGTTGGAAAGGGCAGTTGCAGCAGAAGGACATAGGCTATGCAGACGGCCACCATATACATTTAATTATTTATTTATTTATTTTTAATTGTTTTTATTAACTTTTCAAGAAACAGTGGTGTTCATCACAATCATACAGTGCAAGACATACAATTGTACCGTAGGACACCATATACATTTAAAAGGTAAAAGAACCGTGCCAGCAAAGTAGTCCCTTGTGGGCGTGTCTGCGTTGTGCTGTGGGCGTGGGCTGGGGGCGTGACTAACGCTGGGGGCGTGTGGTACGGCCATCACATCGTGGGCTGTGGGTGTGTGCTGGGGGCATGACAAACGCTGGGGGCGTGACAAACGCTGGGGGCATGTGTCCGCCCTTCATGCCATGTGAGTCGTACATACAAGCGCCAATTACGTTGCTGCGCAGCATCAAGGGGCACGCTGGGGGCGTGAGAAACGCTGGGCGCGTGAGAAACGCTGGGGGCGTGTGTCCGGCCTTCATGCCATGTGAACGCAATTGTGCCGCATCAAGGGGCACGCTGAGGGCGTGAGAAACGCTGGGGGCGTGTGCTACGTTCCGCCCTTCATGCCATGTGGGTCGTACATTAATCAGAATATCGTCTGCTGTGGCCGTGTGCTGGGGGCATGACAAACGCGTTCAGCTGGAGGCCTGGTAAGTAACATTACTGCAACCTCTCCTGCACGCTGTTACTGAACTTTCTCATTCAACGAAATTAGACGCTCCTGCTACCATCAACCAGGGATCTAGCCGGGCTCAGACGGCGGATCAGTACACTAATTAGAAGCGCCTGATAACATCAACCAGGGCTGCAGCTGGGCCTCAAGCGGGGGAACACGCACCTGCTAACATCAAACAGGCCTGCATCTGGGCCTCAAGCGGGGGAACACGCAAATGAGTGTGTCTGCGGGGACAATTACTGCAGCCTCTCCTACTCGCTGTCACTGAACTCTCTCATTAAACGGATTTACCCGCGGCTGATAACTCTCTCATTCAACGACATTACACGCGCCTGCTTACATCAACCAGGGCTGTAGCCGGGCTCAGGCGGTGGATCACTACACCAATTGCACGCGCCTCCTAACATCAACCAGGGCTGCAGCTGGCCCTTCTCCGTCCCTATTCTAATGAAACAAAAAATGTTGTCTACTGCGATATTTTAAAATAAATTGCCCTTGCCAAATACACACATTACACACATTCTATTTCATACCCGGACAACGTCGGGACGGGCTGCTAGTCTTAAATATTCATCTAATCCCAGCTAGTTTTGCTTTTGTTTATGTGGCATATTTAAAATCTGATAATGATGCAGAGTCAACTCTGTATAGTTTAAATAGAAATAACACTACAAACAATCGAGCGGAGCACCATCCTTTTGTTACGTTCCACCCTTGTCATGTGGCCTTCATTAATCTAGTACAGGACTGCTGGAAGAAGCGCCTCAGTCAATGTATTTTATATGAATATTAGTTGATGCCAAGCTAGGTGTCCTTATTTGCTCTCTATTTTCTGCCTTTCTAAAGAACACAATATAGCCTTATAGCCCACTGCTCAGGGATATACCAGTAGTTAAAGGCCCTGAACCGAGGAATAGGCGAGGGCCTATAAAAAGGGTGAGGGCCTTTAACCGCATGCGCACTAGCGGTTTTCCCGCTGCGCGCTGCGATTTAAAAAAACCCGCGTTACATGATGAGCTCAGCTCGTCATCCGTGTAGAGCAGGTTACGCTCATGACGAGCTCAGCTCGTCATGAGCGTAGAAGGGGTTAACAACCGGTATAGCCCAACGCTGAAGGGCTATAAGACTATTACAACATTTCACCCACTGAGGGTACAATGTTCTATATTAAAAAATGAGATGGGGAAACAGGAAGAAAAACATTGGAACACTGGAGCATAAGGCTTGTACTAGTCATTATAAGCCCCAAACTACTCCATTGTCTTCAATGGAGCTCCCAACATTCCAATGTTCTAATGAGGATTTCTTCACAAAGGTATTTCCATTTGTAAACGTATGTTTACAGCCACAAATACCCCATTTATACCTCCCAGGAGTTTAAAAAGGAATTCCTGGTGGATTTAAATTATTTTACTACTGCCAATTTTTCTCCCATGAGTGCAGCGATGTACAAAATAGTAACTCCCACTCAAAGTAGTTTTGGCTGGGTTAACTTGGAAGTTTTGGAACCCTGTTCCAAATATTTTTTACCATAGAAATCATAGCATATGCATTCAAGCCCAGGGCTATCGTAACTCCAATTTCAGAATGGGAAGGAGAATGGGTCTTCTCCAGATTGGAATGGGTTGTAGGGAAAGTTGTTCCTCTGCAGTGGAAAACCATTTTCCTGATGAAAAAAATGTGTATTTGCACAGGAAGCTTCAATCTCACTGGGCAGAATACTTCTCTAAGGAGAATAACTAACAATGAGAATAGGAGCTCTTGAGATATGTCAACGGCATTCCCAGTAGAACGCTTAAAAACCTGTACCTGGCACAGTTTTTCATCCATTGATTTTTCAGTATATGATGTTTGAAAGAATAGATGCTACGCAAAAAAACTACACCTCAACCCCGCCCCTCCATTCCAGAAGTTTCACGGTCCAGGCACTTATCCTGTCATGCCTGGATTATGGGAATTCACTTTCCCTGGGAGCCCCAAAGACAGTCATCAAAAAACTTCAAGTGCGGAGGAATGCATAAACCCAAGCTCTGTTGAATATCCCCAAACACAGTTCTGCCCGGCATGCCCTGGCCACCGTGCATTGGCTACTGGTTGAACAAAGGGGAAACTTAAAAGCCTGATGCAAGGCACACAGAGCACTCCAAACAAAATGCCCTATTATCCTCAGACCCCTGGCATCCGTTTATGCACCTAATAGAGCCCTCTGCTCCACCAACACCAGCCTGGTCACCGTTCTAACTATAAAAAGAGTGCAAAGTGGAGGGCAGTCGTTAGGATAAAATGTGGCCAAATTATGGAACACCCTCTCCTTCACATGAGCCTCACTGACAATGAACTCAATATCTGGAATCTTTTAAAGATATGGCTATTTCATAACTAATCTGCCCTTCACACTTAGGTAGACTCTGTGTCGCATTGCTAGCACTGGGATGCCTACGGGTCTCCATGCGCTCTACAAATGCACATAGAATAGAACAGAAATTGCTAATGAAAGTTCTCTAATCATGGATGTCAGTTCACTGGACTGCCAGTATAAGAAGAAATTACATCACAGGCTCTTTGACTCTGGATCATCACATTACATTAAGCCCTTGGCCGCGGAGCGAATTTCGCTGGGGGGCGGGTTCGGCCCTTCGGCGCTCGTGACGGAACCATGCCGTCATGAGCCACAGGCGGCGTGTGCTCATGACGGCGTGGTTCCGCCTTGGCCCCACCCGCTCATTAATTCGGCCACACAGGGAAATTAATGCTGCGTGGGCAGAGCGGCCGCAGCATGACGGAACCACGCTGTCATGAGCACACGCCGCCCCATGGCTCATGACGGCGTGGTCCCGTCATAAGCAGGGAAGGGGTTTAAGGGCATATTTACTAATAGTTAAATTCCTGCAATGCAGCCAGGCAAGTGACTGTGCTGCATTGTGAGAGCGGGAGAGAGATGAACTGCACCATAATTACAGAGATATGGCACTGTTCAGCTCTCTCCTTGTGCTGCACACTTTTGGCTGCCTTGCACCAATGCAGGTGCTCTTGCACCACGACGCAAGGGATACCATCCTACACAAAAACTATTCTAAGAGGTGTATTCCTCTGTGTATGTGTGCTACAGAATGCACCACACATGCAAAGAGGAACTAATGAGGAGAAAAGGTGTGACAGACTTGGGTAGGTGCACCATTATGGCCCAAACCCAGGCTTACTGACGGTTTTGCGTCAAAATACATGGGCAGATGCACAATATCACCCATGCTCCACCCATATAACCCCTACCCAATGCAAAGTAATTCAAAGCAGCGGAATGCACTGGGCCTTGCATGGCTTGGTAAATTCCAACATCCATTTTGCAGCCTGGCTGCATTGAAAAAGTTGAACAATCACTACGCAAATTGTTTGTAAATCCGGGCCTAAATGTCTGTTTACTCTGATGCCATCACAGAAGTAGATTACATAAAAAGTAATAGTTGGAATGCTTATATTAATCTTGCTCATAGGAAGTCACTCTGGTCTACATTCCAGATCAGCTTTTTTAACTTGACTTGCGTGATGTCATGCGGCGTTTGAACCTGGTGACGTAGCAGGAAGTGACCTCACTGAATTGAACACAAAGCTAAGTTATGGCACAATGAATGGCATGACAAATATTTTTGAAGCAGAAACAAGTCTATGCTATTTAATTGGCCTAAACAATTTTTTTTACGTGAGGGAAATCTCACATAATTACCTTTTGCAAGGTTATTTGTATTTTGCCTACTTTTTCTGTTTTTTCACTTCTGCTTTTTCAGGACATTTTCGCCCATAGGGGTCTATTTTTTCCTCCGATGCTGCAGAATCCTTGTTGCCCTGACAGGGGTAAAGCTCTGGAGAGTGGTTTGGGGCAGTGATTATGATGATGAATGAACCCATATTTCACAAGGACCCAAGAAATGTTTTCGATATTTCACGGGCTCCAACAAGTATGTTTTATGTATATATCTTAATTTAATGGATTTTTTTTTAGTTCTGTTTAAAGTGTACACTTATATTTTGTGTTATTGTTATATATTTCGTTTACTCAGAAGAATAACATTAAAAACAATTGAACAAACTGGCTTTTGATCAAATTCCTTTAATCCGTAAAATAAGCAATAACTCTTTTTTTCGTTAAATTTCACTGACATTTTTTAGTTCGGTAGTAAATGTTCAAAAATTGGCAGAACTCAGACATGTCTTTCTCCACCCTCGACGTGTAATGTGATGTACAGACCAGAGGAAAGTGTCAACATCATCAAGGAAGGAGACAAGTCAAGGAGCATCATGTAAAGCACAACACTTTATTTTAATTTTCCCGTACAAGGGGCATTGCACGTGCACATAAATGGGATTTGTAAGTGACATTTTTATATGAACTCACTGCCCAGTCCTAGCTGGAATTGACTGTTAAAACAGCCTTGACTTCATTTGCTTTGAGGTTAAGTTTTCCGGCAACAGCGGGAAGTGTCTACACTTCACATAACAGCTGTCCTTTGCTGTGAGTCTGGGGAGGCCGGATGGGGTGCTATGTGAGGAAAAGTAGCGATTAGAACAGATTATAAAAGAGAACCCTAGATCCCCCGGAGGCTACCAAATACTAAAAAAAATGTAAATCTTCCTAAAAAAGTATTATAGTTTACATGCTATCATAAAATAGACATTTCCTTATTTTACATTTTTTTAGATGTGCTTTGCAAAGTTGCTGAATTGCAACTCATGTCCCTCGGATTACCTTTGAAGTTTTCTTCGATTTAGGCACAGTTTTTAGCCACAAAAGTATTGAAGTTTACGTTAAATCCCAGTGCGGGGTCTGGATATGATTTCTGAATTTTTTTTGCGTACAGTCCAGAGCCCCTTAAGAGCCCCTTAAGAGTGATGCTTCCCGAGCAGACGAAACTATTCAGTCCAATCAAATGTACGTCACTGCACTAATGAGGGAAACATTTGGGAGAGTTTACATTGGTTTAGGTGTTAGAAGGAGTGCTCTGCTCCTTTTCAGCCTTTTATTGAAATATATGGTTGTAAAAAATCCAGAACAAAGACAGACTCATGAAAAAACCTGCTCGAGTTATTAGTGGTTTTGGGAATCCGAGTGACTACCGCGGCAGATCACACCTGTGTATGATTACAATGTGTGACGGTAAACCAATGACGCCTTTGGATTACCAAAGACCCTATTGATTGCCTTTTGTGTTAAAGCTGTGATTCACACTTACCACCCCTGTAATTTATAAATGCATAACGAATACAGCATGGAGAGTATCTTCAAAAGTCCTACTAAAATTTTGGTATTTGATCAGATATAAAACATTGTTGTCCCAACTCTGTGCTTGTGGGAAATCTTTCCTTGATAAATTAGAGAATATTTTTTTGACCGTTCAGATTGCCAAATCTACCTAATATATTTTAATGATTTATTTATTGATTTTTTCTGTTTTGTAGAGCATTGAGCGAAGCTGTGTTTTCCAGAATTCTTTAGTATATGGTTTGATCCATGAGGACATGGGTAGAAGTCTGGTCCAAAATACCTTAGTAGTTTTCAGTATGGATCTGTTTTGGGCGGCTGATCTCAATAGACTGTTCTGTCAGTAAAGCGCCATCAGGTTGGTAAGATGCGAAGTTAAATGACCATGGGGTGCTTTTTGGAGAAGACAAAGGGCCCAATTCACAAAGGTAAACCTAGATATGAACTCTGAGTTTGGACCAGAAGTCTACTCTTAGATCAAAAGTCCAAAGGCCCAATTCACAAAAGTACACTTAGACCTAAGGTCTAAGTTTACCTTTGTGAATTTGGCCCGTAGACTTCAAGTCTAAACTTAGGGCCTTGTTACGAGTACAGCGGCCCTGTGACCACTGCACTCGCGGTGGCGGTCCAACCGCCGTATGACAATGGTCGCTGTGTGACCGTCAACAACCTGACAGAAGACGGCCGCCAACGCCAGGATCCTGGATCCCGACGGGGCAGCACATGTTGTGCCCCCCCCCCCAAAAGAGCACAGCTGTGTGTGCACTGTGTGACATGCATGACATTGTGCATGCCACACCGTGCACGGATGACCTAGAGGTGCTGTCACAGTAGCTGTATGCTTGTAAGGCTCTACTATGGGCCAAACATACCGTTGCTGTGACACCGCTGCTGCTGTACTGCCAGCCCTGGATTACACTCGTAATCGGGCGGGTGAGAGACCGTGGGATTAGGACCACCATGTCGGCGTTCCAACAGGAAGACCAACAAACTTGTAATCGGGCCCTTAGTTTTAAGGTCTAAACTTTGAGTTCAGGTGCAAGGGTAAACTTAAACTTGAACTCTAATTCACGAAGGTAAACTTAGACTTGAAGGGCCTCATTTATGAAAAGTGACGCATCGCTGCATGAAAACAGCGATGAGTCACTTTTCATTGCGCCCTCCTTGCGGCATGCTGGATGCATCATATTTAGAGTATGGCGCATCATGTCGCAAGGAGTTACAGATACGTCAGTATTTCAGACATAACTGTAGGCGCCAAAATGATGCATTGCTGGAGTGTGTCACGAAAGTGACACAACTCCATCAATGGGTCATTTCACATCGGCAAGTCCCATTTCAAATGTGCCTGAGTCAGTCTTACGCCTGCTGTGAGGTAGACATAAGATATTGATGCATTTGCGTCCTAGAAGTGATGCAGTGAAATCTCAGAGATTTCACTGCGTCACTTCTACGAGGCTTACTTGCGTCAGAACGCCCACCCTGCATACGTTATACCTGCAGCAGGTGTTATCCTTCTTCATTAGTAAAACTGTGTATTTGAACTAAACTACATCAGGACATCTTACTCAAGCTGAGCTTGATAACTTTCATATAGGGAAGTGTGAGGTGAGTTGGCCTAGTTTAATCTCCTTGGCATTGCAGTGTTCAGTCAGGAAGTGTTTCCTTGACAATGTGACAGGGCAGACAAACTCATAACACATAAGGGAGAGAAGAAGGTAAGCTACTGTACACCCTCCTCAGAAAATACAACTAACATAAATAGGTGCTGCACCTCAAAGGAGAATATCTGATGCTGTATTTCCACTACAGGATAGATACATTTCCAAGCTGGATACTCACTGAACTACTGTGCAAGAGTGAAGGAAAGGAAAGGTCATCCTTATGGAAGAAGAAACCTCACACACATAATTGTGTCATGCTTCATCATTGGCAATCTCTCCCCACCCTGGTAGGACAGTGCAACCTGGGCGGGCCCGACCTCCTGTTGGACTCGTGTAGGAGGGAGTTCTTAGATAAAAGACTACTGGATAGAAGCGGGAGCCAGATTTGTGATTTAAAAATACCTTACGGTTCCCCAGCAGGAAGCCTTTATTAAATGGAGACCGCAGGTAATGTTAAAAAAAGAGGTGGGATGGTAACTGAGGAGCAATGACTCACACCATCTCAAAAGCTAGGCCACCATATTTCTGCCCTCATTAAATAGTCCTAATGTGTCCGGGGCATTCCTCAGGGCCAAGGATCCCTAACTGTCTCCTAAAGGCCACTATGCCTAAGTATTAAGAAACGATACAAGAAAAAAAGGAATAAAAATTTCTTATACACTCAGGTGAGTCCTACCTGATATTGAAAAGTAGCCAATTAAGCCCTAGACTTTAGGGGATACCGGCTTCCTGATCAAAGAGGGGAACAATGTCCTTTTTAGTCACAAATCCGTCGAAAAGTACATCGTATAATCACACCTAAGGTCTGATCTGCCTCTCTGTCAATGGTACAAACTCTACATTGGAGATTGTTGACTAAGGGATTTAACAATAATAGCAGTAACATGTATTTTGATTCAGAACCGTGAATGATTTTGCAAAGCTGTTGATGGGTTTTAAAAAATGCAGATAATGGGGCCAACAAACTGCATTTTGTAGGACATTTAGTAGAACTACAATAGTACTACTGAACACACTAAAAAATTATATTCACAAACCTAAAAGTGTAAATGTCCCCATCACCTCTCCTATCCTTTCTATAGGGAGATCCTAACACATGTAAATGTACTACTTAGAAATAGAGAGAGACCAGGGGAGTGGCTAAAAAAAGGGGAATACTTATTGCTAAATGGGAGGAGTTTAGGGAGGAGTAAGGAGGGTGTTAGGGAGGGCTAGGAAGGAGCTTAGGGAGGGGCATGCACCAACCCACAAAAGGGTATCCCATTGCCATTCACAAACTGCTCCTCAAAAGCTACTACAACCAACAAGGGATTCTCCAAACAGTAGTAAATTCAAGAGCATAGCTCAAGTGGGGTGTTTGGGGTGTGACACCACTCAAATAAATGCATTCTTGGCTTGGTAGTTGGGTCCAGGAGCCCTGAGTCGACTCTGCTACCTCTGTGCCAGTTTTTCTTTTATTTAGACAAAAATGAAAGACAAAAACAGTGACCTTTTGATGTAAACAAGAAAGAGAAAGGTAGATATGCATCTAGTGGCTGAGCTTCAAAATATGAAACCAGGTAACCTAAAATCAGTGCTGACTTCCCATCTGGTCCAACTTCTGTGATTGTAGGCACAGAATTTATTTCACAGAGTTCCTTCTTCTTTATTATTGCATAAGAGTGCCCTTTTAAACACTTGAGTTCAGAAGGTGCCCTCTACCAGCACCTCCTATATTTGCTTTAATAGACTGTAATGTTGCTCCATCTCTAAGACTCTAGGCCACATTTAGGGTTTACACGAATACTGTTATCAATGGCATTCTCAATAAGGGCAAACCATGAATGTTTGCAAAAATTTGCTTTTAACTAATGTCTGTCGATGCAGTGATATATGTTATGTTAATTTGTAAAGAGCAGAAACCTTGCACTGATGTAATCGGATGTATTAAGGTGAAACACTTCCAAATGTTAAAAAAAGACACTTTTTTGAATGTTGAAGTGAATGTATCATATTTTCACCTTATGTTTATTGCATTATATACTTGCCAAATGTTTTCATGGCTCAGCTAGAGCCCTGACTTTTAGAGCCAAGTCAGGGACATGGCTCAACTCACCCTGTTAACTTGCCTGTACACCGTCCTCAATTTATGACTTGGGATTGGTACATGTGGCCGCAGTCACTTAATTAAATGATTTGTAAAAGGCGTGGACTAGAAATATAGAGCCATGCCCACATGCACTGATTTGACGACTCTACCATCAAGGCTTCTTATAGCAGAGACAAACAAATGTTTGTGCAGTAAAAATATAATTAAAATAATTGAAACCAGGGCAGGTCCTCAGCAATACCATATACATGAATTCCCAGGGCTAGGTGGGACATGCTGAGGTGTATGTAGAGCAGAGGTGTATGGGGTTTGACACCTTTAAATGCATTCTTGGTTTGGTAGGTGGTCTAGGGTCTCTGAACCAGATCTGCTATGTCTGTGTCCGTTTTTATCATTATTCTCATTTCACCAAGTTGTAACTCATTTATTTTTCAGAACTGGATCTTAAATATATATAGTGACCAGTTAAAAAAAAACATAAAATCTGCACCCACAGGAGTACTCCGTAAATTGGTGCAAATGTGCTACTGTTTGGAATTCACAATTAGCAATAGTAGGCTTGCACAGCTGCAACATTGTCCTGATTCCAGGCATTCTACTGGCAATCAAACATCCAAAAGTTGGTTGGACAAAACTATGCAAATAGTCTAACCTGTAGCAATCCCTCAGTGTAAAATTCCAACCCATCATTTTTCACCCACTGTGCCCCTCTAGACAGAAGGCTCACCTCTCAGTACCAACCCCATTCCCTGTGGGAACAGTCCATCACAAATCTTGGTACTCTCACCCCTCCATCCTGCAGGCAACTGCTGTCTATTGGGGACATTTGAGATTCACGCCCCCAGGATCTCACTGACTAAGCTATGCCCCTGAGGAAATCCAGTCCATCACCACATACGGCCAGCCACTGGCACTGAAAGACCCTCCTGTAGAAAATAATGGTGGTAGAGACCTAAAATAAAACCCCATACAAATAATGTTACATTCAATTATGTTATTTCTAATTTTTACAAATGTAAATAAATATAATTTAATGTTATCAAATATCTAAAAATAAAACACCTTTCTTATTTAATTCTTTTTTTAATTTTTTTTTATTTTTATTTTATAATTCAGAAAAAACAGTAAATACAGTTATTCCAAAGATTAACACATAGTAAAATTCATCAATTAATTCATCTATACAGCATGCTCATATGTAATTATTTGGACCTTATCTTATTTTACACCCCAGATGGAAACAAGAAAAGGGGAAAAATGAAAAGAAAGAAAAAAAACTAAAACTAAGAATCCAAACAAAGCAAGGAATAGATAAATAAGAAAAGACATACAATAAAGTAACATACAGGGCATACAGATATTTCAAAAAGAAGAAAAAGCTTAGCAGGAAGGAAAGAAGGAATACAAAAATATCCTTTTGTTAAACTTATTGAGTGTATTTTCTTAATTCCCCTCTTGCTCCAACAGAGGCCCGTATACTTGGCAGCCTCTTTTTTTCGCTTACCTTACTTTGCATTTATACAATGCCCTCTCCAAATTATACACTTGGTGAAGCCTATCATACCACTCCTGAAAAGTCGGTGGATCTACATCCTTCCATTTTGATGCAATTATTATACGAAGAATGGCTGTTACCATAAAACAGAAGTATACTTGGGTCAATTCCATCTATAACCTTTCGTCAAAACCAAGTACCATTGTTGGAGTTAATGGGACTGGTCGCCCTATAGTTTGGCTCAAAAAGTTTTCTATTCCCTGTTTACAAAACTGACAGTTTGCTGCATCCAGGCAACATATGAACTATTGTCCGCATCTTGGGCAGCAATTGGTTTCCATTCTTCCCCAGGCGAACAGTTTTGCTGGCGTATAATATAGCCTAAATATTGTTTTAAAATGTTGAGCTTTAAGGTTAGCAGCCAGAAATATCTTTTTAGACAAATTTAAGGATCTGCACATATCCATATCTTGATTCCCCAGCTTCACTGCCCATAAACTTTCTGACCTAGCTATGTCTTCTTGATTGTCATTCATCAATATTGCATACAGATCTTTAACCCGGGGCTGCCTATACACTAGACATTGTAACAAAGGAATTCTATCCAAGCTAGTAAGCTGTACCATAACTAGTTTAGTTATCTCCCTGATTTGCAAATACTTAAAAAGTGTCCTTGGGTCCACACCATCTTGTTCCTGGAGTGCTCTAAATGACATTACTTCATTCTGATTAAGGCTATCTCCTAAATTATTTATTCCAGCCTGTTTCCAATTTCTGCCTAACATGTCATTAAGTGCAGGTGGAAAGATTGACGATCGGCATAATAATAGGTATTTCTGAACCTTTGGTGTTTTCAAAAACTTTCTAACCTTGCCCCTAACATTCCAGGCTGCACTTATGGATTTGAAGCACATTTTTTGTAATAACTCCCCTCCAACTGCCTCAATAAGATTCCTGATGCTGCATCCCCTAGGGCAAGCTCGTAAATAGAGGGGGGATCTCACTATCTTGATCTCCTGGCGTTAATTCTGATCAATTTTTAGGTCTAAAGAGGCTGGTCATTTGCTGTAAAGTTATAACCCAGTAGTAATATAACATATGGGGACGGCCAAACCCCCTCGACTTTGTGGTAAAGTCATCAGCTTTAGGGATCTTCTAATCTTTTTATAACCCCAGATAAATTGTGGGAACATCCCTTCTATTTTTTTGAAAAACCCATTTGATGGTTCCAACTGTATACATCTAAACAAATAAAATATTTTGGCAAACATTGTCATTTTTATGACATGTCCTCTTCCTATAATGGAAATATGTAGATTGTCCATTATTTTTAGGTCATTGCCTATCTTATTTATAAGAGGTGCCGAGTTGATATGCCAGACCGTCCCTACCTCCGCGTTTATGTTTATCCCTAAGTATGTAGCCACCTCCGTCCTCCGTGGATCTTGAAACAAAGTGGGTTTAGAACAAGTGATCTTTGTTTTGTCAGTGTTTAGTCTATACCCCGACTGCCTCCAAAATGTATACGCCAAGACCTCGATCCTACCTAAAGCTTCCAGTGGGTCAGGGGTGACAACTGCAATGTCGTCAGCATAGGCTAACACTATAGTGTTATATCCCCTGACCACTACTGGTTTGATAGGCTGGTCATTTAGCATTGATCTGATTAAAGGGTAAATATATAGAGTGCAAAAAGGATTGGGGAGCACGGGCAGCCCTGTCTTGTGTCATGTGAGATCTTGATCCTTCCCGACTCCCTCCTCATCAATTGAATTTTTGTGTGAGATTGCAGATACATAGCCCTTAAAGCAGTCAATATGCGAGGGCCAAAGACATTCGTTCTTAAATTATGCCACAGGTATGCCCACTCAACCTGATCAAAGGCTTTTTGAGCGTCCAATAGTATAAGAGACATCTGCCCCCCCCCCCTGGCCGCCTCCCCTATGTCAAATAATGTCATTATGCGTAGACGTGATCTGTCGTTGCCCGGCCTGGAATAAATCTGTGTTGCCACTGACTAACCAAGGAGGCAAGTATTTTTGACAATCTAAGCACTATAATTTTGGAAAAAAGTTTCTCGTCCGCGTTTATGAGGGAGATGGGTTTATACAAGGCTGGGTCCTCAGCAGATTTTTCCTTTATCTGAAAGATGACAATATTGGTTTCCTTTCAAGATTGGGGCGGGCTCCCACTCTGCTGCACTGCCAGAAACAGGTCCTGCGGAAGGGGAGCCAGCTCTGACTTCAGGGCTTTGTATATCTCCATTGGAATCCCATCTGGGCCGGCGGCCTTGCCGTGTGCCATTGCCTGGAGTGCCTCGGTAACCTCATTCAGAGAAATATCTTCTTCCAGTTCTTGAATAATTGGGGGCATGATATTAGTTCCCGTACCTACTGATGTTTGTGGGTTGAATTTAGAGCTGTACAAGTCTTCATAAAATTCAGCGAATGCTTTGACAATATCCTGGGGTTCTGTCACGATTTTCCCATCCTTCCTCTTTAACTTCGAAATATTGTTTGCCACCGCCCTATGTTTCAATCCAAGTGCCAAATATTTCCCTGTCATCTCCCCGTATTCATAGTTATCCCTGGCCCGAGTTTGGTACACTTCAGTGATTTTTTCATTATAAATTCCATTATTTTGAGCTTTAGTACTTATAACTTTTAGTTCTAGTTAATTCTGTAATTCCACCTGCTTTCTACCAATAGCTACCATATGCTCCTCCTCGTATTTAAAAAGCTCTGCCATAAGCTGCTGAATTACCTCTCTCTGTTCTTTCCTATGGTGCCCGACGTGGCTAATGATCACCCCCCTGAGGCATGCCTTGAATGCGTCCCATACAATTTCTCTCGATGTACTGAATCTGTTTGCTTCATAAAATTGCCTAGTCCACCCCACGATTTGATCTATAAATCCCTCAGTGGCCAAGAGTTTTCTATCAAAGGACCATTTTGTGAAAGATCTCTCATACCCCTGAACCTCGCTTTCCAAAATCAGCGGGTTGTGATCTGACAAGACCTTAGGTAATTTTCTTATGGTAGCTCCCTCTATAAGAGAGGCGGTTGACATATTTCCTATGTGGGCAAGAGAAGTAGGTATACCCTGTATCCCCAGGTTTATTATGAGCACACATATCCACTAGACCATGGCTTTCAGCTAGAGCTTTTAAAGCTTTAAACACCTGTGGCTTCCTCCCCTGATACTCTCCACTAGATGTATCGTGTGTTTCTAAATGAATAATAAAATCCCCACAAATTATAAGCGGGGATGGCCAAGAAGCCAATTCAAGCTCTAGCTCTGACCATAGGTCTGGGTCATCAAAATTCGAGCAGTAGATCGTACATAGTATTACCCTACTAGATAATAAAGCAATTGCCCACCTTCCCCATTTATCCGATAGAGTTTGCTCGATGATGGCATCCGATTAGAGATATGTATAGCAACTCCTCTCGTTGTAGTTGTCTGTAATTAACCGATTGCCTGTGTATACCCAGGGATGACATTAAGTCCTCTCTTTTGCCATGGGATATGGGTCTCTTGTTGACATATGATATCTGCATCCCATTCTCGTACCACTTCTGCTGACCTATTTCTCTTACCCCTATCATTCAGGGCCCCTATATTTACAGAACAAATACGCAACCTACCCATCCCTATAGTTTGTTTGATACCTAGGTTGCACCTTAAACCATTCCTTCATCTCAGTGCCAATCTCAGCTCGACTTTCCTCTGCTTTTTCTGAATTTGTTGCCCCCATCAAACACATTTTGCCTCAATAAATAGTTTCCAACATAGACCAGAAATACCCTTGGTTTGGCGTCTGGGCAAACTGGCAGTTGGATAGTGAATGGTACTCGGGCGCCCTTTGAATTTCCTGCTGCCAATTCCAGCCTTCTAATTCCGGAAAGGATTTCTGCAACATTTGCACCATATATGTTTGTGCGTCAGAGCCCTCCTTTCTCTCCGGAATACCCAGGAATCTCAAATTGTTCCTTTGCTGGCGATTCTCGCTCTCTTCCAGCTTCCACTGGATGTCCACGAGGTAGCAGGATCAAAGGGCCAAGTAGAAGCCCATGAAGCACAAACTTCATGGGCTTCTACTTGGCCCTTTGATCCTGCTACCTCTGACTCCAACAGGACCGTCCTTGACTCTATCTCAGTCTTCCTATCGCTTATGTCCGTAGAGGTTCTTGCAACTTTCCTGATTGCCCCTTGTAGTTTACTTTCCAGACGAGTTTCGTCTTGGTGTGCTGCTATGCACTGCAAAATAGATTCCAGGGTTGGAGGTACCAGAGAAAGTTCTTCACCAGGAGTTGCTCTCCAAGTGAGTAATCCCATCTCAGATCCTCATGCCTTTGATTCTCAACTCTCCTCATTCTGAGGTGCGTCTTCCGCGTCATTTGGACAGTACCCGAGTCTCCCGTGCCCTTGCCTTTTGCACCCCTCTCTTCACTTGACTCTGTATTGGACCCAGAATCTGACCCAAAGCATTACCATGTGGCATCAGATAATGAAAAAAAAGTAATTTGCCTCTGAGTCCATATCTCCATCCCTACGACCCTGCGGGGTTCTATGGGTCCTAGAGAAACCCTCAGGTTTTAACTTCCCCCTAGATTCATGATTGGGGGGTTCCGTTGACTTGCCCCAGATCTATCGATCTGGGGCCCCCATAGATCTTAGGTTTCATACTAAGTTTTTTCCCCATTGAGATTAGCCACCGACAGTCCCTTGTCCTGTACACCTGTCACAGGGATCTCTGTGTCTTGTCTATTGTCTTCAATGCCTGCCCTGCCTGAGGGGTCCTCCATCTGACCTTCTTCCCTATCTCTGCCCATCCCTTCCTCCGGCTGTGGCTGCTCGTTGTTTAGGGATCAATTTTCCACTACCGGCTGTTCTTGCAAGTTGCACAATGTCTGGATCTCTACTGCCCCCTCTTCAGCCCCCCCTTGCTCCTTACCAGTCGGCATTGAGACATTCACTTCCCCGGAGTCTCAATCTTCTCTCTCTCCTGAGCTTGTTCTATGTGACGACTCCCTGCTCCTCTGAGCATTTCGATGACTGACACGGAGGTCCGGTGTGGCTGGGGCTATGGGCCCGCACCCCTCCCCTTCCTGTCGATCAAATTCTCCGTTCTGAAACTCTGCCTGCGTCCCTGGACTGTGACGGGGGTGGCTCGATTTCCACCGCGTTTCCTTGTGGGGATTCCTGGAGACCAGTATGGAGCACCACACCTTTGCCTTTTGCACCCGCCTTTGGACCCATGCTTCCTGGGGTCACTGGGGGTCCACAGCGCCACGTCGGTACCTGAGTCAGCTCCCGCTTAAAGCCTCTGCAGCCGTTGATCAGCTGCTCCGCGATCTTCACCAGCACCGCGACCCAGCACTGCTAGTCAGGTAAGTTTCAGCCAGTTTCTGTACTGCCACTGCTGCATCCATCTAAATTACCAGCTACAGGGCTCAGCATTTTTTTTAAAATACTTAGTACTTTTTAGTAGATTCAGTAAATTTCAGTAGATTTCAGCATCACATCGGGAGGCACCTACGGCCGACTCATCTCACTCGGCCACCATCTTCATCCTAGCATCTTTCATATTTAATTCTAAAATATTTTAACAACTTTTTTGAATTCAGATTGTAGTGTATTACGAGCATCTATTAAAATGTAATTGGAATACTTTAAAATAGTTATATACATCACTTTTAAAAATCATTACTGCATAATAAAAACATGTATTTTTTTCCCAGGGGTAGAGTTTATAATTAATTTAAATGTAGCATGTATCATAGCTTAGGGTGACACCACAAATGGGGGGGAGATATTCCTATAGTAAAGTGTCAGTTTATGGAACATTTAAAGACAATGTATTAAACTTTATTGTAAATAAGTAAAAACAATTATGTTAGATATCAATCTAAAATAATTTTAAATATTTATTTTAAATACAGATCAAAATAAGAAATTGCTATAGCACTATTATCTTAATTCTAGTTCAATCTTTTGACTACTTTATATATATTAATTAAAATTAAAATAATGTTTCCAAAGTTTAAATTACAAAATAAATTTCCATCTAAAGTATAATATTTTTATTATGCAATAATATTTATTATAAGAGATGTATGCAATTACTTAGTAATATAATTATATTTTATTTAAAATACATTATTTTAAATTCAGAAAAGATGATTTAAGTATTCTATAATTTAAATATTAAACATGAAATATTTGGGGTATTTTGTTCAATGTTAAATTATTATTAGTTCTATTTTAACTTTTTTAAATACTGTACTCTAATATAATATTATTATCTATGAGGTTTTAATGTAAGTCCCTTTTTCCTTTGTTTTCTATGGGATGGGGTTGCAGTATTGGTGGTTGGTCATGTGTGGTGCCAGACTTACTACTGTTCCTTTTTTAAAGGAATAGTGGATTCATAAATTTGTCTTCACCTCCTTTCTCAGAGGATGGAGACATGCAAGTCTACACATTTGAGTAACTTGCCAAAAGTAGGAACATTTCTCAAAAGTGTAAGAGTAAGTTCATATAAATAATTCTGGGTCCTTGGTAATGAATGAAAAATGTAATGTGGCAGCTGGAACATTTCACTTTATCCACCACCTTTCCAGCTCTCCAAATATTCTGGAAGACAAAGATCTGTCAAATAACCATGGCACCAGTTTTTTTGCATCAGGAATGCCACCTTGAAATGTACAATATTTAACATAAAAAGTGTTAGAAAATTTTTTCTACCCAGCACAAATATGGCTCCAGGCACCTAGTTGTTGACACAAGGGCATATCTCACAACTGTTTGTAAATCAAGCTCACCTTCCATTATCATTTCCTTGCGTCTCTCCAGGTACGAATTTTTGATAGACTCCTAATAGTTTAAGTTAAACTCTTCTGGATTTGTGAGTGCCTCGACCATGTCCAGTTTACTGCAGATATTCCACACATAAGCAACCAAAGGAGTTCTATTAGGGCCATCTAGAATCAGGCCTGACATGCAAGTTCAGACTAAAGTTGTGTCAGGGATCCCTTAACACTAAATCCATAACAATAACAGGGCTAATCCTATTTGGTCCTCAATATATGGCAGGCCAAGTTCCTTATGGGTGATAAAAGTTGCAACATTTTTCAGTACTGCCAATAACATGCAGGAAAAAGCATTTTCTAGAAGTTGAATGGGCCCTACATTCCCACCATGTGTTGGATGTATTGGCGTGAGCAGTGGAGCTTATATTAAGTCATGATAGACAATGGGTAAGCTAACAGTTTCTAGTCTGTGGGACAAACTGGTGTTCCTTGAAGATGGCACTAGTGAACTAATGAGTAGGACTTGGTGCTGGCACATGGAATCAGTGTGGGGTTCGTTTTGGAGCAAGGTGAGCCTCATAAGGACAAGAACACGAAGGACCTCATACGATATCGGTCTGAAAGGCTCTGAAGGGCATTCCGTTTGTCCGAATCCGTGTCGGAACCTGTGTTTCCCACCTACTTGGAAACATTTCTTACCGACCAATTACGACAGTAGTAGGTAACCGTTTGGTCTTTCCGACTCGGTTCCAAACGGCGTTCAGAGGAACCCAGTCAGTCAGAACTGACTCGTACGGCTCTACAGACCGTGTTTTCCGACAAAGCAATTACGATGTTGGGTTTGGAAAGCCTTTCAGACTCGGTTTGTCCGACACGGAACGGCTGTCAGAATTCGACTTTGGGGGCCCATAGCAGGCCTCCCTTCACCTGGAGTCCGCGGGTGTACCCATAGGTCCTCTCTTTCCAACCATGCACAGTGTGGCAGTCACTGTGCATGGTTGCACAGTGACTGCCACACTGTCACTGTGCAACCGCCCCGCAACCACCCCGTTTGTCAATGGGAGCCTGTGTTGTCGGTCGGAACACAGGCTCCCATTGAAGTCTATGGGAGTCCAACCGAGTGGTGTTCAAAAGCATCATAATCGGTCGGTCGGACTCCCCGAATCCAATTCGGTCGGAAACCATTCAGACATCGAGTCGGTCTGAATGCTTTCTGACCGACATTGTAATGAGGCCCTATGAATTTATCTTTGGGTGATTTTCTGTGTTTCCCTGCCTCTGGTTTTGGAAGTAAGACTGAAACAGTCTAGAAGATTGAATGGGGAAATGAATTGGGAAAGAAACCTTCCTTCAGTCCTGGAACATGTCATACTGAAAATGGGATTTCCTCTAGCTGAACCTCAATGTGTACATGTGAAACTGTTCAGAGACAATTTAGAAAAGTTGCTGCAGTTGAAATACCAATCCATCTACATGTTATAGGATGTCATAATGTGGGAATGGAGAAATCCAGACAAAATCCCAGTTCAAAGGCATGTGGCCAAGTTAGGTCCATTGGAATACATTAAGTAGAAACTATCTGAGAGAGTAGACATTGATTCTTTTGTGGGCAGTTTAGTGAGGAGAGCGTTGATATCTAATTATGCCATTATTAAGCATCAGTCTGATGAAAAAGTGAATTCTTCCCTGGCAAAAACTATTCCAGGACTCACTATGCCTAATGAGGTGAAGTTGATTGGATTTACATCGTTCCTTCTTAATTTCTGACTTTAAATCACTCATCTTAAAGGCAATTGAAGAGGAAACAGAATGTTCAGCTCTGCTAGAAGATATGGAAAAGCAAACAGTGCTTTTCTCCAATGTATCATGTGATGGCCTAGGGCTTTGGCCTTGGTTGCAGGAGCAGTTATATCAGCATGAAGAAATGTCATTCCTAAGGATTTGGGACATCAAGTCCTCTTAGAAATTGGTGGATCTTTGATTGCATTTTCTAAGGATCAAAACGTTTTGACACTGTGCTTGGAAGAAAAATTCATAAGCGGTTTAAGGAAAAGTACTGTTTGCCATTCACATTCAGACAGTAGTAGCAGCAGTATAGTCGAGCTGGTTCTTCAGGAAATCTGGTAGATAGCCATTGAAAAGACAAAAAGCTTTGCTGTTTTAGAAACAAGGAAAATGCTTTGGAGAACTCTACGAAACAGATCAAATTCTTCAATCAAGCAAACATGCCAGGGATCCTTCCTCGCTTCTAGTAGTGGGTCGAATTGAGTAGCTATAAGGAAATGGATCCAGTCTACTTCAGACAAGTGCGTGAGACAAGTGGTTCAGAGAGGCCTTCGTAGAAGAGAACTACTTTCAGAAAAGTCATTGAGGAACTTCAGACTAAAGGAGAAGTGATCCAAGTTTCAGATTTAATGAAGGAAACTGCAGTATACACACATTTTTTCCTAGTCCCTAAGTGTTAGGATGATTCAGGATAGACTTGACATTTCTCACTGCTTTAGTAAAATCGATACTATTCAGCATGGAGGCTTTACAGAGGATCATTACTCTAGTTCCCAAGGGAAGTTTTCTGACAATGATTGACCTTGTGGAAGCTTGCTTTCATGTGTCTATAGCAGATTCGCATTACAAAATATTCTGGTTGTCGGTCAACAAGCAACGCAACTCAGAATACTACTGTTTGGGCTGAAATCTGCCCTTCAGGTATATACAAAAGTGGTGACACCCTTTGTGGGGGTACTCTATCTGCAGCAGTGCTATATATACCCCAATGTGAACGGTTGGCATTCCAATGCATCAATAAGGGGTTATTGGAGTTAGTAGAGTCTTGTCTGGAATAACATGTTTATCTCCAGAACATAAAGACATAAAACTGGTTCCAGTTGCAGTTGCTGTTTATTGGAGCTCATTTTGACATAATAAAGGGAAAAGTATAGCTCCTGAAGCAGATAATTCTGGATGTTCAGGAGATGAATGAATGTCGGGGTTTGTAATATGAATTGCTACTCATAGGAGTGTGGCAGCGTGAGATGGTAAGAATGTTCCTGAAATTGCTGGACACCTAGGCTTTGGTTAAGTCTGCAAGGGCTAAGCGTGTCTTAGGTGTTTCTGATGACATGGACACAATGAAAATCGAATGAAGACCGCTACACTCCGAGGTGTACTAGTAATCAGTGTATAGAGGTAAAAACAAAATTCATAAGAGTAAGGGTGCTCAAGGTGATCGCCTCCTGTTCTAGAGGCGCTGAAGAACTAGATAAAGAGAATACCTTACAGGTGTAAGGTGGAGCTCTTGAGCACACCTATATGCAAAACGATTTTGCAGAGATTAGCCACGAAGTAATCTGGGTAGAAAATCAAAGTTTTATTCACTTTGTATTACTCATATTTTAAAGCTTCATTGCTGTAAAGTAATGCAATCCAAAACAATGGTCTTTGTATTCCAAAACGTTAATTCCACAAAACATATGTGTTAAACATTGACGTGAGTATCTTATTAGCCCCAATGCATTTCGAGCCAACTTGGCTCTTCTTCAGGGGGTACGTAGTCTAAAATGAAAATAAACGGAAAACGTTGTCTATGGTACAGGGCCCGAGATTCAGACATAACTGATGTTTAGTGAAAAAACGGGAAACGTGCAATACGTGAAGCAAGCATTGAAGATCAATGAGGGCCCTACACACACGGGGGGCCACACTATCGATCTCATCTTCTCTAATATCAAGAATGTGTTCTCTGAGACTCCTCTCCCTCTGACATGGTCAGACCACTTACTCGTCCCTTTTTCACTAAACATTGTGAATAACATTCCTGCTGCGAGTAAAAGCTACTACTTAAAGAGGCAATGGAAAAAACTGACCCCCGATACTATGTGCCCTGTCCTAGCGCAAACCTCCCCATCCTTGACAAATAATGCCAACACGGATGCTCAACTACTTAATGAATGGATCGGAAAGATGGTTTCCTCCATTGCCCCAGCCTCTCGGGCTCTATCAAAAAGAGACTCCCCCTCAGCTCCCTGGTTCTCACAGGAACTCAGGAATGAGAAAGCAGCCTCTAAAAAACTGGAGAGACTCTGGAGAGCAAGCTACGGTCTGGAAGAAAAAGCTAGGTATAAAGAAGCTTCCAAAAAATTCCAGAAAGCTATCAGAAAAAGTAAAAAGTGTTTCTATGCGGACTCGATTCTTCAGGCAGAACAGTCTAGCAAACAGGTCTTCAAAGTGGTACAATCTTTCTTCAAACCAAAATGCATTGAAAGAGAGGTTGTACCCACAGCTACGCTATGTGAGCAAATTTCAGAGTTTTTTGACCAAAAAATTAAGAAAGTATATGACTCCTTTGGTCCAATAATAAAAACGGTGAAGCAGGACCGAGCGAATAATGGTGGGCCAGACGAGACCCTCACCCAGTTTATGCACATCCCCTTGATTGAGGTAAGGCAGGAACTCATCCGCTGCAAATCCGGCTCCCCTGACGACCCCTGTCCAGCTAAACTATGGAGTGCCATAGCGGACTCGGTCGCCCCCACACTTCTAGGTATCTGGAACTCCTCCATCATGTCGGGCATATTCCCGGACATCTGGAAGCATGCTACTCTCCTACCCCTAAAGAAAAAACCTAATGGGGACCCAGATGACCTTACGAATCTCCGCCCTATATCTCTACTAGCTGCCCCGGGAAAAATGCTGGAAAAAGTTATACAGCGCCAACTGAGCAAATTTGTAGAAACCAACAACATTTTGCATGAAACTCAATCTGGCTTCCGCCCCGGCTTTAGCACAGAGACAGCGCTCATTGAAGTCGCCGAGTCTGTGAGGTGGTCGATGGATGCAGGAAACTCAGCAATGCTGGTACTCCTGGATCTGTCGGCCGCCTTCGATACGGTGGACCACGCCAGACTACTCAGCCGGCTGGCTGAGATAGGTATTCAGGACAGAGCGCTGGGGTGGATAAACTCCTACCTATCTCAGAGAACGCAGAAGGTGGCACTTGGAACGATTTCTTCTACACCTAAAACCCTCAGCTGTGGAGTCCCGCAGGGGTCGGCCCTCAGCCCCCTTTTGTTCAACATCTACCTGGCTCCTCTCTTTACGCTAATTGACAACTGGGGCGTCAAGGCAATCTCATATGCCGACGACACCCAGTTGGTATTTCCTTACTCTGAGATGACGCAGGAGTCGTTCTCTAATTTTAAAGGGTGTCTCCAGGATATAGCATACTGGATGAACACTAATAAATTAAAACTTAATGCCAATAAAACCGAAGTCATCTTCTTCGGCAAGGGTCCCTCCCCCCCCCAGAATTCTGGTGGCCAACGGAGATGGGCCCGCCCCCTCCACCCAGTCACTCGGCAAAAAATCTTGGTGTGAGATGGGATGATAACATGTCCTTCTCATCCCATATCCAACAAGTCGCCGGATGCTGCCTGAGCAAGCTGAGAAATCTCCGAAAAATCCTAAGACTCCTACCAGTGAGCTGCAGAAAAACGGTTGTCCACGCGACTGTCACCTCCCGACTGGATTATGCCAATGGTTTATACCTTGGCCTTCCAAAATACCTGACTCACAAGCTTCAGGTAGTTCAAAATGCGGCTGCGAGACTACTACTGCGAATCCCGTTCAAGCAGTCAGTCTCTCCGCATTTCCGAACCCTGCACTGGCTGCCAGTAGCCAACAGAATAAAATTCAAAGCTCTGACGCTGGCGTTCAGATCTCTGCATGGCTCCTGCCCACAATACCTGAAAAATCGCCTCCCAAGATACCTTCAAAGTCGCGTACTATGGTCCAACGACCGTGTCCAGCTGGCCGTCCCGCGCGCAAAAAAGGCCCGACTAGGCGGTCGGACCTTTTCAGCAAACGTCCCCGCTCTGTGGAACTCACTGCCTCAAGCAATCCAACAGGCCCCGTCTGAACCCTGTTTTAAGAAATTACTTAAGTCCTGGCTATTCACCCAGCCACGCTAGCTTCCCTATTCTTTAGCCCAGGTCATTTGTGTTCTACTAGCGCCGGGACACCTCCTTGTGAGGTAGCTGTTCGCGCTGTATAAAATCCAGTATTATTATTAATATTAATAGTACGTGGAAGAATGGCTGGTGGTACATGGGAGTGCTCGTGACTGGTGTAAACGATACTTCTACTGGTTAAGTAAAAAATCAAGTGAGGTGCAGAGCGAAACGATCAGCGTGCTCTGTGACAGCCCGTTAAGAACCCTCTCGTGCAAAAGAAAGACGTGTGACGGCTACTCTGTATGCAACGTTAAAACGGCGTGGTACCTTGTTGCGGCATGTGAAAGCCACCTAGAAAGCGTGAAAATTAGAGCGCGATAAAGTGCAGTAAACTAGCGATCGATTCAGTGAAGTTTAAGGAATAGCTTACCAATGCGCTGGTAAAACCCAAAGAAACGCCATGCTTGGTGTGTTCATGTTCCGAACAAGGAAGTAAACCCGGTGCTAGGACGAGCATGCGTATAAGGGTGCAATGGGTGGAAATAGAAACAGGACTGGGGCGATTCATGCGCTTTATAAATAATCTAAATAAATAAATAAATCTCTATCCAGTGGGTATATATCCAAATGAACATTGGTCCCTGAGATTCCAAGATTACTCCAGGAAAATACTGAGTTGCTTACAGATAAAACATGGTCTAACATGGTGGCTCAAATGAGACAATCTGTTGACCGAGTTTCCTCTTGAGCTGGGGAACCATGTTACAATAGATGCAGTTTCCTTAGGGTGAAAGCAATATTGAACGATTGTACTGTTCGATGGCATGAGATCAAACATGCAATGGTCCAATTGGAGACAATTGACGGTAGTGAAGGCATTCAGACATTTTCAGAAACTGCTTCTCAAGAAGTATGATGGGTATGGTCAGAGGTGTGTCCCGAGCAAATAGTTCCACTTGAACTAAACTGCACCCAATGATGAGCCCCAATCAAGGCAAAACCAGTATTGGGTTGCTTGTGTTCCATTTCAGGGAGAACCTGGTTTGGCAGCTCTGGTTGAACTGTTCCTATTGGAGAAGGATTAACACTGGTTTGTATATGGCTATGTCCAACCTTAGGTGGCATTGCGTGTAAACTAACAATGGACTGGGATGCAGCTCCAACTAATTACCAGTGGCCAAAATTATTTCAAAAATTTCATCCAGTTAATAGTGAGGTAGCATTTTTTTAAATGTTGTTCTCTGTTTAAAATACATATATAAAATTAATTTCCATTAATATTTACCATAAAAATATTTTTACAAATTATTTTCAAGTTAAATGAACCTCCGGATGGAAATCTCCCCCCAGTAAAGTATAGGGACAATCTTAAAAGTTTTTTTAAAAATGTATTATATTAGTAGAACCTTTTTATGTTAACTATTGATATCCATTAATGTTATATATTTATTTTAAATGCAGAACAAACTATAAACTAATGCTACAGCACCTTTATCTTAATTTTGAATTAAAATGTTTATTATTTGATTACATTAAATTAAATGAATGTTATTTTTCAAAACTTAAAATGAAAAAAATATTTTCCTTTCCAATGTAAAAATAAATATTATGCATTAATACTTATTAAGATTTAAACACAAGAAAACCTAGGGGTCTGGAGTATGGTACCTTTCGTGCACTTAAACCGCAGCGCCAGCTTGCTGGAAAACTCTGGTAGGGGTGGAAAACAGATGCAACTGAAATAAAGAGGTGTGAGTGATTGTAACAAAGAAACCCGCTAGGTTTTGAGGATTCCCATCAAACACTTGTATGATCAAATTCTATCATTTGGTCATCCTCAGGGGTCTGGTGTCTCTAGATCATTGAGACCCAAATGTCCCCTGTAGTGGAGCGGGGTCAATGCCCACAAGCACTCAGTAACCAGTGATAGACTGAAGATGGGTATAGGTGCAGTGCAAAACTAAAAGAGTGGTGAATTTAAAATAGAATAGAGGACAGAAAAATAGATTTATTAGGACGCTGTCCTCTTCCTAATTAAAAACAGCATGAACAGTGCAAGGATGCAGTATGGAAGCAAATTACTGCATATCAGGCCAACATGTTTCAACCTCAAAGGGAAGGACCCAAGGTTTTCATCAGGGCCCTGTTCACAACGTTGCTACTGCGTAGTGAGAAACAAATAATTTATTTTCAAATATTTACAGATCCAGTGTAATAACCACACAAAAGGATACAGCGTTTGGGTTCAAAACTCCGCCGTGCAGAAGGTTCCAAACAGTGATCCTATTCTGCCGGGGAGTAGACCTCACCTCACCTGGACTCTAACTCAGGAATAAAGGGGAGGCCACGCTCACCTGGACTCTAACTCAGGAATAAAGGGGAGGCCACGCTCTCTCCGTCGTTGCCTGGGGCAACGACGGAGAGAGCGTGGCCTCCCCTTTATTCCTGAGTTAGAGTCCAGGTGAGGTGAGGTCTACTCCCCGGCAGAATAGGATCACTGTTTGGAACCTTCTGCACGGCGGAGTTTTGAACCCAAACGCTGTATCCTTTTGTTTGGTTATTACACTGGATCTGTAAATATTTGAAAATAAATTATTTGTTTCTCACTACGCAGTAGCAACGTTGTGAACAGGGCCCTGATGAAAACCTTGGGTCCTTCCCTTTGAGGTTGAAACATGTTGGCCTGATATGCAGTAATTTGCTTCCATACTGCATCCTTGCACTGTTCATGCTGTTTTTAATTAGGAAGAGGACAGCGTCCTAATAAATCTATTTTTCTGTCCTCTATTTTATTTTAAATTCACCACTCTTTTAGTTTTGCACTGCACCTATACCCATCTTCAGTCTATCACTGGTTACTGAGTGCTTGTGGGCATTGACCCCGCTCCACTACAGGGGACATTTGGGTTTCAATGATCTAGAGACACCAGACCCCTGAGGATGACCAAATGATAGAATTTGATCATACAAGTGTTTGATGGGAATCCTTAAAACCTAGCGGGTTTCTTTGTTACAATCACTCACACCTCTTTATTTCAGTTGCATCTGTTTTCCACCCCTACCAGAGTTTTCCAGCAAGCTGGCGCTGCGGTTTAAGTGTACGAAAGGTACCATACTCCAGACCCCTAGGTTTTCTTGTGTTTAAATCATTGTATTGGGGGTTCAACCTAGGCTTGGTCGTTAAACTCCCCTAAGACCCTGTTCTCCTGTTTTTGTAATATTAATACTTATTAAGCAAATAATTAATTAAAATTACCTTAATTACATTGTAAGATAAATTAATCTCACCTTAATTTATAATATGATCTAAAAAAGTATTAAAATATTACATAACATTTTTTTTTATTTTAGCTTGTTTTTTGCAATAACGTATTATAATAAATGTATTTATTTATATTTTAAACTGTATTAAATTTTTTTTTAAATTTAACACCATTTCTTATGGGGTGTTATTTAAAGCCCCTACCTCCATTATTTTCTACAAGAGGCTGTTGCAGTATCAGTGGTTGGCCATGTGTGGTACTAGAAATACTACTGTTTATTTTTTGGCTGTAGTAATGTGCACTTGTAAATTTTCTCCACACCCATTTTCAGGGGTATAAATTACGCACAGGTGCAGTTTCCCATTGTGAATAGCCCCAAAAGTGTTTCAGTGCATGAGCCATACCTATTTATGTAAAAAGCAGGAATATCTGCAGGCAAAACTGAATGGCGATCCAGAAAGTTAGTTTTTCACATGTGGGTATTAATTAGGCTCTTATAAATACCAATGCGAGGAATTTCCCTAAGAGGAATATCGCTTACGCATTTAGAATTTTTTGAGAAGAAACAGTGAACATTCACTGGTGAGTGCTCAAGGAAAAAAAGTTAGCATCCCACAAAGCTGTACCTTTGTTTGTATTCACAAGCACTTACTTTCCCATTTCAAATGTTTTTGAAGCTTTAAACGTACGTCTGAATGAACCAGCTGTAAGTGGTTCACAAATTGTGGTGAAGTGAACAGAATGCCTCAGTGTTTTCCCATACAATCATATCTAGCAAAGAGGAAAACTGTTCAAAAAGGCATCCTTACTCAATTAGTTGACCTCATAGAAAGAAGCAGCCTACATTCCAACCATTCATGCAAGCAGAGAAATTGACTGTTGCCTGCTATCCATCTTGGGTGACCTGAGCATCACTGTGGTTATAAATTGAATCACGTCATTAGTGTTACTGGATCTATTTTCCACCTTCGACAAAACTCATCACCCACTACTACAAAAGAGGCTAAAAGAACTTTCCATCCATAGATGCATCCTATACTGGATCTCTACCAACCGTTGTATCAGGTCCAGAAACATCTCACTGGCCCTGTTCATGTCAGTTTCTTTCACCACTGACTTTGGTATAACTGAATAATTTTTTTACAACTCCCGTTCAAAGTCCACCTTATCTGTTACTAGACCTTGACAAAATGTGCATACATCGGACACACTGATGACACAAAGTTTATACTAAAACTGGGACACCTACACTTCTCAATCCTTGACCATTGCCTCTTATCCACTGATGAATGGATGTTAAATTATCCCCTTAAACTTATTCTTCCAAAACTTAGGTTTACCCTTTGGAAAATGGAAGAACCACCAACTTACAACAAGCTGACCACAGGAACTCAATACCCAGCTAGCAACATGAAAACAGTTATTAAATTGGATCTGAACTATGACTCTACCTGTTCCATGATACTTCATGCAATCCAAGTCACAAAAGGTCAGTCTATAAATTAAAAGCCTTTTTATGCATCTGCCTTCATCTAGCCTTCCCCCGAAAGCTCCTCCAGGGCTTGTCATGTCTTAAGTAGGCCAACCACATGGTCTCTACCTAGGACCCTGGTGTTCCTTCTTCAAAAACTCCTATAGTTCCAAAATGCAGCAGCAAGAGAGCTTCTATAGTTTCAATCATTGAAGACCGCTCACTAGTGCAATAAGCAGTTCAATAACCCTGCTGGGGCCTCATTAAAGGATTACACAAGTTGTCAATGAAGTTTGAACAAGAGAAGTTAATTCTGATAAGAAACCAGCACCTGTGTCTGCTCACAGCTGATCCTAGCTCTGTACCGAACCAACTAACATGCCTGTAACACTGAGAACGAGACCCAGCACAGAACACTTCTACGAGTAAGTTGGTTTCTGGCACATTTTCCCAGCTGCATGGATTCTCCCTGCAGTTCCCAATTCACACACATTTTCGGTCCCTTATGTTTATTTTGTTTCGCCTTCACTTGTAGCTTTAGGCCAGGGGTGCCCTCATTCCTGAAGTCATGCACTGCTTTTGGAAGGTTATACTCTCCTTTCTGCATCTGTTACATTACAAGATTTACTTTCAGTTCTTGGATTGGTATCTAGGTCTTCTGGGGACTAGTTACAGCCTGTTGCATCCAGAAGATGGTACCCAACATATTACTGTTTCCATATATCTGATTATCTTGTGGCAATGTACTAGCGATGAACAAGCCAACAAATTAACAGGGAGAGCCGAGCCAAGGGTTTGGCTTGGTTTTAAGAGCCGGGGCATGAGCAGTGCCATGAAAATGTTTGGCATGCAATTTGTGCAACAGCAGGTAAAATGTTGATAAATTTGCTTCAAAAATCAAAAAAAGTGTTTCTTTAACATGCAGAAACATTTCTTGTTAGTACATCAGATTATATCACTACATTGAGAGGCATTTGATTAAAGTGATCATGTTTAACCGTGAATAGCAACAGACATATTTCCTGCCCCCTGACAACAATGCCATTAGTGAACTAAGAGGCAAATCAGCAGTCTTGCAAACTATGGGGTCGATTATGCTGGCGGACGGAAACGGGATCCGTCCGCCACGGACGCGGCCAAGATACTCCCGACCGCGCCGTGGAAAACCCGCCGTTGCGATTAGGATTAAAATGCCATTAAACACCGTCCGCGGCGGACGGAGTACAGCAAACCCCGTCCGCGGCGGACGGAGTACACCTGAGACCGCCGCAAGCGGACGGAACCCAAGAAACTCCGTCCGCCGCGGACGAACATGACCGCGGGAACAGGCACAGCCACCGCAATACCTGCGGATGCTTCGTTCCCGCGATTAGGATAACGCCGCCAGTCCCAGGGAACTCACCCCCATCCACGACCGCTGCGGAAACAATGCTACGAGAAATCCAGCATCCCAGCGGAAGGACTACACGGACACCATCCCTACCGTCAAACCAATTCACAAATGGCTGACGGAAGTAAATACAAAACACACTACACAGGACACCCACCCACCTGAAACACCCACACCAATCACAAGCCACAATGACAACCCCCCCCCAAGCACCTACTAATCCACTCAAGTCAACACACCCACCTTGCACCTGACTGCCATCAACCATTGGGACACAACCACGACACAGACTATAAAATCACTCCCACCCACTACCACAGTCCTTTGCATCACAGCATGGCTGCTAGCAAGAGGCCCGAGACGACGAACAGCAGAGAGAAATTGCACACATACAACCACCACCCAAACACACCCACCATACAAACACTCACCACACCATTCCTACACACCACACACCTGCACCTCCCAAAACAATCAACCCACACCTTGAGCACCACACACCATGGCACCCAAAAAAAAAACAAATTCACGGAGACAGAGTTGAAGGTGATAGTGGATGAAATCATCCGTGTTGAACGCCACTTATTCGGGACACTAGTCCAGCAGACCACCGTGGCCCAGAAAAATCACATGTGGGACAGGATTGTAACTCGGGTGAATGCGTCAGGGTCCGTGCCAAGGACAAAGCATGAAATCCAGAGGCGGTGGCATGACCTAAAAACCAGGGTCAAAGGCATCCGTGCCAAAAACCATCTACGAGCAAATCACACTGGCGGCGGCACACCCCCGGAGCCCATACCCTACACTGATTGGGAGGAAAAGGTGCTGGGCATACTGCACCCAGAGAGCCTGGAAGGAATTGAAGAAGGAGAAGAGGCTGGTAAGTAAAAAAACAAGCACCACGAGCACATAGACATGGCCTGCCACACACAACTGAGAAGAAAAAGCTCCCAGGCCCTAACCTATGCATGTGGGCTACATACTCACCAAAATGTAAACGACTCCCAACAGGCCCCCATGTCCACAGGGAGGGTGGTGGTGGGTCGGGTGTGTGTGAGAGGTGGGTGGGGTGTGTGAGAGACCAGCACTACAACTCCCAACAGGCCCCCATGTCCACAGGGTGTGTGTGAGAGGTGGGTGGGGTGTGTGAGAGACCAGCACTACAACTCCCAACAGGCCCCCATGTCCACAGGGTGTGTGTGAGAGGTGGGTGGGGTGTGTGAGAGACCAGCACTACAGCTCACAACAGGCCCCCATGTCCACAGGGAGGGTGGTGGTGGGTGGGGGGTGTGAGAGACCAGCACTACAACTCCCAACAGGCCCCCATGTCCACAGGGAGGGTGGTGGTGGGTCGGGTGTGTGTGAGAGGTGGGTGGGGTGTGTGAAAAACCAGCACTACAACTCCCAACAGGCCCCCATGTCCACAGGGAGGGTGGTGGAGGGTGGGGTGTGTGTGAGAGGTGTGTGGGGTGTGTGAGAGACCAGCACTACAACTCCCAACAGGCCCCCATGTCCACAGGGTGTGTGTGAGAGGTGGGTGGGGTGTGTGAGAGACCAGCACTACAACTCCCAACAGGCCCCCATGTCCACAGGGAGGGTGGTGGTGGGTCGGGTGTGTGAGAGAGGTGTGTGGGGTGTGTGAGAGACCAGCACTGAAACTCCCAACAGGCCCCCATGTCCACAGGGAGGGTGGTGGTGGGTGGGGGGTGTGAGAGACCAGCACTACAACTCCCAACAGGCCCCCATGTCCACAGGGAGGGTGGTGGTGGGTGGGGGTGTGAGAGAGGTGTGTGGGGTGTGTGGGAGACCAGCACTACAACTCCCAACAGGCCCCCATGTCCACAGGGAGGGTGGGGGTGGGTCGGGTGTGTGTGAGAGGTATGTGGGGTGTGTGAGAGACCAGCACTACAACTCCCAACAGGCCCCCATGTCCACAGGGTGTGTGTGAGAGGTGGGTGGGGTGTGTGAGAGACCAGCACTACAACTCCCAACAGGCCCCATGTCCACAGGGTGTGTGTGAGAGGTGTGTGGGGTGTGTGAGAGACCAGCACTACAACTCCCAACAGGCCCCCATGTCCACAGGGTGTGTGTGAGAGGTGGGTGGGGTGTGTGAGAGACCAGCACTACAACTCCCAACAGGCCCCCATGTCCACAGGGAGGGTGGTGGTGGGTCGGGTGTGTGTGAGAGGTGTGTGGGGTGTGTGAGAGACCAGCACTACAACTCCCAACAGGCCCCCATGTCCACAGGAAGGGTGGTGGTGGGTCGGGTGTGTGTGTGAGAGGTGTGTGGGGTGTGTGAGAGACCATCACTACAACTCCCAACAGGCCCCCATGTCTACAGGGTGTGTGTGAGAGGTGGGTGGGGTGTGTGAGAGACCAGCACTACAACTCCCAACAGGCCCCCATGTCCACAGGGTGTGTGTGAGAGGTGGGTGGGGTGTATGAGAGACCAGCACTACAACTCCCAACAGGCCCCCATGTCCACAGGGTGTGTGTGAGAGGTGGGTGGGGTATGTGAGAGACCAGCACTACAACTCCCAACAGGCCCCCATGTCCACAGGGAGGGTGGTGGTGGGTCGGGTGTGTGTGTGAGAGGTGTGTGGGGTGTGTGAGAGACCATCACTACAACTCCCAACAGGCCCCCATGTCTACAGGGTGTGTGTGAGAGGTGGGTGGGGTGTGTGAGAGACCAGCACTACAACTCCCAACAGGCCCCCATGTCCACAGGGTGTGTGTGAGAGGTGGGTGGGGTGTATGAGAGACCAGCACTACAACTCCCAACAGGCCCCCATGTCCACAGGGTGTGTGTGAGAGGTGGGTGGGGTATGTGAGAGACCAGCACTACAACTCCCAACAGGCCCCCATGTCCACAGGGAGGGTGGTGGTGGGTCGGGTGTGTGTGAGAGGTGTGTGGGGTGTGTGAGAGACCAGCACTACAACTCCCAACAGGCCCCCATGTCCACAGGGTGTGTGTGAGAGGTCGGTGGGGTGTGTGAGAGACCAGCACTACAACTCCCAACAGGTCCCCATGTCCACAGGGTGTGTGTGAGAGGTGGGTGGGGTGTGTGAGAGACCAGCACTACAACTCCCAACAGGCCCCCATGTCCACAGGGTGTGTGTGAGAGGTGGGTGGGGTGTGTGAGAGACCAGCACTACAACTCCCAACAGGCCCCCATGTCCACAGGGTGTGTGTGAGAGGTGTGAGGGGTGTGTGAGAGACCATCACTACAACTCCCAACAGGCCCCCATGTCCACAGAGTGTGTGTGAGAGGTGGGTGGGGTGTGTGAGAGACCAGCACTACAACTCCCAACAGGCCCCCATGTCCACAGGGAGGGGTGTGAGAGAGGTCACTGAAAAGTAATGTATGCCAATCAAAACATGTCCTGTCCAAAGTATTGATCATCAAAACTTTTTCCGCACAGGTGATCGTAATTTGACTGGTGGAACCAGCAACCCGCCGCCACATTCTCCTCACTCACATCCAGGACTCTCTGGGGACGATGCCACAGCCAGCTCCGGTGCGGAGGAGGAAGCGGGCCAAAGCACACTGCCAGGGCCATCTGGCACACGGGAAATTCCTGCCTCCACAACCGTGGCCTGTGTCACTCCTGCAACACCTGCCACAGTGAGCTGTAGAACCACCACCACCTCCACCACCACCATTACCACCACTCCTGCCTGTGCCACCCTGCCTGACCCACCGCTAGACGCAGGGCCATCAACATCCCAGGCAAGCAGGGAGAGTGGACGGGAAAGCAGAGAGCGGAGGCAACATCCCCCAAGCAGGAGTACCTCACACCGGCGAGCTGGGGAAGGACACCCACCCCATCCTGCCGCTGAGACACTGGAAGCCCTAGGCAGAGTCCAGGCTTCCTATGAGCGTGGGCAGGGACATGCTGATCGTGCACACCAGGACATGGTTGATAACACCAATGTGTTGCGGGCCATTGACAGCCGCATTGGCCAATTAGTGGACCTCGTGGCCCAGCACACATCACTGTGGAGGGTATGGTTAGAACGCAACACCCCCCCCTCAACCAAGTGTCCAGCCGCCACGGTCAGCAACACCACCGCCACCGCCACCTGTGCCCCTGGAGACGGATGTGGCCCCTGAGCAACCTGCCCCACAAGCTGACTCCGCACCGCCTCCAAGACGGAGGGGCCGTCCGAGGCTGGATGAAGGGAAGAGCAGTGGGGATGCTCCATCTACACGTTCGAAGAGGGGCCGACAATGACTCTAACACTGCCTGAGGCTGCCATCCACCCGCAAACTATCCTGTCCCACCACGCCAAGTATTGGCACAGGTCTGCTGGACTAGCCGGACATCATGCAATGGGGTGTCAGCATGGACATTTCATCTACCATGACCTTCAACTCACACTCCCCCACCCAACACTTACTTGTATATATATCCACCAGCACCAATGCACAACCTGTAAATAAATTTCACTTACACACTCAATGATGTGTTGACTCCATGTTTATTCACATGATTGTCTCAGAAACAGACCAGACCAGGTGCAGGGAACCATGTCGTACAAAATCCTGGCGCTGTGGGAGTGACCTAGGGAAAATCAGAGACAGCAAACACACGTCAGGTAAGTGAATCACAACCATCACAACACACAGCAGTGTAAAATTCCACAAATCACACCCATCACAAAATCAGTGGATGAGAGGACACACATCATGGAGACTTGCATGTCCAGAGAAATGAACACACACACATGCAAACATAACATACCAGAACAGGCAGCTGATGAACACCACATCCACACACCACCAGCAAACATACAAAACGCATTGTCAACCGGCACTTGAGGTAGTCACTCACATTCAAGGGAAATAGCGATCAATGAGCTGACGCCTCTGGTCCACACCTTCCTCCTCAGCACTATTCTCATCAGTCGACATGGGTGGGATGGGAGGCCGAGGAACTTCTTGGTTTTCAGGGTCCAAGATCAGTTCAATGTTATTGCGCACTGCCAGGTTGTGGAGCATGCAGCAGGCAACTGCATACTTTGCCTGGTGAGTAAGGCAGGACCCCTCCGGTCTTATCCAGGCACCGAAACCTGGACTTTAGCAGTCCAAAAGTACGTTCCACCACTCTACGTGTCCTTCCATGGGCATCATTGTAGCGCATTTCACCCGCTGTAGTAGGATTACGTATGGGACTCAGGAGCCAGGGCCGGTTTGGGTACGCCGAGTCGCCTATGTAGGGGGATGACAGACACAAATATCACAAACAGAATTGGTGGGTACCCCATGCCACACAGAAATCACAAATGTCCCCACAGCATACTCACCAACAAGCCACGCGTGTCCTGGGCGCAGATTAGCCATCAGTTGGGGGACAATGCTGCTCCGCATGATGTGGGAGTCATGTGCGGAGCCTGGGAATCTTGCACACACATGGGAGATGATGTTGTCGGCCAGGCACACCACCTGCACGTTCAGCGAATGAAAGTGCTTCCTATTCCTATATACCGGCTCACGTGCCCGAGGTGGAATCAGAGCGATATGTGTGCCATCAATGGAACCCACTACGTGTGGTATCTGACCCAGTGCATAGAAGTCTGCTTTGACTGCTGCCAACTCTGCCGGCCGTGGGAAATGGATGTAGTCATCCTTGTACAGCATCATGGCTTTTAGAACATCCTGAAGTACCATGCTGAACATGGACTGTGACATCCCGCCGGCATGTCCAACTGTGTACTGAAAGGTGCCAGTAGCAAAAAAGTGTAGTGCCGCCATCACCTTAGCTGTGGGTGTAATGGAACCAGGATACGTCCTTCGTGGCTGCAGATGAGGAGACAATTGGGCTACAAGCTCCATCAATCTACGTCGATCTATCCGGAATTTCCTGATCACCTCCTCGTCAACCATATCCTCCAGCACAGTGTATGGGCGATGGACATTGGGAGCCCTCCTGTGTGGGAGTAGACGTGATATAAGTCAACTTACAAACAACGCATGGCTGTGCAACTCCATCACATGTAAGGCAACACTAGCAAGAAGATAAATGTTGTGGACAATAGTCATATGTGTGACATGTCAGAAAGTTATGACAATACGGAGTGCCTTATGAACAATGTGCTGCCACTAGCAACATGAAGTGCGTCAACTTGTACAATGCAACTTAGTCTCATGTCAACATTACTGCCAAGAAGACATGTTAGGACCCAATTTTGTAGAAGCCACATCACAGACACACATGCACGTGCAAACACAACACAATAATGCTACACACACTCCATGTCATCATGCACCAATGACAACACACACAATGGTGAGCATCCGCTCATTACATGCATGGTCAAACAGGCAACACACATACGCATACACAGAATGCATGTGGACCCCCACCATTGTTATTAGCACATATTAACTACACACTGACAACAGATTCAGAATGTGGCGAGACAGGCCTGATGTACTGTGTAGATGTGAAGTATTTGAAACGTGTGTAGGGAAATACAAGACGTCAACACGTCGACATGCACATGTGTAGCACATTGTGTGCACATCAATGGGCATAGTATGAACACAAATGACATAGTGCATGACATATGCAGTTTTGCCAGCACGGTCACAACCCTCATAACGCAAGAGCGGACTATACAGCACGGTGCAGCGGTCCAAAAAATAACAACATTGGCGCCGCCATGGCGGTGCACAGCTTCCGCGATTTCCAAATGGGCATACGCGCCCCGCGTTAACTCTTCCCATTGGCTGCCTGTGCACGGACCGTCACGGTCACACATCGTCAACCGCATGTGCAAGCTTCCCGGACGGATGCTTTTCTTGCAACAATGTTCAATCAGTGGCGCCACCATGGCTGTGCACGCCTTACGCGGGGGAGGTGCCAGCCAACACACCCACCGCCGGGCCTGTCCGGTCACTCACCGCCGTGCCAGGCCGGTCACCCACCGCCGGGCCAGGCCGGTCACCCACTGCCAGGCTAGGCCGGTCACCCACCGCCGTGCCAGGCCGGTCACCCACCGCCGTGCCAGGCCGGTCACCCACCGCCGTGCCAGGCCGGTCACCCACCGCTGTGCCAGGCCGGTCACCCACCGCCGTGCCAGGCCGGTCACCCACCGCCGGGCCTGGCCGGTCACCCACCGCCGGGCCTGGCCGGTCACCCACCGCCGTGCCAGGCCGGTCACCCACCGCTCACCCACCGCCGGGCCGGCCCGGTCACCCACCGTGGGTGTGGGTGACCGGGCCGGCGGTTGTGCACCGGGCCTGGCACGACGGTGGGTGACCGGGTGTAGTTAACTTGTATAGATGAATCACGCAGGTGGAACTTGTACATGTTATGTTCATTCGCAGCACAGAAATAAACAAGCTGATCACCATCTGGCCAGGCACCAATTGCCAGCATAACAATTCCTAAGTAGAATCATGACTTTAGGAACAAACTAAAGTACCACATAAGAAACAGAGAAAACAGACGGAATGGATAACGCTATTTACAACACCGGGCCCGCCGGTGGGTGACATGCCTGGCAGGGACGGTGTACAGTGGATGATGCAACGTGACTGTAAGGGGGGTCATGAACTGCCATCCACATTGACATCATCAGAAGGAAGTGTTGGCCTGCACCTCCCCCGCGGAAGGCGTGCACCGCCATGGTGGCGCCACTGATTGAACATTGTTGCAAAAGATGCAACTGTCGCGGAAGTGCGCACTTGCGGTTGCCGATGTGTGTCCGTGACGGCACGTGCACAGGCAGCCAATGGGAAGGGGTCACGCGGTGTGCGTATGCGCCATCGACAATGGCGGAAACAGTGCACCGCCACACCAGGGCCTGTCATTGGGCCTTTTCGAATGAGGCATCCAGGGGGAACCAATAGCTGGCCACGTGTGCCACTGACATGAGCTCTGGTCCCTATATATGTGTGACTTTCAGAAGCACACATTCACTGCTTCGATCCAGTGCTGCCTGTGACCATCACCTCGCCCTGCTGCTGCTGAGCTGACCTACGGCTGCTGCCTGTGACCATCACCTCGCCCTGCTGCTGCTGAGCTGACCTACGGCTGCTGCCTGTGACCATCACCTCGACCTGCTGCTGCTGAGCTGACCTACGGCTGCTGCATGTGACCATCACCTCGACCTGCTGCTGCTGAGCTGACCTACGGCTGCTGCCTGTGACCACCACCTCGCCCTGCTGCTGCTGAGCTGACCTACGGCTGCTGCCTGTGACCATCACCTCGCCCTGCTGCTGCTGAGCTGACCTACGGCTGCTGCCTGTGACCATCACCTCGCCCTGCTGCTGCTGAGCTGACCTACCGCTGCTGCCTGTGACCATCACCTCGCCCTGCTGCTGCTGAGCTGACCTACGGCTGCTGCCTGTGACCATCACCTCGACCTGCTGCTGCTGAGCTGACCTACGGCTGCTGCCTGTGACCATCACCTCGACCTGCTGCTGCTGAGCTGACCTACGGCTGCTGTGTTGGGCCACAGTCCAGGACCTTGCCATGGAGGGAGTGCGAGAGAGCCGGTCGCATCCCTTCACCGCAGCGGAGCTGGATGTCCTTGTGGACGGTGTGCTCACTGCTCAGCCACTACCAACGGCTCTACGGTGCACCCGGACAGGTGGCAAGTACAGTGGTGTACATGTTGTTGGTCTTGAGGTGTTCAGTGGCTCCTGTCTGCTGCAGGCCTGCCGGTGTGCTGTGGGACCTTTACATGTGTAGTGCTGAGGATGGATGCATGTTGAATCGTGTTCCTGCGATGTTTGTGCATGTCATACTGTCCACTTACGTTACCCTCTTGTCTCCCATCATGGCAGGTAAAGCTGCACGTTCGCAAGGCCGTGTGGAGGACGATAGCACGTGATGTACGGGCAGTGGAGGGGTTCAATAGACGACACACACACTGCCACAAGCGCTGGGACGACATCTCCAGGCTTAGCAAGAATGTGGCGGAGATGACACTGGGGATGATTCCAAGATCTACACGTCTGGCCCGCCGCACCATGACCCCTCTTATGCACCGAATCATTGCTGTGACGCATCCTGACCTGTCCGCCCAGCTGAGTGGGGAATCACAGCAAAGTAGCGGTAAGCAGATTGTATGTGTATGTTACTTGGGCCTGCAATGCATGTGATGCTGCTCGGACACAGTAGTAGCTTCCGTGGTGCGTATGTTTAGCTGAAATACCATGCTGGTGCCATTAGCGGAGTAGGCGTTGGCATCCATGTCCGCCAGGTGGACAGCCCACTTGCTTGGTAGTTTAAGGGTTCCAGGACATGCCGTTGAGGTCTGTGGTCCCATGGCATGACATGTGTGCAGATAGTAGGGGTGGGACGTGTGCAGGATGTGTGCTACATGTACAATGTATGTAATTGAATCCTAGATCTGTTGTCCTTCAGTACGTGTATGTGGCACTTACTCACACCGCGTTTCTCTCTATTTCAGCTTTGGCAGAGGGCACTGACCCGCAGACGACGGAGATAAGTGGTGGCAATGCTTCCGAATCAGAGGTCGCACACACGCAGACTGACACTGAAGAGGGCAGCCCCGGAGAGGGGGACAGGACCGTCCCTGAGGACTCGCATATGGAAACACCATCGCCCTCATCCTCAGAAAGTGTTGGTGAGTCCGCACTGTTGGCACAGACAGGGAGTGGGCAATAGACACCTTCAGTCGGGACACAGCACACAGGGCCCACACTGCCACCCACTGCAACATGTACTGCTCGTGCTCGCCAGAGGAGGGGAAGCAGAGTTGCCTTCGGTGCAGGAACCGCCTCCCCTGCCCCAGTGACACAAAGTGCACTTTGTGCAGAGGCAGTTGATCTGCTGCGACAGCTGTGTGTAGGGCAGACCAACATGATCAATGCATTCCAAGACCACGATAGGAAGTTGGGGCAGGTGGTGGCATTCATGGAGGGGATGCATGGCGATGTTGCTGGTCTCCACAGAACAGTTCAGTCATTGGCAAACACTGTGTCCTCAGCCATTGTACAGTCCCATAGACAGGGTGCTACTTCTGTACAACCATCCACACCACTTGATGTTACAGGGGAGAGTGAGTCTTCAGACCAGGCCTCTTATTCTGGTTATTACACTAGGAGCAGCCACAGGCAGCAAGGGAGGGCACGGAGGGCACAGACACCATCCCATAAGCCTGTGATCTCTTTATCCGAAGACGACGTGTCCAACACTGGAGTTGACAGACATGATCATGGAGGGGTGTGTATGGAAATGGATTCACATGCTGCACAGCCATCCACCACCAACGTGACTCCCAAGCCAAGGCCACCTCCCAAGAGCAGGGAGACTCCCAGGGACAAGGACAGTAGCAAGGAAAGGCCACCTCCCAAGAGCAAGGAGACTCCCAGGGACAAGGACAGTAGCAAGGAAAGGCCACCTCCCAAGAGCAGGGAGACTCCCAGGGACAAGGCAGTAGCAAGGAAAGGCCACCTCCCAAGAGCAGGGAGACTCCCAGGGACAAGGACAGTAGCAAGGAAAGGCCACCTCCCAAGAGCAGGGAGACTCCCAGGGACAAGAACAGTAGCAGGGAAAGGCCACCTCCCAAGAGCAGGGAGACTCCCAGGGACAAGGACAGTAGCAAGGAAAGGCCACCTCCCAAGAGCAGGGACACTCCCAAGGACAAGGACAGTACCAAGGTGAGGGCACCTCCCAAGAGCAGGGTAGCTTCAAAGGAGAAGGACACTACAATGGACATGTCTGCACCCAGGGACAGGGCACCGGAAAGGGATCAGGGCCATTCCAGGGACAGGACACCTCCGACGTCCAAGCCACATCCCATGGCCAAGGGTTCTCCCATGGACACGAGCACCATCAAGGACAGGCATATTTCTCCCCTGGCTGCACTGAGGATGATGTTTAAGGAACGTACAACACATGTATCAGCGGTCGAGTCCCCCCATACCTCTACTCCCATCCACGGCCCACTAAAGCAGAGGAAGGAGTACACTGTTGTTGCATCACCCATTACACATGATGCAGAGGGCAGAAGCCAGGCCCACAGCAAACGGCAGGCAGGGTCCAGCACGTCCCCAGAGAGCAGACCACCACAAGCACAATTCACCTTTGATGTCTGGTGATGCCACTCCACTTACCAGTCCAGGCATGTCCGGGGTACCCCTACGTTTCACAAAGAAACGGAGACACACACCAGTGAGACCTGAACACCCCAATGTCGCTCCAGTACAGCTGTCCCCAGCTCCCAGAGCCACCCTGCCTCCTGGCCCATACAGCCCTGTGGCTCACCATTTCAGTGGTCTTAGTGGCTCAGCTGCTGTTCACTCACATGTGTCAGGTGCAGGCATGGTATTTGTTGGTCAGTGTACAGGGACATGCCTGGCAAGTGTGTCTGGGTCTAGGGCTCATGTGTCAGTGAGTAGATCGGTGGCTGTGTCTCACACTCCTGGTGCTGGTGCTGGCGGTGTGTCGGGGTCTATGGCACATGTGTCAGTGAGTAGATCGGTGGCTGTGTTTCACACTCCTGGTGCTGGTGCTGGCGGTGTGTCTGGGTCTATGGCACATGTGTCAGTGAGTAGATCGGTGGCTGTGTCTCACACTCCTGTTGCTGGTGCTGGCGGTGTGTCTGGGTCTATGGCACATATATCAGTCACCACTGCTGTGGCTGTGTCTCACACTCCTGTTTCTAGTGCTGGCGGTGTGTCTGGGTCTATGGCACATGTGTCAGTGAGTAGATCGGTGGCTGTGTCTCACACTCCTGGTGCTGGTGCTGGTGGTGTGTCTGGGTCTATGGCACATGTGTCAGTGAGTAGATCGGTGGCTGTGTCTCACACTCCTGGTGCTGGTGCTGGCGGTGTGTCTGGGTCTATGGCACATGTGTCAGTGAGTAGATCGGTGGCTGTGTCTCACACTCCTGTTGCTGGTGCTGGCGGTGTGTCCGAGGCGAGTTGTTCAAGCAGTCCACCAGATTCAGTGGTGTGAGCTCTAGTTGCCATCAGTCACATGTCATTTAAGTCTGTGTGTAGATTGACGAATGTAACCAGCTATGTTTTGTTAATCTCCTTGTGACGGGTCGCTTGACACACGTTCTTGGCTTGCCAATGATGTACCTGCTCTGTTGGGCACAATGCCCTGTTGCTGTTCTGATACTGCATTCTGCCCTCTCACGTGCTGCCAATGATGTACCTGCTCTGTTGTCCACAATGCCCTGTTGCTGTTCTGATACTGCATTCTGCCCTCTCGTTTACTGCCAATGATGTACCTGCTCTGTTGGGCACAATGCCCTGTTGCTGTTCTGATACTGCATTCTGCCCTCTCACGTGCTGCCAATGATGTACCTGTTCTGTTGTCCACAATGCCCTGTTGCTGTTCTGATACTGCATTCTGCCCTCTCACGTGCTGCCTCTGATGGACCTGTCCAGTGCAATGGACTGTTGATGCACTTAGCCCCTCTCACGTGCTGCCTCTGATGGACCTGTCCAGTGCAATGGACTGTTGATGCACTTAGCCCCTCTCACGTGCTGCCTCTGATGGATCTGTCCAGTGCAATGGACTGTTGATGCACTTAGCCCCTCTCACGTGCTGACTCTGATGGACCTGTCCAGTGCAATGGACTGTTGAGGCACTTAGCCCCTCTCTCGTGCTGCCTCTGATGTACCTGCTCTGTTGGGCACAATGCCCTGTTGCTGTTCTGATACTGCATTCTGCCCTCTCACGTGCTGCCTCTGATGTACCTGCTCTGTTGGGCACAATGCCCTGTTGCTGTTCTGATACTGCATTCTGCCCTCTCACGTGCTGCCAATGATGTACCTGCTCTGTTGTCCACAATGCCCTGTTGCTGTTCTGATACTGCATTCTGCCCTCTCGTTTACTGCCAATGATGTACCTGCTCTGTTGGGCACAATGCCCTGTTGCTGTTCTGATACTGCATTCTGCCCTCTCACGTGCTGCCAATGATGTACCTGCTCTGTTGTCCACAATGCCCTGTTGCTGTTCTGATACTGCATTCTGCCCTCTTACGTGCTGCCAATGATGTACCTGCTCTGTTGTCCACAATGCCCTGTTGCTGTTCTGATACTGCATTCTGCCCTCTCGTTTACTGCCAATGATGTACCTGCTCTGTTGGGCACAATGCCCATGCTCTTGGATTTTCTGATATGCAACTATTATGTTGAATAAAGCTAATAAATCATGTTTTGTGGTTTGTCGCTGTCATTCCTGGTTGTGTACTTCAATTGTGTATAATTTGGTGCGTTCGTCAATGTATTTCCTGTGACATGACACTCCCCCTCCCAACGTCACAGCTCTGCCAGGTACTCCCCTTCCGACAGTAAATGGTGTGTAGCGTACCTGCGTCGTCGTCGATGATGGTCCATGACTTGCTGGTGCAGGATCGCGAAGAGTATCGGAAAAGCGTGTAGCGCTGGGTCCATGTGGGCGAGCTGCTTGTGGTGGGTATCTCTGCAATGTGTTGTATCTTCGCTGTGGGGAATCCGCCGTGTTCAGGCAGGTTGTTTTTCCGCAGCGGTTTTATGTGTGTTTTCTGCCATCGTGATTTGTGGCACGGTCGGAGACGTCATTCCGTACAGCGGTGTCTCAGGATTGGTTACGTCCGCCGCGGGGTCGGGTGTAGTTCCGCTGCGGTGCGTTCTCTTCCGCCGCGTACGGAATTTTCACCGTTTTTCCCATCCTAATATGGCGGTTGGACTGTCCGTGGCAGGCGAACGGAAAAGAGCTTTTTCCGCCTACTCCAGGACGGCGGACGTCCTTCCGTCCGCCATCCTAATGAGCCCCTAAATGTGGCCTAGGTTCCTATAATACAAGAAGCAACATTATAGTCTATTAAAATATACACAACAGAGTTATTTGACCACGATCACACAATTGATTTTAAGTGGTGAAGCTGGGATTAATCCCTGGTTTTCCGTTTTATATTGTGCAATTCAACCATTAGATGGCTATCACTTTCTCTCTTCTGTTTTTCATAAGAGGTTAATAATTTGACCGTCATTACAATGTCGGGCAGACCTCCACCAACAGGCCATCGATGGTGGTCCACCCAACATCTAGGGCAGCGGTCGGACTGCAGGATTACGATGCTGGCAGTCAGAGCTTAGCAGGAGGGGGAAACCCTTCAGCGGCCTGGTGGCTGGCGATCGGACTGTAATCCTTACAATAAGGGCACTGTCTGTGCAGGCACCGCCATAGGAATTATGATGTCCATTTCCCCCAGCCTTTTCATGGCAGTCCCAACACCATGTCAGAAAGGGACTTAGGGGACCCCCAGCGGGGCTCCCAACCCCATGGGCCTTGCGATGTGGCCAGGGGGGCACATGTGGTGCCCCCAAACATCCATGCATCGTGTGCCAGTCACCACAGGGTGCATGGATGTTTAAAAACATCCCTTTTTCTATTGCAGCTTCTGATGGTGTACTTTTCTGGGCCACAGCACAAGCCCCGATAGAAAAAGGGATGGTTCCAACTGTCTACATGGCAGTCACATCATAAAATGGCTTGTGGGACCGCTGACTGCTTGCCGGGTAGTCCCAATCCTGCTGCTATGGCAGTCACATGCTCATCCTACCACCATCGTAATGAGGGCCATTGTCTTAAAATCTGGGTGCATGAGATTAGAGCATGGGTGACAGGGAGAAGCTGCGGGAAAGCTCTGCTCTTTTTGGGCTCAAAGTTTAAGTTTAAACTCGAACTGCGCCACAGCCATCTATTTTGCTTAATCCTTCAGTGACTCACCCACCTCTACAATGAACTAATACTTGATATTTGAAAATTCGCCATACGTCGCAGGTAACATCCACAGCCATTGATACTGCTGACCAACCTTTTAGATGCCTCTGAGAGACAATTGTTTCAGCTGTGTTCTTTTCTCTTCCCCTCCCCTTATGTCATCACTTGTGTGTATCCATGCTGTAGGTTTTCAACAGAAATATGCATTTGACCCTAGATGGAAGTATTGGGATAATGTCAGATTTCACAGCAACTAATTCATACCCGACTTAGACACTTCACCTTCAAGGCACTTTTCATTTGCAACAGTGCCTTTCATGTTAAGGAGTCCTGCTTCCTCAACTAGAGGCTCAAAAGGTACAGAAACAAATCTCCTTTCTTAATTAGCACTTCAGCTGATCACCCTTCCATATAAGAAGAAATGCATCTGTTGAATCTCCTTCTCCATACAAAATACAAAAATATGGATTTCCCACCCTGCAAAGACAAGAAATATCCTAGATCAGTGGTTCTTAACCTTTTGATTTCTGTGGACTCCCACTGCATCATTTTTGGAAACCAGGGACCCCCACTGATGCAAACTGGAGTCCGGGAACCATGACCTAAGCAATTTTAATAATTTAAACAACCACAAAATAAAAAACAAAAATACAGAAAAAAAGCATTCATCAAATTAATTCACAAATGTTTAAATATTTTATTTAATTCACAAATAAATATAGCACAAAATCAAAATTGGAATTTTTTGGGAGGGTTGGGGCTTTTCTAAATTTCACGCATTGTTCATACCACAATATGTTTGCGGCATCAATATCAACCTAATATTTAGCCTCCAATTTTAAATTCCTTCACATTTACAGAATGGTTTAAGTGTTCAAATTTAACATTTTGCTTTTTTATTTATATACAGTTTATTAATCAGTTAATATTATTTAGCTTTCACTGACCCCCCGAGTAGTCATCCCTGACACCCAGGAGTACCTAGATCACAGGTTAAGAAACACTGTCCTAGATCATTTAGATTTTAGAAATATCTTGGTTGTTCGCAAATAAGTATGCAGAGTCGGATCATTGTATAAATATATTGCATTGCCCAGTCTAGAATAGTCATGAGATGACTTGGGACTACATCTACCAATGAACCGTAACTTATTCCCCTACAAAGATGCGAGCTATACCCACATTTGTAACTATATCTCATTCCACTTTATTTCACCCAAGGCATATGTGAAGCTACGCAATCACAGTGACACGGCAAGTTCATTCCACTATTCACCATAGCCAATACCAAAACATGTCACATAAGCCACATACATCATTCACACCCTTCCACACAAATTAATGTAAAACTCATGCTTGCCACACTGCTCTTTGCTAGCATACTCATTTAATTGGAGTCACTGATGTTATGCTACGAACACCTCTCTGGTCATCACACAAAACCCTGCAACACTTTCTAAGCTTCTAAACAGGTCACAACACAATTGAACTTTCTTCCAACCAAGTACAGTACGCGGTAGAATGTGCTACCCATCTGCTAATGTATCTCTCTGTCTCGTGTGGGGCATGAAACTTCATATAATTGTTTAACCCTCTGCTATGTCACAAGGTTGAACCCTTGTAATACCCTTAACCTCTCAAAAGACAGATAGTTTCTGTTGAGTTTCTTAGGGAAGGACAAGAACTGGTAGCAACAGTAAGTAAACAGAGCTCTGCCTACTTTCTGTTTCTGCCACTGCCATTGTGACCACTGAGGTCACAAGAAGCATGGGCAGTGCCAGGAAAACCAAAGGCTAAACCTAGGCTAGCAGCTTCTGCCCATGGCTAAACCTAATTGACATTCCTGAAAGGAAGAGCACTTTCATGAAAGGAGCTGTTTTAAGATGTAAAAGAGTTCTTAGTAACAGTATATTTACTGAGGCATCAGCAGTGTGTAAATGTGTTTGGTATTCCCAGGTTTAACATGCCCTGATGGAGCATAAAGTTAGATGTGTGCGAGTAGGCTTGAGTAGTGTTGCTGTGTTGAATTTAACCTTCAGATGCTCTGGGGCAGGGAAGCACTCAACGTTTAAAAAAAGTTCAGCATATATGCTAGGGCTGCACAGTGCCTAATGGGCTCAAATTCAACACCTTAGAGCTTGTCTTAGAGCTGTCTAGAGCATAGTTACTTAGGGTGAGGAGCCACGGCACCAAAGAAGAATGGCCTCCTAGGTAACGGCTAATTCTTAATATGTAGAAAAAATCAACACAAGTAGCAGATCTCCCAACAGCAGAACATTCAAGATCCTGATGTGAAACATCACAAAAGTGACAATGTGTCGGAACTTGAACATTAGCTGACTCATCAATCTGTAGACCCCCTGAGTGTATTAAGCACCCACTTCAGTGATCTGTTTTTTACCTGAATGCAACTCATACCATAACTATACATGCTCTCTAAGTGTTCAAAGCTGGCTCTAGTCTTCCCTGCTAAATATGTTCTTTAGGGAATGGAAGATTGCACTTGCTGCCTTCTGCGAGAGATGGAAGAAGGCCTTTCTATTGCATGCTGTAGAGTGTAGAGTAGTTTAGAGTTTCCGCTTCGGTTGATGTTAACTGGCATAGCGAATGTTTTTCTATGTAGGCCAGCAAAAAGGTGGCAATCCTAGTTCTTGGAGGAAGATAAGTTGGCACTGCTGCTGCCTAACTTGCGTGTTAACTGTGATCGGTATTTGTACTGTTGCTTCCTTGGCTGTACCTGTCCTCTGAAGGTGGATACCTTGCACTGTTTCTGCCCAAGGTGTACCTGTTATTTGAAGAAGCGATGGTTCAAATATTGTTGCCTCATCCTTTGAAAAAACAAAGGATATATTGAATGCACTTATGTAACATACCGTTTGAACCAGGGCCTGTTTGACACAAAGTGATATGAGATTCCAAGACGTGTAGTTCTGAGACATGTGCTTGACCATGTAGGAGTAATAGTTGAGCAACAAATATGTTGATGGAAAAAAGAAGCAAAATCTGTTTGCTGGACCCTCCTGTTTTTAATCTTGTGGTGGGGGACATGAGAATAATATTTTTAGCTGACGCATACTCAATTTAAATACAGGTACCTGACAGTTTAACAAAAGGAGAACCTAAATGTCGACATAACATCATAACCTCATCCAAACTAAGAAGCCCATAACAAGGAGACTGTAGTACAAGGGAACAGTAATATCGTTTGTTGCTAGAGGTGTAACCCATTGATGAAGCATACCACTTGAGATAGGGTGATGGTTCATCTTGCTATGTGAGTACATGAGGGTATGGTAATTCCATAAAGGTGTTTGCTGCCTTTGTATATATAGGTTTACAGCGAGCGTACACCAGATATTTAACTCTAACTCCCTCTTTATTGTGCTAGGTACCTTTGTTGTCCCGGTCCTCTATGTGTGAAAGAATCATGTCCTTTTTTTTTTCTTCTTTGCGTTTAGAAGATGGTATTTCTGCTGTCCATATTGTATATATCAAAAGGAGGGAGGATTTAATTTTTAAGGGAGGGCTTTTGGGTAGGTCCAGCGTACTTGCCCAGTAAGCAGTAAACCAAAGAATAGGTACGCAGTTCCTAGGTGACAAGGTAGTCATCGGACTTCATCTAGGGCTCTCACACACCCAGCAAGCTAGGTGTCATGCTTCATCATATGAGCCTGCTCCTCGTTGGGCCAACGCTGCAATGTCAGTGTTGTGATTTAAAATTAGGTTAGGGGGAGGAGCTTCGCGGGCATCCAAGATGGTCGCGTGAGCACAGAGTTCCCGAGACCCGCGCCGCCCTTCGCAAATATCCTGACTATATCCTGATTCTGAAGATGGGCTTTTGAAGGCGACCTTTGGCTGACCTCAATATTCTTTTCAAAATTGAAATCGGACGTCGGGAGCCGCTTTTACATCGACTTGAACTTTTACTGCCTGCCCCGGGACGGGGCTGGGGGCTCTGCTGATCTTCAGGCCGAGGAGTAGTTGAACAACAACGGCCCGAGGGGTCTTCCCCAGGGCGGCCTCATTTTAACTTTCAGTTTCACTTTCCTACTCCGGGTTCTGCTTGACTGGCATTCTCTCAGATCTACCCCGGATCCGGCTTGATTTCGCTCTACGGTTGAGTGCCCTCTTCCGTGAACGTCTGGCCTCCAGCCCTGTTGGCATTTTCGTTACTTTGGCCCACTTTCGTATACTTTTGGCTTCATTGAGATCGGCCATTTTCACCAGGTCTCGAGGGCCCCTGTGGGGTGCTATTTCCAATATGGCCACCAGACCGGACACCGAGAAGCGCAATACGAAAACGCCTCTCCGAGGGGGACAAACTCAAACCAATGTGATGGATCGCTACACCCATCCTAAGGGATCCCCCCCGAGACCCATTATTGCCAAACTCTTCCACTTTCGGGATAGGGACGCTATCCTTCGAACTTCTCGAGAGAGCGGCCCTGTGAAATTTGAAAACACCACTGTGAACTTCTATCCCGACTTTACTCCACTGGTTCAGCGGCAGAGAATGGGGTTTCAGGGAGTGAAGCGACGGCTGTGCGATTTGGACGTTAAGTATGCTATGTTGTTTCCAGCCAGACTTCGGATCGAATATGAGGAACGAACGTTTTTCTTCGATCGTCCAGACAATGTCAGTGACTGGCTTGATTCCTTGCCGAAAAGAGATAATCGAACTGAGCACCCCGGTGGCGCCGACGGTGGCTCGCCGGAGCAAGAGTGACATTGTGGTTCCCGACGTCTGAACTTTCCACCTGTTTGTCAGCTGAGTTTGGATAATTGTTCTTTCGTTCTATTTTAGGTTGGCCCGAGGGTGGCGGGGGTGTAAGGGGACTCTTCCTCCTCCTGGGTTCTTTGTGTAGATTAGTTTTCTGATTGGGCGACAGGCACACTGCAAGTTGGGGTGGCTTTTGAGTCGTATGCAGGGGTGCAGGGTGGGGGGTGTTGTAACGGGCTTGAGTTGGGGGATGGTGGGGGGGTGTTCGTGTGTTTGTTTTTGTTCACAAGGCATCGTATTGTTTTCTCGTCTATGTCGATCATTGGGTCCTATGGGGGGTGTGCTCTGTTTCCTTCCCGGGGATGGGGGGTGGTGAGTTGAGACTGCTCTCCTGGAATGTCAATGGTTTGGGTGACAGGATAAAACGAGGGGTTGTGCTGCAGTTCCTTAGACGTCATTCCCCTGATATTGTTCTTTTGCAAGAAACGCATTTAATTGGTAACACATGCCAGGCTATGAATAGACGTGGCTACCGACTGGTCGCTCACTCTGGATTCACTTCTGGCTCCAGAGGGGTGGGTATTCTAATCCGGTCCTCTCTCCCCTTTGAAATTGATGAGGTAATATTCGACGACAGGGGGCGCTATGCTGCGCTCACTGGTAGGGTAAGACACTTTCCATACTCACAATGTATGTCCCTCCGGGCCTGCAGGCCTCGACCTTTGCTGACTTAGGGCGGCTCTTACTGGGGCTTCCTGAGGGTCTTCTGATCCTGGGTGGGGATTTTAACTCCGTGGTCTCTGGCACTATGGATCGCTACCCTCCTAGGGATTTAGCTAGGTCTCAACTGTGGCTGGCTGACCTTCTGGAGACCTTTGGCCTTATAGATAGTTGGAGGTTAATGCACCCTACACAGCTACACTACACCTTTCATTCGGGGGCCCATGGTAGTCTCTCCAGGTTAGATTATTTCTTAATGTCAGCAGCGCAATCACCCTCCATCAGAGAGATTCGTCATCTTCCCAGGGGTATTTCTGATCACTCCCCCCTGTGGCTTTGTGTTGAGGCTGGATTGGGTGGTGAAGGTAGAGTGGCTCCCATAAATCCCTGGTATCTCCGCAATCCTAAAACCCGCTCTGAACTGCTGAAATCTATTGACCATTAGTTCGATGAAAAGGAGGGGTCTGTTTCTTCTTCTGTTTCACTGTGGGAGGCCTTCAAGACGGTCATCCGTGGACATTCTTTGTCTTGGATTGCTGCTTCCAAGAAGGCTAAATGTGAGGAACTTGTACGCCTCAAAACCGACATAACTGTGCTTGAGAGTGATCTTGAAGGTGATGTTATTCGTTCTAAATTGCATTCCCTCAGTCTGAAACAAGCTGAATATAGAGCCCTTGTGACCGACGCGGAAAAAGCGATGAATAGAGACCAACAGGGCAGGTTATATGATTTGGGCGACAAGGCTGGTAAACTGATTGCGTGGCTGGACAAGACAGAGAGAGTGAATCGTGTCGTGCCTGTGATTGAAAGGCCGGATGGTGAGTGTGTCACTGACCCTGCTGGTATTGTTGAGTGCTTTGTTGACCATTTCCGAACTGTGTACGCCTCGGTCAGTGATAGGGACGAGGAGGATTCCCAATTGTTGTTGCGAGACATTGCACTGCCTCGCCTTTGTGATGATGATAGAGACCTACTGGATGCGCCTTTTACGATAGATGAAGTCGCTGTTGCCATACGTTCCCTTCGTTCTGGCAAGGCAATGGGTCCCAATGGTTTGCCCATTGAACTATATAAGCTGGGACCCGACAAAATGGCGCCCTACTTGAGGAGTATGTTTCTTGAGGCTTTCGATTCTGGTTCCCTCCCCGTTGATCAGCGACTAGCTACCATCGTTGTACTCCACAAGGAGGGTAAGCCGAGCGATCGCTGCTCCTCGTATAGGCCCATTTCATTACTCAATGCCGAACCTAAAATACTGGCCAAATTTCTAGCTAACCGGTTGATTACGGTGGTTAGCGACTTGGTCCATCCGGATCAATCCGGCTTTATTCCACACCGGAATACCGCCCTTAATCTTCGGAGGCTTCACAGAGTTCTCGCGAGAGCTGGGACTCTTACTGATTTTGGCCTCTTTGGACGCCACTATGGCTTTCGACACTATAGAATGGCCTTATCTGTGGGCGGCTCTTTCCAAATTTGGGCTTGGTCCGACATTCATAGCCTGGGTGAAGCTTCTTTATGAAAAGCCCCTCGCCCAGGTGGTTGTTAACGGGAAGGTCTCTGGTATTTTTACACTTGGGCGAGGCACTCGGCAAGGTTGCCCGCTGTCCCCGTTGCTTTTTGCCCTTGCTTTGGAGCCATTGGCGGAGTGGCTCCGTTGGGAGCCTTCAATGAAAGGCATTCGGTGGACTCCCTACTTTGAGGATCGAATCTCGCTATACGCGGATGACATCCTCCTATACCTTACACCCCTTAAGAAATCCCTTAATGTGCTTTTTGATGTTCTGACCTCCTTTGGGAAGAACTCGGGTCTCATTATTAATTGGACCAAATCATGCGTCTACGTTTTGTCCGGTGATCTTCCTCCACTGCCTCGTAGATTCCCAATTCAAGTTGCTGACACTGGCTTTAAATACTTGGGGATTTATATTTCTCTTGATCCCGCAGTTCGCTATGAACGCAATTTACTACCCCCTCTTCACTGACTCAAGCTTGATGTTGTACGGTGGCGTCTGTTGCCTTTGTCGCCACTGGGTCGCGCGGCTCTTTTCAAAATGATGTCGCTACCCAGATTTTTATATGCACTCCAAATTTTTTTGACCCCATTCCATCCGGTTATTTTTGTGAAGTGGAGCACCTGCAGAGGCTGCTGATCTGGGACGGGCGTGCGCGAATTGCTCTGTCTAAGCTCACTCTTCCGTGGTATGATGGGGGCATTGCCCTCCCAGATATCAAGCGCTACTATTGGGCTTCTCAATTAAGTGCTGTCAACCACGCAACTTACGCTCCCGGTCCTACCCCGGCCTTTGAAATGGACAAACACCTCTTGCCCGGTGGGAATTTTAATAGAGCGCTATATTCTAAGGGGCTCCATAGGACATTGACTGGGCCCACAAAAATCGCTGTAAGAGTGTGGCACGATGCGAATGCGGCCTTGGGCTGGTGTGACAGGTTGACGCGCGCGACTCCATTGTATGCTTCCGAAGGTTTGGGCAATTTGTGGCGGACGAAAGGCTTTGATAAATGGGACATGATTGGTCTAAGCAAGGTGGGTGACCTCTGGTCTAAAGGAAATGTGAAGACCTTTGAGGTACTCAAGGCGGAATATGAGCTTGGAGACAGGGAATTCTTTAGATATGCTCAGGTCCGTCATGCCCTGCTGTCACTCTTTTCTGTGGGGACTGCTATTCCCGAATCCTCGCCTCTCGAGGACCGTATCCTGGACGGCTATCTACCTGATAGTACAATTTCAATGATCTATAAAAAATTGATCAACACTAGAATTGACCTGCTTGTGCACCTCAGGGCTTTATGGATTACCGACGGCTTGGAATTGGACGATGAGGACTGGCAATCTGCATTGTCCTCGCCTAAAGAGGTTGCCATACCTGCCCTCCTTCGGTTCGTCCAACTTAAGATCCTTCATCGTGTGTATGTCACTGGTCCGAGTCTGGTTCGAATGGGCTATTCTTTGGATGGGCTGTGTAAGCGTGGCTGCGGTGTGATTGGCACCTTCCTTCACATTTTGTGGGAATGTCCCGAGGTGGTTGATTTCTGGTCCCGAGTGCATGCGATTATGGAGAGGGTCACGGGGATTCCGCTTGTACCAGAGGCCCGGCGCTGTCTCTTGAATGTGTGGGAACCGAACGATTATAATGCTGCTCAGATCTGCTGGGCGACCCTCGATATTGCACAGCTATGGGGGTCCCACAGGCCGCCCACTGTATTGGCGTGGAAGGAGAACATGGACTGGTGCATGTTTAGGGAAAAGACTGTGTATTTGTCTCGGGGCAGACCCAGAAAGTGGAACAGAATTTGGTCACAGTGGAATGCTTATCGTGGAAATATATGTACTCCCCCACATGATATTACCCCTGAGGTTCCCTTGTCCCCCTAATTGGCATTCCCAGTGTTTTGTATCGACTGTATATATTGCACTGTTTCCTCGCTGCTCCCCCCTCATCGTTACTGCTTTTAACCATACTGTGCATACTGTCCTGTTCGGAGCTGCTCCCGCATGGACTCAGGATCACCACTACTGTAATTTTGCCTTGTGAACTATGTTTTGTTGTTTGTTGTAATTTTCAATAAAAAAAAAAAAAAAAAGAAATTAGGTTAGGGATTCCTACTACTGACCACTATGGAGTAGAGTAGAGTTTCCTGCACCTAATTCAGAGAACAAATGACCCTCCCTGTTAGCATTTTAACCTAGGTAAAGTAACTAATTGAATAAAGCATCACTGAGGAATCCTTAAACTAATTTTAACTCACAACACTGACATCTACACTAGACTAGGCCCCTCACCCCTACTGCACCCTTACGGCGGAACAAAATATCTCCGATAAAGAGCCCCTTTAAGGGTGCCCGTTGGGCATTGCAGCGCCGGCCCAATGAGGAGCAGGCTCATATGATGAAGCATGACACCTTGCTTGCTGGGTGTGTGAGAGCCCTAGTTCCACAAGGAGTAATTCCCCTCCTCCTTCCACTTGTTATTAGCCCCAGTTCTGTCACCACCTTTTGACTCTCTTCACTAGACACATCTGACTAGGTGGAGTCCGGTGACTACCTTGTCACCTAGGAACTCCGTACCTATTCTTTGGTTTACTGCTGTCCATATTGTATCATTGAAGCTTGGTATAAATCCTGCTACACAAAATACAAAATGGTTTGCACTGCCAATGTTTATATCACTATACGTTGCGCATTGCCAATGCTTATTTTAATGTATTTTCTGTAGAAAAATCAAACTTGGCTCACAAAATAAGTGAGCATATTTTAATTTTTAGTTTTATTTATGAAGCAAGCAGTTTTTTTAAATGGATTGGTGGACAAACTTTTTTTTTTAAATAGTTGAAAAGTGGCTCCACATCATGTGTAACAGCGTCATCCAATTGTGGCATTTCAACCAATGTACTTTGTAAACTGAGTATTTAGCTCATAATGACTGTTAAAAACAAAACTAAAGAATATGCCACCTTATTTCGCATGCGTTTACAACGCATGGCGTTGCAACGCGGTTGTTACAACGACTGCGTTGTTAGTTTGCATACCGTTACAATGCAAGTCAGAACAACAACTTGTGTTGTAAGAGGCGCTGGATGTTGGAATAGAATAATTTACTATTCCAACTCCAGTCAGTGTGGAGAGTAGGGAAGGTGTTGGATTTTAAATGCAACACCTTCTGCCCCTTATAACACAAGTTGTTGTTCCAACTTGCGTTGTAACCGTATGCAAACTAACAACGCGGTTGATGTAACAACCGCGTTGTAATGTCATGCATTGTTTCGCATGCGTTGTTAATGCTGTTTACCAAAGCTAAAAGCTCCTCAAAGCAACCTACTGTTGGCACAATCGTCAGAAATAGCGGAATGTATGTTATGTCGAAGTGCCAATTGGCTCTTTCTGCAGGTCATCCCCAACCTTTTTTGCCTTCACCCTCCTGTTTTCTGAACTCGTTTTGTTGACTTTTAGGACTTTGCTCACTTTACCAACCACTGCTAACCCATGCTAAAGAGCTTATGCCGCTCCTAAAAATATGGTAAGATTGGCTCACACCCAATTAGCACAATTAGTGTACTCTTAAGTCTATAATAAAGGGGTACTATCTGTCCCCTAGGCCTGTAAATTAAATGCTTCTAGTAGGCATGCAGAACTGATTGTGCCACCCTCCTAGGTAGCCATTTAAACATAGCTCAGGCCTGTCATTGCAGCCTCTGTGTGCAGTTGTAAGTGCTAAGTCAAAAACTCTTAAATTCGTTTTCCACTACTACAAGACCTGCCTCACCCATAGGATAACATTTGGTTAACTTATTACATTTAATAAGTGATGACTTTCAATTAGGAGCAGATAGGATTGTTGAGTTTAGTGTATAAAGAATTGTAATTTAAAGTCCTCTTAATGGTAAAGTCAGATATTAAGTCACAATTCTTAAAATGCCACTTTAGAAAGTTGCCATTTTCTTCTCCCAACTATTTGCATCGCCACAGCAGCTTCCTTGGAACTGCTGCTGCGTGTGTATCTCCATGGAAGAACCTTGCATCGCCTCTGCTCCGTGACGCATCCTCAACACGGGACTTCGCACCACTCCTCAACAAGGATTTAAGATACTTTTGTTCAACAGACCTAACTTGTTTCCGGTAGCCAGTCATCCTAAACGTGTGACTTTGTCCTGGTCCAGCATGACCAGATAACCACATTTGGTGCTTTGTGCTTCTAGACACTGTTTTTACCTACGACATTGAAACTGCATATCTCTGGTCTTAAACAATTTATTAAAATTGTCTCCATTCCTCTAAATTGGATTCTATTTTTTCCTGTATAGTGTTTTTACTTCATTACCGTTTGAAGTGCTGCATAAATTCTTTACACATTGCTTCTAAGTTAACCCTGACCCCCTTGTGCCAAGCTACCAGAGACATAAACGTCAAAGCTTTGCAAGACTGATTCTACGCACACCATCAGAGTATGTCGGCCTTAGTCTGGGCTAGCTCACAGTGCACCATCAAAATCCTTAACCTGGCAAGTTAACAGGCGGAATATGCAACCCCTGAACATGGTAGAATATGCAACCTCAGAACCCTGACTCCCCAAAGAAATCGTGGAAACAGATCTAGAACCCTTTCCTTTGGTAGCTCATGCATACCGAAAGAGAGACACAAAAAATAGTTAAATTAGCATTTCAATATTCATTGAAGCAATTAGATTCTATTGTAAAATATGTGTGCTGCAAAAATTAATAGAAGGAAACAAAACATAGGTATCAGGATCACACAAATAGATAATTCAAACATTGCGCTCTTGCATAAAATATATGCTTGCCTATAAGTACAGTTATATTTGGGCTCCTACCTAGCGCTACCTATCCTAGTGTGCCAAGTGTGGTTGAATCTGCAAGAATCACTGTAGGATGCTCTAACTCCCTAGTTACCTGTGGGTATGTTTAATCTGGGAGTCTGTCTTGGTGTAGAGCGGGGCACCATCCCTTTCAGGAGATAAACAGGATTCAGCTGGGTTGGACTTCTGGCATGGGTCAACCTTGACAGTGTCAGCAAAATGCTCATCTAACTAGGCAAAGGAGTAATGTCATTTATATAATTAACTTCACCCATGTTGCAATGCCGAAGTCCCAGTCAGGCAGTCATTAACGATTCCATCCTGATAAAGCTGTCACTGAGCGAACAATAATAGACAACATCATTTTGCGCTGTAAATTTTTGCTGCTTTCATACAGAATATTAAAAGCTCTGATACTATGCCGACAAAGATGTGTAAATGTAACCAGTTATTTCATGGAACATTATCCATACAAGCATGCAAGCAAATGTGTGTCAAAAGTCCAAGAAAAGATGTCAAGTTTTAACGTGAACGTGTAAAATGGTGGTGTTACTGCCTGGACCTAGTGAGACCATATAACACCCACTTCTTTAGCATGAGGTGACTAAAAGCTTCCTAAAAACAACACTAAAAATGTAGATTCAATCATATATTCAAACTGAAACTCTTAAAGCATTGTGCTTCTTTAATAATAAAAGCACAGAGAAAGCCACATTGTAAAAAAGTAGTCGAAAAAAGGTAAGTGAAAAGATTTCAATTTAAAAACAATTTAGCGAATAAAAACATAGCCGAATTAAAAAATCTCTACTGCTTGAAACTGCTAGATTATTTAAATGTTCAGAGGAGTGGACAAAACATTGGTGTTCCCAGCATCCGCAGCTGATTTTTACATGGCACCCCTCTCACCAACCCCAATGAACAAATATGTTCAAATCCAGTAGTGCATCCAGAGGAGACGAGCAAGGATCCAAGTCACCAGGAGCTGAAGCATCCCAGGAAGACTCAAAATATGATTTTTGAAGCAATGGCATTCGCACAGGGCAGCTTTACAACTGAGTCTTTAGGGGAACCACCAGCAGTGCAATGTCCATAGATTGGAGAGGTTGCATCACCGAGCATATCCAGGGCACACTCGAAAGTGCACAGCTGGCAGCAGAACATGGGTTGCACGTGGTGTAGCCAGGCAGTCCGAAAGGACAAGAACCAGTTGTCCTTTAGGTCTTAAAGCAAGGGTGCACCAAAGGACTGCATGATTCTCTCACAACATTGACAGAGATTGTGGTTGCTGCTTGCATAGTGTTTCGTCCCCCTCATCAACCCAGTTTCCTACAGCTAACATTAACACCCTTAAGACAAACAAACTGGCACGTGAAAGGCCATTGATGCGATTTAAGTGGAATGCAAGCCACACCAATGTGAAACGCCTTGCACCGAACTGGTGCAGCACGTGCTGCATGTGTTGGCCCTTGAAAGCTGCCAGTGTTTGGGGGAGTGTGGGGCGGAGCACACTCATTTATCTTGTAAGCCTCGAGGCAACATGGGGGACCATGTTAGCCATGAGCTGGCTGTGGTTACTTTCCTTTTCGGGCACTGAGCGCCAGTTCTCTTTTCTGGGATTGAGAAGCCGTCGTGTTGGCAAAAACAGTATGTGCAGGCTTGACAATAAAAGTCCAATTAATGTAATCAGTTGTAGATAAATAACAAAACAAAACATTATAAAAAGTAAGAGAATTTCATTAGTAACATATTCTTACTTAAAAAAGTGTTTTTCTGGATTTAGAACGTTCTTGGTCATTCTAATGAATATTAAATCAATGGATTGTAGCATTCAGTCCTTCGAGGAATCGTGTATGAAGATAATCTAAACCTGACTAACAAAAAATGTTCTAATGGCCACAAATACAATATAAATGTTTTGGGAGACAGAATTAGTTTTATAAAATCTGGATTTTATTTTCACATCCATTTCGTGATGGGTTCTTGAATGCATTCCACTAAATGTAATTATAAACTTTTCAGTTCGTACTTCAAGCTTCATTGAACGTATGCTGAGTGCAGTCCTTAAAATCAAACATGAGTACTGGGAGCTCTGAATGTGTTATTGGAAATTTCAATAAAAATGGAGCAATAAAAAATGCAAACAAAAGAATTAGGTATAGAGAGGAAATAAAATTGAGACTCATCAAGCAAGGAGAACTTTGCGTTCGTCATGCAAAGCAGTATGCATGATGGAAAGTAAAAATGAAACAACGTGAAACTTATAACAAGTTAAAAAAGGACATGCGCAAATGGAAGGAAAATTAGTGTAGCTTGCTGACTCAACTACAGTTCCAGAATAACGAAATATGCAAATGCATGGTAATATCCGTCAGCCAAATTGGAATGTGGACCAAGCGACCTATCGATAGAAAACGGCTCCAATTTTGCCTTACAGTTATCCACAACAGAATACCTGTGGTGTGTAAATGGTTTTCGTACTGCATCATTGAATGTACAACTGCACATAAGTATGGAGTAGTAAACACCATGCAAGGGCTCGACGTGTGGTGATCAGAAAATGTGAGAATGCCCCCAAGTTTATCGGCATTCATATTCTCCTCTCCCATCATTTCCCACCCTGCAGGGGAGGAAGAGACACGAAACACCGCCAAAACGTTATGGGGTTTAGGCCAAACAGTTTCTCTTTCAGGAAAAATGATTTCCCACTGGAGAAAAACAAAAGAAAAAAATATGTACAATTGCTCATAGGGCGGCCTTTCCACAATATGGGTTTGGAAGGGCGAGATTTTGATCGATACCTTATCACTATTGATCCAAACCTCGATCTGGTCGACTGAACCTTTGTTGCCTGTCTTTGAGGAAGAAAGTGCCTCTGTTACCAAGCTAGTTCACCCAATAAAGGACCCCGCTCCAAAAGATCACAAACAACTTCTAGCTTTCAAAAGTTTATTGTAAGGATAGGATAAGCTGCAAATACAGGCATCTCAGAATGAGATTCACGAGATACACAGGTCCAACTACATACATGTGCTCTCTGAAAGCCCTCAGACGAGCAACGGAAATTACTAACACAAGTTCTAAGAATAATAAAGCTATCAGCATTGACGCATATCTCTCCTTCATTTAAGTTGGAGGAAAACGCACAGGTTAGGCTGTCCCTACCCTGCTCTAGATGGTATCCCTACTTAACCAAATCCCAACCTAACAAAGGTGTCAGCAGTGAATGACCCCCAAGGGAAGTCACTCACTCTAAGTCTCTTGGTGAAAACCTATAGTTCTCCAGTCATGAACCCTCTCTGCCTACCCATCCGCTCTCTAAAGGGTCCTCAGGTATCTGCTCTAACTCCACCCAAGGGTGCTGTCCCTAATACAAAACAGTCAACAACATTCGAGACGCCCCTCGTGAGACGCCCCTCACGTGGTGTAGCTTCTGGCTTTTTCCATGCTGCTTTGTATTGGGCCTCATACGTTGGAGTTGACCTTGCTTCTCAGACTCTTCTCCGGCCCGCTGATACCCCTTAAACATTCCGGAACCCTCCTCCATGTCTGGGCCGTCTACTGAACAGACCTCTATTCATTTTATTTATAATTGGATTCCCCCTTTTCTCTTGCAGACAGACATCTGCAGCCAAGATCCCAACTCTCATAGACTTCCAAAAAGGTTCGCAACATTTCTTGGCCCAGACATGTACGTGTAAACCAACGTTAAAACATTTCAGGCCTACAGCATTTCTCATAATAATTATAGCATTCAACTTCTTCATTAATTAAAGCATGTTAATACTCTTATTCTATTATTCAGTAAACACATCTATAAATCATGGCCCATTAATGCAATGACCAAAACATTAGTACAATCTATGTCGTGAAAAGAAACACCTTCCCTTTTAGCTCTGGCCCTGAGGCCTACCACATTCTGCGTTTAACCACATACCATCTTACATTTTAACAGCTACACGACATGGATTCAGAAATAATCACATCTAATAAAATCATATAGTGTCACACATTTCTGTATTAGTTCCACTTCTACTTAAATCTCTACATTAGCTATACATTCAGAATATAATTGCAGATACTATTAGCACTCATGGCATTTCTCCTCATGATTTGTGCTTACTACAGGTAAGTGTGATGCACTCATACATTTAGGTCAGTTTGCGCTCTCTCAGTTCCCCCCTTTGATGACCTCTCGGGGTCATCACTAACATTTAAACTGTAGTTATTGCTAGCATAACTTGTCTCTGCGCTTCCAGAGCCCTCAGACTCCTGTACTGATTATCTTGTATGGCAGCCAATCTCTGCAGCTGCTCTCTTTGGGCCCTTTCTGACCTTCTTTCTCTGTACCATTTGAATACCCTCACCAATCCCCACAATATGATCCCACAGATCAATATTATGATGACAGGTTTTAGTATATACCACACAAAGCTTTTGCCTAGGGTGGAAATCCACCCTCCAACTTCACTCATTCCGTGGCCCACCTTTTCCCAGATATTTTCTCTACTCAAGTCTTCGATCTCCTTGTGAATATCAGTTATGTTCCTAATAACTTTCTCAAGGGGCTTTGAATTGTCTGGAATGTAAGTACAACATTCCTGGACCTTCAAAGCCTTACAGACTCCGCCCTCTTTTGCTAGTAGGACATCTAACGCAAGACGGTTCTGAAGAACCATAGCCCTTATCGATTGCATCTCTCCTTCTACCAGCATTAAGGACTGAGCAGTGCTGGCAGACAACCTGTCGACGACTGTTGCCAGTCGTCTAATTTTAACATCATTAAGGATTAGTCCCAAAAGAGGGAACATAGCTCCAAAGACATCTCCAACCATTTCTGCATCTCCTACATCTCTCCTTCCCCTCGATGATGTCTTGCCCTCAATGATCTCTAAGTCTTGTGCATGATATATTTTGGGGAAGACAATTGCTAGGTAACATGATCCATACCAGTTGTCAGGTAGTCTCACGTAGGCATTTCTTCCACATACAAAATACACATTTGGAATCACTTGCATTCCCTTCAGGAAATCTTTAGTATAGTACTCTATATTGAAAGCATGTTCACAGTCGACTTCTCCCACGTATACATTTTCATAATACGTTTTGGCTCGGTGAAGACATAGCTTTCCTCTCTGCGTCTTATCTAAAGCTATTGGACCACTACTACCCTTTCTCTTGTGTGCCTTCTCTTCCTCGGTCCAATCTGTTTTCCATTGTCCTGATTTTTTCAAAATCTTTTGTCTCCTGTAACGATCATCCACCTGCCCTATGAACTTCTTCTCGACTTCTGACACCTTGCATGTCAGGTTATTTCTACGGGCATGTGAAGTATCTAAGGTAATCCAAGGAATGAAGAACTTGGCCAATCTGTCTTCACTCTTCCAGTAGTCCCATTTGTTCATCTGCTTATAATTTGGGACTTCTGGCAACACTGAATCATAGTTGGAGAAATAGTATTCAAAACTATCTCTCTCATAAAATATACTAAGCAATAAGCTACATGTAATGCCATATGTCAGCGGGAGGTGATGATATCTAATGCCTTCATCTACAGACGCCGGCAACTGCATGCAGACGTAACAGTCCTTAACCTCCATGGCATCCACGTATTCATATAAGAGTTTAGCATAAGCATTTGACCTAAAGTCTCCTTGGGACTCATCTACGTGTAACCTGCGGGCTTCTGCAGCTAATAACGCTTTCTCTTGAGTGTTTTCCCTTTTCTCACCAGCAACAGTGGGTGCAAGCGTTTCTACAGATTTCACATCAGTTACCTTTGCCTCTTCCTCATGTCCCTTTACATAAGAAATTGTTACCACTAAAGCTATTAATATTATCACTCCTACTATTAGTGTACCTATTATACATTTAGCTCTGCGGTTCTGGGTGCCGGCTTCCATTTCGTCAGACAATATAGCTCTCTCTTATCTTGGCACAAAGTTCTTTTCTTCTCGTTCCTTTACAGTCTCTTTTTACTCTTTTTGTCTTTAGAATCCACACAACTGGAAGCTGACAACCTTCTTCGCAAAAGTCCTTTAACAGTTCAATAAAGACAACCCTAGCCCTTCTCCATCAACTCAAGGGAAGTTCCCTAATATTCTCTGCTTCCTGGGCGCTAGGTAATCTTCTTTTTCTGCTCGCTTTATTTACAAAGTCCTTTAAGCATCTACTATCAAGTTTGTGCCTGCAGCTTCGATAGCAAAGTTCAGTATTTCCAAACGAAGATTGTGCTCTTCATGGGCTGTTATCGTTGTACCAAAGTCGGGGAATTGCAATTCTGAGAGAAACATGTGTTTTAACTTGCTGAGGCGGGGAGGTCTGGGGAGCATGAATGTTAGTGACCCTTCTTGTTCGACTCCGGGTACCAACAGTCGTATTTCCACGGTGACGATGGGCTCAGAACTGGACACCACCACCGCTCGGATCCTCCCTGTCTCCTGTTTCACAGACATTTGTCGCCAGATATGTCCACTCAGGTGTGGAGTATCTTCTGTTAGGCACACGCACTCTTCTTGACCTTCTTCGGTCCGGTGCTTCAGCGCCCTGAGCACCTTCTTCCGGGTCTGAGTCTTCTGATATCGGAGGAAGGGTTACCTCTGGAGTTGACCTCAGGCTAGAGCTCCTTCTTTGCGGCCAATTAGCTTCTCCACGTGCCCTTCTACTCCTTCTCCTTCTTGTCTGTTCTCGCTCTCTGTCAGACCTGTCAGTGTCTGACTCGTACTCCCAGCTACTTTCTCCTTCTGTAGCGTCGTCTGTTTCGCTGTTGTACTGACCGTCCTCAGCTTGGTCAGACTCGTTCCCTGCTTCCGCTGGCACCTCTTCAGCTTGGCTAGCCCCCTCTATGGCTTCTCGGTCCTCTGCTGGACGTCTATCCGAGAGAGGAGCTGTTTCTTCCCGAGGTGCTGGAACCCTTCGCGTATGTGACGCGTGGATCCAATTGGGCAGGCCTCCCACCTTCACAGCCGTGTTCGTGATCAGGATGATCTGGAAGGGCCCACGCCAACGAACATCCAGGCAGCTTCTTCTCACATGTTTTTTCACCAGGACCCAGTCCCCAGGGTACAGGTCATGGCACGGGCCCTGGCACGATGGAACCTCGGCAGCCTGCACCTGAAGGGACACAGAACGAATGGCGTCAGACAGCCCCTTACAATAGTCCAGGATCATATCATCTGTGATATTTAACAGTGCAGTAGTTGGGACAGATGGCAGCCTCATTGCTCTCCCCATTAACACCTCATGTGGTGACAACCCCGTTCTTCTGTCTGGGGTACTACGAAGGCTCATGAGGACTAATGGCAGGGCGTCAGGCCAACTCAGGGTCGTTGAGGAACACACTTTTGCAATTCTGGCCTTGATCGTGCCATTGATCTGCTCCACAATTCCTGAGGCTTCTGGTCGGTAACTGCAATGCAATTTCTGATCTATGTTCAGAGCCGCACAAATCATCTTCACAAGCTCGCTGTTGAAATGCGTTCCCCTATCTGATTCCAAAAAGGCCGGCACCCCGAAGCGCGGAATGAGTTCCCTAAGCAGTAACTTGGCCACTGTGAGGGTGTCGCACCTACGTGTAGGGTATGCCTCAACCCATCTGGAGAATACACAAACAACCACCAGGACATAGCGGAGGCGGTTGCACCTCGGCATTTCAATGAAATCTATCTGCATTCGATTGAATGGACCTCCAGACCTTCCTATGTGACTCAGTGCAACTGGTGTTCTTTTTCCTACGTTCAGCTGCTGACAGGTCACACAACGCTGGCACACTGCTTCTGCTGCTATTCTAAACTTAGGATTGTACCAAGTCTGTCTAAACACTCTCAGCATAGCATCTCTCCCTAAGTGTACGGGACCATGTATGAGTCTGGCCATTGGACTCACCATCTCATTGGGCAACACTGCTCTGCCGTCTGCTGAGACCCAAAAATGGGACTCACCCATTACACATCCTGCCTTTTCCCATGTTTCTTTTTCAAAATCAGGAGCATTTTCTTGCATGTTTGACAGTTCATCCCAAGTATCAACAGTTTCCAATATCATGGCTAATTCAGTCCTTACATTTATTCCACCCACTTCCACCTCTGTGAAAGAGTACCCTTGCTCCGCGCAATACCGCGCAACTTCATCAGCATATCTATTGCCTTTCGAAACGAAGTCCTCATTTCTGGTATGTGCGGTGCACTTTACAACTGCGATACCTGCTGGGCATTGCAACGCCTCTAACAACAGGCGCACAAACTCTCCATTGCGAATGGGAGAGCCTGAAGAGGTCATGAACCCTCTTTGAGACCATAACTGCCCGTAATCATGAACCACCCCATAACCATATTGGCTGTCGGTGTATATGGTGACTCGAATTTGATTGCTTGCCAAGCAAGCACGTGTCAAGGCAATAATCTCGGCTACCTGAGCGGAGTGTACTCCTTCCAGGCACCCAGCTTCCACAACTCCAGTAATTGTACAAACAGCATAAGCTGCTCTCAACTGCCCAACTTCGTCTCTTACACATGAGCCATCGACAAAGAAAATTTCGTCTGGGTCGGTCAGTGGCTCATCTACGATGTCGGGTCTGGGTTTGGTGCATAGTTCAGTCACATCGAGGCAGTCATGGTCTGTACATTCATCATCATCCTCGATATCATTTGGGAGTGGCATCAAGGTGGCAGGGTTCAAAACAGAGCATCTCTTGAGGGTCACATTCTCTGCAGCAAGAATAACTTGCTCATAGCGCGTGAGCCTGCTGTTGGTCAGATGCTGTGTTTTGGTCCTGGTCATCAACAGTTCAACAGAATGGGGCACGCACACCTCTAACGGGTGCCCCATGACGATATTTTCACATCTTTCAATGCTGACACCCGTTGCAGCAACGGATTTGAGACATCCGGGCAACGCTGCGGCTACTGGGTCTAAAGTAGCCGAGAAATAAGCAACTGGTCTGCGGGCATTCCCATGGATTTGGACTAACACAGACAACGCGCAACCTTCTCTCTCACAACAGTAAAGCAAAAATGGTTTATTGTAATCAGGCATTCCCAATGCCGGAGCACGACACAGGTCCTCTCGCAGCTGTAGGAATGCCATCAAACAGTCTTTGTCCCATGGTACCGGATCGCTTACCTCCTTGTGCGTCAGTTTTTGCAAGGGCTTTGCTTTCAGTGAAAAGTTCGCGATCCACTGTCGGCAATAACCCACCATCCCTAGGAACATCCTGACCTCTCTCTGTGTCTTAGGCGCATTCATTTTCATGATCGCCTCTATCCTGTCTGGTGACACCTTTCGTTTGCCTTTCTCTATTCTGTGTCCCAAGTACTGCACTTCTGTCAGGCAGTACTGCAATTTTCCCGGGGACACCTTGTGCCCATTGGCAGCTAGGTGATTTAACAAAGCAATGGAGTCCTCCCTGCAAGCTTCTTCTGTTTCTGACGCCACGAGGAGGTCGTCTATGTACTGGACCAGAACTGACTTCTGGGGCAGCACTAGACTTTCAAGATTTTTCTTCAAAAGCTGGTTAAAGATCGATGGGCTCTCTGTATACCCCTGAGGAATGCGACACCATGTTAGGACGCGACCTTCCAGCTTAAATGCGAAAAGAAAATGGCTTTCTTCGTCCAGAGGGATCGAAAAGAAAGCCTGACAAAGATCGATCACAGTGAACCACTCAGCTTGGAATGGAATCTGAAACAGTATCACTGATGGATTCGGCACCACTGGACAACACGAAACGACTATGTTATTAATCTTTCGAAGGTCCTGTACTATCCGGAATTTCCCATTTGGTTTCTGCAGACCCATAATCGGGGAGTTACATGGACTACCCACGATTTCTTTCAGTATTCCCTGTTTAATCATGGACTCGATCACGGGTTTTATGCCTGCAATCGTTTCTGGAGTCAATTTATATTGGGGTGTTCTTGGGAACTCAGCATGCGGTTTCACTACAATTTTCACTGGGTCCACCCCTTTGACCAATCCTATCTCTTCCCCAGTGAAATCCCATACTTCTGGTGCCACTGTCTCTCTCAAGTCCCAGGGGAGCTCATCTACTGTCAAAGTAGGGTACAGCTCCACGCATATTCTTGAGTTTGCAACTTTGAAGTCTGCGTCATCATCATTGGTCAATACCTCCACTCCCTGAGGTGTACAGTATATAGTACAATTCAATTTACACAACAGGTCTCTCCCTAGCAGACACACAGGACTTGAATCGCAAACCACAAACTGGTGCTCATCGCTGTACTTCCCTATTTTCACCTGTACCGGTTCTGTCAATTGGCTGGTTATTCTCCTGTTTGCGACCCCCACCACTTGTATGGTCTCTCCAGACATGGGCAGGTCTGGAACTGCAGCTGATCTGATCGTGGACCTAGTGGCTCCTGTGTCCACCAGAAATGTCGTGGGGCACCCTGCTACTTCTGCTTCGACATAGGGTCCCCTCTGGTCCACCTCCAAGGCTGCCCCGAGGGTGCAGTCTTCTCTTTCCACTCTCTGTCCGGTTAATGGGTCCACATAATAGCACTCTTCTCCTTCTACAAACAGGGGCATCTGTCTATAGGTCTTACCCATAGTCCCTACTCGAGGAGGTTGCGGGAACTGGGCTCGGGGAGGAGCCCCCCCCCCTTTGAGCACCTTTCCCTGGTATGGCGTCACCCCTCTTGTAGGCGCGCTCTGGACCTCTTCCTCCTCTATCTCTTGTTCTCCTATCTCTACATTGTAGGGACACTCGCGTTTCCAATGCCCCACCTCGTTACACTGGTGGCACCTAGTCGTTTTCTTCAAGGCAGCTATGTCTATTCTGGGTCTAAAGGTGGAACTCTCCTCATTGCCCTTGTTCTGACTGTACTGCTTCTTTCCTCCTGTACCTGTTCCTTGCTGCTGTTGCTGCTGTCCCCCCTTTCCTGCTGCCTGCATCTGTACCACCATCAACTTTTCTTTTAGTTTCTTAGCCTTGGAGTCTATCTCATCACAGCAGTACCTGGCATACCTCAGTATTTCGTCTAGGGGTTTACTTTGCCAACAAATCGAGTGTTGCTGAATCATTAAACTAATATCCGGTCTCAGTCCCAGGACGAACTTGGACACGAATTGCCCTATGTCTTTTGGATCCATTACATCCAGGCCGCTATACTGTTTAAACGCCTTCAGCAATCTCTCGTAATATTCGTGGACGGTCTCTTTGGGTTCCTGTCTGGTTCGGTCTATTCTGACCCAATCTATGTCTTGCATTGGCACTTTCTCTTTCAGCCAAGTCATCACTCTCTCGAATTTTGCCATCACAATCTCGGACGGCCCATTAGTCTTAGCATCTCTCTCTGGCTCCGTTGTGGGCCACTCAGCGCTAACCTTGCATGCTGTCCACAGATCTCCTGGTACTACAATGTCAAACAGCGTATTCAGATCTATCCATAGGACCTTTGAGATTTTTACAAATCTCTCGACTTGCTTGTACCACTCCACTGGGTTTTCCCGCAATTTGGGGAAGGAGGTGGTAAAAGCAGCTAAATCTCCCCTACTCCAAGGGACATGCACATAGTTCCCATTTGCGACTTCACGCAAAGGGTAAGCTTCTATTCCCTGCAGTCCTCCTGGTGTCATACCAAGCGTGCTTCTCCTGACGGTCCCTTTCTTGGACCACCTCTCTTCCCACTTATCTAGTGCCCTCCATGTCCTTATTCCAGTGATCAGTTCCCTTATGTGCGTTTTCAGCCCAATCGTTCTCCTCTCATCTAGGTCTCGATCTGTATAATGTAGCCTGTGGTTACCCTGTAATGCTTTGGTTCTTGACAGGTCCACCATATATTTGCCTGCTAGTTCGACTAACTTCTCATGGATTGCTCTCGCTTTTCGAGTGATGTCCTTTGCCATATACAGTATTTCATCTTGCTCATACATTTCCATTCTTTCTAAAGGCAGGGTACCATCTACCATGTCATCCAGGTCTGACCTTAAGCTGGCGACATCGAGTCTCTTAGCTTTTATCTCAGCTCGCAATATGTCTTTCGAAGGGGGCTCACTGGTCTCCCTACCATCCCAACTCCGAGCTCTACGTTTGGGCTCGGGAGAGTTAATGAGTGCTCTCCCTTGCTCCCATCTCTCCAGGTCCCATGCTCGGCCATCCGATCTTGGAAGGTGATGGAACACGGGCCTGTTACCCCCACTCTTGCTCTGCCCACTCTCTTCTTCTTCTCTCCTTTCACCGTACGCCTCTCTGTTATTTTCCCTCTGGTCGCTACTCTCCCTTTGCCTAGTATCGCTCAGTATCCGATACGATCCTTCCTGGTTCCCCATATTCCCTGGGCTGCGCTCATTTCCGTCATCACAGGGACTATGGTGCGACCTCTCACAACTCCCATTCAGTTCTCTGGTGCCGGGCACACAGTGTGGACACTTAAAGCTGTTTCTGTACTCTTGCGCTCTCCTCTCCTCTTCACTGAGTATTGGGCGCGCCACCCTCCCATTCCCGGGGCCCCCGTTTTCCAGGTCTGTTCTACCTCCACTCCGGGCCCAATGGGTGACTCCCCTACTATCTCTCTCTCTACAGTCCCACTCCGGGCTGCTCTCCCCAGCCCCGCAGTGAGTCCGAGCTCTGCTGTCCTGACTTTCCCTTTCAGCTTCTGCAGCTATGATGCTCTTGTGAGCCTCCACTGCCTCATCCCACTTCTTCATGTACTCATTTAGCTCTTGAAAGGATTTTCGTCCAGATCCCCTCAGATCCACTGGCCATCTAGGGCCCCCGGGATCCCCTCCTGGGTCCCCTGCTGTGTGCATCGGGGTGCTCCACTCTCTTGGTATCGGCATCTGACTTGGGGAATTAATCGTATCGTTCCTCCTTGCCGTCCCTGCTCTTTCTCTGTCCTTCCGTACCCGTTCTTCCCCTCTTGCTCTCTCTTGGTCATATATCGATATTATAGGACCTATGGTAACAGGTACCTGTAGTGCATCTGGTAATGCGTAGGATGTGGCGCTCTCCGTTTCCGGCGCTCTTTGTACCACAAACCTCCCGACTACCTGTTGCACCTGACTAGGCTGGGACAGCTCTTTCTTTGCCTCAGGATCCCACTCTGAACTGGGAAGCGGTCCATGCTCTCCTGCATTGCCCCCCTTTTCTCCTTCACTATGCTCGACCTCTCCCCCTGCTCTATTATACGGGGGTGGCCTGTCTGTCAATAATCTGTTTATCAGGCTATCCTCTGTTTCGCTCTCATCATCTTCTTCTAGGGGGCTTTTATTTCCGGGCACCTCTAACACTGGGTACAGTTTATTTACTTCCATGTTATGCACTCTCCATCTTTTAGCATCCGCATCCCACCTGGCATCCTGCACTGCCCTTACCGATCGTTTCACCCTTTCTTGTCGTCTGTTCATATTCTTTTCATGCGCTGCCCTAATCCATGCATCAAGAGCTTCAAACTGGGTCGGTCTAGGCAAGGGTCTCATTGAGGTCATGACTGATTTTAATCGATGTAACACCTCTAATCTGAACGTCCCGTACTTCGGGAACGTCAGTTCCTCATTTCCTTCCGTAATCTTACTCCACTCTGATATCCAAAGGATCGTATGCAACCCAACATTCACTGCCATGTAACGAGCCGGCGTACCCTCCGGCGGGGCTTCTTCCCCTTCTTCCGATCCCCGCTTCTCTTTTTTAAACACCGCTCTCAGCCATTTAAAACACTTCATAATTATACGCACAATATCCAGCCTCGCTACTCTGTTTACTTCCTGATGACAATCCACCAATCCTAACGCGGCTTTGCTAACTTGGCCTATCGCAGCGCGGTCTTTCTCCGGTCGGCCAATCACGTCGCGACACTTTCTGACGTCTTTGCTAGCTGGCCTATCACAGCGCGGTCTTTCTCCTGTCGGCCAATCACGTCGCGACACTTCCTGACGTCACTTTTCTCCGCTTCGCAGCAGCACCCCTCCTTTCTCAACTCGTCTCCCGGTCATGCATGCGTCCCATTCATACACCGAAAAATGACTACTTCCGACCAAGCGGTCACTTCCCTCGACTGTACGTCCACAGTCTATATGTAATTGTCAACACAACTGACGAAATGTCTATCGTCTCTCTGATAGGTTGCTTACACACACAGTAACCTCCGACCAGCGTCCGTTACTCACGCACTCACTCTTACGTTCCCCCTATCTCGGTCTTTCGGGTGATCAATGGTACCTCATGACCCCCTTCACACTATTTGACAATTACTCTGGGTGTCCGATACACCCGAACCACTTAAGCTCTCACTTAAGATTTCCACCGGTTGCGCGCGCTCACAACCTGTTCCACAGTCACTCTACAGACATTCAACTCCGCCAGACATTACAACATAGATACAATACAAAACACCGCAATCTAACACGCATAACCCTTTATACTCACTCTCGACCGATACTGCTGCTTTTTCTGTCTCACGTCATCCGGATCTTCTTCGGCGGGCGGTTCTTCCGATCATCGATTTCTAGGGGCCTTGGGGTAAGCTAACCTGGCCTAGGTCACCGTCCTCAAGAAGGCAACCATCCTCTATAGCTACCAACTGGAAGGGCGAGATTTTGATCGATACCTTATCACTATTGATCCAAACCTCGATCTGGTCGACTGAACCTTTGTTGCCTGTCTTTGAGGAAGAAAGTGCCTCTGTTACCAAGCTAGTTCACCCAATAAAGGACCCCGCTCCAAAAGATCACAAACAACTTCTAGCTTTCAAAAGTTTATTGTAAGGATAGGATAAGCTGCAAATACAGGCATCTCAGAATGAGATTCACGAGATACACAGGTCCAACTACATACATGTGCTCTCTGAAAGCCCTCAGACGAGCAACGGAAATTACTAACACAAGTTCTAAGAATAATAAAGCTATCAGCATTGACGCATATCTCTCCTTCATTTAAGTTGGAGGAAAACGCACAGGTTAGGCTGTCCCTACCCTGCTCTAGATGGTATCCCTACTTAACCAAATCCCAACCTAACAAAGGTGTCAGCAGTGAATGACCCCCAAGGGAAGTCACTCACTCTAAGTCTCTTGGTGAAAACCTATAGTTCTCCAGTCATGAACCCTCTCTGCCTACCCATCCGCTCTCTAAAGGGTCCTCAGGTATCTGCTCTAACTCCACCCAAGGGTGCTGTCCCTAATACAAAACAGTCAACAACATTCGAGACGCCCCTCGTGAGACGCCCCTCACGTGGTGTAGCTTCTGGCTTTTTCCATGCTGCTTTGTATTGGGCCTCATACGTTGGAGTTGACCTTGCTTCTCAGACTCTTCTCCGGCCCGCTGATACCCCTTAAACATTCCGGAACCCTCCTCCATGTCTGGGCCGTCTACTGAACAGACCTCTATTCATTTTATTTATAATTGGATTCCCCCTTTTCTCTTGCAGACAGACATCTGCAGCCAAGATCCCAACTCTCATAGACTTCCAAAAAGGTTCGCAACATTTCTTGGCCCAGACATGTACGTGTAAACCAACGTTAAAACATTTCAGGCCTACAGCATTTCTCATAATAATTATAGCATTCAACTTCTTCATTAATTAAAGCATGTTAATACTCTTATTCTATTATTCAGTAAACACATCTATAAATCATGGCCCATTAATGCAATGACCAAAACATTAGTACAATCTATGTCGTGAAAAGAAACACCTTCCCTTTTAGCTCTGGCCCTGAGGCCTACCACATTCTGCGTTTAACCACATACCATCTTACATTTTAACAGCTACACGACATGGATTCAGAAATAATCACATCTAATAAAATCATATAGTGTCACACATTTCTGTATTAGTTCCACTTCTACTTAAATCTCTACATTAGCTATACATTCAGAATATAATTGCAGATACTATTAGCACTCATGGCATTTCTCCTCATGATTTGTGCTTACTACAGGTAAGTGTGATGCACTCATACATTTAGGTCAGTTTGCGCTCTCTCAGGTTTGTACACTATGTACAAATTTGGAAAATAACAGCCTTTAAAAAACAGGAGTCACTCAAGCGTATGCCTGGACTGCTGCCACTGGTATAGCTTTACAGTCATACTCCTGCTGGACTTTGTGTAAAGGAGAAAGTAAGCCTCGAGCATCCACCAAAGGAAGAGGCTGAAATACACTAGATAAAATTGAAGAAAAGGCTATTGTCAGGAAATGATAAAGGATTCAATAGATGGAAATTGCTAATTTTGTGTGTAGATACAGTTTGCACAAGCACACACTACGTAAACAGGAACACAGCGTGTCATAGCAAGAATTAGTCAAGTATTCCAACACTTTTGCCTTCCTTGACAATGTCCTAAAGTTAAGCACCAGAATCTGATATCATCTTTGGTGGCACACTAACCCATAGATATATATTAGGATGTTGTCTATCTTCACTTTTTAAGTTCCCTTATAACAGTAAGCACTGCTTATTTATTTATTTATGCGTTTTTATATAGCGCAGACTTTTACCCGAAGGTGTTAGAGCGCTTCACAATAGGAACAGTAATGATTAATGAGGAGAAAATTACAAGTGAAAAAATTACAAAAGCAAACGTTAAGTTACATGAGGCAAAAGTGGCAATTGTGAGCAAACAAAATACAAGAGGTAGGAAACGGTACATTACAGGAGGATAAAGTGAAATGTGTGCAAGTTACAAAAGCATATAAAGTACAAGTAGAGGTATAATACTGCAATAAATGGCAGACACTCAAACACAAGAACAAACGTTACGTAGGCAATGGTGACACTTGTGCAAGTATCTAAAGCAAACAAAATGTAAGAGGTAGCAAACAGTGTGTTACAAGAGAAAAGTGACGTGTGCATGTTACAAAAGAGTACCAAACACAGGTAGAAGGATAATACTGCAATACATGGCAGACACTCAAACCACAAGAACACACTGGGAAGGTACTTCCATAGTCATGGAGAGTAGAGTTTTCTATAATGGAAGGTCTTCCTTCAGATAATAGAGAGGGCCGGTGAATGTGTCCAGGAGCTCTTTGACAGGTGTTTAAGGCAAACTCTGTGGGCTTACTCAAAAAGCCAGATCATCAGCTTCTTGCAAAAGTCAAGAACAGAGGAGAAGACTCTGATGTGCTGTGGACGTTGTTCCAGGATTCAGGGGCCAGGTACGAGAATGCACTGGCCCCTGTTCTGCTTTTGTGCATGTGTGTGGTGTGTGCTAGTGAGAAACCAGCAGATCAGAGGTGTCTTGAAGGTTGGTGGAAGTGAATGCACCTGTTCAGTTAGGCAGGGCCAATGTTGTGGAATGCTTTGTAGATGTGGGTGAGGAGTTTGAAGTGTGCACAATTGTGTATCTGGAGCCAGTGGAGTTCCCTATGGTGTTGTGTGATGTGGGATTGGTGCAGGAGGTTTTGAACTGGTCGGGCTGCTGCGTTTTGGATAGTCTGTAGTCTTCTTGTGAACTGGTTGGTTATCCCTGTGTGCAGGGGTGTTTCCGTTGTCTAGTCTGCTGGTGATGAGGGCTTGGGTGATTTTTTTTCTGGTGTTATCTGGTACCTACTTGAAGATTTGCTTTAGTATCCATAAGGTGTTGAAGCAAGACAAGGCCACTGCATTCACTTGGGTGGTCCTGTCCAGTTTGTTGTCTATAATGATTCTGAGGTTCTTAGGTGCTATTGTACTCATACTAATGCTCATGTTCAAGGAGAAAGTAAGGTGAAACAAGTCTACAGCTGATTTTTTTCCTGTCTGGAGGGATGTGGCCTGATTGTTTACGCTGGACTGCTCTGATTGGAGGAGGACCAAGGCATATTTTCATCCCGCTAGTTACTATTGAGCTCAATCCTCTTGCCACATTTTACCAACCAGCGATCCAGTGCTTAAGTTGTGCAGGTTTGCTGGTGCTTGGCGCCGGTACTAATATCTGAATACCAACATATATTTAGGAAAAAACATCACATAGTGGCGCTATGTATTTATTTTCCACCAGAATTTATTAGTGTATTGTATCCTTTTTTAATAAACTTTAAAAATAAATGGGTGAAACTACCAGTCCTGATCTATTTACAAGTTGAGGTGACCTGGAATAGTCACAGACTGTCACCCTTCTTGATTGTGATTGCAAGCTGGTAATATTGGCACTGACATTTGGCCGCAGTGGTGGGAGGTGTGGGTGGTGCAAGCTGGAGTTGAATGATGAGAACCACTTTTGGTCCTGGTACTTCATTTTTCACAAATTAGTCAATGAAGATGTCCCCAGAGTTCCATGTCTGGAAAAAGCTCAGTGAAATTCTAGGCAGTGGCAGATTATATTCACAAAAGTGGGATTTGGCAGAAACAAATGGCCCAATCAGTGTCCAGTAAATTTCACAAATTAAAGTAGTAGCCAATCAGCTTTGAGTCAAGTGCCCGCCTCAGAGAGGAGTCTGGTGTAGCAGAAGCCTGTGCTTTTTTTCCTTTGTAACATTTGCATATGATAAATTTTTTATAAAGATCAATTTAAATTGTGAAAAAAAGAAAACAAATGATTATACCTAAAAGAATATTATCAGTTTGGTCCTTAACCCCTTCGGGGCTGATGACGAGCTCAGCTCGTCATGGGCGTAACCTGCGCTACGCGGATGACGAGCTGAGCTCCTCACGTAACGCGGGTTTTTTTAAAACGCAGCGCGCAGCGGGAAAAACGCTAGCGCGCATGCGGTTAATATTGCTGTTGATAAAATAGACCTTGATAAATAACAAGCATTTCAACTCCATATTTGTTTGGACACACGATGCATGCAGCTTCTATTGCCTATATTTTTGCAATATATTTGAGTGTTCTAGGCATTAAGCATTATTTAGTTTTTACAGTATAACTTTTGAATATCACATACTTATTTCTAACATGCATAATTTACTTTTAGCTCCTTCACGGTGATCACAAACAATATCCTACACCACAATGTAGAGACAAAGCTCTGAAATCACAGCCCTGTCTCTACGAATCAATGGGTGTTGTCTTGGTGAAGAATTCCTTCTTCATACCTTGTAAAAAGTACAGAACAAATCAATGTTCACTGGGACCAACTTTCAAGGTGTAACCCGCCAGGGCTATAGGAGGTCAGAAAAGTCTTGTGTAAATCCTAACTAAAGTACAAAAGCCTCCTACCAAGGTGCATTCACACAGGAGAGCCAACATGCATTCAGGCAGCCTGAAGCAGATGGTTGCTGTTATCAGAAAATCCAGAGACATATTTAGATAACACTTATTTCTCTGAATTAGGTTCTACTGGACCAGTGTTGAGGCTTTCTCTGAAACTTGTTTCAAGGGAAACAGATGTGTGTTGCAGGAGTCCTTGACACCCAAAGCACAGAGTGTGAAAAGAGCCATCAAGACTAACCCACAGATATATCTGGTATACCTAAATATTCTGGCCTCCTCGGTCAGAGTTTCTGCATTGGGACTTTGACATTTTTCTAAAGCCCCAGATGCCTCAGTATGACAAAGGTGCTGAGAAAACCTGACTAGAGTTTCATTAACCCCTTCGACGCTCATGACGAGCTCAGCTCGTCATGAGGTACACCTCTCGTACACTCATGACGAGCTGAGCTCGTCATGAACTGCGGGATTCCGCAATCTTCAGCGCACCGCGGTAAATCTGACCGCATTGATGGTGTTAAGAGAGCGTGACTTTGAGGAAGAGCTTGGTCAATCAATACTGCAGATTGTTAGGGTTGCAAGTAGGCCAAGTCACTTTCACTGCTCACAGATAGAAATAGACTTTAAAGTAATTTTTTGGGTTGAGGAAGAAAGCTGCTGCCTAAAATATTAATCCAATAAGGTAAATACAGCTCACCCTGAAATCACCAGAGCATCTTCGTAACACATTCATAATCCTTCCTCCTCTGCTTAAAAGTTGTTGGGGCATTCCCTTCTTTGGAAAAAGTAATTTATTTATATTTTTTACTGAACACCAATTAACTAGCATCCTTCCCAGTGCCATCAAGTGCAAGTGCTTGGCCTTCTCCAATTGCAAGCACTCAATCAGTGGCGGCTGGTGACATTTGAAAGTGGTAGGGTGTAAAATTATTGCCATACTGCCTTGATCAACCTATGGGGGGTTTTGAAAAAAGAGTGGACAAACGGTGCATTTTTAAGCAAATTTGAGGAAGCAAGAAGGTTAATAAAGCAATACGATCTAATTATTTATCGTTTAAAAAATTGCCAATTTTTATGAGCTATAGAGGACAATCTTTGGGTATGCTGATGTTATCATTTACCCATATTAACTTTTGAACACACTGATGCACATGTAATGGTTTTAGCTATACAATAAATACATTCATTGACTGTGCAGTGCTGTACATCAATATGATCAAACTATTTCCTTAAATTAATTTTCTGTTTTCATGCAAGAAAGGCCATTTAAAAAACAAAATGCAGAAAATATTAATGCATTTCAAGTATTACTCCGTGTAAAAAATGCCAGCATGTAATAGCAAAGGCTTCTCATCATTACCCAAAATTCTCAGTAGAAAAGCCATCCCATGTCGTCAACAGAGGCTTCCAAGTTATCAGGTATGAGCAGATTAACAAACCCTGATAAACGGAAGTGGCCGCCAGGGCATTCATGCAATGGATTCGCCTGCACTAATGGACTGCGTGGATCTGCGCAGTACCGCCCACTGAAAAGGTGGCAAGAAGATACAGGGTAGCTCTAGTGACCAGGTCGGCTCTCACAGCATCATGATCATTAGCTGCAGGAGCTACCAGGGACCAAGTTAAACCAGATCTGATATGCCAAGCAGCCGCGGCCCGTGGAGGGAGTTTGGTGGGGAAGGGAGGCGGTGCGGGGGAGGGGCAAGGTGGACAGTGGTAAACCCCGGAATATGGACAATTGCAGGTAAGTAAACAATTTAAAAAATAAAACTAATTTCGTAGCGCACCATGCATTGCAAAATGCTGTGCAGCGCGCGCTACCTTGCCGTATTGCCTATATTACCTGTTTTGTTATGTCTAATGTCTGTTTGTAAATGGTTTTAACTTTATATGCTTATGAACTGCAACCCAGTCATATGATGAATGTATATACATAAAAAAGAAACAAAGATATATATGTATATAACACTATTGTTACACAAAGATGAAACACTTCTAAAAAAAGAAAAATATATATATTTTCTTGAATAAATAAAGCAAAATAACTTTATATAATTGTTCTTTTTGTTGGGTGGTGAGATTACTTACCTTTGGCAGTTACTACCATAATTAACAGTGGTGGTTACTATAGTGTTTTATAATTTTCTGCATATTCACTTGACTGTAGACCTTTCCCAACCTGCTCAATAAATAACACCTTTTATTGAAAACGCCCGTCTCTCTATTCTCTGCACTCTGGTGAAACTAAGTATGCACGATTGACTGAGTAAAATAGCTGTCTATTGTTTTCACACGACTCTAGAGATACACTCCTATTCTGAGGGAGCAAAGTTGTCATGTTTTATGGTTGTCAGAAGCTAATCCTTTCTTGTCTAGTGACCTCTGAGCTAGCTGGCAAAACTAATTAAGTCTAATATAGTCAGTAGAGACCTAGTCGACCTCAGTCCTACGTCTACACTGCTGTTTATATTATTCCAATGCGAAGAGCCTATTGGGAATATAGGAACTACACTACATGGCGCCCAACGTTTGGTAAGGCGATAATCTAGCGCAAGACACTAGAGTAACTCAGTCGTGCTTTTTCACACAGACCCTTTTTTCCCGTAAATACTCCAAAAGACGTCTGGAGTGGGTACAAGGTTAAAATCCGCCGGAACTTAGTAGGAAGAGAATCCTATGTATAGTTTTTAGTTTAGTCAACGTTGAAGGATACAGTGTTCCAAAATATTGTGCACCTAATCATTGTTTTCCTTGAAACTTGATCTGCAACAAAAAGCTTTCTGTTAGTAAAAATGACGGAAATTGAAGACGAAAGGGAGGCAGCTACAATAGCAGCTCGACTCCTAGCGGATGACACAAGTCTCCAAGAAAATGACCCGAATGCTATATTCATCTGGTCAATATAAGAAAACCTATAACTATTAAACTTATAGAAAATGGACTGACATCACGAGGTGGTACAGTCATATTCGTGGTAGAGGCCCATGAATATCGGCAGACAGAGGTATTCTATTCATGGATACATTTTCCAGCAGCAAACGCTGTAACAAAAGAATTGCACTATTACAAAATAGAGGAACCTCCGGATGAATACACTCCTTTCGAGGAGATTGAAATCCCACTAAATTACCAAGAGCACCTACTCTGGTTTAAAGGCGCCCTAAAACATCAAAATCACATCACCAGGCTCGGTCCACTAGGTGGGCCAGGAGCAACGTGGCCGGTTTTAGCCAGCTACACACCACACCCAGACATTGATAAAATGTCAAACCAGGAACTTTTAGCTCAGCTAAAACAACTAATTAAAATACACAGACAATTAGTCCAATATGTAATGCGGACTTCAACAGTCCAACCAGCAATTAACATTCCACAGCTGACCCCTCATCAGGGGAACACAAACAAAATTACACCACAGAACATACAATCATGTCTTGGTAAAACACCCGCAAAAGGGGAACAAATTCCATTCTGGTTAGCACAAAAAATCACTCAAATAGAGGCAGTATTTCCTGATACTACACCTACTGAGAAACACAGAATTCTGACTATCTGTCTTCCAATGGGGATCGCACCACATGTGGAGGACTGTGACACTTGGGGCACAGTCTTTGCCTCCATTTACACAAAAACAGATGGCGTTCCGTCTATGGCGGTTATACCAGATGTACTAAGACAGATTAAAAATGAATACGGTCCAGAACCTGCTTTAACTCTGGGTATGAAATTACTGAAAGACTTTAAGCAGGTCTCGGCTATATTACTAGCCAACATTAAAGGAGAAGCAGCATCTGTGGTGATCCGCCAGAAAATGAAAGAAACAGATATAGCAGACCAACCATTTGAACTTGCCAGAATCATAGAAAAATCCTATGAAAAACTAGGTAGAGATAGTTTGGGTGGGAAACCAGTAAAACCCCAACTACTTGAAAATCCTGAAAAAACATTCATTAAAAATAATCTAAACACTCCGAAAAAGAGTTGGGATGGAAATAAACAATCCACTCCCAAAGAAAAACGATTCCAGTCCAGAGGAAGGTCTCCTCAATGCAGAGATAGATCTCCAGAATGAGGTGACAAGTCTCCCCAGAGGGAGCCCTCTGAGAAAAGATACAACCTTAGAGATAGGGATAAATTAAGAAAGCCTGATAGATATCAAGATATTGATACACGTCCCTCTCGATCTTTTCAGACTTCCTCACAGAAATCGGAAAGAAGAGGACGGTCAGAACACAAAGAAGAGCACGTCAAGTCCAAAGACAAGGAACCTGCTCATCAAAGTAAAAAATTACAATTTCCAAGAAAGAAGGTAACCAGTATTAAAATAATTAAACATGCCGAGGATACTGAGGGCACAACTGAAAAACGGAGAGTGGGCCGAGACAATGCTAGGCAGCGCAGCAGAAGTGACCATAGCTCGCAAGATCTTGATGAATCTTCTGGAGACAGTGGACAAGAATGAATACATTTAGGTGGAGACTGCAGATACCAGAGTTAGCAAACCTCATAAAATATACGAGATAACATTGCGTATAGAGGGGGACAAGACTAGGAAAGTAAGGGGTCTCTTTTGGGATAACCTTTCAAAGGGCTATGACATCCTTTTAGCTGAAAAAGACTGGCCACTAGAGTTTGTCAGGGAGTGCCCTCATGGCGAAGAAATGATTATGCCTGCCATCTCAAATCATATTTCAATTCATAAAAAATATACATATGCAAGAAAATGGGCAGTAGCTCAAGCTCCTGCATTATATAAAAATCATGTAGGATGGGATGAGGACTCTCCTCCTCACAAAATCCAGTTAAAATGTCAACCCACTGCACAAAGGCTGTACCAAATTAAACAAGAACCTAAAAAGCAAGTCAGGGAGATCTTAGATCAACTTGAATACCAAGGGGTGATTGAAACATGCACCTCACAAATGAACAATCCTTTGTTTCCTGTCTCCAAGCCAGACGATTCATATCGTCTAGTTTTGGACTACAGACACCTTAACTCATGTTGCAAAACATTTGCAGTACAAAACTCACACAGCGCAGCACTAATGAATAACATCGTGCGCAAAAAATACAAAACGACATTAGACATCTCTAATGGATTCTTTTGTCAAAACATTGCACCTGAGAGCAGGTATTTGACCGCGTTCTCAATAATGGGGTCGCAAAAACACTTCTGTCGACTCCTACAGGGATTCAAGAATAGCCCAGGATTATTCTCAGCTAGAGTGATATAGTTACTACAAATATATGATGAGGAAGCATTATCATATGTCGATGACATCTATCTAACAGATGATGACCTGGATACTCACTTGAAAAAAGTGAACACCATAATACTTGGGTTCGCAGCTGAGGGTTACAAATTCAACTTTAAAAAGTCAAGAATTGCCCATCTAACTGTCCTGTTTTTAGGATATGAAATATCAAGTGAAGGCAAGAGCCTAGCAGACAACTTCTTAGCGAAGTGTGCTGTACTCCAAGCACCTAAAAAGCTGAAGAACTTACAATCAATACTAGGTTTCGTGAATTCCGGAAGAACATATAGTCTAAATTATGCGGAGAGGGTTAAACCTCTCTATGAATTAATAAAACCTGATTTCAAACCAATAAATTGGACTCAAAAACATACAGAAATTTAAAGATCATTGCAAACAGACATGTTAGCTAAAACAAAACTGAAAACTCGCGAAAACATACGCAACCTTGTAATCCGAGTCATCCCAGGAAGATGCGGATTCACGTACCTGACCTCTAATGAGGGAGAAACGGTACCAATAGCTTACAAATCACACTTGTACACACAAGATGAAATGAAAATCAGTCATATTGAAAAACTTCTCATAGCGGTTCAAACTGCTGTAGCAAAAGAAAGAGCCCAAGGCAGAAGGATAACTGTTTTAACAGCAGAATCTGCCCTTGAGGCATTAACAAGCCCACGCAATTTGACTACCGTGGCATTAGATCCAAAATGGATACAATGGGAAAATTCTCTTGCTGCAGAAGACGTGAAATACTATTTTGACCCGAAAATGAAAAAACTAAAAAATCTAGAATATGAAGGAGAATATCCTCTGCCTATCGAAATTCTGCCTCTCGAACAATACACATGTGTAATCTACATGGACAGATTTGCACAACACTACGATGTAGAGAAAAAATCCTACAACGCAGCGTGCGCGATTGTTAAAGGTCGCTGGCGCTTTGGTAAATTCAGACTGTTAATTACCAAAACTGAATCACTCAGAAACTGTTCAACTCAGCGAGCTGAAACAAGATCTTTAAAGATGGCGCTTGAAAATGCCGATCGCGAATTCCCCACACTAATCGTGTGCGATTCGCATTACTGCGTCAAGTCTTACAATAATAGCTTGCAGAACTGGGTTCAAAACGATTACAAAGATGACACAGGTGCCAAAATGAAGCATAAAAAGCTTTGGGAACAGGTAGTTCTTTTTCAGAAAGAACTACAAAAGACTCACGTGATACATACACTGAGTCATCAACGTGATGGCGTTCACGTTGCGGGGAATTCATTGGCTCACAGAGCCACAGCGGAAGCAGCTCAACCGGCTTCCATAGCCACAAAAAAGCGTTCAGAAAAATACATAGACGGGGAAACAATGCTGGCGGTAAAAACGTCTTTGCAAGGCGGCTGTGCAGCATTACCTGTGAACTATCCACTCAATTATACATACATAATTGATGCAAACTCCGTTCCTTTTGCTCGAATCCCTGGAGTGGGGGATAGAGTCATTCCAAACACGAACAGGAGAGTCTTTCTAATAGCAGACGCACACATGGGATTGGGTCTAATGCACCAAGAGATCATGAAATCTCTGAAAGAATTACAATCAGAATACTGGTGGCTGGGGATGAGCCTGCAAAACTACAAATTTGCAATGTGCTGTCCAAACTGCAACAGAGATCGCAGTGGCGAACCGACCGGAGTATTGCCAGGACCTTTGTTTTAGAAAGCATAAGGCTATCTATACGCAGAAATCCAATAGGAGAAATGCGCCCCATTTATGTTCAGGACTATATTCACTTAAAAATGTAGACACCAGCGCTCGGCTGACGCCAGAACTGTTATAAAAGATTTGCGAGTCTTTATATGCACATACGCAATTGGCATGCTACATTCTGATCATGGTCCTGCTTTTAGCTCTCGAGCTTATAAGAAGGCCATGACCAGCATAGGCATTGCATTGCGGTACTCTTGTCCATTCCATCCTGAGGGAAATGCGGTAGTGGAAAGAAAAAACCAGGACATAAAGCAATCTATAACGGCGAGGGTATTAGGTTCGGGTGATGGGTGGGTCCAACATTTAACAAGTGTCCAACGTAGTCTTAATAATCTGCCAAGAAATTCTCTAAAAGGTGTCAGTCCGTACGAACTATTGTTCGGTACTAGAATGTGTATTCAGGACCTTGATAGTCACACTTCAGTGGTAAAAGAAAAATGCTTTGATATCAAAGACCGTTTGGCTGTTTTACAGGAAGTAAATGAAACAAGACGAAACCTGAGCAACATAAAGTTAAAGCAACAGCCAACAGCCACTGAAGAAAAACCACCTGTCCCAGCAAGACCTGTCTGGATTCCAAAGATTGGGAATCTGGTCAGAGAGATAATCGCGGTAAAGAAGGAATTTGGGCCTTCTTACAGAAAAGCAGTACCTGTCTTAGCTGTCAGCGGAACAAGATTAGTTGTACTACCGCCCCTTGCTGGTAAAAAGGAGAACCGAGTTGTATCCATCGACCTGGTAAAACCACAATCATGTGGCCAATAATAAGTAGTAGGCCCAGTGGACTCCCAAGAAATAGCAGAACACCAGAATTTGCTACAATACAAGAGGTTCAAACTGAGAGACTAATCACGTTCGATAAACCTGCAGTGAATAAAAAAGGACTATGCAACAATGCCATGGAACTTGTGCCTCTTGAAACCCAAATTGCAACAGTTCGTCAAGAAACACCAGTCTACAACGATGTAGCCTCAGACTATGCTAGTGAAACAAAGAAAAATCCAAAAGCAAATGAAAAATCGGAAGCAATTCCAACAATTGACAGAACTGCATCTGGCTACTTCATCAATTTCGATGACTTTTCTGAAGATCCAAGCGAACCTGAAGAAACGCCAGCAACAAAAACTTTCAAAGACAAAGTAACTGAACTCATTCATCAACTCAAAGAAACATATCTGATTTCTCCATGGATTGAATTTTGGATTGTGTTAGGTGTACTTTTCCTCCTGCTTTGGCTCATCATGGTTCTTTGTTTGGGAAAATGTATTGAAGGAAAATACAGTATAATGGACACAGCAAGTCAGAACATCAACTTGGTCCTAAAGCCTCACAAGTCATCTCACATCGAAAAAAGAGAACTATCATCAGTGAATGTCACAGCCAATCCCGGTGGGGTAGCATGGAACAGAACTGACTTTGACATTTTCGGCCCGATTGAGCGCTTGAAATATCTACATCAGTTCAAGGTTTCATTAAGTGACTTTGTAACGCCAAGTACTTTTTCTGATGATTGGGACTTTGAAAATATAAATAATATGATGTCAGATTTAGTAATGTCAGCAAAATTCACAGAACATGATTATTTACAGGGTTCATCAAATTATGAAGAAATGTACTACTACAATAATTTTGGTCATCACTATTTGCATAAATCTGCACAGCCTAGAAATGTTTTTAATTATAACCAATGGGAATATTGTGCAACACCACCTAAAAGCAGCTCAAAAACGTTTTATGAGAAATTCCCATACTTCTCAGGGTTTAACACAAGTGATGCAGAAACGTTTTATTTTAAGATGTTAAATAAGACAGGAATGAAAACAATGTTGACAAATACTAAATTGATTTATTCTGAAACATTTTATGAAAAAATGATTACATTCGGTTTTGATTTCTGGAAGAACAACATTGAAACAAAAACCATCTGGGGCACAAAAGAATGGCAGGTACAAGGTTTAGAAGCATTATTTAGAGCCTGCCTGATCCCAGAACAAATAATATTCTTCAATGACACCATTCAACAGACAACCTGTCTCGGCCTAGCCAAAATTAAAGACTTAAACAAACCGTCTATTCCAAAGCCCATAACTGATAGTAATAGCACTACTGATATGGAGATAGACGTATCCCATATTTTATACCAAAACAGAACACATCCTGATTTCGGAAAAATGGTTGATCTGGCCCACAGACACAAATAACTGTCAAGATAGATTTCTGAACAAATTACAGGGGTTAAAACTGAACAGGCCCGACCCAAGATACTCCCAGAGACAACATCCAGGGATAGTTACAACATACAGTGTAGGGAAACTCTGCCTCGAATGGTTACAGAAATCCACACTGGCTGAAATTAAGCAACACTTGACTTTACTTAAAGACGGTGCTGATTTGCGTGATTTCATTTTGGGACCACGCAAACAGCGTCAAAAACGTTTCATAGCGGCCGGTATATACGCTGCGTACAACGAAGCTTGGAAAGTAATGCAAATTGAAACAGCAGAACAAATACGAGAAATTGATCGTATTAATTTGGAAAAATCACTTTCTGTTGTGGACAATGGGTTAATGACTCTGTCCTCCAGAATATATTCACTGGACAGTATTGTATCATCTGCTGTTGATATAATAGAGCAAGACTTACTGATGTTACAACATGGTCAGTCCCAAATACGTTCTATTGTACAGCTTGGCTGGACGTTGCAAAATCTGCGTTCAGGCTACGTGCCATGGCGTTTAATCAACATAACGTCATTATTCTCTATCTTTAACCTTACTGATAAACAAATCAGTTTGGCACAAAAAGGAGCAGACTATACGATTCTGAGCATTGAAAAACTTGAGAGATTACCATTGATAATGTCAGAAAGACCTGTCATTGAATGGATAATACACGGAATAATAACAATTCCAATAACAACTTTCCAATTTAAATACTGCCAAGAATATATACCAGCGGGCCAGTATGAAAGGTTGGGTAAAGGGTTCATCAAGTCAATATGGAAACTACCTTATACACACACATGTTACAGTGAAAAGAAAAAGAATGTATTTCTTAGTGGTAAAAATTGTAAATGATCACTAAGTGGTACACTTCTGTGTCAAGGTATTAACTTGCATGGGGCCTGCGAAGGGTCTTCGAATAACCTTTCATGTCACCTGCACGGCACTCCTGCAACACAGATAGAGCCATTTTTTAGACAACTTTCTAACGGGAGTTATATTCTAATAAATGACCACAGCTGTTGTGGCATGGTGCCAGGGAAAGCCTATCTCGTAAGCGTGAGTTCCATGGTCACTTGCTGTATGCAAGTATTGTATCCAAACAGCAATCCAGATATGGAGGCGGCAATATGGCCTCGTTTGAATATCTCTTCTATTCGAGTTGATACTTTAAGCAGAATGAAGTCTATTCTTTTACAGACAACTGTGCCTTTGACCTCGTCCAAGGAAACGTATGATCTGCAAGTCGCAAGGACAACGGCAGAGATACATACCCTTTTATCAACAAATTGCCCCGCGCATTTCGTAGAAATGCTAAGCCAAATCCTAAACATGTCAGATACCAGTGGCATCGCACATGTATATAAGACAATTTTTTCGGGACTGCTAACACCCTTCAAAACAGTTCTGGGCATTTTTCCCGATTTTGTCCATTCTGTCTTTGGCGGCCTACCTCTACTTTTGGGACTCGTAGCAGGAATTTTATTTTTGATTCTTCTTCTCCGATATGGCAAGCCAATTTGCAGACAAGACTCCAGCAACGATGGAAGAAACGATCCTAGCTATACGCTATCAGGACCGCATAACTAAAGTCCTCGGATTAGCCCGGCTAAGAGATCTGAATATGACCTGGTTTCTTTCATTTAGACCTATCTGGCAAAATTGTATCTTACCTGTGCTTCGATGTATGCTATGCGGAGAAGAATGCGTGTTGGACATCTGTCTTGCACTGCAATCAGCAGTACCACTGGATACAGATACCTTGCTAGGTCCGGTAACGACGCCTGCATCGTGTTGTCCCCAGCGGCTACCTATTCTGCTGACGGCATTCGTTGAGACTTCACCACTACGAGTATGTGGCAGTGGAGTACGAGAAGAGAGCAGCATCACCCAGGTACAACCTTCAGTGAGCATTGCTGATCCTGACATCGATGATAGCAATCATTCTCACGACTGCACTGTTGCAGCATTTTAAAACTTGGTCGAACTTTCACCTGATGTCGTAGACCAATTTTTTGCGAGTCTGTCTGAAATGATGTTCTCCCCTGAACAGAAAGAATACCTTTCTAAAAACAAACGAGCACACAGCGTTCCCTGAACTCTGAATTCGGCCTTCAGCTTTGATAAACAAAAGCTACTGAAAACATTTGGAACTATTTTTTTCCCCTGAAAGCTAAATTATTTTTTTTCCACTTCCAAAATATTTACCTTTTTCAGGCACATGTACTCTGCTTAAAGTAGAACTATTCTTAGAGAACAGAGCTTCTATTTTAGGGACTCTAGAGACAATATTTTACCTCAGCCTCTAGCACAAGTACAGAATTTGTATTATTATGTGATGGAATGGTCTCGACCTTCTCTTCTGTATTCAGAGCCATTTCATGTGTAATTTTTGCAAATCATTCAGCTGATATATATATGCATTTTTTTTTCTGAATGAAACCCCTGCTTGAAAAACGTACAGTCCCAATACTCATTTTCGTGTATTTACCATTACCATTTCAAATGCGAATGATGTATTTTGGGGTGGGTTGGAAAACACATGCGCCATTATATGTTTACTACTGCTTAGTTTTAAGTAATGAGGGGCATTAGATCGTGGAGTGGGTGTTGTAGTTCTATCTACGACCCTAATTGGATATTCCAGATGTATGCCCTTATGTGGTTATAATAGATAATATCCTTATAAAGGCATAAGAATCATATCCATATTTAGTCATAGCCCATGCAGTCCAAATAAGCAAGGCTACTTCCCCAGGCTCCTAGAGAGTACAACGAGTTCTCTAAACAAACCAAACCTCCAGCAACCTGGGAATTCCCCATGGCTTTTGTTTTGATGTGTCCTAGAACTCCTGTGAGCACTGTAAGAACGGCCAGTTCTTAGTGACATCTTTTTTGACGTCTTATATCCAACCTTACGTCAAACCCGCCACCTTTCAGGTATAAATATAACAACGTTGCCTTAAGCCAGGACACAGTGGTTTGGAGCAGAGCGGCTATCTACTTGCCCGAGAGCCCAGCTGATGCGCAGAGCCCACGGACGCCGCCCCTCCCCTTTTGACGCACTGAGAAAGACGCTGTCTTTTTCTCCAGCCGAGAAAATCCAGCTCTGGTGTTTTCAGCTGCCCTTGCGGGTTGCTGGGATATCGAGTCCTGAGAGAGAGATATCAGACCTCCTGCTTTCTATTACCCAGGTACAGAGCTGACTAAACCCTTAAAGAGAATTCTTGATTCAGATTCTTGGCAAAACCAACTTAACTTAAACTGCTACTTACTTACTCCTTCCCACGTATTAGGCTTAGGTCAGGTACACCGGGGTAGGCGTATTTAGAAGCACCAGTTGAGTACATTAGTCAATGTATATTTGTATGTATATATTTTATCTATTTTAAAGTATCATATGGCTAAGAAACCATATCAATGCTTTTACAGTATTATTTTATAGTACTCCTTTTACTGTACGCACTTTACTTTATACTAAGTATTGCAATTGTGGCAATTCATTTCTCTTGCATGAGAAAGAAGACTGCTCAATAAATAACACCTTTTATTGAAAACGCCCGTCTCTCTATTCTCTGCACTCCGGTGAAACTAAGTATGCACAATTGACTGAGTAAAATAGCTGTCTATTGTTTTCACACGACTCTAGAGATACACTCTTATTCTGAGGGAGCAAAGTTGTCATGTTTTATGGTTGTCAGAAGCTAATCCCTTCGTGTCTATCCAGGGAAGTTAAACTCCTCCTTGTTTGTTCGAAACAGTTTCTAGTGACCTCTGAGCTAGCTGGCAAAACTAATTACGTCTAATATAGTCAGTAGAGACCTAGTCGACCTCAGTCCTACGTCTACACTGCTGTTTATATTATTTCAATGCGCAGAGCCTATTGGGAATATAGGAACTACACTACAACACAGTGATTGGCCATAGAAAGTGCGGCTGCCCCACCCACGCACAGCACTCAATAAAGAATTGTCTGCCCTTCTGCGCGGTGGACCAACCAATCCTGGTGCTGCATGCAGCGCCAGGATTGGTTAGGGGAGCATAGTTACCATCCGCCCTTTTGACCACTGGGGCTGCGGCCCTGGCTGCTGTATGAAACAGCACCCCTTGGGTCCAGACTCTCACTCTTATCGATGAAGCTAATACTACGCGCATGCTTGGGCTGGTGAGAACCTAAAAATGCACATGCGCACTACTGCTGCAGCTAAGTGTGGACTGTCACTCAAGCTGCAGCAGCCCAGCCCAGTCCCACCCCAGGCGCACTCTGATTGTGTCGGGCGTGTCCCGGTGGCCGCGGCGTTCTCACGTCATGCACGTGAGAGAGGAATCAGCAATATTTATATTTGTGTGTGCATGCTTATTATTTTATTGACAGTGCTTGACGTGGTGCGTCCACGGGTGGTGCTATGCCCCATGCCCCAATAGACGCACCGTGCCTGCACTCAATGTATTTTAAATAATGTATTACAGCAAGAACAAGCAGTCTACTGCAGCCTGTGTTTCTACATATCACTGGAGCAGGTACTTGTGCCAGTTCTTCCAGCTAACTGGGAATCATCCACAAGTCTGCAGCTGTTTCTGAAAAAACACTGGACTTTTTCCAAGATAAACACTTATAGGAGCCTTGATCACCCAGAACATAAAGTAAGACATCCACAGAAGACTTAGCCCTCAATACAATACCCGTGAATGCCAAATCAGAAATGAAGCAACTAAGGTTCTCAGCCAAGAGCTTGTAGTAGGAATATGAGTAAGAGGGAAAAGTATTCAATAGACCAATGAAAATAAAGATATCTTACACTCAGCTCAGTTCTTTTTATTAGGGGTTTTCACAGTTCGTGTAATTTGCCATTAGTTTATTTGGTGAAATTGTCCGGAAAATTACATGAATTAACGTATAATTACTGCAATACAATGCAAATATATCTTTTGTTGCTGCATTATGCACGAAATGCATCATTGTGCCTATTTTTAAACTGATACAATAATGTATGTGGTTATGTCAGATTAGCTTTGCTTGTTCACCGATTCGAGATAAGTGGTTAAACAATTAACTTATACATAGAAATACATTTTTCAAACACACACAAGACTGAAAAATGCATTTTGCATCACAACTATACATTGCTACAGGATTTCTTATAATGTTCCTTTCAACAATACTTTTGTAAAGTGATCCGTGTATATTGGTTACAAAAAGTGCTCATGCAGGGCATACTGGCTAGTGAATAGTACAAACGTATGGTCAACAACTTCAATTCTTTGTAAGTCTGGCCATACAATTGATAAAAAAGTCTCTGAAGTTAGGGTGTTAAAACAATCAGCTCAACTTCTTTCCCAGCTGGGTATTGTGGTACTGGCCAAAACATAAAGGGCCAGATGTAGGTCGGTCGGTAACGGCCGAAAATCGGTATTTTCGGCCGTTACCGAGCGGTATTCAAGAATTGGTATGTAGGGGCATTATTTTACAGAATCGGTAAATTTACCGATTCGGTAAATTTACCGATTCTGTAAAATACCGAATCGGTATTTTTACCGATTCGGTAATTCCCAGATGTAGGTGGGACTCTTCTGAGTCCCAAAGGCCCTACAAATTCGGTATTTTAACACACAATCCAATTGGGTGTTAAAATACAGAATTCAGGTGTGCATGCACATGTGTGCATGCACACCTAGCCATGTGACAGACAGACATGCCCTTAGGGCATGTCTGTGTGCCACATGGCCCACATGCCTATTTTTGGGGTGCCAGAGGGTGTCAAAGTGACACCCCCTGCACCCTTGCCAAATGCGGTATTTACCGATTCTGTAATTACAGAATCGGTATTGCCCATTGATTCCTATGGGCTTCAAGGCCCATAGAAATCAATGGGCAATACCGATTCGGTATTTACAGATTCGGTAAATACCGAATCTTAAAGATTCGGTATTTACAGAATCTGTAATACCTACATCTCCCCCCTTCATATTTACCGACTCTTAAATACCGAATCGGTAAAATTCGGTATTTAAGAGTCGGTAAATATGAATTACCTACATCTGGCCCAAAATCTGTTGACGTTTTGACCCGTTACAAAATCTATGCTATTTGTGCATCCTTTTGAGTCTTCATCAGGACAGTGACAAGGTACACACGTATCCTTGTGGGCATACCTCAATACTAGTGAGTAAATGGCTTCCAAAAGATCACTTCTCCATCCATTTAGGCATCAAAAATTTGGCCAAAGCCTGTTCGTGAATGGATGGACAGGCTTATAACCTCTCTTTAGAAAAGAAACATCCCATCAATCTCTCTCTGCTGGTTGCTTGCAATCGGTCTCATGGTAACAGAGATATATAACCAGTTTTTTAACTGGTTCATTAATAACAGCATCACATTCCCGGATCATATAAGGGCAATCTGCATTTCTATAACTAACCTTTCAAAATGGCACTTGGGACCTAGAGTAGCAGGGGTGCACTAAAAATGAAGAGAGCTGATTTTTATACTGTAATTCCACTTCCGCCTGACTCATATTCAGTATCAGCTCGCTTATGTGGTGCCATGGGGAGGTGGCACCACCTCAAATTATGTAGGGTAATGGAGAATACTGAGAAAGACCCTACCACGTGTAGGAGGTTTCATTACATATTCAGAACTCATGAACAAAATGTTTAAAAGCCAAACTTCATAAATATGATTCTTTATGACCGGTAGCATTGTGACTAATAGCGAGGATTTGCATGTATGTGCTTTATGCAGTAACGTTAAGTACAATGTGAAGGAAATAACTATGAGAGTCAAGGGAACATATGGCAAGCGCACCCCTTTATTCTGAAAAATGGGTTTTTAGAAATTAGGTCTCAGAGCTAGGCTTCTGAAAACGTTCAGTTGTGGATGTACATCTGCGGTCCAGAGAATGGGTGCTGTGGGATAAAATATGTTATCGTTATCTACAGCAATACTCTGATAAACTCTTTTCACATGTGATGTTTTAAAATGGGTATTTTTCCACTCGTTTATGTACACGTTTAAAGACCGTTGTCTCACTCCTGGAAATGTGAAAGCCTGCCAATGTATGGACTGCCAAACTCAGAAACCTTTAGTACTTGCCCATGTATTAAATTGCATATGCTATATTTAGAAGGATTGCTGCCACAATAGAGGATGTCAGCTGATATTCAAAACACACAAAATGGCCATTCAAAAAAAACAACTTGGGATTTATGGCAAACAAACTAACATTTCACTCAAAATATGACTTTTAATGCGAGTGCCTCTTGATGCCACATATTGATTACAAAAAGCTAACTAAAACATAAATGAAACCAAAATCTACAAATGTATATATATATATGTATATATATATATATCATCATTATGTATCTGCTTTATCTGAAGTACGGTTTCAGAGATTTTGCTTTTTTTAATAATTCATCTACATTTTCAATATCTGCAATGATGGCATTTAATGGACAGAGAATAGTAGCTAAGGGCCAGATGTAGGTAGCCAAATACCGGTCGGTAACGGCCGAATTCGGCCATTACCGACCGGTATTTGGCTTTTGAGATGTAGGTGCCTGAAAACAGGCCATTTCTGTAATTTTTCCGAATCTGTAAATATACCGGACGGTAAATGTACCGACCGGTATTTTTACAGATTCGGTAAAATCGAGATGTAGGTGGGACTCTTCTGAGTCCCACAAGCCCTACAAAATCGGTATTTTACCATCAAATACAATTTGATGGTAAAATACCGATTCAGGTGTGCATGCACATGTGTGCATGCACACCTGTGCCATATGGTAAAATAAATTTACCTACATCTGGCCCTAAGTGTGGTATGGATATAATGCTGATCTACCTATAAACCAGAGCAATAGAGCTCTTCACCAAACTAGGGGTTTTACTAGGAAGGGCAAAGTATGGGAGGGGTACATGAGATATCATACTAAGAAAGATAGTGAGGGTGCATTGCAGTGGCGTAGGTACCGCATGTAAGAGCGGGGGTGCTGGCGATTCCTGCGACAGCTGCAGGTACGAGGGGGGCGTTGTGGGGAGGAACCCCCCCAAACTTGTGTCACATGAGGCAGACTGCCCCCATGGCTACGCCACTGGTTCCTTTTAGCACTCAACCGGCCATCATACATGGTGCCACTGTTAGTCATACGAGCTCAACTCTCCTTGCACTGCCCCCAGGGAGGAGCCAATACTAGACAGTGAAAGGGTAGATGAGCTGGAAACTCATACTCAGAGATGGTTTCCAGCTCATATGGAGGCTCTGCACCTGCATACCCGACGCCCCTTAGGGGTTTTGCAACCTCCTTATGGCATGTGCTTCAGTTTTGGATCCTATTTTACAGTTTTAATTTTTTTCTTATCAGTGGGGCAGGAGAGCCTGCTCAGATAAGTGCTGGACTCTAAGACCTGCCTCCTCCAAGACCCCTCCTCCTCTCACATAGTGCAAACAATTTAAAGGGTGGCTGGTCTCCGTACAAGAACATTTATCATTTAAGAGGGGCAGGGAGCCCTTATAGGAGATACTGAGACGGGAAACAACCTTTACATCGCGGTCATTAGACCGCAATGTCTTTACAACGCGGTTGTTACAACGACCGCGTTGTTACAACGCAATGCCATTACTACGCAAGTCATTACATCGACTTGCAGTAGATGGCGCTCTAACATAAGGAATAGTATAAGTTACTATTCCAACACCTTCCCTACTGTTTTATAGGCTGGGGTTGGAATAGTAATCTACGGCGTCATCTTCTGCAAGTCGATGTAATGACTTGAGTAGTAATGGGTCCTGCAACCAGGATGCGGCATTGTCATGGGGTATTGGCTGAACAACCATGCAACCCATTATGGTATTTTTCACGCTGAAGGTATCTCAGTGGGTAAAATAATGAGTGAGCAAGAGAACAAAGCTTTAAGTAACTGAAAGAAGGGGCCATTAGATAAGTACACCAAAATAAACAAAAGCAACAAAGAAAACGAAATTATGAAACGATAAAATAAAGGGAGAAAAGTGGAAATAAAGAGGGCGAGTAAGTGAGAGAGAGCGAGAGAAATACACATCCTATTAAATTAAGATAGAAAGCAGATCCATGGTGTTAGGAGAGTTTTGGGCAGGAAGAGCTTGTGGAATACGATGGTCAAATCCCACATCACTGAATGAATCAGACTGATGAACCTTCGCGAACTGAATTTCACATATTGATAGACGTGGTTATAAGATACAATTACTCCATGTAAATAGTGTAAGGGTAATATAATAGAAACAGGACTGCATACTACGGCAGGTACTGATGAAATGAAACATTTTAATTGCAGTGCTGCGTTCTGTCTACAAACATAGTTTCGACAGCCTGCTGGTCTGTTGCATGTTCACAGCGAAGAGTTTGGACAAAGATATCAGTACATGTTGAAAAATGTGTAGTTAGGGAGTAGAAATGACCTTGAAAATTAAGACATTTTTTAATTAACATTTTTTGCATAGACATTTTTGAGGGGGCTTGCCAGTGCTCCATCTGAAAATGGCACCACCTTGTGCTCTTCCACAGACTAATTATTTGTAATGTGTGAACCCTTTAACCAATGATGTCTCAGTCCTGGGGCGGCATTGCACATGCGGCGCATTTTACTTCATTGCACCGGGCACACCTTTAAAAGGGTGCGCCCGGTGCAATGAAGGGAAATGTGCCGCATTATGGGGAATGCAAATTCATGCTGCCCTGGGGGTAGTGCATTCACGTGAAATACAGAGTGGCTGCTTAAAACCACTCTGTGTTTCACTGTGCAGGCGGCAACCCACCTGCACTTTTAAAGGGGATTAGAGATCCCCTTGCAGACAATTGCAGTCAGTGACTGAACCACCTGGTGAAAAAGCAACATACTGACAATACAAAAACTTAAAATAGCAATCACCAAAACAAACACCATCTGAGAAGTGTCTGCAAAAAAATTCAACATCTGAAGCTATGATTTTCTACGTCAGGAAAGAGTACGAAATTCAGAAAAAACTTTTAGAATGAAAGCCCTATGAAGTGCCGCACACCATGCTAGAGTATGCCACAAAACTAGACAGGCATGGGCTTGATACCTAGTTCTCACCAAAGCATATCTGTCATATCCAGGGAACAGACCCACACCAGCAGGACCCCAGCACGTCACTGGATTGACAACTAGTAGAGAGAAATACCTCAGTGTTAATGTGAGCTGTAGATGAGCTACCACAAAGTTAATCAATCTAGTGCCTAAAAGTAACAAGCATTTACAATGCAACGGTCTCGACATTGCAAAAGTTAGAGCTATTAGCATCGTAAATGAACGCGAGTTTAAGGTCTTGACATTGTAAATGACAAGGTCTTTTATTTATGTTTTAAAAACCAGAACATAAATAAAAGTCATTGTCATTTACAATGTCAATAGCCCAAAGTCGCGTAATGTGTAGGGCAAACTACAGTAGCCTCCTGACGAGTGCCCGGTCACTTAATTTTTTACAAATGAAAGCCCTGGCACTTTTTTTTTTACAAATTAAGCACGGGTGGTGTCCGTGTCTGCATGGCAGTGGTGGTGTCCGTGTGTGTATGGGAGTGGTGGTGTCTGTGTGTGCATGGCAGTGGTGGTATCCGTGTGTGTATGGCAGTGGGGGTATCCGTGTGTGTATGGCAGTGGTGGTGTCCGTGTGTGCATGGCAGTGGTGGTGTCCGTGTGTGCATTGCAGTGGTGGTGTCTGTGTGTGCATGGCAGTGGTGGTGTCCGTGTGTGCATGGCAGTGGTGGTGTCCGTGTGTGCATGGCAGTGGTGGTGTCCGTGTGTGCATGGCAGTGGTGGTGTCTGTGTGTGCATGGCAGTGGTGGTGTCTGTGTGTGCATGGCAGTGGTGGTGTCTGTGTGTGCATGGCAGTGGTGGTGTCCGTGTGTGCACGGCAGTGGTGGTGTCTGTGTGTGCATGGGAGTGGTGGTGTCGAAATGGACTTCAAGGTGCACTTTTCTGAACTGAGGTTTTTTTAATCGAAGAACTTGTCCCTTGAGTTCGGCGATGTTACTCAGCCATCGTCAACCTGGAGCCTCTGGCCGCTAACTGGAAGGAGGCAGTACACAAACCATGCTATACGGGCAGCAGCGGTCTAGTGCCAAGAAGAGGGTGCAGGCGCCTATATATCAAAGTTTATATATGTGTGCTCAGCGAGTTAAATGTGTCAGATCACATCTGCGCGAGCTGAAAGTGACAAACTGGATTCCTGGCAGGGTCAGTGTGGCTTTTCAATTCTTCCAAATTGTTTTGCTGTTGCCTTCAGTTAAAAAAAGTCCAGTGCAAAAAGTGCTGGTTAAACTACATTTTACAGGATGCCTTTGCCCAACTTGTAAACAATTCCAGAAAATGCATATATGTGTCTGTAACAACTGTAGACGCTTTGCTGGGTTTTTTTCAAAACTCAATAAATACAATATAAAAAAATAAAAAATAAAAAGTAACAGCCACGCTAAAGGACCAGCGTGTCCTGGTCTGCTGTCAATATTTATGTAAAATTCCCAGAGAGATTCCTAAAAACCTCGTTTCGGACCCGCCTTCTAAATATCTAATCACCATAACACATGCCGGACACATGGCTGCAGGCTGTGCCTGTCTGCGAAACAGGCGCGTGTTATTCACAGCAGCCCAAAAACCGCCTGTCAGATGGCCATCACGAATGAAGACTTGTAAATTAAGCAGCCTCTGCGGTCTGTGGCGAGCACAGTACATGAAGAGATCTGTCAGTAGCATCCCAGACCGAGACCCTATAGGATCGCGGGACGTGTTTTTTAGCGCGAGGGTCGTGCACCTTGGTTTGACCGCCGTGTCTTCGTTGCGCAGCTGTTTGTTATTGTGCCACTGCTAAATCCAACGGTTTCCGAGGCCTGTGATTAGTAATGGCAGACAAGAGCTGCTCCAGCATCAGGAAGGAGGGTCTGTAACAACTGTAGACACTTTGCTGTTTTTTTTTCAAAACTCAATAAATACAATATAAAAAAATAAAAAATAAAAAGTAACAGCCACGCTAAAGGACCAGCGTGTCCTGGTCTACTGTCAATATTTATGTAAAATTCCCAGAGAGATTCCTAAAAACCTCGTTTCGGACCCGCCTTCTAAATATCTAATCACCATAACACATGCCGGACACATGGCTGCAGGTTGTGCCTTTGTCTGCGAAACAGGCGCTGTTATTCACAGCAGCCCCAAAACTGCCTGTCAGACGGCCCTCACGAATGAAGACTTGTAAATTAAGCAGCCTCTGCGGTCTGTGGCGAGCACGGTACATGAAGAGATCTGTCAGTAGCATCCCAGACCGAGACCCTATAGGATCGCGGGACGTGTTTTTTAGCGCGAGGGTCGTGCACCTTGGTTTGACCGTCGTGTCTTCGTTGCGCAGCTGTTTGTTATTGTGCCACTGCTAAATCCGACGGTTTCCGAGCCCTGTGATTAGTAATGGCAGACAAGAGCTGCTCCAGCAACAGGAAGGAGGGGGCCAGTCAGGGAAGCTGTTATCAGCGCCGCGCGCCTCTCTGCAGACTCCCCCTGCATTCCAGAGAGGCGCGCAACGCGATCCGGACTGCCATGCAATGCCGTGTAGACAACACCTGGCCGCGCGCACAACGTTATCCTATGGGAAAACGCTGCGCGCGACCAGGTCTTGTCTCACTTCGGTGTTCTCAGACTGCTGAGACGCCGACAATAGTTCTCTGGCGAGAACGCGCTTTCAGCGCGTTACTAGCCGAGACCTAAAAACAGGTTTCCGTGGGGAACCCTGGCGTATCTCTCATGGATCACTGAAATAATATCGACTACCAAAATATCGACTACCCAAAATATCGACGAGGAAATATCTACAACCAAAATATCGAGTTTGTATGTACAAACAGGTAAGTACAAAAATATCGAGTATAAAATATCGTTAACAAAAATATAGTTGTAAAAAATATCGACTTTAATAAAAACAATGTTTAATTACATTAATATAAAAAATTAATTACTAAAATATAATTAACAATACTTAAAATAACTATTAATAATTAAATAATTAATGAAAGTAAAAAAATAATATTTTTTTATCATATTTCTTAAAACATATATATATATAGTAACAAAATGTAATTAAATAATAGCCAATATTATTAACGTACAAATACAAAAGAGTAAAAATTACTATTCCCACTACAAAGAGTGCAACAGTGGATATATGATGTTACAACGCAACTTTTACAACGCACTACCATTACAACGTAAGTATTGGTAAGTATATAATATTTTTTTTTAATTTAAATTATTTAAAATTATTTAAATATAATTTAATTTAATTTCATTTCATTAAATTAAATTAATGTAAATTTAATTTTACTTTATTTTTACACTGTACCCCTGTACCCCTTTACCCCAAAACTGACCCTGAACCCTAAAAAAAACCTTTACCCAAAAACCCAAAACTGACCCTGAACCCTAAAAATACCCCTTTACCCAAAATCTAAAAACTGACCCTGAACCCTAAAAATACCCCTTTACCCAAAAACTAAAAACTGACCCTGAACCCTAAAAATACCCCTTTACCCAAAAACTAAAAACTGACCCTGAACCCTAAAAAAAACCCTTTACCCAAAAACTAAAAACTGAACCTGAACCATAAAAATACCCCTTTACCCAAAAACTAAAAACTGACCCTGAACCCTAAAAATACCCCTTTACCCAAAAACTAAAAACTGACCCTGAACCCTAAAAAGACCCCTTTACCCAAAAACTAAAAACTGAACCTGAACCCTAAAAATACCCCTTTACCCAAAAACTAAAAACTGACCCTGAACCCTAAAAATACCCCTTTACACAAAAACTAAAAACTGACCCTGAACCCTTAAAATACCCCTTTACCCAAAAACTAAAAACTGACCCTGAACCCTAAAAATACCCCTTTACCCAAAAACTAAAAACTGACCCTGAACCCTAAAAATACCCCTTTAATTTAACATAATTAGCAATTCATCAATTAAATTAAATTAATTACCAATTACATTTTAATTAATTAACAAATATTATTTAATTACCAATTAATTAAATATTACTACCAATTAATACATTTACATATTTAATAAATAATAATTAAATTACTTCCCACCCTATTCCCCTATAAACCCACAACCCGCTACAGGAAATACATTATTTTAATTTACATTATTAGCATTTAATAAATTAAATTAAATTAATTACCAATTAAATTTTAAATAATTAACATATAATATTTAATTACCAATTAATTAATTATTACTACCAATTAATAAATTTACATATTTAATTAATTATAATTAAATTACTTCCCACCCTATTCCCCTATAAACCCACAACCCGCTACAGAATAAAATTACACAATAATTAAAAAAAAATCATTCATTACAAATAATTATAACATAAAATGACACTTTTCACACATATTATAACATAAAAACACTATAAATAATTACATATTATATAAAAAACTATATTTTTTACTTTCGATATTATTTACAGTCGATATTACTTCACTTACCTTAAAAACTATATTTTTGCTGTCGATATTCTGTCCTGTCGATATTTTCTCCAAACGATATTTAAAACTCGATATTCTGTCCAAACGATATTTTGGAGTCGATATTATGTCTGTGCACCATCTCTCATAGTTTGGCAAAGCAGATGGGTTTCCCTCAGAGAAAGTGCATGTGTTGTGTAACGAGCATAAAAAAAAACACGAAGTCAAGGAATAAATAAGAAAAAATACTCAAAACAATACAGTAAAAACGTAGCACAATTTAATATTTAAAATACCTTCAATACGAAAGTAATTGGGTAAGCAGAAGAGGAATTGTGAATTTTTGAAAACACACCCCAAAGGAAACAATTGGGGTTACGTTCCAATTTAAGTTAATGGGATCCAATGGACCTGGAGGGCCTAGTCACTCTACTCATCTATCAGATGATAGAGCAAGGTTAAGTCAGGCTTCTGACTCACACCAGCCAAATATATTGGAGGGCCAGTACTTAGGAAAGCTTTATGGCTGACCTGCGAGGGTTGGATCAGTGTGAGCGTTTAGTCACAGTTGTCGGTTTTATCTTCTGATACAGAAACTATTTTGCAGGTTGGAATGCTTCGAGGGAGCAAGACTGGATGATGTGGCAAAGTGTAATTTTACCGCAGGTAGGTGGCAAAGTGTATTAGGGAATGTTCCTAGTTGTTTATGAAAAGGGAGTCCTGATTTCCTCTTTTTTACTGCTACCCCTTTCTCTACTCTCTTTCACAAAGTCCCTTTTTTACATATCAGTCACAAATTATTTCAGTAAAAGATATCTTCTTTCTGGATTTACTTTTTTTGTCAGTGTGTAGTGTGTACTGAATCCACTACCAGCCCTATCATGCGTCCTGACATTCCGTTTTGTCAGCCACATTGTGCATGGTACATCCTCCTCAAAATGTTTAGTCTTTGAAGAATAATTGACTTTCTCATTCTCTGTGTGATAGAAGTTTATGGCACATTGTTACCATTTTTGTAATTGGGGTAAATTCATGGTTAACCCCTTGGCTGCGGGGCCGATCCCCAGCTGTGCTGGGGGGAGGAGAGGCGCGCACAGCGCCCCGGTGCTCATGACGAACTCAGTTCGTCATGAGCCACGTTTCTCGTGTGCTCATGGCGAGCTCAGCTCGTCATGACCAGGCCCGTTCCTTAGAACGCCCAGCACAGCAGGGGACTGAGCCCCGCACCTGAGCGTTCTAACGGTGATGACTAGCTCAGCTCGTCATGAGCACACGAGTACCGTGGCTCATGACGAGCTGAGCTCGTCATGAGTGTCGGAGGAGTTAAGTTCAATCTAGAATCCCCTTGCAGTTGAAGAAATTCTTAGGCTTTTATTTTGTTTTCACTGTTTTAGAATTGTTTTCAAGATCTTATTTGGGTATCACCAAACCACATATTCTTACACCTTCTTTTGTAGAGGTAGAATGATTCTGAGACCAGCTTTGAATCTTATGTGTCCAGCCATCTACTGTTACTGGGAGTGCATCACATTTGTCTTCATTGGAGTATTTTATTTTAAATCAATACACATTTTTACAAATAAATGCAAGTATGCGAGGTCAAGATTACAATAATCTTTCTCATGGAGCACAATCTAATTGAGTGCTGTTCATCCATAAATGGAAGCAATTATAGATCAATTGTAAATACAATTCATGTTTCTTCTTAGAGATGAGAGGAAAGGTAGAGATAAGAGATGAAAATATTGTTGCATACATAGACTTTCAAAGAAAGGGCACCCACTTCTATACTACAGATATGGCATGTTATTTCTTCCTAAGCTTATAGATGAATTCCACCTCTGGAAGATTCACTTTTGTCTCATTGCAACAGCTTTGTAATCCATAGAAAATGATGAGTCAGCTCTCCCACTCTGGAGATCACATTTTCTGTGATGGCCAGATTCCCAGTGCAAGGGGAGCCCTACTCCCTTCCATACAAACACAAAGAACATTCTATGTGGAAAAGACTCACATATTTTAATTTCTCTAATACCAAAGGGCGGTAGTATTATGACTCAGCGTAGACTGATCCTAAATCCTGAAGGTGGCCACTTGGGAGACTCTATCCTCCAGGCAGAAAAAGTAGGCCATGCGACCAACCCTTACAGTCATCACCCATTCTGTGCTTGCCAGAGTCCCAATCTGCCGGAGCATCCCCTACCCAGGAACACAGATCTAAATCCTGCTGCCCCTACAAGAATGAATATGAATAAATTAAACTGGTAATTGAGGTTGCCAGGCTCTTCGACTGTCTCCATCGTATCAGTACTGAGCACCGTCATGTCAAGGAGGAAAACCCTCTATCTGAGTTAGAGAAATCCAGAATGTGGTGACTTGTCTGCGGTAACATTAGAGGCAGTTGCCATTGATATAAGAGGGCAGAACTCTTATACTGGAAATGAAAGAGGATAGTAGGGGAACTCTGTATTTTGGATTCAGTCTTGACAACCTGGGTTTAACCAGATGGTTAGTATGTGTTGGCAAGTCTGCTGTGCTCTTGCCCAGCCAACCTGTATTTGCGTCAGTTATACTATTCCCTGCAGAAGTGTCTTCATTGTAGTAAATTACTACTGATACACTGGACTATCCTTATATGCCCCATTGATCAGACATCCTTCTGAAATGCTCATTCAAAGCATGATTTCAGACTGACCAAAAAATTTACAATAACACTATGGAAAACATAACTCTAGTAGTGATTCAGGACCACAAATTGTGGCAGTTAGGATAATGTCTTCAGATAGCGAGTCCAAAAAAATGAGAGCGAGATAAATAGAGTAAATCACTACCAGATATTAGCCTACATTTCCAGTTTGTGTATTTTAGCGTGTTTCTTTTTATTTCGTGATAAGTTCATTTAATTGTTTTAGGCAGTAAATGATAAATCACACAGGAGGTCAGATTTCCTTGATGAACTCACCAACACACAACACAGTACAATGTCTAGATATGCATTAGCAGATACCTGACATGTTTAGTCCTTCAGTGACTCAAGGGGTAAACTCCAGCGGGCTCCTGACTCATCTGGTCCTCCTGTCTGGCCTCAAGCACACCCTCTAGTTAGACTTTCCATGGTAAGAGCCTGGTTTTATAATCAGAACTAACCCACATTGTCTCTGTGCAAGAATGCTGGTGAACAGTGCCTTATGGACGTCAGTGATGAATCAAGGGACACTCAAATCTTTAGTTAGAATAGCAATAAGGGGCATATTCATAGTATTGCTTTGCCAATGTACAGTCTTGCAATGCAAGCTGGATTCAACTGATTGGAACAATGCCCACCAATGAAGGTGGATAAAACATATGTCACTGGGATTGCAAAAGAGAATGTGCATTGAAAATGATGCAGTGAAACTTATTAGTTCATGGTCTTTTGCCTTCCAGTCCTTGCAAAAGGCAAACGTCTTATGTATTCTTATGTCTCAAAGTGGATCCGTCTTACAAAAAAAGTTACAAACCATATTAATAGATTATGAACTCAATGTCCAATCCCAATTAGGATCATAGGCCCAGATGTGAAAAGCTACTTTGTAAATACAAACCCTGTAATTTGCAAAATCCCTTGGTTTGCAACCGCAGAATTACTTTTTTTCGATTTACTAAACCTATTTTGTGAGCTATTCTGATTTGCAGTTAGGAAGGGATAGGAAATGCAATCCCCTTCTAATTGCAAACTGGATTGTGTGTCAGTGGTTCACATTCACAATCACTACTGTCTTCACAAACCATTGATCAGTTACTGTCACCTCAAAGGAGGTAGTGACTGATTCTCATAGTGGAAGGTGTCCTATTGGGATACGTTTTTGCCTTTGTGAATCCTCTTGACCTCAGAGGGAATTGGCAAAGGTCGAGAAGACCCTGCCTGATCCGCCCGATGTATTCCAAAATGGAATTTTATTATTTTTAAGCAGCAACTGTTCCTTAAAGTACCGGGCTGCTTTAAAAAAAGGAACAAATCAATTTTCATTCCAACAGGAAAGAAAACCATATAGGCGGTGGTCTGCTATTCATTGTAGGTCACCATAGCAATCTGCCTTACTCATAGTTATTACCCCCTGGTCCCTCCTTTCCTCGTCCCATTCATTACTAAGTGGAGATAACCATCTCCCGACAGAAAAAATGATCAGAAGAATGCTGGGATACTAACCCCGCCCCTCCCACTGAGAGTACATAAGGGGGACTTACCCAGCATTCCGCCTGTTCTTTTTTCTGTCTGTCGACAGACTTGATTGTGGATGCTGGTGCTGCACCTGATGGGCTTGAGTGACTTCTATTCTTGTTCAGCCCCGTCCGGCTGCCTGGCTGTGCGGGCGGGGTAGCTGGTTCCTTGCCTCCTGGGCTTGCTGGGAGGCTTGGTTTCTCGGCCGGCTCTTTGGTTCCCATGCGTGGAGTTTTCTGAGGGCCCTTTGCGGCTGGTGAGCCGGCCTACCGGGTCCTTCCGGGTTGCTGTAGGCTCGTCTTCTTGGGGCTTGGCAGGGTGGAATGCGTGCCGATTTCCTGGTTCTCCGGCCTTCCTGGCGGTCTTCGCTCTCTCCGTTGTGGCTTCTTTGGTGAGCGCAGAAAATATCTGAAAATTAAATTGTTCAACCAAGCTTATGTTTTAAAACTGAGGTTGAAATATTATGACTGCGTGTTGTCAATTGATAGACTTCCAACTGCTCGCAAAGCACTGTTTTCTGTGTGCACCAAAAGCAGGGTATGGCAACAGAAAGCTGTTTAGTAAACCTTATGCTGGAAATTCTCACTAATACTTGCTGATTGTTTTGTGAGTATTGCTGTTGATGTGTTTTCTTTCCATAGGGTTTGATTCACCCAGTGTTAACCTTCAATTCTGAAGTTCATTAGAAACTGTTGTTCAGTACAAAATAATCATAAGAATTTACTTTTTGTTAACCATACTGAGTAATTTGATTTATTTTTGCAAATGGTATCCTTCCACAATAGCGCCAAATTGATCTAAGTGAATAGTATTTGAAAGGGTTTTCATTAAAAAAAAAACTATATATTTTGCTGAAAATAGCTTTTAGTTATTTTGCCTTGAACGAGAGTGCCCATGCTCCTTACAGATCTATCCTTGGCACTAGATAGATTCCCTATAATCCTTCTATAACCCAGGTGTTAACCTGACTGTAAAAATACTAAAACAATACCAACCCACATTGGTTGGGTGTATCGACACTCATCGAGGACTTTAGTGTAGAACATATGCACCCAGATATGGCCTCAAAATGAGGCTGAGAAACACAGAAGACACCTCAATTAAATAACAAAAATAACACAAAATGGTATTTACTCTGCAAAGGGCATTTATTGCACTTTCTGATGTTTTTTTTGCTTCTTGTAATTGGCATTATTGAAGGTATGGTCCAGATTTTGCAAATAGCCTCACAACCAGTATTCAATCATACGTTCATGACCTCTTCTTCCAGGCATCTGATGAGAACATGAAGAATAACATGCCTTAGGAATATATGTAGTTGTTTACACACCATTGGCCACATAGACCCCTTCAGGTATTTTGCAAAAAAAATAAATCTGTCATTTGGTCACTAAAATCCCATAGAATTGTTTGGGTAAAAAGTTCTTCCGGTGTACCCAAGAATAGTAAGAAATAATTTGTTTAAGATCATTGCCTCATTCAGGGATAGAATTCTCTCATTCCCCCATTGAGATATGCAGAAATTTCAGAAGCGTTGGTTAAGCCGGGCCCAAAACTATTGTGGTGCGTCTCTTAGGTAACTGAACCAAGAAGCAAACCGTAGTTAGGAAAACCTATTCTAGGATAAATTAAAACAGTCTGTTCGTGCCTTCTATTGGTTGAATGCCATATTCGCTGCATTAAGAAGGAACAAATAATTCCTTCGGTTTAATTGTAAAATTCATGTTGTAATGGGAGAGTGGGCCCAAAAATGATAAGGACTTGGGACGGCTCTGGTGTGGGGACTCACTTGCAAAGAAGCCCATCCAGACCATATAGTCCTAATTACAACCTTACATCCAAATTTCACTTCAAAATTTAACATGATTAGTAGTGGTATCTCACTTTAGCACAGCTGATCACATTTGACCGCAAAATATTTTTCTTTATTAAAAACTGTAATACACATATGATACGAATTATAATGACATTACGGCTAGTTCCTTTTTTAAAACTTTTCACAGTGTCTTTTCTTCCATTTCTTGAAAAAATATTTTTTTCAAAAGAGGTAACCCGCAGCCTTAATGTACAAGGTTATTACAGTTTATTTCTATCATTTTACTTGTGTGATACTGCAAGCCAAGGCGCCCTTGTTAACTTTTGCATTGCCTCTACAATATTTTTTGTTCATTTAGCACTTTTAGTCACTGTTGTTTAGTGGGTAGTTATGGGCCCATGTGGCACAAAATCTGTTTTCCCTTACTGATTGCACAAGCAGCAACAACTGTCCACAAATTAATTGCTGAGTTTTTTCAACATTTTGAGTTTTGTTTAACCTGAACATATAGGTATTCGTCTTAGACAGAGATGGCTTAGGGTAACGTGCCATAAATCAGAAATATGAGTTTGTGCTATTGTGTCATCTGCGCTCAAGAACTAGTGACTGCAGTGCACTGCTCCCAATAGTACTCTATTTTTTGCTTTAGTCTTGGTGCAGTGGTAGGCACCCATTTTAAATATTGGCTGTGTTCATAGATATAGTTGTCAGTGACAATGGATATTCTTTTAAGGTCATGTGCAGGTGAGGCAAGGATATAGGGGGAGAGGAGTGGCGCCGTGGCCAGGGCGACTGACGCTGGAATCTGGGGATCACGGTTCGATCCCCGGCTCCGGCGGTAGATTAGCCCAGCACCATGTGACTCTGGGCAATAGCTCGCTTAATCTTCCCGACGGCCCCCAGCGCCTAGAGACCCTTACGGGTGATTGTGCGCTTTACAAATGTGGACTTTACTTTACTTTACTTTTATATCCTCGCCCCATTTTTATTTACCTTGTATATTAACCACTTTGAGGCCACCTTGAGCAAAGAGGGTCAGGATATGCCGCGGGCGAGTTCCAAAAGCAAAATGAACAAATGATGGCCCGAATGCTAAACAATGCAAACATTCACCTCCAGTCACAAAGACCTGGATCCATCGTTCTTTTGCTCACTATGCCACCCCAGTTTGATGCAGCCATGTCCAAATCAGTCTTGATCCTGCTCCTCATGAGAACTGTCCAGTCCGAACTGCCAAGCCAGGTCCTCACTGGACCAAAAACAAGCATCTTAGGACCGGTTTCAGGGCATCACCCCTCATCAGCCAGGCTAGTTTGTATCCAGTAAACACAAGGAGATGATGGACGGAGTACTGAAACTTTTCAGACACTCCCCCCCAGTCACAGATCTGGGTTGAACCCATCATCGTTCTTTAGCTCACTTTGCAACCCCAGTTCAGACACAGATATATGCAAATCATTCTTGACCCTGTGCCTCATGGGAACAGTCCAGCCCGAACTGCCAAGCCATGGCTTCCCTGGACCGGAAACAAGCATCCTGGGACCGCTTTCGGTCTACCTCATGTAAACTGTGGGCGAGTAGGGGATGGATCAAGGGGTGGATCGAGGTACTGTTATCTTTGACAAATTGTGAATGACCACACACCTCTGAGTTTCTTGGCATGCACAAACTCCTCTCTTACCCCTTCCCACACAGAAAGAGGCTGGAGCAACACCCATTCCAGGTTAGGGAATGGATAAGAACACCCCCAGACTTGGTTGCGGTGTAAGTGAAGGGGGGTTCTTCTCCAAGGGGAAACATATTTTCACCGTGGGGGGGGGGGGGGAACAATTGGTTTGCGTGTATGGCTGACCTTTCCCCATGGCAAAATTGTACTCTTTGTAGAATTACACATTGTGGAAATAGCAGAATTTGGAAAACTCACATGGCTCCCTCAATAGTACGCATTGAAAGTTATGGTTGGTACTGCTTTCCAGGTATACTATTGCTATGTTTTTTTAATATCGAAAAATGTTAAATATGCTCTTTTGACAAATATTACCTGTATGAGTGCAGATTTACGGTTCACCAACATAATTTCGATGTTAAAAATATCTTTTTTTTATAAATCTGTATTAATCTTTTACCTTTTTGAGCGCAGCAGTATAACATAAAAACCATACAGAAATCATCTGAGATATATACATACTTTGACAATACGAGCAAAAGAAAGAATCATCAGCGGATATGAGTCACACATCCTAGGTCGACAACAGATAAAGCCAAATCAACAATGATAAGATCAAATTACATTTACAACAATATGTATTATTCTCCTGTTTCGTGTACCCCTGCATAGGGCCACCCATGAAGAGGGAGTGGGGGACACTAATTACTACTGAGTTTCCTTCCATCTATAGATGGGTCCCCAAAGACGTTTGCCAAGCAACTTCCCCCTTTTCCCCTTCCTCTCATAAATCCCTTTCTCGAGAATATAGGTAGACAACAACCTAGGAAGCCATTGTTGAAAAGTTGGAGCTGCTTTGTCCAACCATGCTGAGGCAATGCAGATACGCAGTACTGACATGGCCATGAAGAGGAAGTATTGTGATGAGTCTTGCTTGTCTTCACTATTTATCCCCAGCAATATTATAGAAGAAGTGAGACAGATTTTAATTTCTAAAGTTCTGTCCAAAAATAATTCTATTGCATTCCTCAGTGCCTGCAGCTGGGGACATGACGCCAACATATGTATTATTTCAGCGTCCGTACTATCGCATCGAGGGCATCTAGTTCCCGTCTCCCCCTCCCCGTTGCGCTATCCTTGCAGGAGTATAATACAAGGAATAGATAGTATTTTACTGTTGAGCTTGAAGCCCTGCAGAGCATAAACCGGTTTGACCTAATTCTAGTGAATCTCGAAAGCAATCTTGATCTATACCAAGTTTATCTACCCATTTCTTCTTGTATTTTTCACGATCGTCATTTTTAAATACAGAGAGCTCGGCATATATCCTCCGAATAGTACAGTCTTCCCCTCCCATAACAACATCAATAATTCTGTTTTTTTCAAATCTACAGGGCCCCCCCTTTTCCCGCCTAGAAAGCTCTGAATTTTGAGATATTTAAAAAAAAATCTTTTGTCGATGCCATAGCTATTCTGTATGTCAATAAACTGACGAATTCCATGTGGCCCCATTAGATCGCCCAACTTCCGGATTACACACTTTTCCCATTCTGCCATTATGGTGTCTGCAAAGATTTCCCCAGGGAGAGTTGGATTCCTAAATAGCTGAGTGTAGCCATTCAACCTGCCAAGACCAGTTTTTTTGCGAAATGCTGTCCCGACCTTATATGCAGCCTTCAGGGTTTTAAACCTAGTTCTTTTAAAGTAGCTAGGGTCAGTGAACTTCAGAAAACAATTCTCCACTTCTCCTCCAATCAAAATAGGATACATATCAAACGATCCACTCTTGACCTGCGGGTCAGACACGTCTCCACCAATCAACCCGCTCATATACTGAAAGGCTGCCGCCCAATAATGCATTCTGAAATCTGGAACAGCCCATCCTCCCCTTGCCCTTGGCAAAGACATAAAACATAGTGCCCTCCTAGTTTTCCCATGTGCCCAAATAAACCTGTTAACTATTTGCTCCAGTGCTATGAACAATTTTCCCTCAAATTCAAGTGGAATCGCCCTAAAGAGATACAAAATGTTTGGTAGGAACACCATTTTCACCACATTGCAGCGCCCCACTAGCGATAGGTGCAGATTGTGCATTCTTCCAAAGTCTTTTTTAGCTTCAGATATTATTGGCTCAATGTTTCTGTCTACAGTCTTTTCCTAATCTGCAGATATTTATTTATGAAGTTTTTGTTGATCCCTAGGTAAACAGCTGAGTCCACAACACGTACATCATCACACACAGCCCCACATTCTTGACTATCTGAGTCTTGGACCCATTTAAGGCATACACTTACACAAGACCAAAAGTTTGAGCTTCTGACTATCGCAATTAGGGTGTTTTCTGGAGATGGGGTTAGCAGTGTGATGTCGTCTGCGTATGCCAGGTTTTTATATTCTAGACCATGAAACTTTATAGGAGCAATGCCAACATTTGCCTCCAGCCTCCGAATTAGGGAGTCAATATAAATCGCAAAGAGCAATGGTGAGCATGGACACCCCTTAAGTGTACCGCGCTTGATTATTAAAGGTGCCGTATATCCTCCATGAACTCTGAGTCGGGCTGTAGGACCCTTATACAAAGCCTGAAGTGCTTTAATAAATCCCCCGATGCCTGTCCACTACATAGCTGCCCACAGGTAGTCCTAGGAGACCCGGACAAATGCCTTTTCTGCATCCATTAACATGACAGCCATGGGTACTCCTGAGACTTCAGCAGCATCGAAAAGAGTTTCAATCCTGTGGACGTGCAGCGTTGTTCCTCTCCCTGGGATGAAGCCGTGCTGATTGGAATAAACCATCTTACTTATAACCTTACTAAGCCTGGTTGCCATGGTTTTAGAAAAAAAAATTGCGTCACAGTTCATTAGTGTTATTGGCCTGTATGACCCCGGTTCTCTAGGTGGTTTCCCTTTTTTCAGGAAAATTACTATGTCTGCCCCTGCCCATGATCCGGGAACAGAGGTACCCATCAGGGCCTTCAGTATTATTTCAACTAAGTCTGGACCGATTACCTCCTCAAAAACTTTATAAAATTCTAGGGGAATCTGATCGGGCCCAGTGCCTGTGCCTGATGGGAGGCTACTCAGGGCGACAAAAATCTCTTCGACGGTCAACGTAGTTTCCTGCGCCTCCCTGTCTCCATCTGTAATTGGTTGTACTAAGATACGTTTGGATTTCCAAAGGGTCTTTTGCCTGTTCTTCATTATATAAGCTGCTGTAGAATTGTCTAAATATCCCTTCTGGCTCGTTAACTATACCCCCCCCTTTCCATCCGATATCTCCTTGACCTCACCAACTGCTGTTTTCCGTCTCAGGTGCACCGTTAATGTATGCCTGACCCGTTCGCTAAGCTCATAGCATTGCTCCTTTCTTGCCAGGAAAGTCACGGCTGCCTTGATAGCTATAAGCTCCTGAGCTTCAGATTTTGCCAATGTCAGTTTTAGCATAGTATGATCCAGCGATACACCCAGTGCGATTGCAGCATTCAACTCCTCCTCTGCGTCAGTTACTGCCTGGCACAGTTTTTTTGCTACCAGCACGTCTTGTTTCTGTCTGTGCAGACTATAACTCAACGTCTCACCTCGTATCCCTGCCTTAAATGCATCCCAAGCAACCCCTGAACTAGTGCGTCCTCTATTGATGTCCCAGAAGCCCACTATCCATTCCTTCATATGTTGTACATATCCTGGATCTCTCAGTAGCCCTCTCTCAAAGGTCCATACCCACTGAGGTCTACCCCCCCTTGCAGAATCAACTGTTAACACTATAGGGTTATGGTCAGAGATGATCCGGGGTAGCTTCTCAATCTGACACCTCGACATCAGCGAGTTAGAAGCAAAAAAATAGTCAAGCCTAGCAACCACCTTATGAGGAGACGAGAAATATGTGCTGCCTGGGTCGTTGGTCTTCAATAATGCCCACACATCTGCCAGCAAATTATTCTGAGCCAGATTAGAGATTGCCAGGAAAGTCCTTTTCTTCCAACCCATATATCGATCCCCAGTCTTCGTCCAGAGCCCCCCATCCCATTTATATTAAAATCTCCACTCATAATGACTGGTGTAGGGAAGGAGGCTATTTCCGAGTCTAAAAATTCAAAGATGTCAGGATCATCCTCGGTCGAACCATACACTGAACAAATAGTGAGCGTCTCACCCCTTATCATACACTCCACCATAACCCATCTGCCCCACTGATCTTCCAGCTTTCTTTTGACTATTATATCACTCCATCTGGAGAGTACGGCAACCCCTCTGGTTTTGGTCCCCTGTTTAGTATTTGCAATCAAATGAAAACCTAGCTGTTCCACTAAGCTCCCTCTTATACCCTCTATTTGCGTCTCTTGCAGGCATAAGAGGTCCAAACGCATTGTTCTCAGAATTGCAGAAGCCTGTTGTCTTTTAACCTGGTCATTCAATCCACACACATTAACTGAGGCAATTTGTATGATCATTAGTGCACATCAATCATCTGTCCATACCATTTGTCCTTTAAGGGTATTTTTGATTTATCTATCTTCATTTTTAAATGTTCTCTTTCTTTGTTTTTTGTTGCTCCCTTACACCTCTTGTGTCTCCCTGTATATGTCAGATATTTTGCTGTGCTATACCCTGCTCCCCCCTCCTTTCCCCATCACCCCCCAGCCCTCAGACCCCTCCCCGGATCTCCCCCCGCCCCCCTCATGGGCAAATAGGTCAGTGATGACTTATGTGAGGTAGCTGAAGCCCATAGCCGAGTTGCATCCCTCCCCTGTGCTCCCCTTGGCCCCCCTGAGAAAGCCCCTATATAAGCTATTCCTCCAGCCAACATGCAATCATGTAGTCATTAAACAATAAACAATACATATATGAGTACCATAGCTTACTAAAGCAACAATTACGTTTGTGAGGGTCATATTGTGTCAAAGCAATCAAACCCCTCCACTTCTCCCCTTCTTTTCATTTAATTCAGTCATATATGCTTGTGCCTTAATCTCCGAGAAGAACATTCAGACTTGACCCTTGGTTATTACTTTGAGCTGGGTTGGATACAGTAGATAGGCCTCACATCCCAGTCCCTGAAAAGGAACAGTCAACTGTCTTAGCCTTCACCTTCTTTCAACAGTGGCATGGCAGAAATCTGGACGGGCGAAGAATGTTCTACCCTCAAATCATCGTCCGGCCTTGCTTTATACATAAATGCCTGCCTGAGGAGAAAATTGGCGACATACACTAAGATCGCCCTGGGCCTGTCACCTTGAGTTGCTGCAAGCCCTTTCCTTTGAGTCAAAGGGAACCGATGCGCTTGCTGCAACTCAGTCTCCCAGTTCCATGAGGCCAATTCAGGGAATGCCCCCTTCAGCAGGGGAATACAAAGGCCATTACATCTTCTCCCTCTACCCCTTCTGCCAATCCCAAAAGTCTGATGTTATTTCTTCTCTGCCGATTCTCGAAATCTTCGAGCTTCCACTGAAGATCCTCCGCCAGCTTCTCCTGCGCTTCCCTAAAAGCCTGCCATTTATTGACCTCATCCTCAAATCTTCCAGTTTTCTCCTCTATGTGGGTTACCATATCTGCCATATCATCGTATAGTTTATTCACCTTCCTGAGTGAGTCCTGTAGTTTCTTGGTTGCCTGCTTCACTCTTCGGCTCTCTATCCTGGCGTCCCCTTGCATCTGCTTTACCGTGGTGTAAACTAAGTCCATTGATGGGGTCTGCGCTGTACTACTCGGATTAGTATGCCCACCGTGATCGGGTATTGCCCCATCGTCTTGATATAACTGGGTGGTAGCCGAATAATTCCATGCGAGCTTTCGAGCCGTTGCGGTGTCCATTCGGGAAAGGCTTACTGTGGATTTAGATTTTGACCTGCTTTTACGGAAGACGGCCTTATGAGCAGCAGGCGTTCTTTGCACTGATGAGGTCTCTGCTGAATCTGAGCCCTCAGTAAAATTGCCATCACTAGAGAATAAAGAGTCTGTGTCATCATTGAGGGAGAAAAACAGTCCCCTTCTGGTGAACTGGCAATTGCTTTAGAGTGGCTGGGCCCCTGTTTCTGTTCCGCTATTTCCCCTGAGGTTGCTTTCTCAAAGAGGGGTTCCACCGAGGGAGTTAACACCTGATCACCAAGTTCATTTTTGTCAAAGTCATTTTTGCTCCCCCTTGCCCCCAATGTAACTTCCAGATGAGGCCCAAGTTACTTACGATCGGCTCCATGAGCACAGTAGAGACTGGATCCTGTTCCTCCAATAGATTCTGCTCACCCAGCTCATCCACGTTCTCGTTGCTCGGCTTCACTTGTCTGTCTGGCGGCTCGGCTTGAAGCGGCAACACTGTATCCTCACTGGGTGCGGTTTCGCCATTCTCCAGCTGATCGCCTGATCTGACTTTCAATGATTCCACCAATATCGTGGTAAAGGATTCCATCAGGGTCGGCTGCCGGAGGCTACTTTCCCGGGCTTTGCTGCTCCCTTCATTACCGGCCTTACCGATCTTCCGATTCACACCGTTGCGGCTATTGCTGTCATTGTCAATATTGCCGCCATTACCACTGTCCGTACTGCCGCTCTCTCCTGTTTTCTTTAATAGCGCTCTGCGGGATTGCGCTGGACCTCGCACAGCCATAGCCACAGATTTTGGGGTTGCTGGATCCTTCTGTGCATCCTGCGGGGCTTTCTGTGGTTTGCTCGTTCTTGGCGCCATCCTGTTACCGGCAATCGCACACCGGTAGAGTAGATGGACTGCACGGCCGATTCCCAGTGCAGCTAGTTTCACGGATGATGTCAATTCGCGGGTCCAGCACTGCCGTGATTTGTGATCAATCACCCAGCCGATCCAGGAGGTAAGGGCGATCTATCATTTCATCTTTTCCTGCATCGGGGAGGGGGGGGGAGGATTTACCGCGACTTCGCGCTCCGGCCGGTCAGCGGCCTTCTTGCCCCACCCTCATCTTTTTACTATGTTAAAAATGTCAATGACAAAAATATCAAAGAAAAAATATAGAATTCAAAAATATCGACTCCCTATACCTAAACAGGTAAGTACAAAACATTGAATCAAAAATATCGAAGTACAAAAAGTAGTTGTAAAAAATATCAATAAAAAACTATATATAAAATATATTAAATATATTAAATATTCATATTATTTCGAACAAAATACATTTCATTTAATATACATTTTAACTAAATATAGCAAATAAACTTAATTTATAAAAATATAAACACTAAAACATAATTTATACATATATTTAACAATTATCTTTTTTTATTTTTAAACTTTATAATATAAAAATAATTATATATATATATATCAATAATTTAAAATAAAATAAAAACATTCTATAATAAATTAAAACATTATATTATTTAAAAAAATTAAAACTTACATTTCACAATATAATAAATGCAACAGTAGGGAAAATGTTGGATAGTGGAGGGGTAAAAACGTACTATTCCCACTCCAGTGAGTGCAACAGTAGGGAGAGTGTTGGATAGCGGAGGGGTAAAAATTACTATTCCCACTTCAGTAAGTGCAACAGTAGGGAAAGTGTTGGATAGCAAACGAGTAAAAATTACTATTCCCACTCCAGTGACTGCTACAGTAGGAAAAGTGCTGGATAGCGGAGGGGTAAAAATTACTATTCCCTCTCCAATCAGTGCAACAGTAGGGAAAGTGTTGGATAGCAAAGGGGTAAAAAGGTATATTCCCACTCCAGTGAGTGCAACAGTAGGGAAAGTGCTGGATAGCAGAGGGGTAAAAATTACTATTCCCACTCCAATGAGTGCAACATTAGGGAAAGTGTTGGATAGCAGAGAAACAAAACTTACTAATAACATTTAAACAATAGAAATAATTTATAAAAACATTAAATGAAATAAACAATATAAAAAACGATACAATTAAATATATTAAACATATAAAAAGAACACATATAATAATATAAATTACATATAACAAAAAGTTATATAAAATAAATTTACAAATACATTTATAAACAATAATTATTAAAAAGGAGCAAAGATTAACAAACAAAAAAATATTTAAAAAATAAATGTATTTATTTTATTTCCTAACCTATAACACCACACCAATAAAAAAACACTTCAAAAGTTAAGTTAAATGTAGTTCCATAATTAATAAACAATAACAAAAATATACTTAATGAAAAAATAATAAACACTCATTAAATACACATGCTTCAACACTATAATATCTACAACACAAACCTAAAATTAATTACACAATTAGCATAATTAATTTCTAGTACATTAATTTAGTTTAATTAACAACTAAGTATTAATTCATCAATTAAAAATAAATTACTTCCCACCCTTTTCACCATTTACACCTATAAACACCACAAAACACCTAAAATTAATTACAGAATGACCATAAATAATTACTAATTAATTATTTAAAATTAATTAACAACCAATTATGAATTCATCAATTAAAAATAAATTACTTCCCAATCTTCCCACCATTTACACCTATAAACACCACAACACGCACTTAAAATGAATTACACAATTACCATAATTAATTGCCAATTAATGAATTCAAATTAATTAACAACACATTAATTAATTCATAATAAATTACTTTACACCTTTAACACTAAAACATCTCAATTAATAAAATATTAATAAATAAAAAATATTCAATACATGTAATATAATTAAATTACTTCCCACCCATCACCTTATAGACCCACAACCCGCTACGGAACTAAAAAAGCAAAATTTAAATTTTAAAATATTAATAACGACTAACATTTTAACACATATAATAAAAATACAAACAATTCTTATACAAAAAATATATCACATGCATATAAAATATGTACTAAAACACATAACATTATTAAAAAATCGATATTTTTAACCACTATATTTTTGCAAACGATATTAAACACTTTGATATTTACTACTTAAAATCGATATTCTTGACCATGATATTTTGTCTGTTGAAATTTCTGACCCACGATATTTTTACCTCGATAATGGTGCAAGTCGATATTTGTGCATCGATATTCTGTTTCTCCAGTATTAGGGTGTCTTTCATAGATTCACATGCTTGAATATCCCCCGTCGTCGGAGTGGGAGTCCCACGGTAAATAAAATAGCAATAATATACTATATATATATATATATATGTAACATAAAACCTGAAATATGTAATAGAAAAAAGGCATAACAAGCCTACACATATTTCTACATAGGAATGCATGGAAAAGGAAAAAACCATTTGCAGTCTATCATTGTCATTATGTTGGTCCAAACTACAGCCAATCAGGCGCCAGCAACCCTCTAGAACCTTCTCCTCAGAGCTCAGCACCTCAGATTTTCTACCGCACGTCGTGTGAAGGGAGTCTCCCTGAGCTCTGCTCAGTTTACTTCAATTTTCTTCAATTTCTTCTTCTTAATATCAGTTTTGTACTGTCAACTTACATGAAGTCTACGTTCAGACCCTGTGTCACTTTTAGGAAGCTGTGATTTTTTCCTGTGAACCCTCATGAAGAGTATAAGGAAACACTCTGCTTGTCTCTGACATGGTAAGAGGAGAAGGGGTTGTTCTTGTGCTTAGACTGTACCCCCCTTCTGATGTGGGAGGAATTTTGTTTTGTCCTGCACATTCACGTTGTAAGTGATGCTTTCCTCTACTTCACCAGCTGAAGTAACATCACAATTAAAGGGTCTCTGGCCTTTTTGGAGTCTGCCTCCCACATCTACGCCCACGAGATTTACTCTCAGGCGTCTAGACTCACACTGCGCACTTTTCTACTTGAAAATGTGCCAGCTTGTCGACGATACGGTCTATGTATCCTCTGACGACCATCTTTGCCGTCACTGTTGCTCTGCAGCGACAACGCCTCCTGGCATGCGTCGATCACAGTGAGGACAGTGCCCTCTTGTCGACTACAGGCTCCTAGACCACTGGAAGTTTTTTGTCGATGGTAATTCTTCGACAGTTGGCCTCTTCGACAGTTGGCCTCGTCGACGGTAGGCTCGTCGACGGTGGCTCGTCGACGGTAGGCTCGTCTACGATATGTCCCGTCGACGGTGGCCCCGTCGACGGTGGCTTCGTCGACAGTAGGCTCGTCGACGGTGGCTCGTCGACAGCAGGCTCGTCGACGGTGGCTCGTCGACGATGGCTCGTCGACGGTGGCTCGTCGACGGTGGCTCGTCGACAGTAGGCTCGTCGACGGTGGCTCGTCGACAGTAGGCTTGTCGACGGTGGCTCGTCGACGGTGGCTCGGGCTCGTCGACGGTAGGCTCGTCGACGGTGAGCCCCGTAGACGGTAGGCTCGTCGACGCTGGGCTCCGTAGACAGTGAGGTCCGTAGACGGTGAGCTCCGTAGACGATGAGCTCCGTAGACGATGAGCTCCGTAGACGATGAGCTCTGTAGACGGTGAGCTCTGTAGACGGTGAGCTCTGTAGACGGAGAGCTCTGTAGACGGTGAGCTCTGTAGACGGAGAGCTCTGTAGACGGAGAGCTCTGTAGACGATGAGCTCCGTAGACGATGAGCTCCGTAGACGATGAGCTCCGTAGACGATGAGCTCCGTAGACGATGAGCTCCGTAGACGATGAGCTCCGTAGACGATGAGCTCCGTAGACGATGAGCTCCGTAGACGGTGAGCTCCGTAGACGGTGAGCTCCGTAGGCCGTGAGCTCCGTAGGCGGTGAGCTCCGTAGACGGTGAGCTCCGTAGACGGTGAGCTCTGTAGACGGTGAGCTCTGTAGACGGTGAGCTCTGTAGACGGTGAGCTCTGTAGACGGTGGGCTCTGTAGACGGTGGGCTCCGTAGACGGTGGGCTCCGTAGACGATGGGCTCCGTAGACGGTGGGCTCCGTAGACGGTGAGCTCCGTAGACGGTGAGCTCCGTAGACGGTGAGCTCCGTAGACGGTGAGCTCCGTAGACGGTGAGCTCCGTAGACGGTGAGCTCCGTAGACGGTGAGCTCCGTAGACTGTGAGCTCCGTAGACGGTGACCTTCGTAAGCATTCAGCCTCGACGCCAGTTGGCTTCGTTGACGGATGACCCTATCAACTATTGGATTCGTCGATGGTTGAGGCCGTCGACAGTTGGTTTCACACACGGTTGTCTTTTATGCACAATGTGTTTTGGTAGACGATTTATCGTTGACTGCAGCTTTCTGCTACATCCACGTGATGGCGTGATGGATTTTTACTCCTGCCTTTATATCTTCTTCTAAAAACTGGAGCTCTTTTGCATTCACCTCCGGTGAATATTGGAGGTTTTCCCCTCCTTATGAAGAGAGCGGCGAATCCTTTTTCCCTTTTTTCCCCCCGTCCGGGGGAAACCACAAAAACAAGTTTGTTCAGTCAGCCTACCCTGACTCAGTCATTATTCAGGCAGCACAGCGATTATCTTGCAAGCCAGTTGGGCAGGTATGCCGCCATATGTGCTCTGTCATGTTGGCGCCAGTAGCACTTATTCCAGAATCCTCCAAGCCTCACGCTTTGAAGATCCTGCAGGAGTGAGAGAGAGGGAGAGAGAGAAGTGCATCAGAAATTATACACTATGAAGCACACATTGCGTGTACAGGTTTTCCACAGCTCACTATAAAGGCGGTCTGGGAAAGACAATTTTGCTTCAATGCTGCGTCTTTCGCAAGGAGGTTCAGACTTCTATACTTCACTTGTTCTTTTGATTGAGGAGCCCTTCTGGCCAGCATTTTGATGAGGCACTGCAGACCATCTTAAAGGACACAGATACTGCCCGCACCTTCGGGATATAGAATCACAGCCTTTTCATGGTGCCGAGGACGTAGCTCCACGTCCTTTATTTCAAGGGAGTTCCATCCAGTATTGGCTCCTACAATCAGAACCAACTGCGTTACTCAAATCAAACGCAGTCACATAGGCACAGACCAACAGGTCCTACATAGACAATTATCGTACAGCCTAGGCAAACTCTTCTAAGAAACGATGGATTACCGGGAACACACCTTTATTCCCTCCAAAAACGTCAGAGATCTAATATCTCACTTTTACTCCACTTGGTCAAAGGTGACAGAGGACGTTGGGTTTTTAAACGTCATGCCCAAGGGCGCACTTTAGAATTTGTCTAATTTCCCTCTTTCTACACCTCCAAAGGGTGTGTCGTTTTCACAAGTGTCTATATGGATACAAACAGGGAACGTCGGAGTGGTTCCGAATCTCCAACAGCGTTAGGGTTTACTCTCAGGTCCTCATCAACAGGCAAATGATGAAAGTAGCGCATGATTTTAGATCTTTGCGCAAACTTTGCAAATGTTGTCCCTCTACAAAGTCCTACATTTCTTATGCCAGAACGAGTTTATAACTACTCTCAACCTCCAGGATGTCTATTTTCATGTGCCAATCCTTCCTAAGCATAGGAAGTGGCTACGCTTTACAATAGGTACAGAACTTATTCAATAAAAGTCCTACCTCTTGGATTTAGGTCCGTTTCACGTGTCTTTACGTACATCCTGGCACCAGTGGCAGCCTATCTACGTCTGTAAGGGATACAAATTTCTCATTCCTGAGACAACTGTATAATAAGAGCTCGCTCTTATTTACAAGCAGTCCAGCACACCCTGACCTGTCAGTCACTGTTTCAAGACCTGATTTTCAATAAATCATGACCAGTCCCAACTAGTACAAGCTCCGATATCAACATTTCTCGGATCATCAATCAATACAAACCTAGCAAAGGTGTTTGTCTCACACGAACGACGGGCCTGCATCTCCCACTTGGTGGTTCTTCTGCGTTGGTTGCAGGTCTCCAGTTCCTTCGAAGATCTCATTCACTTCAATCCTCGAATGCAAGAGGCCCCTTTTTTGTTGGTGGGTCCAAGAAAGAAATTTGTAGAAGGGGTGTGCGTTATTCCTTCCAGAAGTGCCATATTACACAATAACCACAGTCTCATCCCTTCGAGGGTTGGGAAGCATATCTCAAGGGCTGAAGGTTCAGCAGGGAATGGAACCCTCAACAAAAGGTTTGGCACATCAATCGTCTAGAGCTAGGTGCCATCTTCTTAGCCCTCAAATCCTTTTGTGTTCTCATTCAAGGTTCCACGGTATTGGTTTGCACAGACAATACTTTAAGTATACCTTACTTAAACAAACAAGGAAGAACGAGGTTGGTTCTTCTATCTCAGAAAGCCCAAGAGATAGGGGCTTGGGCAATATGGCACAGGATCAAACTCTTGGCTGTTCATGTGCCGGGAGTTGCAAATGTGCTGGCGGACACCCTCAGCAGGTCAACAGGTGTCCACCCACGAATAGGAACTGCATCAGCCAACGGCGGATCGAATCTTCCAGCAGTGGGGTCATCCCGATCTGGACCTCTTTGCGGCAAAAAAAAAAAAAAAAAAAAAAAAAAAGAACAGCTTATGCCTGTTTCTTTGCAAGCTGGCATCCCCACAGGGACTCGCAGGGGAAGGCGTTTTCGATAACTGGTCTCAAATATATGCTTACGCCTTTTCTCCGAAACCGTTGGTTCCGAGAATTCTCTGTCAGATGAACAAAGAGCCGTATCGTTTGATTCTCATCGCCCACAGGTGGCCTCGCCTATACTGGTTCACCGAACTTCTTCTCCTCTCAGAGTACGATCCAATACAGTTTCGACCAATTCCAAATCTCCTCTCCATTCAGAATGGTCAAATTTGCCATCAGATCCAGCTTCTCTAAAATTAGCAGCTTGGCGCCTGAGCACCTTGTATTAGCTCATCTGCCTATCTCGGCGGATTGTAAAGGGGTACTGGCTTACGCGAGAGCACCTCCTAAAGACATACAGTCTTTAAAAATTAGTAAATAAATAAATAATAATCTGCATTTGGTGTTAATCTGCTGGGGTTCCCCATTTCTTGCAACGCCGGACCAGATATTACCTTTTTTCTTGCACCTGGCAAGATCCGGCATATCTCATACAACGTGAAAGGTCTTTTTGGCAGCCATTTCAAGGTAACGTCAGGATGGGTCCATCTCTCTTTATTCTTCAAGTATACAACAGTTCTTTAAGGGACTACTCAGAATGTTTCCTCCTGTACGTCGTCCGCCTCCATCATGGCATTATAATGTAGTATTAGCGCAGCTCATGCGCCACCCATTTGATCCAATTTTCAGGATGTATTTCAAATTCCTAACATGCAACGTTTTTTCTCTTTGTTAGCATTAACTTCATCTAGAAGAGTCTGTGATGTTCAAGCTCTCACTGTCAATTCACCTTTCTTACGTTTTACGCCCATTTCTGTGGTGCTACGTACAAACCCAAGGTGTATGCCTAAGGTGCCTTCGGATTTTCACCTGAAAGAACCAGTTCTCTTTAAGACGTTTTTCCTGATCCGCAATCCCCTGTGGAGAGGGCATTACATACTCTTGACATCAGAAGATGTTTTAAATTTCTATTTGCAAGGACCTCTGTCATTCTCAAATCCGATCAACTGTTATTGCCTATGGAAATATACAGCTAGGACAAGCAGTGTCTATACACACCATAGCTAGATGGATTTATGCAGCTGCTGACATTTGCCATCGTCATAGCTTATGGACGTTTCCACTTAGGGCGTCCAGTTCCCAGACCTACAATTGTTCGTGGGGGTTCCTCGGCCATTGCTTTCTGCCATCAACAGGCAAGCAAGCCTCTACAGTCTTCAGTGAGGATCCATTCTACCAGGGCGATGTCGTCTTACACTGCCCTGTTTGCCGGTGTGCCGCCGCATCAGATCTGCAGAGCAGCCATGTGGTCAAGCAGGCACATGTTTATTAAACACTACTGCCTGGGTACCATTAACAAAGCAGACCTGCAGTGGGACAGGCTATGCTTCGCTATCTATTTCAATAAGGCGAGCCTCTGTCTTCCCTCCTCCTTTATGGTTTACCTTATTACTGTACGTCTTGCATGACTATAGACATACTTGGTTTTATAAGTCTATGCATGTGTATCATGCTGGGAAGTTTTCTTTTACTGCTTTCTATTCTATATTCAAGCATGTGAATCTATGAAAGACACCCTAATACTGGAGAAGAACAATTGTTACTTACCTGTAAACAGGTGGTTCTCCAGTATTGGTGTCTTTCATAGATTCACATGCGACCCACCCTCCTCCCCTCAGAGGCTCTCTTCTCCTCATAGACTCTGTGGTCACTCTTGTGCTACGAAAATCTGAGGTGCTGAGCTCTGAGGAGAAGGTTCTAGAGGGTTGCTGGCGCCTGATTGGCTGTAGTTTGGACCAACATAATGACAATGATAGACTGCAAATGGTTTTTTCCTTTTCCATGCATTCCTATGTAGAAATATGTGTAGGCTTGTTATGCCTTTTTTCTATTACATATTTCAGGTTTTATGTTACATATATATATATATATATATAGTATATTATTGCTATTTTATTTACCGTGGGACTCCCACTCCGACGACGGGGGATATTCAAGCATGTGAATCTATGAAAGACACCAATACTGGAGAACCACCTGTTTACAGGTAAGTAACAATTGTTCCTCTGCACCCAGATTTAGGATTCCCATTTACGCGGTCTTGCCGTGCCAGGAGCCAATGACCATTAGGAGTGGGCTAGTCTTTACGTTCTCCATATTTGGAGCATGAACTAATTACGTTTTAGAAGTATTATGCGTGTTCAATGAAAGCATCGAGTAAATTAATTTTAAAAAATGTAGAAGAGGATTTCCGCCTGTGCTGGTTGCAGTAGTTCTTCACATTCCTTGCATATTTCATCAATATGCTCCATTTATAGCCGTGCATTAGTGCAGATTGCAATATACCTCTGTCAATATTTCCTTGCACTGCACAGCATACCTCAGGTTGCCTGTTTACCTTTACACTAAATTAAGAGAAAACATTTTCTCACGTTCTCATGTGCTTTAAAAAAGAATAGGCATGTAGAGTTCATGTTTGTGTTAATAGTTATTTAGAAATGCTTTAGTCATGTAAAAAAAAATCTATGCATTAAATAAACCTGAAAGAATAGCTGCAATTTTAAAATTCGTTCTTATATATTTTGCTCTTTTTAACTTAAACACACAAATATATTTATTTTGCTTTATATATTACAACACAAAGAATGATACATATATTTATTAATTTTGTTAGGAATTCATCTAGATGTTTAGCGCTTTGGTCAGTTCCTTCAAAGGACTAGAACATAGTTAAGGAAAATGCTGATTGACTAAGAATGGAAGAAATGTTTCATCTAATTTAGACTACAGAACAGTTATAAATGAAAATTACCACAAACTATCCACATTTTCCCAATGACGCACATCCAGTTTGCTTCCAGCTTAAAGCTGGTGGCAATTGTGACAGTCGAATCACAGAACTATTGAATTGAAGCTCAGCTCTCGATTGGTTCAAGTTCTAAAACAGGCACAAATACCAATAATCATCACTTTAGCAGTATCCCGGGATCTGAAAGTGCCCCAGTGAGGTAACAGAAAATGCTTCATTGATTTAATTTCCTTGGCTAAATCAATCCAAATGCACTTCAGTAGAAAATTGGAATCATGCCACTGAGTTGTCTTTGAACGTTGATACTGATTCCTGACATAGCCATGTATTATAAAAAGACTAGAAAGGCTGGCACATGAAAATGGTACTTTGTATTAGAGGTCCAATTTCAATTAATCTGTGAAAAGCTTGAGTCCTCCTCAGAGTCAATCATCCAATGAAGCTATAATTATTATTTGTTACCCATTTTATTTTATGGTCAAGCAAAAACTCAGGTTCCAAATTTTGGTTTACTGACGTGCCACTTTTCTAGGGAGGGACTTAAACAAGTCCCAAACATCTGGGAATGAAAAGAGAAATGAAATCTGACAAGCTACCAGCCAGGTGAATAATCTGAAACAAATGCTTTCTCTGGATTGATTTATTCAGTGAAAACTGCACATGGTCTTTGAGCAAACACAGCATGCAAGATAAGGGAAATACACAGGAAGGCACATAAACTTAAATAAGCATTGCCAAAGCTAATAACTCTGATGTTAGCTGCCAACCTTTTGCTGTGTCAACGATTATTGTGTTTTGTCATGCATTTAAAAAAAACATTTTGAGCCTTATTAGGATGTCGGGCAGACTGCCACCGATGCCGGTGATCAGAACAATGACGTTGGAGGGGCCCCTCCAACAGGATAAAGGATCCCGTCGATGCATCGGTTGACGGCTTAATCCCTACAATGGAGGCGGTGCCTGCGGAGTCACCACTATAGGGATTAGGATGTCCCTTTCCAGCAGCCTTTCCATGTCGGCCTTTCTGACATGAAAAGGCTATCAGAAAGTGACTTTGGGGGCTCCTAACAGGACCCCCTTAGGCCTCTGCTGTGTGGCCTGGGAGGCACATGTGGTGCCCCCAAAACATCAATGCACCTTGTACCAGACACCACATAGTGCCTGGTGCTCGATGCATAGATATTTAGAAACATACCCTTTACCATTCCAGCTTGTGCAGCGGCTCTTTTCCAGGCCGCTTCACAAGCCATAATTGGAAAGGCTATGTTTCTGACCGCCATGCTGGCGGTCACATTATAATATTGGGAGTAGAATCGCCGACTGCTTGTCGGGCGGTTCCAATCCTAAAATGATGTAGGTCGGACATTTGTCTGACCAACATCGTAATAAGGTCCTCTGTCGGGAGAGTTGCTTGGCGATCACCAATATAACAAAAAACATTGACTAACAACAGAAATATTTTTTGGGTCTGAGAAAGCACACATTGCTATAGTAACCTGTGACAATGAAGTAAAGTACTTTGTGTGAATATGTGCTCCATATGAAAAGGCTGAATGTCTATCGGCATGCAATTACAGTGTCTCTTGTCGGTGACAGAAGGTGGTGGCCCGATATTTACATAAAAAAATAGAAGTTAATCATAAAGCAATCATGTTATACACATATGACTCTCACATCTGTGAAGCAAGTATTATGTATCTCTCTGTCTGTAACAAGACTACTGCATACAAAATGTACCAATCCTCAAATAAGAAGAGATGATATAGTCTTTGTATGATAAGACGGGTTATCAATATCTTTGCAGACTCCCCCAGATATAGTTCCATTACATGTTACAGATCTCGGGCTCTGCCCTCTAATGTTCAATCTAGAATCTATTCACTTGTATGGTCCATCAATTCAGGATCAATTCCGTTTTATACAGTTTTTTAAGATCAACTGATGCCCAGGTATCTGGAATATGCACATAGCAGAGGTGGACATCTAAAAAACAGATAGGAACATTGTACTTTACTCGGAGACACAAACATTTTTATTAGAAATTTTTATGTAGGGCAGACTTGACCCAAAGGCATTACAGCACTTTACATGCAAGCAGGAAGTTCCGATTAACAAACATCATAAACAACCTATTAACCCCTGGAAAACAAAAGAATAAACTGTTTATACTATCAAGGACTTTACAAGGAAAGACAGTCCAAGTCAACATAGGAGATGCGAGCAATGATCTCCACATTCTATGAAATATTCACAATAAGATAGTGGGCTTTTGCAATGATTTGATTCAGATTCTTTAGCTTATATAAACTGTTTTGCTCTGTTTAGGGAGTTTCTGATTGAGCAATTTATTAGTCTAGAAAACTATATCCATCAGAAACTTTACCTCCAGTAAGTGTGATTAGTGATCACCACTTTGCCTAAAACAAGACTGGCTTTCCCATGACAGGGGCCCAAGGGCATTTCTTTGTGTTTGTTTGTGAAATACAAAAGTATAAAAATCCAACACACCTCCTTTTAGGATCTGTCACTGATTCATGGTCAGTGGTTTGTGGTGCTTCATGGTGGCTTGTGGTAGTCCACCAGTTCATTTGTATGTGGAAAGGGTGGAGCCCCCATTCCCCGATTCCTGCAACCTATGAAAATCTGAGAAAGTCTGTAAATTAGTGAAATATTCCTTCCACCTATGGAATTTTTCTTATGAGCATTGTGACTTAACCTGTCAATTACATTTCAACTGTGTTGTGAGTTGATTCACTTGAAGCCCTCCACTACAGCTAGGAAATAAAGTGTGTACTTTGGGGTTCATTAGGATGGCGGACGGACTGGAGTCTGTCCGCCATCCTGGTGTAAACCGGGACAGTCCGCCATGCATGAAGCGGTCGCACACACCAGATCTGGATGCGACCGCCACCGTGGCGGTCGGATCCTGCATCTTAACATTGCGGCGGTTGCTGCTGACAGCAGCACCTGCCGCAATGCAAAAATGCCATGGTGTGCATTTCACAGCACTACGCGGCAGGCACCACACAGTGCCTGCCACGTAGTACTGTGAAATGTAGGGGGTACCAAGGGTACCCCCCCAAGTGCACCCTCGCCTCCCCAACACAAGGGGGCCCACAACGGCCCCCAAACCCAATCCCCGCCAGCCTTTCTATGGCAGTTCCACCTGTGGCGGTTCTGTGGCGGACGGTCTTTGCAACCACTAGGGTCGTGTTGAGATTCCCCCCGCCATCCTAATTTAGCGGGGGGGACTCGTGGTCGGCATACGGAAGGACCGCCACCGCATGGCTGGCGGTGGCGGTCCTTCCTCCATCCTAATGAGCCCCATAGTTAGGTAAGTCACCGATTCTTGTACAGAGGGTGACTAGATTTACATTTTAAGATATGTGCCTTTGTTAAAAGATCTGTTTTAATTCTCCTGCAGGTCCTGCAGAGGGACCTTCAATGTGCAGCAGCAGAAACAGAAAGAGCTAATTCATTGGCAGAAACTGTTATTGAGTGCTCTCCAGTCATTTTGATCCCTATCCTCAAAGGTAAATTTGGTTTACATTTCCGACCAATTTACCTGGTTTACGCATGCCAGGAATTTTCACAGAGGGATTCCTGGCATTCATAAACCCATTTATGCATGTAGAGATCTCCTCCCTGAGTGCAGAATTCTCTGCACCTGTAAATCATGGCCAAGACATGAGAAAAAAGGTATCCCAATGCATGGTTAGCCATTAGATGTTTGTGAACACCAAAAAAGAAACATTTATGGGCATGCAAAAACTCCTCTCATTCCCCTTTCCATCTTGGAAACCGTTGGAATTTTACAACCAGCCAAGGGCTGATATTAATCCCTTCCCTGTCTGTGAAGGGGAATAGCTCACCATTAGATTTAGTGAGGCTGTAGGGGAAAGGTTTCTCTATGGTGAAAAATATTTTCTCAGTGGAGATTTTAAAAAAGTGTACATTTGCACAAGGGATCTTAGTACCCTGTGCGGAGTTCACCAGTATGACTATCTCTCCATTTGGAAATAGAATCCCAATAGGAGCATCACTTGACCTTTCCAGCAGGAAGCGATAATAGTTGAGGTCATAAGCAGTGCCTGATACATTTTGAAGTTTATGTATTTTAACTAATCTAACTGGTGTACTTCAGTAGTTTTGGGAGTTTTTAATTTTAGCTTTGTCTCTTTCCAATACATAGCATAAACCTATGTTTATTTCAGTTATTTTCAAGACAATGCTTAACCCTCCACTTGCAACCAAACCTGCGGCGTGTGGCTATCCCCCTCTGTGCATGTCTTTGACCATGCACAGTGGGCTTGACCGCAGGGGGTGGTCTTCAGACATGTCCTACACCCAACTCCAAGCATAAGGCCAACCCCGCAGTGTTGCACACCCAATCCACATTCTCTCTCACAATTACATAAAAAAAATATTTTTAGAGTACTGTAGTACTCTAACACCTGCCACTTTGCACATTTCCAAACCCATGGTACTACGCCACCTACAAGCTACCTCTGCCAAGCTTGCGCAGTACTATGGTACCATGGGGAGGAAGCGTGCATCCTGGGTACTGTGGTAGTGCTGCCACGCAGGTCACATGACAGTGTTGTGGTACCTGTGCCCCAATTTAATTTTTTTAATTATCATTCTGGGGAGGTCCCTCTGGTTCCCCCCACAAAGGCCTGGGGGTCAGGGTGCCCATGCCTTTCTCCCTTGTGGCCTGTTGTGAAATCCTTTTCCGGACACTTGGACTGAGTACCTGTTCCTCTAATAGATGCCCCAACATTTATTGAGGTGCTACAGCTGGTCAACCTGATATCTAGGTACTTAGATACCATCTCAGGTATTGTGGTACCCCATTGGCTGATGGGAGAAAATGCTTCCTCAGTCAATGGTATTCAAGTACTTTTTTTAATGTTTGGCACCACCTCTTAGAGAGTAAAAAAACTTTAAAACTACTGAATGGATTTACACCATATAATGAAAAACACATTTTGTTTTTGGTAAAGTTCTAACTTTCTGACAAATCTGGTGTAATTCTGTTCAGTCATTTTTTCTGTATCGGAGAGCAAAGTTTCCTTTGGGATTTAACATGGTAAATCAATGTTTTGGGAGCCCCCCTTTATTCTTAGAGCAAGAAAGCAAAAGACACACAATTGATGGAAGGAATGCAGAACAAATCAAAACTTTCGCCCCCCAGTCAAGAGATCTGGGTTAAATCCATTATTCTTTTGCTCACCATGCCACCCCAGTTTAGACCAGGCATTATGTAAATCAGTCTTGACCCTGTGCCTCATGGGAACAGCCCAGACCAAACTGCCAAGCCAGGTCCTTCCTGGACCGGAAACAAGCATCCTAAGACCGGTTTCGGGATTTCACCCCTCTTCAGCCAGGATAGCTTGATTCCAGTGTCACAGTGAGCCCAGGACCCACGTCTGGGCATACCTAGCGCACTTAGGGCGAGAAAGCAAAAGACACACAATTGATGGACGGAATGCAGAACAAATCAAAACATTCGCCCCCAGGCAAGAGATCTGGGTTAAATCCATCATTCTTTTGCTCACCATGCCACACCAGTTTAGACCAGGCCATATGCAAATCAGTTCTGCCCCTGTGTCTCATGGGAATAGTCCAGAATGAACTGCCAAGCCAGGTCCTCCCTGGGCCGAAAACAAGTATCCTAGGACCGGTTTCGGGGTTTCACCCCTCTTCAGCCAGGATAGCTTGATTCCAGTGTCACGGTGAGCCCAGGACCCACGTCTGGGCATACCTAGCGCACTTAGGGCGAGAAAGCAAAAGACACACAATTGATGGTCGGAATGCAGAACAAATCAAAACATTCATCCCCAGTCAAGAGATCTGGGTTAAATCCATCATTCTTTTGCTCACCATGTCCCCCCAGTTTAGACCAGGCCATATGCAAATCAGTCTTGACCCTGTGCCTCATGGGAACAGTCTAGACGGAACTGGCAAGCCAGGTCCTCTCTGGACCAGAAACAAGCATCCTAGGACCGGTTTCCAGGATGGTGTGACTTGTGTGGATCGTACCAGGTTCTGTTACCCACAATCACTTACAAAGCTTAAACTTTGTCAAAAAAATACATTTTCCTCACATTTCTGTGATGGAAAGTTCTTTATCTGCGTGGATCCACAAAATTCCACCCACCTCGCATCCCCCAAAGTCTTCAGCTAAAAATGGTACCCCAGTTGTGTTGGTAGACCTAATGCCCGCAACAGGAAACCACCCAAAAATAACATGGACACACCACATTTTTACAGTGAAAACTGACCCTTTTTTTGCAATGTGCCTAGCTGTAGATTTTGAACCCTAGCTCTGCCGGCACCTAGGGAAACCTAACAAACCTATACATTTTTTAAAACAAGACACCCAGGGGAATCCAGGATGTGGTGACTTTTTTGGCTCTCACCAGGTTCTGTTACCCTGAATCCCTTGCACCCCTCAAATTTGATCAAAAAACACATTTTCCCCACATTTCTGTGATGGAAAGTTATGGAACCTGCGTGGGTCCACAAACTTCCACCCACCCCAATTCTTCAGCCTCTCCTGATAAAAATGGTATCCCACTTGTGTGAGTGGGTCAAGTACCCGCGACAGGCAAGTGCCCAAAACGTGGAGACATCAAAATTACCTTTCACAAAACAACCTGGGTTTACAGGGGGGGCACCTGGGTTTTTGGCCCCGGGCTCAGCGGCCATCTAGGGAAACCTACCAAATCCACACATTTCTGAAAACTAGACACCCTGGGGAGTCAACTGAGGTATGGCTTACATGGATCCCCCAACGTTTTGCTACCCAGAATCCCTTGCAAACCTCAGATTTAGCAGAAAAAATCACTTTCTCCACACATTTTTGTGTGGGATCACTGTGCAAGCACAAATGTCCTACAACCTGGGCAGCCCCCCCTGAATTTTGAAAAAATGTATCCCTGGTGCCTAGTGGGCTTTCTGCCCCCGAGGGGACAGATAAGGGGCTATTGCCCCCATCTGCCTCCTGGGGGGGGGGGGGGGGACAGAAAGACTGTGGCAATTTAATTGGGGGTGGGGGCATTGGGATGCCCATTCTGGGAAGCCCCCACCCAGAACTTTGAGGACAAAGAAAATCCCAGGTGCCTAGCGGGCTTTCTGCCCCCGTGGGGCAGATCAGGGGCTATTGCCCCCATCTTCCTCCTGGGGGCAGAACGTCTTTTGACTTCTTTGAGGGGTAGGGTGAGGGCATTAGCATGCCCATTCTGGGCAGCCGGCACCCCGGCCTATAAAAATATAATCCCTGGCATCTAGGGTGCTTTTTGCCCCACGGGGGCAGATTGGAGGCTACTGCCCACATCTGCCCCCCCCCGGGGGGCAGAAAGACTGGCTGTGGCAAAACTTATGGGGGGGAGAAGGCCCTTACCCTAGGGGCCACTCCCCCCCCCTGGTAGCTAGTGGGTGGATCCCTGCTTTGGGATCACTGTCCTGTGGCGATCCCCAGGGAGTCATCCACTCGGGAAGGGTACCATTGGAAAGTGGAGATTCTCCCCTTTCCAGCGATACCTCTCCCAAGTGTTTCTGTGCTTGGGGGCTGAGACAGCTTCATGAGCACCAAAACAATGAAACTGAAACTACGTTTCAATTTCATTTTCAGTGCAATGAGGTCAGCGCACCATGTGCCCGATCATCATTGCATGGATATAAAAAAACGGCCTCAGAGATTGCGGAAGCTCTTCCCCACCTCCAGAGGCCAACAACAAAAAAACGGAATGGTTTGTTCATGAGCACAGGAGCACTGGTGCTCATGAGGGACTCATTCCGTCATGAGCACAGAGAGGGTTAAGACTGGTGCCTGACATCCTTGCCTTCAGGAAGCAACATAAGCCTTTCTATTTAAAAGCCACTGAACATCCAATACTTAACAGAACCACTGCTTGTCTTGAGCCGGTGGGTACCTGCGAGGGTCATTGGCACTTTTTTCCGTATCAGATAATTATGAATGTGTGAAAAAGAGGGAAAACATCCAAAGATCTAGGAAGCGAAAGATTACAAAAACCGCCTCAAAGGGAGAAGGCAGAAACCTGCAAGAGTGAGAAAAAGGTGCAGGGATTTCTGGTAGCGGTTTAAAGACTACCTGACTTGGTATTTGGTGAACCAACATTTATTTGCACAGGTAGCCAGCTTCTTTCACAAATTAAACACTGAACAGAATTACCCACTCCCCCCTTCTCTCCTAAGACACATAAACCTCTTCAGAAATGTTTTCTTCACAGTGATAGTATTCTCTCCTTTCCCATTTACCTCAACCTCCTGTTTATTTTACTTGTAAGCATGTTATGCCTTGTAATTTGTATATGTTGTTACATTGTAAAGCGCTCTAATACGACTTTGTAAAGCAACACTGCAGAAAAACACAGTGAACAAATAAACTAATTAGTTAAAATAACCAACTTAGGTTTACGGTGAGCTATTATACAATGCAACGGCCAGGCATACAAAATAACAAATATATACAAAATTACATTTGGCACAAAAGAATACTATCTCTCCTGAAAAGTCTTAACAAGGATTATCCCAGTGCAAATCTTCTGTGCTCACAGAAAGAGGGTAACCAACACCAAACCCCATTTTCCATGTAATAAAACACTTTTCCTGCTGGTTTTAATACAGAATAATAACATTGCACACTCAAATGCCTTTTGACTTGCACACTTTTCACAATAAATATGTCAGGCCTCCTGCCTTTATCGCAACGTTCCACAGTAAACAGATCAGGCCTACAACCCTTATCATTGTTATGACACCATAACTAGCATATACCTGCTGTATTAAGAACAAGCTTTCCTACAAGGCAAAAGGTGCAATATAATCACTCTTTTTAATTGAAAGCATACAATGTCTGCCCAATTATATGTTGTACTCAAGAAAATCAACATGTGAGTGCAACCTCTCTCAGCAGTACTAGAACCAGGACTGCCTTGAATTTTTTTTATTCTAGGCTGCTAAACATCAAGTGCCTATTAAATCTCTCAGCATGAATATAATCAGTTGAGACTGACAGTTAAAATGTCAAAGAGGTATTTAGAGTATAAAAATTATTTAAAAGTGTGCTCAGGTTTACTTAAAAAAAAACTTCAGAAAAAGATGTTAGAGGGGGCGTGGCCATCAACATGGATGTGTGGGTTGCGTTTTTTGGGAGCCCCTGGCCGGAACTGCCTAATTCAAACAAGTTCCTTTGGAACCGGCAAGCATCTGCCACTGTCTAGAGGCCATTGTTTGGATCTCTTGGTTTGACACTCCGGGGAGAGCCCGTATGGTGACTGAGGCTGCAGCTGGCCCGTGAGCCACAAGATGGTGGCCAGCTGGCACTGACTATGTGCCTCGGCCCGCTGGCGCAACTCCTGACAACCGACAGTTCCCAAGGACTGCCGGGGAAGGGACACCTGGCTCCCGGGATTGTCTGCCCCACCGGTGTTGGGGCTGTGAACATGAGCCGCCATGGAGCAGGAGGTTCAAGGAACCTAGACTGCTGCTAGCGGATACGAATGTGCTGTTCAGGACCAGGGCCGCAGACACATACCTGCCTTCAAGGATATCATTGGGAGCGGACAGACGGGAGCCAACCAGCGGCCCCTGTGGCAGAAATGGTCCAGTGCTTGACTGGCCCTGAAGTTCCAGGGCCTACACTGACTGCCCAGAGCACCTGAGGCATCTCAGAGGAGGGCACTGTTTTGGAAGGTAAGTGCCTGCTACCCCTTCCCCTCCCCCATGTATGTGTCCTACAGGCCCACTGCATCTGCCGCTCGGGGGAGAGGGGCTGTGTGGTGATGTTTGTGCAGTGCTGCAGTGGGTTGTGCAGGAGCTGCGGGGGAGATGCTGCCGCCCCACTTCTGCAGGGGGACGGGTGCTGCGAGGGGACGGCAAAGATCCGAGCAACGCTGGGGGTAGCAACAGAAACTGGAGCGCCGTGCTCACACCCCCTGTGCCAGCTGGCTGGATCGGGCCTACAGATCAGGAAGAATAGCTCTGATCAAAGAACTGACGGACCTGCCCCAATTGTGGCCCTGGTGGAGGACCTGCAGGGCGGGCCAACTCTGGAGTTCCACCGTGGAGAACAGACAGCACCCACTGTGCTACCTGCACCATTTTGACCAGCAGCCCCTTACAAAACCTTCACCATGCATGCCGGTAGGGCCCCATCCATCGCAGCACACTGAGAAAGGTGCAGAAGCTATAAGTAATACGCTTGCGCTCCTTCTCCCCGGCCTGCTTACCCGGCCACCCACCAAGAGTTCAACATGTATGTGAGTGGTCCCTCCCCACTTTAGGTGACATAGCTGTGGGAACCTACCCTGTCTCCTCCCTCCTAGCTGTTGGCCCGCCTACTACACCGTGATCATGACTAAAGACAAAGACGCCAAGCAACCCAGGCAGGGTAAACTAGATCATTAAGCCAAAGTCATAAACCCAATGGGGAGTGCAGAGAAAGACACGCGGTCTATCCCGAACAATGCCATTCTACTACGAGCGATACAGGCGTCACAAGTGGCCTTGGAGGGCAAGAGAGGTGAAAAGTGTGGAGGTGACCCTTCTACATCAAGACCTGCGCAAGGTCCCAGAGAGGGTGACGGAGGTGTAGACCTGGATCTCTGAGGTAGAGGACACAGTTAGAGACCTCAGAAAGGTAGTGGGAGAGTTCCGCCAAACCAACAAAGATGTCCTTTGGCATCTGGACGACGTGGAAAACAGAGCACATAACAACAATCTCTGTTTGTTGGATTCCTAGAGAGGGTTGAGGGAACAAATGCTCCGGTGTTCCTGGTGCAGTGGTTAAAGAATACCCTTCCACCTGAGCACTTCTCCGCGTGCTTTGTAATAGAGCGTGCACATAGGGCATTGAGCCTCCTCCAGGGGCACCTCCTAGACCCATTTTAACCAAATTCCTCAACTTCCTAGACAGGGACATGATACAACGGGAGGTGCGCCGACGAGGTGAACAGAAACATGCAACCGCTCGAATAATGGTATTTCCGATTACAGTTGGAGGTCAGGCGATTGCAACGCACATTTGAATCTGTAAAAGTGAAACTGAGAGCACTCTAACTCCAATACATGCTTTTATTTCCCGCCAAGCTTAAGGTACTTTTCCAAGGCAAGTGCCATTTCTTTCAGACGCTGTAGGAGGCATGGAAGTGGATTGAGGAATGGCCAGTAATTCACTCACAGCCAGCGCCGGTCTCGGAGAGTCAAAAGCAACAGACTTTTGGAACTAGGTCTAAGTACAATGCACATAAAAAGCAGAGAAATGGTTGAGGTCTCCGACTTGGTAGAAGAGGGACTCCTCACAAGAACGTGTGAGACTGAGCAGTAGCTTCTCCACAGACACGGAAGGAGACCAAGACTGTCCGAAGAATAATTTCAAGAAAACATCTAGTGTACAGACCACCCACTCAGAATCCGAAGAACCCGACCTATCCTCTGACACAGAAAGTTTGCACCTGTCCGCTGCTGCTATTACTGGTCATGGAGCAGGATGAGGGGAACATGTGAACTTTTTTCACGTGCGCTTGCCACGCATGCCATAACAGCGCGGTCGTTGTTATTTTGCATACCGTTACAATGCAAGTCATAACAACAACTTGCGTTAGGGGGCGCTGGATGTTGGAATAGTATAAATTACTATTCCAACTCCAGTCTGTGCGGACACAAGGGAAGGTGTTGGATATAAAATCCAACACCTTCTGCCCCCTAACGCAAGTTGTTGTTCCTACTTGCGTTGTAATGGTATGCGAAATATTAATGCGGTCGTTGTAACAACCGCGTTGTTATGGCATGCGTTGTTATGCATGCGTGGTAAACACTGTTTACTGGATGAGAGAGATGGGACGCCACTAACACAGATTGACACATGCGATTCAGAATGGCCAGTACTGTGACTAGTCATCTCAGCTCTGGCCAGGGAGACCCATGAACGTATATGGGGCCCTCAACACCCCAATAGGGAGCTGGACTGGTGCAATGCCTTACTAGAGCCCTACTTTTTTTGTTGTTTCTGACTGTTCTATGTTGTCGGAAGTTACTTGCTTTGTTATACACTGTTTTGGGGTCGGGCGACAGACCTCTTCTTTTCCTGCACATGGTTTAGTTATGAGGGTACGAGCAGCTGGAAGGTATTGGGGGAGGGGTGTTGGTTGGGGTGCTTGGGGGTTAAATGTTTATTTCCACAGGTTGGTCACACAGGCTATTTGCGGGCCAGTATCCTTAAGGCTGCAAGAGGGCCTCATGAGTTCCATTCGTCTGGTGGGGACACTTAGGGGGTCAGAAACATGGTGACACCGAACCCAATAAAATCTCCCGCCTTCATGCTGATGAGATGACATGGAATGTCAACTGAATGGGCAAATAAGATCAAGAGGGGACTGGTCCTACAATACATTAAACAGCAATACCCAGAAATTGTGATGCGTTAAGAGGATACACTTTACAGGGGACTAGATGTGGCTTTCTGGAGAGTGGAGCCTATGTACTGTTGGCTCATGCAGCCTACACTTCTGGGTCCTGGGGAGTGGAAATATTAAATAAGTGCCCCCCCCCTTCGAGGTGACCCATACGTGGACATAACCCTCAAGCCAATATGTCAAGGTCACAGGCATATGGGGCCGCAGAGAGACTACTCTAATTTGTGTGTATGCTCTGCCAAGACCACAATCCCAGGCGCTGACCAAAATGACAAATATTCTCCAGGAGACTCCCACATCACTTCATGTCATTGGGGGTGATTTTAATGATGCAATGCATGTGTCACCTGATTATTCTGAGACCCGAGGCACTCCGGCGAGCACTACCCCACTGGCACGATTTGCTGCTACGTTCTGGCTGACAGACATATGGTGCTATCACCACCCACACAACAGACACTACTCCTACTTCTTCGGAGCCACAGAGCCTCCTCTAGATTGGCCTACATCCTGGTCCCTGCAGTCTAAATTAGCGAGGTAGGGAGGGCAGAATATTTGGCAAGGTGACTTTCGGACCACTCCCCCTTCTTTGTAAGCCTAGGCACCAAGACCTGGGGCACAGCTACCCAATGGCGCCTAAATGCCTGGGATCTACAAAAGGATGATGTCATACTGGGCCTCAGGGTTGGCACGGAGATTTTTTCACTGAAAACAAAGGAACAGTAGACTCCGGAGTGATGGTATGGGAGGTATACAAAGCGGTGCCACGGGATAGAACCCAGTACCGTGCTCCATGGGAAAAGAAAAAGGGGGTGGAGGAACTGGAACGATTAGAGCAACAAATACTTAGTATAGAAAATTGATTGGTAGGAAAACCTGACCATCAGATAGCCCAACAACTAGAATTCCTGAGACTCAAATACCACGACTTAGCATTCAACAGCATCAGAAAACAGAGGATTGCAATGTTACTCCACTTCTATGAGGTCGGGGACAACCCGGGAAACTCCTTGGCTGGCTGAGTAAGAAGGAAGCCGAGGCCAGGTGGTAACGCACACCTCAGACGGCCGAGTCTTGGCAGCATTTGCTGCTTACTATGAGGCATTTCATGAGGCACAAACAATCAGTAGTTCCCCTGACATAGAAAAATACCTGGCGCCCATTCAGACACCAGTATTAAACGAGGATGCGTTGAGAGCCCTAGAAGAGGACTGAACGCTCACGGAGGTGCAGGCGGCTATCGCCAAATTGCATCGAGTATCCCAGGCCCTAATGTTCTACCTGACAAGCTATACAAGTGATGCTCACACTTATTGTGCCCTCACCTTCTATGTTTTTATCGGGACGTAAAGAAGAAGGACACTCTCCCATTAGATCTTCAGACGGTCATAATCACGGTCATCCATAAAGAGGGCAAATCCCAGGATAGGTGTGACTTGTATCGCCCTATCTCTTTACTGAATCTGGAGGTTAAAATATTAGCAATAATCCTCATGACCCCCAAACCACCTTTTTGGGGTTATCTCATCCTTAATTCACCATGACCAGTCCGGATTTATGCCCAGGTGTGCTACCCGGTGGAACCTTTGTAGGACACACAACTGGCTGATAAAGGTCAAGGCCAAAGATGCACCACACAGATTATTGTCCATAAATGCAGAAAAAGCATTTGATGCAGTGCATGGGCCTTTCCTCAAAAGCACGTTGGGTAAATTTGGGTTTGGGCCAAACTTTCAAAGGTCAGTGGCGCTGCTGTATATGGCACCAGCACCAGTTGTTTCAAGGAACAGAGGTCCCTAACAAGTGAGTAATGATTTTGAATAAATATAGATTTGAAATCAAAGTCTATATAAACTGTCCAGCCGGACAGGGTTTAATAACACAATTGTTAAATTCGTAAGTCAATTAAATACAATATCAAAAGTGGGACACAGCCTGTGCCCTACTACTGTATTACAAACAATTGTGACACGTATAGACATAAATGAGGCAAGAACAGGCAGTCTGCTTGCATTACAAATTTTTGCAGACAAATATTTGCACAAAAAACACTGTTGTGATTCAACTAATCATAAAATCAAATCATCCAGTGTGCGGTGTCGACGGCGTTTCGATCCCCATAAGGTATGGTGGGATCATCATCAGGACATTCAAATTACATGCCTTTTCATACTTAGAACCTTAATCAAGCCCAAACATTTAAGGTGAAACATAATTTATACACAATAAACAGACCAACATGGGAGAAAAAAGGGGGAGGGTGAGAGGAAACAATTAAAAGATCAATTAAGCGATCATAATTTAGGCAAAAAAACATACACGGTTATGTCTGCTGAGTATAACCCATTTAGAAGGTAAAAAGTTCCTTTTCACGAAGTACATGCAATTTGATACAATCACGGAGTACATGCAAAGTGGTTCAAACCGGGTCTACATATATTGGGCAGGTGAGCAATAAGTGATGCGGAGAAAAATAGTGACTGGTAATGATGAGATCTACCGGATGAACAAGAGTGGCGCGGCGTGTAACAACCGAGGTCAAATGTCCAGCAGTCAGGAACGTTAATCGAAGGATTAACCGAATAAACAAATGAAGGTGAAGCGGCTTTGGGGCACAAGCTGTGACAATAATGAGAGACCCGTGTGTTTAAGGTGAAAGAAGGGTCATCCCGAAGTGAGGTTACCGGGACGTGAATTAGGCGGGAGCTCGGCTTACCGTAACGGTATCGGAGGGGGCCTTGATACTGTTTTGATAAATTAAAGCAGAGCCTGTAAGCAAAAACATATTTTTTTAAAACATAAGGAAGGTTCGCATACTCGTGTGAAGGTGCGGGAGCAATAGGAAAAGCTTACCGCAGTTACATGTCTGCTGGGGGCGGGGAACGAAATGGTCCCTACGGGAGACAAAATCAATTTAGGAGTCGGTAAGGGGCAAGCCAAGGGGTACATGGCTAGTCGGCGGGGGCCGACGTGAGGGGCTGTGCTTACCGAAAGTTGCCGCCAGTGCAGACCCTACAATGGGGTTCCGTATGCCAGAGTCGATGCTCGTGTAAAAGGGCAGGCTCAGTGGAGTCTTCAGTAGGACGCCGAAGGATCATGTGATCAGCGTCACGTGTGGCATATGGTTCTAATGGGAGCATTAAGTGGAAATCACGGCGGCCATCTTAAGACATGCAATTCAGTGCAATAAGAGGTGGATTATAAGTGCCCAAAATGATGAACCGTGCATGTATTACAACTATACAGGTAGCTGTATTATGATTCAGGTACAATTAAACAGTACTAAGTACAAAGTGCCAGGACAGGGAACTATTGTACACAAACGGATCAGAGCTGTATTATGATTCAGGTACAATGAACCAGTACTAAGTACAAAGAGCCAGGACAGGGAACTATTGTACACATTCGGATCAGAGGAAGGAGATCAAAGTCAGGAGTTACAGTAAAGAAGTCCAGTCCTCCAGGCGATTAAGGCCAGAAGGATACTTTTAGTCCGAAGTATCCATTTTAACTCCTCCTTGTTCAGAAGTACATTCAAATCTCCTCCTCTTGGTGGGCTTTTTACTGCGTCAATGATTGTCCATTTCAGGTCCTTTTCACTATGATCCTTCTCCACAAAATGTTCCACTAGAGGTGCATTGGGTGTATTGCACCGAATTCTACTTTTATGCTGACCAATTCGAAGGCGTGCCTTTTGAGTAGTCTGTCCTATATAAATCAATTCGCAAGGACAGAAGATTGCATAAATTATATTGGCACTATTACAGTTGGTGAAATGTTGCCTTTGGAAAGTAATTGAACCAAAAGTGAAGTCCTTTCCCTCAATCGTACAATCACACACAATGCAGGAACCACATTTTACATGCCCAGTGAGCCTAGGGAACCCCCACACTTCGTCAATTGTACTCGTTTTGCTCTCTAAGGGAATTGCAGCTCTGACTAAATATTCTTTTATATTTTTGGATTTTTTTGAAAGCAAAAAGCGGGCGTTCAAGGTTCAAAGGACCCACATTAAGTGTTGGCCAGTGATTTATGATGCTTTTTTTGATAGCATTTGACACCGGTGTGAAAGTCGTAACACAAACTAGTCGGTTCTGTGGTTTTTTCTCCTTTGGTTCTAGTAGTGTCTCTCGGGGGCAATACCAAGCACGTTTCATCGATCTGCGGATAAGTTTCCTAGGGTACCCTCGGACAAGCAGTTTGTTACTCAAGGTCTCAGCTTCCCTAAAATAGTCTTTTTTGTGAAAACAATTTCTTCTGATACGTAGAAATTGTGAATAGGGAAGGGAGTCCCTTAAGGCCCGGGGGTGGTGGCTTTGGTAGCTGAGCAGGGTGTTGCGCTCAGTTGGTTTGCGGTAGAGGCTGGTAACCAGTTTACCGTCGTCATTGAAGATGTTTAGGTCAAGGATTGGGATTTTCTGTTGATTGGTGGATAGGGTGAACTGAAGACCATTGCAGTTATTGTTCAGCCAATGTTGAAATTGTAAAAGGAGGTCATGGGAGTCACGCCAGATAAGAAAGATGTCGTCTATATAGGGCCTCCACAGGGCGATGCCACTGTGGAAGGGATTCATAGAGGACAGGATGCGGTGGCACTCGAGGTGGTCCATATACAGAATGACCAGCACCAGTAGCATTGCGGGTGAATGGTGTGCTGTCTCCACACTCTCTGATTGGTCACGGAACCAGACAAGTGTGCCATCGTCCACTCTCATCTTTGCCCTAATAATAGAGTCTTTTGCAGGCGTGATCCGACAACATCCCAGAGTGAGGGGCTTCAGAATTACCCCAATGACATGGAGGAAGAGAAAATCTCCCTCTAGGCAGACAATACCCTCCTTTGTGTGACAGAACCCATAACTACCATACCCACATTGTTTCGCATCTTAGAAAATCAATTGGAACAAGTCCATAGTCTACTGCCGAGATAAACCCATACATTGGCCTCCCCTACTGGGGGACCTACAACAGGTTACTAATGGTTTAAAATATATGGGTATCTTTATCACTCCCCAGGCCGAAGTCTGCCACCACTGAAATATTGGACAGCTAATCTCCAAGTTTAAAGAGGATGCAGAAAGATGAAAAGATTTGCCCTTGACTCTAATGGGATGGGCTGCCATGTTCAAGATGATAACCTTGCCTCGGCATGAATGATGTTACGAACTCTACAGCACAACCCCTATAATGGCTGGGCAGCGCTACCAGACATCGAAGCCTACTAATGGGCTGCCCATCTGGTCCTAATCAATGAATGGATACACACAGTAGGAGACCACCCCACATACAGACAAGAAAAAGAGACATCAGATCTGCATACCTACCTACACTACCTATACGGGGTTGGTGGGGCAGGTATACTACTCTCAGCTCCTAGAATCATCCTGGAAGTTTGGGACCAGGTGACCAAAACACTGGGTTGGGCCCATACGATTACTAAGACAACGCCACTGTGGAAAGGGAAGTGGTTCAGGGAACTGGGTAACCTATGGGGCTTATAGACTAGTGTGAACTGAAAACCTGTTCCGCCCTTTGTGCGGAATATCAGCTCCATAAGTCTCAATTCTTAAAATACGCACAGCAGGACGGAGGGGGGTACACCTGCAGGAATTCTGCCGCTTGAAGGGAGACAGCTACATGAAGAACTGAAGACCAAAGCAATATCCCTCACTAATAAGACACTTAATAACAATATGCCGACAAACTGGGTAAGCTCCAGGGAAAGGGGGAGATGGAGATGAGCACTATAGAAAATGTAGTTTGGGAGCCGACCCTAATGCACCCGAGGGAAGTAGCCATCAAAGCCTGTTTGCGTCTCATCCAATTTAAGATTTTACATCGAACATGCTATGACAGGGCACAACTGCATAAAATGGGACGGGCTGACAGCCCGGGCTGTCTTCGCTGTAGGACTTTAGTGGAAGATTTTCTACATACACTGTGGTAATGTTCGGTCATACAACTATATTTGCATGTAATACTTGATGAGCTTAGCAAGGTACAGGGGGTACATATCCTGGCGGACCCCAGGTTTGTACTCCTGGGCATCTGCAGCGAGGTAGACCTGGCTAGACCCCAGCTACTCTTCAGTGCACTCTTCCAAGTGGTGGCGAAACGTGATGTGGCCAGGCATTGGGAGTGGCAGAAGCACCCACTCTCCAGGAATGGAGGCCGGGAATGGACTTGTATATGGCCGCCGAAAGAGTCACATATAAAAGTAGGGGTGCTAACTCAAGTTTCGGAGGGGGTGGGGTCGGTGGTTGCATTATTATGCCCTAGATTCTCTAGTTGACGCCTCCCAATCTTCTGACGGGGGAGAACTGGATTAACCGCATATTCCCAAATGTGCTACCGAAGGGTGGGAACGCAATAATAGAAGAAATGCATACGTATTACTGTGCCGTAGGGTGGGAGTTTTTGCATTACTTGTCTGTGTTCCTGTTTTTGAGTGACATCATCGAGCCTGCTATGTGTATGTTTCTTATGTCTGTCCTGTATGCAACGGTTGTTATGGTTATGATGCATGTATTTTCACCTTGCATATTAAAAACGAATTAAGAAAAAAAACAGTTGTTAAACATTTAAAATAGAGGAGTTGTTTCAACACTAGAAATCAGGGCTGGCACTCAAATAGTGAGCTACAATTTGGCACCCCCAATAAACTGCTATCTGTATCATTTTCTAATCACCTTGGCAAACATTTTAATTGGTATGAAAGAGCTTAATACACTTAAGCCTCCATTAAATCATTTTGTAATAGACAAACAAAGGAAACCAAGTAATTGCCTACAGGCTCTCTGTAGATACCAGTAAGAGGTCATAAACTAAACAAGTTCACAATTGATAGTGTGTGGAAAGAGTGAGAGTGCACTTTTTATTGTTTGGCAAACTTTTAGTCAAAATAAATCAGTGAAACTCAGTTTTGGCTTCCTTAGTCATCCTAATAATAAAAACATTACAACACATTTCTTGAATTTTAAACAGAGGTCTGCTGGTAACTCGTACACCAAACGTTCTTCATTATCTTGCATTTGTTTTACTGAAACTCTTTCATTTTTCTAACAAGCTGGTCTGTATCCTCATACAAACATAACACATGCATAGGTATCCCAGAAGGCTGTTGACACAGGGGAACAAGAAAGAGAACCGCATCAAATGTATTTCAAAATTAATTTTGGTCTGGGCAACAGGCGCTGTGCCCTCGGGCAGAGAATTTGGTAAAAGCTGGTCATTTCCTTTTTTCACTTCATTCATATTAACTCCTTGACTATGTTTAGTTTAAGACAGGAGTAAAGATTATAAAAGGACTGACAAGCGAGTTTATCATTCTGGCATGACATCAAGAGAAGTAGTACACATTAACTCTGTTTCAAACTTTCCAAGACTAATCATGCACTGAGAACTGGCATTGTTTTTGATAATCTACTTTTTATTTTCCCAAGCCACCACCGGTTCAGGCATTCGGGATTGCTGATGATGTAGACTCTTTTAACTGCAGACCATAATATTTAAAGGTCTTTCTGAAAATATATCAGATTTAATCATTAATTATAGCTTCACGTTTATTATATCACAATCAAAACATGTGTTTCATTCACTTTAAAACTACTTCCAACAAAATGTACCAACGTTGCAAATTGTTGACATTATTAATACAGTCACAAGTATTTTGAAAGCAGTTCATTTAGGGCACAAGTCTTCCATTTAGATGCTTGGGGACTAATTTAGATTTCAGTTTTAAAAGTGAAATGAACCAATTACCATCTAATTTTGAAATGTCCGCAAAGTTTTGCATTATTACTGTGGTACTTCCACATCACATTTAAAAACACATGTGCATGTTCCCACTGTCAAAAAGACATTACAACAAGTTTCTTGAATTTTACAGAAAGTTCTGCTTGTAACTCGTACACCCAACGCACTTCTTTGTTAGCCTGTATTTGATTTTATTACTGAAACTTTTATTTTGCTAACTGCCGTGTGTCTGTAACCTCATACATATATCAAAGAGGACTGAAGACAGAAGCTACTTTTATGCAGGTTCTGTAATAAATACTTTAGTGTCATCCAATTATGTACTTTCTTCAGGCAACGAGCAAGGTGTGTGTTATCCTGAATGAATACTGCTTTCAGATACAGTTGTGTAGTGTATGTGTGTTTATGTAGTTTGATGCCCATGTTCCATGGTTAGGCTACAAGAAATGCCTCCCAGAAAAGTGACAGCTGTAGGAGACAGACATGTTCCTTGTTATACAGATGTAATTTGCTGATTTTATTGTTAAAATCATGTTATTCCATGCCATTAAACGATCTGTGGTAACATTGAATCAGGTACGTGATTTTTCTGTGGGAAATTCTGCTATCACATTTAAGTTCAGACCACTATAGGTGCCCAAAACTAGCAAATTGCATATAAACGGGTTGAAAAATAATGTTGTATATCACGTTGGAACAAATGCATACTGGTAGATTGTATTGATATATGTGCATTAATGGAAAAAACAAAAACTGAAAAGCCACACTGCAGGTAACCAAATCATAGAAACCCAATTTTAAGTAAAGCCAATTTTAAGGAAATAAAATACATCGAAAGTTAAAGAAGACGTTTTAAATGAAAGATACAATTAAGGAAACATCCAAAGTCACACATGTGGGTATAGATTAGGCATAGAGGTGGGTTTTTTAAATTCAGGGCTGGGTGGTGTTTAGGGAGCGATCAGGTGTTTTTAGGGGTTTTAGGATTCACTGATGGGTGGAGGCTAAGGGTGATTAGAGTTTTTTTAGGTTTCACTGATGGGTGGTGTTTAGGTCTGGTGAGAGTTTTTAAGGTTCAGTTAGTGTAGGGTTTTTATTGTTCAGAAACTAAAGGGTGGTGCAGGTGCAGTCTTTTAATGGTTCAGGCACAGGAGGAGTTTACATGTAGAAAGGGTTTATAAAGTTCAGTGATTGGGGAGTTTAGGCATGGTGAGGGGTTTTAGTATTTAGGGGCCGTAGGTTTTTTCCTAGGGTTCAGGGAAGAGTGGAGTTTGGGAGTGATGTGGGATCTTAAGGGATCAGGGATGGGTGGGGCTTGGCATATAAAGGTGTTTTTAGGGTTCAGCAATTAATTGAGTTTAGGTGTAGTGAGGGGCTTTTAGGTTAAGAGATGGATAGAGTTTAGGAGTAGAAAGGGTTTTAAGGATTTAGGGATGGGTAACATTTAGAGTCAGAGACAAGTGGAGTTTTAGTGTGGTGAGGGGGTTTTAGGGCTCAGGAATGGGTGGAGTTTAGGGTTATAAGGGGCTCATAGGGTTTTACGGATCTGTGACGTTTCGTGGTCAGAGATGGTTGCAGTTTATGCATAGGGAGGAATTTTATGGGAGCAGTAATCGATGATGTTTAGGGGTGTTGAGGGTTCAATTCATTAATAGCATCCATAGTAATTGTTTGACAATTTAAAATATATAAATCCATAATAATGCTTCCTGGCCTAAAGGATTGAAATAAATATCTACAACAAAAGTGTTTCTGGAAATAAGACTTGCAACCATTTCATATACACTTCAAAAAATAAGTATGCAGCAGCTGATTTAGAGAAAAAATACATTCCATGTAATGGTTTCTATGAAATGGTAAATTCCATTCATCCTGAAAATTTCCATTAAACTATTTAGATGAAATGGTTTCAAAGTAATGGTATTCCATTAAATAGTTTTTCTATGAATCACATACAACCAGATTGTAAGTGTAATGTAATATAAAAGTACCTGCATGCAAAATTATTGCGTAATGCAGTGAAAATATTCTTGTAATGTGCAGAAAAGCAGACCGGGCACGGTAAAGAGTAACAGGGAGCGTCATAGACTTCACAAATAGCAATATTGAACAACTTCATGGCTTAGTAAGACTTTGCACACCCCTAGTTTTTTCAAATTCTTACAAGTTGTGCCAAAGTCATCAATTAGTGAATTTCTATAATAGAACATATAAAATCACTGACATGACTTCAAACTTTTAGATAGTCTGAACAAGATGGAAGTAGTGTGCAGATATTCTGGAACACATTTGACATATTTCAGTATGATTACGCTGAAGCATTGTAAAGCTAGTATTGTTCAAAAGCAATACAGTTACCTGAGACAAAAACAGTTAATAACATAATGAGTGAGGCATTGGAGGCTGTGAATGTGAGAAGGCTTTAGATCTCAAATACCTAATTAACTTACCTAGATCCTTTGCGTAAAGCTACTTTTTGAAATTATTATTTTGTGTGAACAAATAGCACAGACTATTAAGTGAAATGATTGGTCTGAGAGGAGTCACATGAAGAGAGTCTGTCTCTGTGATTGCCTCTCTCTCTTTCTTACCCCATCTCTCACTCGTTTCTCTTTTCTACTCCATTGATATTCCCTTTCCCTCAAAGTGTCGCTCATTTTCTCCATGGCACTTGTCCTCTAATTTCATAATAATGTTCAAATCACAAATAAAGCAACATGAAAAGAATAACTGCACCCTCACAGAATTCCTTGGGTTCAATAATTTGTATTGAGTGTTAAAAACACAACTACAGTCTTACTAACTTGATTACATTTGTAGCTGATGAAAATGACCTTCTGTAAAGCCATCACCTGAACTGACCATCGTCAATTAGTTGACCAGCAGGCCTTTCGAGATGCCTTCAAGACCAGATAGATCCTACCCCTTCTGTAGAAGCCTAATCTGAATACTAATTGCATAGAAGACTGCCATTTAATCACTTACCTGCCGTTAGTGGGGAAGATGATCCAGAAGGGGACCCACGCAGCTACATGAGAAGCTAATGACAGACTATCAGTACAAACTCAGACCAGAGTGCAGTGTGGCGATGGCCACCATCCAATAGTTGATGATGCTGTGGAGATTTCTGACAGTGGCATCCCATGCCTGCCTGTTTTGTCCAAACTTTCAATAGCTTGATGGTATCATTGACCACAGTGTCATAGTTAAGTCCCTCTATGTTACAATATGCTATGTCTTAGTTGTCCTACGCTTATTCATATACTTACAGAACATCGCCCACTTGCTGCTGACGAGTTACCACAGAACTGAGGCTGCCTGTGACCAGGTCCCCATTATCTAGGCAATGATCTTTAACCTGTATAGAAGATCCCGTCTTAGTCCTTCTGGTTGACAAATGCATGCATTTTTACCAGTAGACTGATGAAACCCAGCTCTACCTGAGGACCTTCATGGCACTCAATGATCTTTATTGTTTAGGTATAGATCTCCAGTCTACTTCAAGCTAAAACCCACCAAAATGGATTAGTACTCACTGTCAATACCTGCCAGCAACAACAGGTACCTGAATAGCTGTCAGAAATACATTTGAAGGTTTTCACTCAGCGACTGACTGAAAAGCCCTAAATTCTTGGGTTCCTACATAAACATCAACTTCACAGTTAGAATCCAAATCACCTGTGAGACAAAGAGTGCCCGCACAGAAAGTACCTGCTCCATAAAGTCATACGCATCGTACCAGAAGTGAACTTCAGCATGGCCATGCAAGTGCTGAACTTTGGAAAGGTCCAAATTACTTTGTCTTCTGAGAACTTATTGAGACCACACACTAAAAGTATCCAACAAACACGGTATTAAACTTCAATAAAAGGCACACTTTGTCTCTCCCAAAACTTTAATGTATGAAGCTGAAAGGCTGCCATGGGGCTACTCAGTCATTGTATCATGTTCCACAAGCACACAGCAAATACAGCCTTCGGGTTTGCTCTTTTGGAAATATTTTGCTTCCAGAAAGATATCTAAAGCCAATGGTAAAAATGTTGGCAGAGAAAAGTCACTAAGCTTGAACCAACCACTTTTGCTCATGAGTCAGCCTAAAAGTCATCATAGAACCGTACTTCATTGCAATAGACTTGCATCAATTTGGCATTGTTTATCATGGAACAATTTATATTTTCATATAACGTTTCATCCATCCATCCATCTGCTACTCTTATTCCATGTGTGTGTGTGTTTTTACATACATTATTATCTACTCTCCTCTTTTGGGCTTGAAATCACTGTTCTACCTACCGCATAGCCCTCCAGACATCATAGCTTTGACAACCTTCATACTTAAGGGACACAGTTGTTGTGTGTGCATCCAAGAACACTAGAAGCAAATCTTGCCTAAAGGCAGAATTCCTGCACATCAAAAGAAGACTAAGTGATAGTTTAGTTTGGGCAACTCACCATTAACTGGTGACCCAACTGGTGATTTGCCAATGTCCCAGTTCCTTCAACTCCTGGAGAGGTAGGGGAGCCAGGGAGTTTCTCATTTGAGAGCGTGAGCTGGCTGTGCCATCTGAAACCTGTATCCCAGCCTCCTTATCTGCCACAGGGCTGAGCGGACAATTCTGACACCTAGTTTTCCTGCCAGAGAGACAGTCATGTAAGAAATGTTATTACCAACCAGGAAACATGGTCAATGTCCATCATGTGCAGTAAGTACAATCCCTTCAACCAAGATATTCTTTTATTTCAGAAATAAACCCCAGATTTGGATATTAATTCCTGAGATACATAAAATGGTGACTGGCTGCCATATCATAGAAAGCACATGGCTCTGCAGTTGTAAGTATAGCCAGAGGAAGCCGTGCCGCCAAAACAATCCCTGCTGATTGGGCAACCCTCCATTGCACTGGTAAGCTGCCAGGTGCCCACACATCTCATTGACCCTGAATGAGGCTTGTATATGTGTTGCAGTGAGAGCACAGAATCACATCCTTTGAGAAATGGGACTCGCTCCAAATCTGTAAGACTTCAAGAAGGCTCTTAAAACTAATAATTTTTCTCTACACCACTGTCTGTCTCCATCCTACTTTCCAACCCCCGTGAGCTATCTAGGGACAGGCAGACACTCTTTCTTTGAACTTTGTTGCTTTTCTCACTTAGGCACTTGTATCAAAGACCACTCTATGATAATGCAATAATAAACACACAAAACAAGTCAATCTTATTTAGAAAAGTTGTGTTCTTCTTTTCATGTTATGATTTCTCTTCTTTAAAAGTAACCTTACACATATCTGTCTTAGGCATTGATTGGCAGCTTGAACAAAACGTGTTTCCTTAGCCACCTACTGTATGTAATCAAGAATTCAATAGTAAAACTCAAGTATGCACAAAGGTTTAGTGACCATGACAGTGTTTGATTGGGCAGGCTCTTGAGATAACAGAGAACATACAGTCTCTATTTTTTAGGTTTCCCAGAGGCCTTCTCTGAAACAATGAAAAACAGTAACACAGATGGAGTTGAGAAATAATAATAGCCCACAAACTGGCAGTTATGTTTGTCTAAATAGAGGTTAAAGTTCCATGGAGAGGATATCCTGGAAACTGGGGGGAGTTAGGACAAGGGAATCTTCCTATGTCAACACATGAAAGTAAAACCCACCCAGGCGGCATTGTTAGTGCAGCTAGAGAAGGAGTGCAGATAGTCTGGAGAGCCACAGAGCTGTACAGCAAACGTGAATGCCCTCAGTGGAGCCCTTGCATTGTAGAGCAAATCTGTAGGGATAATCGGAAGTAAAGTGGTAGTGCGCCTGTTTTCTGAGAACTCCAAACCCTCATAATCACTTCAGTGCAAATCGGAGGGGCAAGATTGTGGTAGGTACTCATATACTATGCTTTCGGCATGTATTAAAATAGCTTTTCTTCAGTATCCTTCATGGGCATCCAGTGCTTAACATATGCTGGTGGTTGCAAGGGGGCATCACTGGCACTCATATTTGGGGTCTGGCACTTATTTTTCCTCATCTTGAGCTCTGCACATCAAAACACTCGCACAGCGTGGACGCGCCATCCTACACGGAAATTATTAAGGGAACTAACAAGATTTTTTTTATGGTTTTACTGCATTGGCACTTCTTTAGTATGACCCTTGGATTTGTTTTAAATAGGGCATATGCCTTTTTTCTGAATGCTGTTTTTTTGAACATTTTGCTGCTGATTTAGAGGGCGGATTTGTGGGCTTTTTCGCCCTAGCCTCTTCCTGGTTGTTCCTTCTAGTGGTGCCATTATAGGGGGGGGGCACACTTTAGTTGCTCAAACCCGGCTTTAGGTGCAGAAGTTCTAACCTGATGAGCTCTTCACATTAAAACACCCCTCCAGTTCGGATAAGCCACTGTTGCGCTGAAGGTGCGCTAAAATCAAGCCTGTCTGCACCCTTCCGCCTCCTATCAGCAGCCAGCGCCAGCCACCATGCCAGTTCTACTTCGGCAATGGCACTCAAATTAGCTATACTACTGATAAGCTGAGAGCGCTCAACACTAAGGGGCCCATTAGGATGTCGGGCGGATTGCCTCCCCCAGTGTGGCGGTGGCCACCGCCACCCTGGCGGAGGCAATCCGCCCGACATCCATGCCTGCATTCTCCCCTGCCAGATTAGGATGGCGGTGGGGACAGTGGCGGACGGAAAGACCGTCTGCCGCTTTACCTTGCGACCACGGCGGTAATAGAAAAATATGGTGGCGGTGTCCTATGGACACCGCCAGCCATATTACAATGTCCACATTAAGGGGCCTTTCCGCTGCGGCAATGCCGCCACGGAAAGGCAGGCGGTGTTTGCTGCGGGGGCCCCCTGCGGGGCCCCCAGGTGACGCCAGCTTAGGGGGAGGACAGGGGGGGTACCTATGGTACCCCCCCCCCCACAATTGCATATGCAAAGCGACAGGCACTGCGCGGTGCCTTCCGCTTTGCATATTCAAATGCGTTCTCTTATGTTTTGCATTGTGGCGGGCACATCCTAATTCCCCCTACGGGACCCCCGCCCTTATGGCGGGCGGTCCCGTTCTCCGTTAGGGTGGCATCCTAATGTGCCCCTAAGACTTGTAAGTTGGCCTTATCCTTGTGCCTAGGCCCTATTCCTTGTATTAACTGTAAAACCTGCATACACTTCGCTAATACCGTTATCAAACGCAAAGGGGAAAGGACGGGAGAGCAGTCTGTTTTGAAGGCTGCCATCATTAACATCCGGTTACAACATAAACATACAGCTGACATCTTTAATTTGCTTATAGACTCTAAGGCCCAGATTCTGAAAACTGCCATGGAACGCAGTGCGCCCCCCAAAAAGAGGGAAAGAGCAGGAGGGCGCCATTTCTACAGAGATATGGCACTCTCCTGTCCACTCTCTAGGGCTGTGCACCAGACATTTCTTAGCGCCATAGTGCTCGGTGCCTGGGTCTAGCAAAGGTTTTGTACAAGGATACTCTTGCTGTATAAAATACTATACCTAGACAAGTTTAAAACCTTTACCCACTTTGTGTGTGCGCTGCACAATGCGGCACACATGCACAGTCTCTATACTCGTGTTATTGGGTAACTCCAACGAGAATGTTTCCTTAGTCAATCAATGGCTCCTTGAGGCAGCAGACATTATAGCCCGTAGCAAAGTTTTGACTATAATTAAGCAGACATCCATTCTGTAGCACCCTGGTTCTCTTCTGAACTTGATTTAGAAAGGAAAAAATGTAAAAGCCTTGAGAGGATTTGGAGAAGACAGTATCTTGATGCAGACAAAGCAATATATGAACAGGCCCTTGCAAAGTATGAAAATAAATATCAAAATAGCTCAGTGCAGGTTTTACATTTCAAAAATTACAGAAGCTGATAACCGGCCAAAGAAATTTCTTACATTGTGTCTTGCTATATGGATTCTAAAGCGCATGCCCCTCTGGTGGAAATCAACCCTACATTAGGCCAAGAGTTAAGTGACTTCTTTGAGACAAAATCGAAGTGTTAAACTATAGATCAATATTCAAGCGTCTCTATCCTATCCTCCCCACCCCCCCCCAAGTTTATACCTATTTGCCTCCTGCATCCACTTTGACCCACACTCTTTTCTGCTTCACACTGAGGGAGGCAAATTGTTGATGCAATTGGTCCTGTGTATGCCAAGGTGTTTGATGCCTCTCTACAGACAGGTATGGTTCCAAACATATGGAAAAGGCTAGTGTTATCCCTTTGCCGAAAAAGGCCATTGCTGACAGTAAGATGGTGTCCAATTTTGGATCTATCTTTTTCTTCCCAGCAAATGTTTGAGATAGTTGTTAACAAGCAGCTTTCAGACTATGTAGAATCCAACCACTTTCTTCATATGTCTCAATCTGGTTTCCTCACATGTCTCAGAACCAAAACTTCCTCACTGGAAATCTCAGAGTCCTTGAAGTTGTGTTTGGACAAAGGCCACAACTCCCCCCTCATTTTATTAGATTTGTCAACCATCACTCATGACATCTTCCTGTACTGCCTGTCTAATATTAGGATTGAGGGATCAGCTTTAAAGGTGATGATTTGTTTTTAGTGGCTAGAGAACAGTCAACCAAGCCATATTTTTATGAGGCTATACCCCTCAAATGCAGTGTACCCCAGGGCTCTGCATTGAGTCCTACTCAGTTACATTTTTATTAGTCCCCGCTGTCATCCCTGGTGGAATCATTTGGCATAAATAGCATCTCACACGCTCATGCCAGGCAGTTAGTATTCTCCTACGAGTGTGACACAGACATTTATTAATCCTTTCGCTGCCAGGACTACCCCTGTGTTACACCCTTTATTGGGCTATTTGGGGTTGTTCGCGTTTACACCCACATAACTTTTTGTCCACATAAGGTGTTCCCGCCAATTATTATTTTTTTTTTTGCAGAGTTTTATATAGCGCGAACTAGACCCGAACCGAATCAGGTATCAGAGCGCTTTACATAGCGCCAGTTACGTTACATGAGGACGGACACACATTCATTTCAGGCACGGGGAGATTAAGTGATTTTCCCAGAATCACAGGAGGTTTTGGCGTCGTTACCGAGACTCGAACCCAGATCCCCAGGTCCGAGGTCGAGCGCCCTAGCCGTTAGGCCAACTCCTCTCCCCAAATTGGCAACCTTTTCTTTCCAACATGCTAAGGATTCTAAGGGTACACAGAATTTGCAGATTCCCCTGGTTGGTATCAAGAAATTAGGCAAAATACAGCAACATTCCTTGTTGTTGGAGAACAATGGAAAAAGGTGCTGCAGAAGACAGCGTCTGTTTTTTTCCCTGCAAATGGTATCAACAAAGGGTTTGTGGTGCTAAAATCACAATCTTCTCAGTTTTCAAGAACAGGCAGACTTTGTCAGAAAACCAACATTTTCTGCGCAGTTTTGGCATTTTACTGGGGCATAGCCTATTTTTACTATTTTTTGTGCTTTCAACCTCCTTCCAGTTAGTGGTAGAAATGGGTGCGAAACCAATAATGGATCCCGGATAGCTATACATTTCTGAAAGTAGACAAAACTCTGAATTCAGAGCAAGGGGTAATTTCTGTATATCCTTCAAGGTTTCCTATAGAAAGTAACAGTTGAAATAAAAGAATATTAAAATTTAGTTGAAAAAACAGCCCCTTGGGCCTATATTTGTACCTGTAACTGCTTTTAACTCTGGTAGATTGTTAAAAGCTATATACTGTTACGTTTGCAGGACCCTTCTGGTTGTGGAGATATATGAGGCAGGTAGGTTTACTAAGAACCTGAGTTACCCTGAGCCAATAAATATTTGCACCTTGCAATGGTTTTTCATTGTCTATGAGGGATAAAGTAATTCATTTGGTAAAATATTGGAGAGAAGAATAGATATCAAGGAAACCTATGTATATCAAAAATGGGAACAAAATATGAAGTTTAGAAGCAGTCGGTATTTGTGCATCTCTGAATTTGTGAGTGCCCATATTAGCATGTGAATTACAGGGTATTGTTTAAAATGTCTTCTTTTTTCTACACTGCCTTACATTTGGAAGGCAGAAATGCATAGAAAAACAATTGATAATAACACTAGTTCTACTGTGCCATGTTCTCCTAAGTCTCATTATGAAAAAATGATTCCTCACCTGTGTGGGTAGCCCTAGTGCCTGCAACATGTTCCAAAACGAAATGTGGACACATCACATTGTTCCACTGAAAACTGACCATGTTTGTGCAATGTGCACAGCTGTGGTTTTTGGGCCCTAGCTCAGCCAATATCTAGGGAAGCTTATCACACCTGTACATGTTTTTAAAACTAGACACCCAGAGGAATCCAGGTTAGGGTGAATTGTGTGGCTCTCACCAGGTTCTTTGACCAGAATCCCTTGCAAACCTCAAACTTGGCGGAAAAAAAATCCTTACCTTTCTGTGATGAAAAGTTCTGGAATCTGTGGGGAGCCACAAGCTTCCACCCACCCAGTATCCCCCCAAGTCTGCTGATAAAAATGGTACCTCACTTGTGTGGGTAGGCCTAGTGCCTGTGACAGGAAACGGCCCAAAAGGCAAGGTGGACACATCAAATTTGTTCTGTGAAAACTGACCCTTTTTTTGCAATGTGCCTAGCTGTGGATTTTGGGCCCTAGCTCAGCCAGCACCTAGGGAAACCTAGTAAACCTGTACATTTTTTTAAACTAGACACCCAGAATCCCTTGCAAACCTCAACCTTTGTAAAACAAGATTTAAAAAAAATGTCCTCCCATTTCTGTGATGGAAAGTTCTGGAATCTGTGGAGAGCCACACACATCCACCCACCCAGCATTCCCCCAAGTCTGTCGATAAAAATGGTATCTCACTTGTGTGGGTAGGCCTAGTGCCCGTGACAGGAAACAGCCCAAAACCCAATGTGGGTACATAAAAGATTTTCAGTGAAAACAGACTTTTTTTTTGCAACGTTCCTAGCTGTGGATTTGGGGCTCTAGCTCAGCCAGCACCTATGGAAACCTAGCAGACAGAAATGTGAGGAACATTTTAAAAATTAGCAAAATATGAGGTTTACAGGGGATTCTGGGTAAGAAAATGTTGTGCCATCCACATAAGCTACACCTCCCTGAACTCTCCTTGGTGTCTACTTTTCAGAAATGTCTGGATTTGATAGGTTTTCCTAGATAGCCGCCTAGCTCTGGACCAAAAATGCAGGTGCCCCTCTTCCAAAACCAGGTCGTTTTGTGATAGATCATTCTGATGTCTCCACAATTTTGGGCTCTTCCCATCCACAGGTACTTGGCCCACCTACACAAGTGAGGTAACATTTTTATCAAGAGACCTCGGGGAATGCTGGGTGGTACAAAATATATGTCGCTCCATTGATCCCACAACTTTCCCGCACAGAAACGTGAGGAAAATGTGATTTGTTTAGCTCAAATTGAGGTTTGGAGGTGATTCTGGGTAAGAAAACATCGGGGAATCCACGCAAACCATACATCCCAGGACTCCTCCTGGTGTCTAGCTTTCAGAAAGTTTTGGGTTTGGTAGGTTTCCCTCAATGTCCACCAAGCTCGGGACCAAATACGTAGGAGACCCCCTTGCAAAACCAGGTTGCGTTGTGATCGATAATTTTGATGCCTTCACAATACGTTTTGGGCCCTCCCCTGTCGTGGTCACTTTGACTACCTAGACAAGTGAGGTACAATTTTTACGGGGAGACCTGGGGGAATGCTGGGTGGCACCAAATTTTTGTTGGCCCATTGATCCCACCACCTTCTCACACGGTAACATGAGGAAAATGTGATTTCTTTAGCTAAATTTGCAGTTTGCAGGTGATTCTGGGTAAAAAGAAAATTGGGTATCAATGCAAACCATGCCTCCCTGGACTTCTCCTGGTGGCTAGTTTTCAGAAATGTTATGTTTGGTATGTTTCGCTAAATGGCCACCGAGCCTGTGACCAAATACGTAGGTGCCCCCTATCTATGACAAAACAAAAATCACATTTTGCTCACATTTCTGTGTGGGAAAGTTGTGGGATCACCTGGCCGACACAAATGTCCTACCATCCAGCATTCCCCCAGGTCTCCTGATAAAAATGGGTCCTCACTTGTGTAGATAGGCCAGGTACCCATGACAGAATAGGCCTCAAAATGTATTGTGGAGTCATCAAAATTATGTATCACAAAATGACCTGCTTTTGCAAAGGGGGAACCTGCTATTTTGGTCCGGGCTAGGCAGCCATCTAGGGAAACCTACCAAACCCAGACTTTCTGAAAACTAGACACTCAAGGGAGTCCAGGAAATGTGTAGCTTGCATGGATACCCAAATGTTTTCTTACCCACAACCCTGCAAACCTCAAATTTAGCTTAAAAATCACATTTCTGTGTGGGAAAGTTGTGGGATCACCTGGCCGACACAAATTTCCTACCGCCCAGCATTCTCCCAGGTAATCTGATAAAAATTGTATTTCACTTGTGTTGGTAGGCTAAGAACCCATAACAGTTTAGGCCCCAAAATGTATTGTGGAGACATCAAAATAATGTATCACAAATGACCTGGTTTTGCAAAGGGAGCACCTGTGTTTTTGGTCCTGGGCTAAGCAGCCATCAAGGGAAACTTACCAAACCCAGACATTACTCAAAACTAGACACCCGAGGGAGTCCAGGGAGGTGCGACTTGTGTAGATCCCACAACATTTGCTTACCAAGAATCCTCTGTAAACCTCAAATTTAGCTAAAACAAATAATATTTTCCTTACATTTCTGTCTGGGATCACCACCCCAGCACAAATGTCCTTCCACCCAGCGTTCTACTTTGTCTTCCAATAAAAATGATACCTCACTTGTTTGGGTGTCTAATGCAGAATCATCTAAAACGTATATAAAATAAATATAGCGCTTAGAGCTCACTGTGCTTTCCCCTCAATCTCTGTGCTTTGTGCCTTTCCCAGAAGCAGGTCTTTGGTCTACCCACACAAGTGCGAGATCATTTTACTTGGGAGATCGAAGGGAACGCTGTGTGGTAGGAAATTTGTGCTGGTGTGGCGGTCTCAGACAGAAATGTGAGGGAAATTATATATTCTTTTAGCAAGATTGGAGGGGATTCCGGGTAAGAACACGTTGGGGTATCCACACAAGTCAAACCTCCCTAAACTCCCCCGGGTGTTTAGTTGTCACAAATGTCTGGGTTTGATTGGTTTCCCTAGATGGCCGCCTAGCCCAGGACCAAAAACACAGGTGTCCACCCTTCCAAAACCAGGTCGTTTTGTGATAGATCATTCTGATGTTCCCACAAAATGTTTCGGGCCCTTCCCTGTCGCAGGTACTTGGCCCACTCACACAAGTGAGGTAACATTTTTTTGGGGCGAACAGGGGGAATGCTGGGTGATAGGAAGTTTGTATCACCCCATTGATCCCACACCTTTTCCACACAGAAACGTGGGGAAAAGGTGATTTGTTTGCACAAACATGTTGTTTTGTCATAGATAAGGGGCACCTGTTTTTTGGTCCAGCGCTCGGCGGCCATCTAGGGAAGCGTCCCAAACCCTGACATTTCTGAAAATTAGACACCCATGCCTCCCTTAACGCCTTCTGGTGTCTAGTTTTCAGAAATGTTATGTTTGGTATGTTTCCCTAAATGGCCGCCGAGCCCGTGACCTCCGTGGGAGTCCTGGGATGTAGACTTGTCCCTGGTATCTAGTGGACTTTCTGCCCCCCCTGGGGGGCAGATTGGTGGTAATAACCCCCATCTGCCCCCCAGGGTGCCAGAAAGCCTGTCCCTTTTGTGTTATTGGGTGGGGGTATTGGCATGCCCATTGTGGGCAGCCCCACTCTTCTTTTATAAAAAATAAAATCATCCCTGGTGCCTAGTGGGATCAGGGGCTTATTACCCCATCTGCACCCCAGACAGGGCAGAAAGACTGTGGCAATTTTTGAGAGGGTGTGGGGCATTCTAGTGCCCATTTAGGGGAATCCCCACCCCTAAGTACTGAAAATAAAATAATCCCTGGTGTCTAGTGGGCTTTCTATCCCCCAGGGCAGATTGGGGGTAATAACCCCCATCTGCATCTGGGGGGGCAGAAGGACTGTCCCTTTTGTGTTTGGGTGAGGGAATTAGAATGCCCATTGTGGGCAGCCCCCACCCATCTATTATTAAAAAATATATATTCCCTGGTGCTTAGTGGGCTTTCACCCCCCACGCTAGGGACAGATCAGGGTCTATTGCCCCATCTTCACCCAAGGTGGGCCAGAAAGACTGTGCCAATTTTGGGAGGGATGGGGCATAATAATTCCCATTTAGGGTAGCCCCCACCCCTAATTTATAAACAAAATTATAATCCCTGGTGTCTAGTGTGCTTTCTTTCCCCCGGGAGACATATTAGAAGCTATTGCCCCCATCTGACCCCTGGGGGGGCAGAAAGACTGAATATTGCCAATATCATATTGTGGGAGCAAAGGCCTTTGCCCAAGGGGCTGCACCCCCCTCCCTGGTTTCTAGTGGTGGATTCCTTCTTGGGAATCACCCTCCTGCTGCGATCGCAAAGCAGGGATCTACTAGGGAACGATAACATTGGAATGAGGAGTTTCTCCCATTTCCAATGACACCTCTCCCGTTTGCCTACATGCTCGGGGGCTGAAATAGCCCCAGGAGCACATGGGCAGTGAAAGTGAAATGAGCCGATCGGCCATGCGCGCCGATCGTCACTTCACTGGAAAAAATGCCTCAGGCAGCTGGGGAAGCTCTTCCCCAGGTTCCGAGGATAAAAGCAATCCCCCTGCTATTTACAGCAGAGGGATCTCTGACTGCTGTGCCAAAGACGTAATGGTTACATCCTTGGAACAGCAGCACCGCAGCCGAGGACATAACCATTACATTCTCGACATGGAAGGGCTAAAGGAGGTGTTCTCCCACTGTATGAGGGTGGGTCTAGGTTGGCTCAGGGACTATCAGCTATAATGCAATCTGGACAAGACCGATCTTGGCCTAGCAAGGGCCCTACTCCCCCCGCCTCCTACACAAGCGCTTAGAAACCTGAGAGTAATTTTTGCTAAGGAACTGTCCTTCAAGGCCTAGATTAATTCTGTAGCCAAAAACTGCATATGGATTCTAAGGGCACTTAGAAAATTCCTACCCTTCTTCGATGGGAGACTCGTAAAACAGCTGTCCAAGCCACGATTCTTTCTAGACAAGATTATGCAAATACTTTGTACCGGGATGTACCTGCCTACCTGATTTGATGACGGCAGGTTATCCAGAACACAGCAGTTTGTTTGCTATTTAACCTCCAGAGGAGTACTCCTACATCTCCATATCTTAACCAAATACATTAGCTATCTGTCAAAAAAAGGACTATTTTCAAAGCACTTATGCCTGCCCATCGGACCTTTACTAATACCGGCCTCCATTACTTGAACAAAAGATTTTAGGACTCCCAGCCAAATAGGAAACAGCAGTCGAGTAGAGCACACTTGATATTGGCCCCTTGTTTAAAAAAACTAGACGATATGGTTCATCTTTCCTTGTCTGCCTGGTCAAAATGTGGATTGTTTCTCTGGTGCAGTTTAGGCAGTGAATTGGCCTTTCATAAATCTTTGAAGATGAATGTCTTTAGTCGCTAACCTTATATGTCACCTCTTAGTTTCATTTTGCAGTGCCAGGACACTCTTTGAGTAGCTGTGGTATGCTTTACCAGCTACTTCATTCATTCATTCAATAGATCATGTGCAAGAGAGTAGACACAAGGGAAGGAAAGAACATAGAAGATAAAGACAGAACTATGACAAAGGGAAAAGCAGGGAGAAAAAAGAACCTGCAAGAGTGGGATAAAGGGGATGGGAACGAACATCTGGTGGTGGATGAAAGAAGCATGGGGTGTAATAAACACTATACAGCTTTGGTATTTGGCACCCCAAACATTTTGTAGTGCCGGCAACGGATGTCTGAGATACATTTTGAGTACAGGCACTTACTCTTTCACAAAGTAAGCACCTTGGGGATATCTTGCCCATTAACAAAGAAAAGCAACATTAAAACATGTGGCCATTGTAGGCAACTACCTCTGCTGACCCATGAGGGACCCCTTTGCTATTACAACAGTCGTGTGCTCATTTGTGTGTTGCAGTTCAGCACTGACATAAAATCCAGTTGTTAATGTTGACAGGTTGCCAGATGTCTTTGCCAATGCAACTTAGAGAGCAGAGCTGTATGTGAAGATTGAGAACAGGAGATCCTTTGTCTATATTTATTGGCTGACAAAATTACTTTTGGATCATCAAAGATGCAGGGAACTGCTGCCTGGCTTTTCTAAGGCAGAGCATCACACAAAATCAGCCCCCAGATAGTATATGAACTGGAAAATTCATCAAGTCTATCCTTTTGCCCAAGCAAGATACCAACATCATTTCAAATGCTAGGTTTACTGACTGGTAATTTTCATTGCACTGCCTCCTAACTTCCTTTGTTGCCAAACGTAACAAATTCGCATATTTTTTAGCAAGCTCTTACCCTTCTTGTTTTCTGCCATAAGGAATGTCATTTGGTAAAGAAAATGCAGCCATAACTAGCAGGTTGAGATATAGAAAATAGTGTGCAAGGGAAATGCTATGGTTCAGTCCATAACACCAGCACGAGGGGCAACCTCATTTTGAGTCGCGGGTCCCTGAGAAGGTTTTTTAATGTTTTGTCACAATGGTTCCTGATTTGACCAATAGGGTGGAACATTGCAGGGTGATGAGAAGTGCTGAACTGCCATCCTTATGGCTGAAAGTTCCTTCCAGTTGGGTGAGTGCAGCAATTCCAGAAGTATCAACTATCCCAGTGCTGACCACAATGAACTCCCAGATTTGCAGCTGGTGTATCTCTTGAGGATAGGTGATGATGAATGAAGTAATGGAATGTCTGATCTTATGTTGTGTGCCACCAATGAATCCTGGCACATGAATGTGAACGTCATAAACCATGGAGGTCAGATCCCAGTAAGAAACAACATGTTACACCAGTAGTTTCAAATGGAAACTGACCCAATATAATGAAAGTATACAAGAAGCCATGTTGTCTCATGAGGTCCTTTACCTCAGTACAGGAATTCAAAAGAAATGCATAGCGAAAATATACAATACAGTTTTAAAGGTTGCATATACCTGTTGATAGGTCTCAGGGTAACCGAGCATGTTACAAAGGTCAAGAGGAACAAATGTACTGCACAAGTAAATAAACAATATGTATCTATGTATGTATGTATGTATGTATGTATGTGGTTCATGTATGGCACAAACCTAGCCAAAAGGCAAGGGAGCACTGTACAGAGTCAAAGACAAAGATACAATCAGCAGGTGATTGGAGAGATAAGTGGACTGCTACTACATTGTGTTGTGTTTTTTGAAGAGGTACATCTTCAGCTTTTTCCTAAGCTGGAGCAGAGTTTGAAAGTCCTGCTATATACAGCGATGTTGGTCAAGGTTCTGAATGCAAGGATGGTGGTGGCCTGGTGCCTTATATTATTATTTTTCACAATTCATTGCCTCCAGTCTGAGGGTGAACTGTCTGTGGGTCTGCAAAAAGCCATGTGAGATCCTGGTCTTGTTATTCAGAAATGCAGTGGTGCTAGTCGTAGCAGTTTTGTAAAATATACAGTCTTACAACTCACTGACAATAGTTAACATGAGTCCAGGATCACACATATTGCAACAAACCATCAGATATTTACAAATATGCAATTTCTGATTTTGCTCTGATTCAGTCTGCCATAATATTTCATGCAGTCAGTCTTGTGACTGGTAGCAGGTATCAGTGATAATGGTAAAGAAGGTATTTTAGCTTTTTTGTAAAGTAGCAAAGTGGAATTTGTTTTTTAGCATGAGGGATAATATTTCACAGATAGGATGTGCTTCGTTAGAAACTTGCTTTGGAGAGTCTTGCACTTCTAAATGATACAGTACAAAGGAGGGAGTCTACCCAAGGAGTCACTGGGACCTGGGTGTAAATTGAGAAAGGGTCCCAGAACAAGAGAACAAAGGAACACTTTTCTGAAAATATGCAAAGTACTCTATTTTTCATTTGAGGACACCATGTTATTTAATCACATAGTGTTACGAACATTTTACTGTACTGTACTGTACACGGAAGCGGACATACCGGCAGTCGAGAGCATTCATGGAGGTCCTCGACCCTACTTGCAGGTAACGCGGTACGTTTGACCGCCTCCCCATCACTAGCCAGATTTAAAGAACGTAGGGCCAGATGTAGGAGCCCTAATACCGGTCGGAAACGGCCGGTTTTGGCCGTTTCCGACCGGTATTGGGGTTTTCAGATGTAGGGCATGCATTTACAGAATCGGTATTTTACCGATTCTGTATTTACCGAATCGGTAAAATTCGGTATTTATGAATCTGTAAATATCATTTACCTACATCTAGCCCGTAAAGACTTCAGAGGTATAGATCTCCTACCAGAATCTTAGCGCTCCCAACCACCAAGCGCCCTCCCGCCCTGCGGCACATGAAGCGTGCCGACCCACCCCTCCCCCTGTCCTGAAGAAGACCCTCCCTGTAAGGGACATCAACCCTACTAATTTTGGGTCAAAACGTAGACTACTACCTTAACGCCACCTTCTAAATACAAGTGTGATTTGTAACACTGATCAACAGAAGTATGGCCATGTAAATCAATGCAGTATATGATATATTCCCATCTGGCTCTCTGGCGAAGCCAGCAGTAATTATGCTCCGCATACCGAGATTGTATGTTTGACAATGTCACATTCCTTTATTCTCACCACCTCCAACCACTTCACTACCTTTCCCCCAACCTACCTCTGGGCACTTTATTTCAAAATGACTTACTAAATACAATGTACAGTAAAATGTTCGTAACACTATGTGATTAAATAACATGGTGTCCTCAAATGAAAAATAGAGTACTTAGCATATTTTCTGAAAATTGTTCCTTTGTTCTCTTGTTCTGGGACCCTTTCTTCTAAATGATACAGCTTCATTACAGAGTATTGGTGCATCAGAGTGAGTGACACATCCTGAGATTTATGACCTATGTAGTTTATTTCACATGTACAGTTGTATGTCATAACAGACTGTAAGAAAATCAGTTATTAATTAAAAAAAATGTGAGTCCTTTAGTAGTTTCAAAAAAATTTAAAAGGCAAAACATAACACAAGAAAATCCTACAACCAATTTCTAAAAATAGAGAAAGTTTTAAAAAGAAAAATAGCACCAAAACAGATATACATTTTTAAAGCTTTAGGGCAAAAAGAGCCAAGAAAAAGTTAAGTGGCAATCAGAAGTCAGTGTTTGCAGTTTACCGGGTAATTGAACACTTGTGAAAAATATCCCATGGGTAAACCTGCCCAGTTTTGCAGTGCATCATGTTTTGCCTTCTTCAAACTATCCCACAGTGCCCTATTCAGAGGCCAATCCAATATGGTAGCACAAATTTAAAGTATTCTGCCTGTATAAGACTCTGCTTTGGTATTAAGCTCTCCTTGCTAAAGCATTTACGTGGGCATACAGAATTAGTTTTATCCCTAGAATGAAGCACAATAATTTAGTACATTCAATCACGGATTTGCAATTGAGCATCTTCTTGACTCAAATCAGGATTGCACAAGTGTGGAGAGATGGGGGAGGAGTCAGAAAGAACTACATTTTCTGTTGGTTCAATTTTAGATATTGGAGTGACATCTGCGCAAATCTAAAGGTCACAGAGGGTCTATGAAAGGATGACTATGTCATTATGGGAGGATACATACAAACACAACTGTTAGACTTGTCAGCCTCAGGGTGGTCTTTCAACCAAAGTTTCACCTTTCTCCCCCATTATTTCTGACCTCGTATCTGCTGGCCTTAGGACTCTGCTCACTACTCTAGAAATGTGATTTTTGGCTTATACCCAATTGTCACATTTAATTTACTTACAAGTTCCTAGTAAAATAGTACTATTTGTGCCTAGTGCCTGTAAATGAAATACTATTATTGGGCCTGCAGCACTGATTGGGCCACCAACTTAAGTAGCCCTTTAAACATGTCTCGAGCCTGCCATTGCAGAGCATGTGTGGGTAGTTTTAAACTACAATTTCGATCTTGCAAAATAAACCTTTTGCCAGGCCAAAACCTTCCTTCAATACATATAGGTCCCCCTAGGGAAGGCCTGGACAGGCTAGAGAGCAGGGTGCAGGGTTTTTAAAAAGGAGGGCATTTACTTTTAACTTTTACATGTCCTAGGAGTGAAAAACTTTTCAATTAGTTTTCCACTACTGCAAGGCCTATCTCTTCAATAGGATAACATTGAAGTTGACTTATTACAGTTTATAAGTGTAATTTCCAAATGAGAAGAGATAACTAGTTCATGTTTGGTGTCTCTAAAATCCCTATTTAAAATCCTAACTTATGGGGAAGGCGGATTTTGAACTGCAATTCTGAAAATACATTATTAATTTAGTGCCTGAAGCCTGTCTCTTGATCACATGACTGGGTGTATCAGACATTTGGGCTTTGTGTATTCCTCCTAGATAGCCACACACAAAAGGGGGCTAAGCTGTGCCTTTATTGACAATCATATTACAGGATGGTAGGGAGGAGCTAGGCACTGCCCCACTTACACCTACATAGGCTGTGTCCTGCCTTCACACAAAGGGCTGCATGCCCCCTATAATTAGTCTGAAGCCATGACAGGGAAGGTCGGATGCCTGGGGACTTCAAAGAAAAACTTCTAGAAGCTTCTTTCCCACTTCAAAAACACAACTGGGTATAGTCGACCGCAGACACCACCACTTCAGTACACTTCTGGACCTGTGGATACTCTGTCAGGAAGAAAGTCTGCTGTGATGCTGAAGGAATGCCACTCTGCTGAACTCCTACTTTCCTGTACAAACTTGCTGTCTGTGGTCCTCTTGCCTGGGTGAGAAGGACTGGGCCTGCATCTCTTGAACCCAGAACCCAGTGTGACTCCAAGGTCTAATTGGCTAGCCTCTTAATCCAAAGCCTCTGTGACATAACAGGCCCCTAACCGCCTTGCATCCGCACCTGGACTCTGCCATCTGTGAGTCTACCCTGCTAAGTTGTGCCACACCAGTCCTGGACCCTTGGAAGTTGATTCAACATGCTTTGCCAGGCTCTGTAGATCCATCAGAATCAATGCATCTCCTCTATTGCAGGTGCAACTCTGAGAAGAACTAAATCATCTCCACTGCTGCGTGGACTGGACCCAGCGCAAAGACTCGCATCGCCCCCACTGCCTCCGTTACTTTTGAAGCTATCTATGGACGATGCATCCTCGGTCCAGCCCCTCGCATCTCTCATCGATGGCAGCCTCAATAGCGGACTCCACATTGCAGCCTCACAGCTCCTTGGAACCGATGCATTGCCCCAACTGCACAACTTATTCCTGACTCCGGATTTCATATCAGAAGCCCAGGTTGACAAGATCCTCAAAAGTCACACAACAGGACCTCGCATCGCTGCCATGCCTCATCTTGAAACTGATGCATTTTCAATGCGAATCCACACAACGCTCCTCAAACCAGGATCAAAGGTGCATTGGCATTAGGCAGCACGTTGTGCCCTAGCGCAGGGAGAGAGCAGAAATGCATCATATCGTAGTGGACAATCTCATTTCTGCTCTATCCCTTTCACGCGGTAAACAACCTTTACAACGCATCTTTTAGATCGCAGAGCCTTTACAACGCAACCATTACAACGCAAACTATTACAATGCATTGCTCTGGGGGGCGCTCTAGGATAGGGAATAGGTTAATTTACTATCCAATAACCTTCCCTAGTGTCCACGGGCACTGGAGTTGGAATAGTAAATTAAACTATTAACTATCCAGCACCCCAAAGCACTATGCGTTGTAATGGACTGCGTTGTAAAGGCATGCGATGTAAAAGCATGCGTTGTAATGTCATACATCCCTTTCACGCAACATAGTGCAACAACTTGTCTTGCTGCGTTGCGTAAAACAATAGTAAATCTGCCCCATTGTTTTCAAGATAGACAGGTTTGTCCTCATACTTTGCTTTGTGTGCTGCGTTGCATCAGTTGTTGAAAAATCTCCCCCCCCCCCGTCTTTAAAAGACTAGTAAATCATATAATCACTGAGCATCCCCAGTGATCTCAAGAGCCAACTGCACAGTGCAAGCCAGAACTCACAAAATGGAGATGAAATGTAAAGTAGTGATTTTATAGACCTGGAGAGTCCAGTCATTGGTTATTAGAGGAACTTTAATGCTAACTCTACTGGGAAGTGCATACAAACTCACACTAATTGCATTGAGGCACAAGCGGGTTGAAAATATGTTCCTACATGAAACTGTTAATGGTGCAGTCGGACATTTTAAAAGCAAGTTTTATTTTTAATGAGTTGCGACTGCTTGTTTCTGAAACTATTTTCATACCTATAATTTACTCATGATGTGAAAAACCTCTAGAACTGAGTCATGCTTTCAATGATGTACCAAATATCTTTGTATTTGATTCTATTTTAAAAACTGGCACAGTCATGTTTGATCAATTTCTTTTTTTAACAACATTTAGTAGGTGTAACTCATAAGTTTCAAAAAGCATAATTACACTGTTGTGCATCTTGAGAAGCATGTAATAATTAAAACCTAATATTATGTCTAGTTAAAACGGAGCACAAAACGAACTATATATTTTTCAATGGTTGTTATCTGCTTCTTTCTTTGCAAGAATGATACAAGTAAAAGCCTTGGTACCCAGATTTTCCTCCTGATGAAAATGCCAAAAACACACAAAGAAGTATAAGGCTTGGTGTACTATTCACATGGGCAAACCAGTATGTCCAATTTGCACACTGATTGGTTGATGAATGGGAATACAGTTTGCGATGCGACATATGTACTAATAAGTTGCATTGCAAATTATATATACAGTGGGTTGCAACACGACCTGCCCAATGAACATGAATCAGGCAAATTACCATTTGTGGCCTCCAATGATTGGCTGCAAATGCCTGGATGGAGTCCTTCATGACCTGCAGATCTCCATTCCCCACATTTGCAATTCCCAAATAGAAAGTATTTTTTTAAAGCAGCATGGGTCCAATAAATCCCTTTTTGGAACAGATTAGGAAGTAGCAGCTTCCCCTTTCCAAACCAGTTACCACCCCAAAACAGAGGCTGGTAAAGGTTTTTTAAACCACATTTGCGGTCACAACGTTTTATACATACTTTGCAATGCCCCCTCTGATTTCCAACACATTAATGGATCACAAAAGCTCTTTTACGAATCGGAAATAATTTTCAGACTTGTTAAAGGGCTTTGCCGCATTTTAAAAAGGCTTTTTGCAGTGACATAGGCATAGCCTATGTTTTTGCTAATAGCAGGCCTTTCAACCACAATGTAACTTTGTAAATGAAGCCCATATTTTGGTCTTCAAAGGAGCAGATATTAATGTGGGCGGACCATAGTTTGACGACGGATGGAGACTACTCATCTCTGCCGTGGTTAAACATCTCCGATTGCCCTATGGAGTAAGGGCCGTCGGAGATTTTGCTATATGCCTACCCACTTAATGTAGATAGCCAGACATATGGCCATTTTTAGCGCCCAGGGCAACCAGGAAATACCTGGCAGTAACGGGCACTGAAAAGTGCTCAATGGCCCCCCCACCATGGCAGGACACACCCACAGTGAGGGGGGCATTGTTTATTTTTATTTTCAAAAAAAGAAATGTAAATGAATGGCTTTGTCATGTTTGAAAGAGCTGTCCGTCAAAGTTACAATGCATTGTCAGGAACCGCTGGGCCAACGGACTTTTTAAAATTTGTCGTTCGGCCCTGTGGACAGGCTGCACAGCAAAATATAAATGAAGTCCTTAACCCCTTTGCTGCTTCTGACAGCCAACGGCTGTCGCCCGCACTACCTCCATTGTGCTGCGCACGTCCGTTAGCCATCGCAGCCCCACCCACTGCGCTAAACCACCACACTGCGGCGGAATTGCCGCCGCGGTTAAGCGGTTAATTTCCTTGCGTGCCCTATAATTTATTGTGGGAAAATACATTCTGGGCATTAGTTATTTCAACATTATGCATTCTATCCTGTCTTCCTAATATCTTTGTTTTCCATTCATACCTATTCCATTCATACCTTTCTTCTATATAGATGCTAGTGATCTTTCTTTTCAAGAAGGTAGCTTTGAGAGCCATCAAGTGGCTCTCACTTGCTGGATCTTTGCCTCTTAGAGTATGGGTATCTCTGAGAGTACCCCTTTCGATTCTAGGACAACATTATTTGCATGCACCCCATCCTTAACTACAAGGATATGGTGACATCTTAGAAAGGAGGTTTGGAATAAACAGGAGCTTATAGGTGTTTTACCTTGAATGCTGACCAACCTCTCCCATCACTGAGGGTGTTTGGGCAGTATGATGTGATGTGTCCCCTGAGGACTTCCTTACTGCCATTTCCCCACGTGCCCCACACCAAGGGAATATACACTATAGGAGAACTAGATGGAGTAAACAACTAAAAAAAGTCTGAGACAAGACACAAGAGTACCTTTGTTTAAAAACTGAATGGGAGTATGGAGATTACCATTTGATTCAAAACAGAAACCCACACAGCTGAATGAGGCTGGTGCAAAGGAGAATGCTCTTGGTACAAAATAAATATAAAAAGTAGGTAAAGGGGGAGGGTCAAATACAAATCTATGGTGTGGCAGGGGCCTAGAGATGAAGAGGGCAGTATTGTGAAAATGGTACTCAAAGTCAATCCAGTTTCTATTTCCGGGTTATGGCCTGTGTCCATGGTTGTGCAAGCCACATCAACATCCCCTCGTGTAGGCACCCAAGAGCGATTAGGAGAGACAAGTAAAGTGTTGCAGAAAACTACAAAGAAAAGTTATGTAAATGGAGGTAAAAAAACGGAAGCAAAAAGGAGAGGAACCCAATCTAGGAATGTCACTGGTGACCTGTTTGCACCAATGCCAGTCTTTTTGTGGTTTACCCTATCATTCCCTAGACCCATTTGTGCTGCTAAGATCCTTGGCCATGTCAACTCTAAGTTAGAATCCTCACTTGCTAATATTTCTTGTGAGGTCAGCAAGCGCTCTGGGTTTAGATAAGAGAATGTTCTGGGTTTACTAACCTGATTGATCATGTGTTATCCCAGACATGCTACCCATTTACTGCCATACTCCCAAGTATATTGCGCTGTGGGGATAAGATTAGCCAATATCATTCCAGTGTTAGGTGATTAGAGGAACCTAGGGACCCTCTCTAACTTGTACATGCTGTACAGCCTGCTGCATACTGGGGACACCTATGCCATGGATAGCCTACAAGGGAAACCCATTAAAGGTATACATTGGCTGTCCTCCACAAGTCCTACCTTCATTGAAACTTCCAAGCTGACTCATTCATTAAAAAACGTCCCCTCTCAAGGAAGGCATCAGGCACTGTCCCCCATTCACCAGGCCAAACACATTGCTTCATCCCAGCAGTGACAACCATACTCAATATTACAGCCCCCCTCTTTCTTCTAGGGTTTGCACACCAATTATCACTCACACACCTGTTAGGCACTCAAGGACATTTATTCCTTAATAAATAAAATAAAGTGTGGAGTGGCACTGTATGTATTATACCACTCACTTATCTAGTAAGTAGATACAGTTTCCAGTAGGAACATATAAAACATCAACTAATGTTGATTTGTGTACTCAGCAGCACATTGGTTGTGTTGGCAACAGCAAAGTAATAAAAGAGTTAGTGCAGCACAGATGGACGGAGCACAGTTTACCCACTGTTTTAAATACTGGTTCTCTTCCAAATCTTGAAGGGGCACTAAAAATTGACACAACAGTCCTGTGCAGTCACATATTTCATCCATCTTTGTACGGGTCTTTGGGACCCCCATCAAAGACTAGGATGCAGTGAGGCAATGTGTAGATAATAGCAGTGCTGTTCCTCCCAATCTACCAGTCAATATGTGTGGGCAGTCCCATGTCTGTTTTTTGGAAGGGCTAGGGACATCCGTAGGTCACTCTGAAGTTCCCTTATAGGCTATAAGGGAACTTCATAGTGACCTACGGATGTCCATTGCCACATTCCTAGGGGAACTCAGCCGAGCACTTCCAGAAGGCACATACGTAACACCTCAGCAAAAGTATGTTTGCTCTTGTACATGGTGCAATAAAATGGAACAGGAATACTGACAAAAGGATTCCCTTATTTTCTTAGGGTCATGACCTTTTGTAAATGCGTACAAACCATAAAGTGCTGTGTACATGTAGCTGCAGCTCCTTCTGTAAAAAACAATTGTTGTGCAACTACAGAAATGTAGGATGAGCGAAAGAAGCAACCAAGCTTGGAACTTCCTTGGCTTCTGCTGTAAGGTTCTGGTGGGTCCATCGTAACCCCGTGGACCTAAAGGTCTAATGAGCTCCTTCAAGAAACAATTCACCAGAAGAAAACATTGTCATAGAAATAAAAGGAGCACCTGATAACAGGAAAAAGAAGGACTAACTCAATTGTAAGAGAGGGCAGTGTCAATGTCACCGTCTGTGGAAGGCTAGGATCTACAGAACCTAATCCCCACTGACTTGCAGCCTTCCCATCAGCACTGGACTTTGTCTCTGCACTCATATAAAGATTAAGATTACCATCATGCCTATCATTAAATGTAGACACAGAAAAAAAGAGTTGTAACTCTTCCATAGCAACTTGTGCTGGAAGGGCATTACTAACATGAGCAATCCATGCCCAAAAGACTTGCAAACTAGTCAGTCAGTCAAAAAACGTTATTTTGGGGGGGCGTGGCTAGCAGCCAAGCATGGCGGCTGCGTAGCGTGAGAGCACTCTGAGCAGAGCGGCATAATCCATTAATCCGTTCATATTATCCGCACTAACTCCACCCGAAGGGGCGGATCCCGAGCCTGGGAGCGGCTGGCACTGTCCGGCCCGATCCCGGTAAAAATCCAACGTCGGGAACCGGCCCGGCCTTGAGGAGCGGAAGTGAGGCCTGTAAGCAGGGGCGCAGCACCGGCCTAAAGTGATCACTAGCCCCGGCGGAAGTGGGAGGTGAACGGCTACAAGCAGCCGAAGCGGACCGGATCTCCAGCGAAGCAACACCCAACCAAAAGAGCAACACACACCGACCTGCATCAAGGTCTATCCGCCGCCGTCCTTGCACCACGGAAGCCGAGGCGAGGGTACGAGTCGCAGCATCAACGGGGTGACGGTGCAGCATGCCGAAGGCCTGAAGTTCTGCGCACAGTGAGGCGTCTACGACAAGGCCGGGGCCTGCGGGAAGCAGCGGAAGAAGTGCTCCGGTGAGGGGACGATTGCCGAGGACTAATGACGCCGCCACGGGAGGGGCTACACCAGACGAGCCGCACAGCGAGGCGGCCGGCCGCCATTGCTGCGCCATTGACATCGCGGCTCCCGGTGGTGGGGAAAAGACCGGGAGACTGACTGAGTGGCCTCCGTGGATCAGCCTGCACATCGGAGAATGGTAGGCTGGTATGCACGCTCCGAAAACGGTCATAGGTTGATGCAGGTTGCCACGAACAGTAAAGGTGCGACCCTCACGCCGCAGCGGCAACGTTGGGGGCAGTGGAAAGTCCTTGTTCGAGTCCATGAGGCAGAGACACTGCCAGTGTCTACACGGCCCGACCTGGCCCCATCAGTGACAGTGCAGAGTGACCAGGAGACGGGGGCAGAGCGGTGATTGCTCTCAGGGGAGGCAACGGAAACAGCGCATATTGGAAAGGTTGCCCCTCCCCCCGTGTACATTGTTGGAAGGTGAGCAGATCCTATATTACCGTCGCCCGAAGCCGCATGGGCGGGAATAGGACCGCGGTCACTCGGTAGGGCCACAGCTAGAGGCCGCCGACTACCCTGATCGAGCACTCTGAGTTACCAGCGCCCCAGCAAGGCACACGGTGGGTCAGGCACAAGCGGCGGCCTACTGAGGGCAGAGGGCTAGCAGGAGACAACTGGACGCCCGAAACAGGAGGCAGTGCAGTGGACCCCGGGAGAGGGGCAGTGTGCTACAGCGCAAGACACGGACTACGGAGCCGCAAACAGGCAACTTCCGGTGCGGTGACTGAGGGATCCAGAATACGTGCTCATTGATCTAGGGGCCTCGCCCTGAGGGATTGACAGTACCACAACTCCTGCTAGCGTATACACTGGCTCTCCCCTGGGTCGCAAGGTCATCGGCGCGGTAGGCTTCTATTGGAGTGCCGTCTGCCCGCGGTGGACCGCTACTGGGCAGTTCTATTCGCCACGGATCGGAGTGCGAGGCACAAACGCCATAACGAACACTACCATAGCATAAATTCCTCCCAGTGGCGCAGTGACGACGATCGTTATGGCAGGCAGGGGGCCTAAAAATATGTCCACGCAAGCCAAACTGGACAAATATGCTTATGAGAAGCATAACTCGCCACAAACAGAGGGGCGCACCACAGCGGGCAAAGCTCAAGATGCAGATGGGGCCAAACAGGTGACACTGGAGGACATCATGTCACGGTCGACCTCCACAGGATCAGGGTGATGCTCAAAGGGGTCCACCTCCTGATTCCCCGAAACTCTGACTGAATAAACATACACAGAGCCTCTAGGTAATCAAGCGAGGGAAAGGTAAGGGAAGGGGCTGGAACGGAAGGGACCACTGAAACGAGAAAAACACAAGGTTATAGCAAATACCTCTAACTACTCTCATTCAATTCTCGCTAGTAGAACACCTACCCCAGGTATCATTCTGGACGGAAACCCTTCTTTATGCTGTATGTAGTAGATACGTCTCTAATCATACACCTCGCAATCTGGAAGAAGTAAACACAATTATATTCCTTGCATTCAATATCTAGAAGCTCTTGAATCCCCCACATCGTCACATACATACGGTGAACAACCGTTACAACGCAACTTTTACAACGCACTACCATTACAACGAAACTTTTACAACGCAAATGTATTTACAACGCATGTTATTACAACGCATGTTTTTACAACGCAAGTACCTTTACAACGCAAGTACCTTTACATCGTAATTATTATGTTTATATATATATATTATTGATATTTTTAAATACATTTATTACATTTATTATTTTATATTGTAGATGTTTTTTATTTATTGTAATAAGATGTAAAAAAAATATATTAAATATATTAAATAGAATATTTAGAAATAATACTGTAGTAATAATTTTTAATAAAGAGTATTTATTGTATTAATTATGAAAATGTATATAATTTAATATGTATTGATTAAGTTGAAAAAAAAGTAAGAAATATTTTCTTTGTTTGAAATTAATGTATTAATGCGAGTTAAAAAAATATACTTTTGTTTAATTAAATTTTTATAAGTAAAAAAATTTCTAAATATTTTTTATATATTTACTATAAACATGGTAATTAATAATCTAGTTTTTTATTTATATTTATACTGTTAATGTTAATGTAAATTATATAATTAGTATAGAAATGGTAATTAATACTCTAGTATTTTTTTTAAATTATACTGGTAATGTTAATGTACATTAAATATTTAATATAAAAATGGTAATTAATACTGTAGTATTTTTTATTAATATACTGTTAATGTTAATTTAAGTTATTAAAGTTAATAAATATTATAGGAAGTATTTTATACATGTTTATTTTATTTTAATTTATATATTTACATTATTATTTTGAGGAATACATTTTTTTTTAAATGTAATATTATTATTATTATCAATTTATAATAATTACATTTTTTTTAAAAAATTAAAAAAAATTCTAATATTATTATAATATTTTAAAGGTTAAAAAAATATAAGTATAATTTTTATTATTTTATTAAGTTGGTACATTCTTTATTAATAATTGTTTAACAAATTTTCCCACGATTTAACATTGATTCTAATGGAAGCAATTGTCCTTCATTTATTTCCATAGTTGAAGCTGTTCATTCCGCGGAAATGAAAAGGAAGGTGTCAAAGAAGAAGAAAGGGGATGAGTAGAAAAGAAAAGGAATAAGGATGAAGGTAAGGATGAAATAACCTTAATTTTAATGTATAAAAATATTATTAAAAAGTAACGCTAACATAAATACATTAATACAATAAATATAACACATTTTCTTTTTTGGTATTTTTTATTTAAAAAATATAGAAAATTTGCACTTATTGTTATTGATTTTTTAACATTTTTGTAATTTTTTTAAATGTCATATACGATTTATAAACAAAAATTAATATAATCTATAAATTACAGTATTAAATAGTCCTTTATCTATCTTTGCAGCTTTCTATGACGTATTCGCGTAAACGTAAACGAAAGCGGCCATTTTGAAGAGCATCGATGCAGGAAGCAGCTGGAAGCTGATCTACGTCCAGGTAGGAAACATTTCTAACTTAAAAGATACATGTTTAACTTAAAATAAAATACATATATTGTAAAGAAAGGATAAGGAGAGGTTGCCGTTTTTTATTTTAATGTTAAACTTGTAAAACAACATGTCGACGATCGTGTTATTAGTGTATGCCTATGTCGGGTCGCATAAAGTATATGTTTTGATTGAAAAAAATGAAAATTGATTTGTTTTACATTACTATTTTCTTTTATGATATAACTAAATAGTAAATGCATTTTGTTCAAAATTGAATTGATTTCCTTTCATCTATAAATTTGAAAAATGTTGGTAGAACATTAATGGAAAATGCTTCTTAAAATTATAACTTTTATTTTGGTTAGGAACACTATCGAGAAATAATTTTGTTTGTATGCATTGTTTCTATAAAATTGTTATGAATGATATATTTTAAAATCTGTTAAGGTTGAAGGGATTATTTGTTTATTTTCTATTGGTTGGTCAGTTGGTAAAATCATATTCTTTCGGCTGTTATAAATAATATAGCAGCTGGTTTGGTTTGGTAAATATGTTTTGTTTTATTGGTAAATTCTTTTTGAATACTAAATAAATTGCCAGATAGGGTTGTATAGAGAGAAAATGTTTTTGTAGGAGGTAGAAAACTCTTTTGGGTGTTCTTATAGAATTGTTATATTTTGCAAATATATTTTTTCAAATATTTCAAAATGCTATTGAGTGTGATATATTTTTAAAAAAGATTTATTTTCTTCATCTGGATATTGAAATGATTTATTATTTCAATACAGATAATTATGCTAGTTTTTAAAGCAAACCAAGGTTTTCATTTCGAACAATCAATGAAAGGGGGTATTTCAAACACATCAGAATAGATATTTTTGGATATAAAAATAAATTAATGTCCAAAATTATTTGGTATTTCTAACCAATTTAAATTAGAAAATAGTATTTCAATTTTAAGAAGCATTTAAATAATTTCTTATAGTTGAAAGATTCGTACATAAGTTGTTTGTTAACTTGGAATGGTTTTGTAGAATTTGGAAAAAATTATACTAATTATTTGTTCTTTTCAATTTGGAAACCTTGTGGTTATTCGGTGTTGTAAATTAAAGGATTACGTATAACAGGAAAAATGAGAAAAATATGAAAAAATAAAGTAGGCAGACCCGATTAAATTTGTTGGTTAATTTATAAAAAAATATTTAATATAGCCAATTGTAATTAGTGTGTTATTAAATTTAGGGCAAAGCAGGAAAGTAAGGTCAAATGTTTTTATTAGAAACTTAGAATGTTAGCCACATTTTCGAGGTAGTCCAGAGCCACACACAACGAAAATTGTTGCATTATACCCAATAATCTTTCAGACATCTCCTTTGTTTTTTTTGTAACTCGTGGGTTTAGACTACCACTTAATGCTTGGGAAAGTCTCATTTCTTGGAAACTTTGCTCCTTCTTCAAAGTTTCCAAAAATGAGTAGAAATTAGGGTGAGATTTTCCAATTGTATGATTGAAGGAGTTATGCCATCCCTCAATGGCATTTTTTGTTTTAGCTTCTCCCTCTAAACAGCTCGTGTAACAGTTCCACCACTCCACATGGAAACGTGGCTTCCTCCTGCGACCTGATCTGCTTAGGTGCCCAATCCATGTGTCTTCAAAATAATTTAGGATGGGTGCCAATTTGTCTTCATTTTGATTATAATATTCAGATTCAGTAATGGCAGTGTAGTACTCGTCTACATTATCGGGAGGAACAAAACAAAGTGCTGTTAATTTTTTTAATTCAACTTGGAGTTTGCTGTCTGTGGAGTAATCTGTAACTATGGATGTTTTCTGTAATTTACGCCAGAATGCCTGGGAAAAATGGAAAAAAACATCCCAGAATTTGTGTATCCGTGTAATATTTTACTTATCACATTGATCATGCTCAATTCAAAATCAATTATAATTTTCCTAGGACTTTTTGTTGTTGTATTTTTAATAACTGATAAAAGTTCAGTATAGGTTGCAGAAGTCTTATCAGGCAGCAAACTATATACTAAGGGGATCACATTATGGTTAATTTTAGCATGAATTGTGTAAATTTGGTAGAATGGATGGGGTGTACTTTTAGACGTCCCATCCATCATCCAAATTTCACTGTTTTCTAACTTTACAAGGTTGCGGGGAGTACTAAAAATAAGAATACGTTTTTGAGGGTTTTCATTGTCATGGTGAAGGAAGGGTTCTTCAGCAAACGAAATAGTAAGTTCATGTGGAATAACAATGTCAGAGAAAGTATGAGGTGTTGTGGTTTGAGTGTTACTTGCCTGCTTTTGTCTTTGAATAATTCGTCTCAAATTAGGAATTATAGGCTTATTACTAGCAACATGAGAGGGGACATGTTGTGCAACCACTCTTAGAATGGATCCTGTTGAATCATTGGAGGTGCTTGCTAGTTCTTTCATCTCGTTAATAGTTTCCCTTACATCAATCTCCATTGCAGAGGCAGAGTGGTTGTGATCAGTAGTTTTTACAATAATATCATCATGGGTAACCGCTCTGCCACTGCAATGGGATGTGTAGTCTTGCACACACCTCCAATGATTTCTAGGAAAACTTATCCTTTCTTTAGCATATATGTATCCTGCATGGTTAAGTAGTTTGTTTCCTTTTATTTGATACCCCTACACCATCCAAGACTTACACTTTTGTTGCACCTACCTGGAGTTATAACAGTAATTGATACCCCTACACCATCCCACACTTTCGCTATTGTTGCACCTACCTGGAGTTAGAATAGTAATTGATACCCCTACACTATCCCACACTTTCCCTACTGTTGCACCTACCTGGAGTTAGAATAGAACATATTACCCCTACACCATCCCACACTTTCCCTACTGTTGCACTTACCTGGACTTAGAATAGTAATTGATACCCCTACACCATCCCACACTTTCCCTACTGTTGCACCTACCTGGAGTTAGAATAGTAATTGATACCCCTACACCATCCCACACTTTCCTTACTGTTGCACCTACCTGGAGTTAGAATAGAAAATATTACCCCTACACCATCCCACACTTTCCCTACTGTTGCACTTACCTGGAGTTAGAATAGTAATTGATACCCCTACACCATCCCACACTTTCCCTACTGTTGCACCTACCTGGAGTTAGAATAGTAATTGATACCCCTACACCATAGTACACTTTCCCTTGCATTATGTGTTTTATATACCTTTTGGTTTGGTTTCTTTCGTTGTGGTCTGGTTTCTACTTGTATTTTCTTCTTTTGGTGGATTTTTGAGTTGTTGCCCTTTTGAGATATGGATTGTTATTTCGTGATTAGAAGATTTTTGTGAGTTTCTAAAAAAAATATTTAGGAAAAGGAAATGTTATTTGAATGTAAAATGTTTATGATGCAGTAAAAAATGTGAACAATATTGGGTTTAATTTAAATTGTTTTTTACAGTGCCTTTTATACTATGCTAAGCTTTCCATGTTATAGCATTTTTCAGACGTTGCAATAGTATTTTATTCCTCTACATCATTAAACAATCTCTCTACTGCTGCACTTACCTGGAGTTTGAATAGAAAATATTACCCCCTACGCCATCCCACACTTTCCCTACTGCTGCACTAACCTGGAGTTAGAATAGAAAATATTACCCCCTACACCATGAATCTCTTCTTTATTAACGACTAAATTTAAAAAAATCAGTAATGTAAATAATAAAATATTTACCTTCTTTAAAAGTTGACGTTTCAATTTTCAAAGTAGAGAATAGATGTTTATTTTATCGAAATAGAATTACTCTGTGAAAATCAAATGAAATATATATGGATTTAAAAATGTATTTCCGTTTCATTTGTTTAGAATAGTGATTTTTAAACAAATCCAAAAGTACCTTCAAATTAATCTTGAAGAGGAGTGTTGCTTCTGTAGCAAAATCCAATTTTTGTTCAGTGGCCTTTTTTGTTGCAGTTTATAGTAGTTCGACTAATAAAAAAAAATTAACATTTTGTGATGTGTGGAAAATAATATATGTTTATTTCATTGAAAATATTTTTAAATAATACACAATTTTATTTAGATTTTAGTATGCTTTTTATATGTATGGTATTTTATTTATGGATATATGTATCCATAATTATAGTAATATTTTGGTGTTATATTATTATCTTTAAATAGGTAAAAGAAATTTAATAGGGGCAGCCTTTTAATTGTTTGTAGAAAACATTGCAGACATTACTAAGTAACTTACTTGTTTAACGAGAAATAATGCTCCTGATATATAATCGGGTATTATCTTCACAAACAGGTCAGAGGGTCAGCTTTTGGCGTCTGGTTTCTCTGGGAGTTGAGAATCAACTGTTTTAAAAATGGTGTCTGGCTCGTATTTATAAGTTTTTCACAGTGTCATTGTTTTTTTGAAGAAATACAGCGTTGGTATTCTTTTTTTAAATACGAATTACTTATGTGGAAAGTTATAATTTAAAATTTAGTATAAAGAGTTGTAGTTTTCGCTTATTCCTTCCGTTTTAGCATCCATTTTGGAAGTAGTGTTGTGGTATTATTTTCATGGAAAGAGTTGTAGGACATATTTAGAAACTACACAGTTTAAAATGGCAACAATGTGTATGTATAATGTTTTTGTTTACGATTAATCATTTTAAATCATACTAATATATTTGTACTTTATATAATTGTTATTTTCGTAGATTTTCTAAAATTTTGAACAGTTACGATTACATGAGTAGTAATTTTTAATACTCGGGTATTAATTTTAATACTCGAGTAATAATTGTAAAAAAATTTGTTGGATGTATTTAAAATAACGTTCAGATTTTCTCTACATTTTAAGACACTTCCCCACCCAAAACCCCTAGTTTCCCTGCATCCCGTGCCAGGTTTTATTTTACCCAAAAAAAATAAATTGTTATTTGGCGTTGTAAAGGTGTGCGTTGTAAATGATTTCGTTGTAATAGCATATTACTATTAATAACACCATCTCGCGTTGTAATAGTATTTGTTGTAAAACCATGCGTTGTAATAGTATGCGTTGTAACGTCATACATCCATACATACCAGTCCAACTTCCCATTAACAACGAAAATTAACTATCCTTCTCCAGTAACCGGTAATGTTGAGGATTAAGAGTAAATAATACAGTTCCAAAGTCAAACGCCAGCCAAGGAAAGTCAGGTAAGCCAGAACAAACAAAAAAGGTCCAACTACTCCAAGCAAGAAGTCAGGTAAGATATATCCAACAAGAGCAAAGATCAGCAAAAGCGTTTATAGTTCCAATACATGTTGTCCCAACAAAGAACAGAAAGAATTAAGCCACTTATCTAGTCACATTAGCAGCGACTCTGATATTTATCACCTCCACAGTACACAAGAACAATCTTCAGGTTAGAGGGAAATCAGCGTTTCCCAGAACGTCAGATGGTCATGTATGCGGCAGCCACAGCACCAGCTTGTTCTTTTTCGTACTCGGAAAGTGACCACCGCCCCCTCCAAAAATGGCCGTAACCGCGTCTCAGCCGAGAACGCATGAAGTCCAACACCTCCGCAGCCGCGGATGACAACACAGGCAAGTTTGTAGCCGGCTTTGAAGTGTGGCAGCCGCCCTCTCCGTGAATGAGCAAAAACAGCGTCTCAGCCGAGAACGCTTGAAAACTGTTACCGCCGCGCCGCGGACGGTAACGGATGTAAGTTCTTCACCGGGCTCGGAGTGAGGCAGCCGCCCACTCCGTGAATGAAAATCCAGCGTCTCCGCCGAGAACGCTAACAAGGAACACCAAGGGACACAATACACAGGACCACAAACTAGTTCCAGTGTAACAATCACGTACAGCGCACGTCTGCACTACGAGAGCCTATATGTCTTAGGCTCCTCCTTACTTCAGAGCCTTCTGGGAGATGTAGTTTGCAGGCGCATCCTTGCAAACCATGACACATCATGAAGACACTCTCCAATGTGCAAACAACGGTAGGATCAATCTCTACAGATGTGACTTTACTGAGAGCGGATTTCCATAAAATGTCGGAACGGGTGGCGCAAGTGGAAGTGGTCACGAAATCCTTAGTAGAAGACACCTCAGAACTGCAACTAGCAATGGAACGCATGGAGGCGGTGACCAAACAACTTCAGGAGAAGCTGGATGATCAGGAGGGGCGCTCAAGGAGGAACAACGTGCACATGTTGGGTGTTCCAGAATCGGAAGGTAAAAGAGCGATGGACCTCTACATCGAGGACCTAATAAAGACTAAACTGCAGCCTAAAGGTCTGTCCCAATTCTTCTCCGTAGAGAGAGCGCATAGGGTGCCCGGCGGAGCACTGAAGCCGGGTGCGGCACCGCGTCCAGTACTGGCGCGGTTATTCAACTTTAGAGATAGGGATGTCATATTGCAAGCAGCACGAGTATCGCCACCCATTAAGATCCAGAACTCAACGCTGGCATTCTTTCCAGATTACACGGCGGAAGTGGCCCAACGTCGGAAGACCTTCCTGGAGGTCAAGAAAGCACTGAGGGTGAAAGAGCTGCCCTATTCAATGTTATTCCCAGCGAAACTCTGGGTTGTAGCTGACGGAAAGACGTGGTTTTTCGACACGCCTGAGACGGCGCAAGACTGGCTAGATGGCTGGCGACACGTGGGGGGGCCTCGCCGCTCCAACAGAGGACAAAGAAACCAACAGACCGGATCGCACATGGACGCACAGACGTCGAGAACAGGAACTCAGGAATGGTCATCGGAGGCGGGATCCAAGGATGGTAGGCAACAGCAAGGCTCCTAACTAACCACACCTCTGTAACTAAGACAATGTTCATCTCCGGTGCCGGGCGGGCTGCCCTTGGACTCAAGGCGGGGAGAAGCTGAGTAGGGTGGAGTGAGCTGCCGCTGTTAAGAGACTTTACCCCAACAAGCAAGTAAGATGGTTTGGGTTGGGTTTAAGCACTCTGCTAGGTTGGGGAAGCAGGCGGTGTTATGCCCATGGAGCAGGGAGGCAGGGAGGGGGGAGGGGAGGGGATGTTCATTTGTTTTGGTTCAGGATACACACGTCACACCACGATCTGTCACAAACTGTATGCACAGGTTCCCGCATGGCGGCGACTACATTACACCGATGGCGATAGGAGAGCAAGGCATGTTCACGCCACCTCATGATGGCACAACACTCACACTCCCCAGCCACTGATGGCACGGCACTCCACATGGCGATCCCCCCCTTCGACTGCTCACTTGGAATGTGAGAGGGCTGAGTGACAAAATAAAGAGAGGGTTGGTCCTACAAGCACTTAAACGCCAGGGCCCTGCGCTGGTGCTACTCCAGGAAACACACCTTACAGGGAAAATGTAAATGTAAATGTACAGGAATTTATATAGCGCAAATCACCAAGCGGTTTCTAAGCGCTTGCTTAGGGAACCCGTCCTGGTATTCCCCTGTGAGATAACCCCGGCAGGGTATCCGCAAGGTGAAAGCCAGGCATCCCGCAGCGAGGGGCCATTGTGGAGATTAAGCAAGCTATTGCCCAGAGTCGCAGAGTGTGAACCTGTGAATCGAGTAGGCACCGGAGCGAGAATTGTCGAGTCCATGGACATTTTAGGACTCAAGACCCCGCCGAGCCGGGAATTGATCCCTGGTCCCGGGCTGACCTCTGCTTCCAGGTCTGCCTCCTCTAACCAGTGAGCCACACTTCTCCCCGGGAAGCATGCCAGGTGCTTGACTGACGGGGCTATAAAATGGTGGCACACGCGGAGTTCACCTCGGGATCTAGGGGGACTGGTATTTTGGTGAAAAAGACCTCGCCCTTCCTTTTTCTACAACATAAAGTGGATGGTCAATGCCGCTTCGCGGCAGTCCACGGACAGTGGGAAGGCAGACTTCTGAATGTAGTGTCCGTATATATCCCTCCGGCCCTCCAATCACTAGCGTTGCCAGCACTGGGGGAGTTTCTACTGAACCTCCCGACGGGGGACACGATCATCTGGGGGGACTTCAATTCAGTTGTGGACCCAACACTGGACACGTTTCCTGTGCGGTCACGCACGTCAGGAACATCCACCTTCCCGGGCTTTCTGGAGGCAATGGGCCTAGCGGATGTCTGGCGAGACAAACACCCCACTACAAAACAATACACCAGGGGTCTCCAAACCGGTCCTGGAGGGCCGGATCCATGCCAGATTTTGTGCATATCCCCATTGAGATACATGTAGTTATTTTAAAAATCTGGGATGGATCCGACCCCTGCAATACACCTATCATTCAACGGTGCATAATAGCTTATCCCGCATTGACTATTTCCTGCTACTTGGTAATGGCATGAGCGACATAGCTTCCATAGACATATTGCCCAGGGGGATATCGGACCACTCCCCGGTGGTGTTGACCCTATCCAGCTGGGAGAAGACTCGCGCGAGAATATACCCCATATACCCCGACTATCTGACGGTCCCCAAGATCAAGAAGGACCTTAAAACAACAACCACTCATTATTTTGCTGAAAACGCGGCATCAGTAACCTCGCCCTCGATCCTGTGGGAAGCCTATAAGGCGGTCCTGCGAGGGCAGGCCATTGCGTCCATATCGGGACACAAACAAGCGCACCGGCAGGAGCTCTCAGAGCTGGAGCTGGCGCTTCACGAGGCAAATGTGGCGCACATGTCAGATCCCACGACAGACTCCGCACACGTGCTGAAACTACGCCAGCAGCAGTATCAGGACCACCTCCAGTCAAAAGTCACTGACAACATTTCACACACGGCTCATAGAATCTACGACATTGGAGACAAGGCAGGGAAAATGCTGGCCTGGTTAGACAAAAGGGGAGGGAGCAGTAGAGGCATACAACAGCTATATACCCATGAGGGTCAGATACAGTCGCACCCTGAAGAGATAGTGCAGACAGTAGCGGAACACTTTCAGGAAGTCTATACTCCAGAAAGAGACGTCACGGAACGGGCGGCGCGAGAATCCCTTAATCATATAGAAATCCCGACGCTCCTACCTGAAGCGGTCCAAGAACTGGAGGCAGATCTGACGGTGGAAAAAATACAAAAGCGATCACATGATACAATCAGGGAAAGCACTAGGCCCCAACGGGATACCGATAGAATGGTATAAGCTCATGTCCGACAAACTCGGTAAGCCACTGTTAGCGATGTACACAGAAAGCTTGGCAGACGGTGTACTCCCGTTGGAACAATGCACCGCAGCAATCATAGCCATTCCAAAGCCCAGTAAACTGCCGGCAGATTGCTCATCATACCGCTCGATATCCCTTCTTAATGCTGAAGTAAAGATTCTTGCCAAACTACTGGCGAATAGACTGATGAACCACCTTTCACTACTGATCCACCCAGATCAGTCGGGCTTCATGCCCCATAGGAGCACGGCCCTTAATCTCAGACATGTGCACGGAGTCTTGGCGCGAGCCCCTTCATTATCGGAGGCAGCGGTGATCCTTTCCCTGGATGCCAAAATGGCATTTGATTTAGTGGAGTGGGAGTACTTGTTCGCAGTCCTGTCCCATATGGGCTTCGGCCCCAGATACATTGCTTGGATCCGTCTCCTATACACCAACCCAGTCGCTCAGGTCACCGCCAACGGCCACCTCTCACACACGTTCTCATTGGCCCGGGGAACCCGTCAGGGCTGCCCCCTGTCACCCTTACTCTTTGCCCTGGTTTTGGAGCCCCTGGCGACACTGATTAGGAACAACGCCGTTGCTAAAGGGAGTTAGCTGGAAGGAGGGTTGGGAGGACCGTATATCACTCTACGCTGATGATATGCTGATATATTTAACAGATCCAGACAGGAGCATCCCAGCACTCCTGACACTCTGTGACGCGCACGGGAAAACGTCAGGATATACAATAAATTGGTCGAAATCAGTGATATACATCTTAAAGGGGCCGCAACCCTTGCTCACGGCAGATTGTCCGCTCATGCTAACATCGGGTTCCTTTAGGTATCTTGGTATACACATTACCGATAACGCGGCAGAATTCTTCGACAAAAACCTAAAACCTCCCTTGGAGCATCTCCGTACAGACGTGAAACACTGGGCGACCCTACCACTGACCCTCCTAGGGCGAGCGGCCCTCTACAAGATGATGGCACTACCAAGATTTCTATACGCCCTGGAAAATACCCCGCACCCAGTCGCGCCGCGATATTTTCAGCAAGTCACAGCATTGGTTTCCAACTTGTTGTGGAGTAATCGGCCGGCTCGCATTGCCCATATCAAAATGACCAGAAGTTGGTATGAGGGGGGTATTGCTTTGCCACACCTGCAGTTGTACTACTGGGCGGCACAACTCAAAATTGTGAACCAATGGATACACGCATCGAGAGATGACCCGGCCTACAGAACTGACAGGGCACAACTAGGAACTGACTGCATGCTCTCAGCACTCTACAACAGATACCAGGCTCAGAAATTGATAGGACCCACGAGACACACAGCCATCTTGTGGCACACGGCACAGGCAAAGTTGGGATGGAAGGGGAAGATCACTAAACTCACCCCGCTCTGGCACACGAAAGCACTAGGGCGCTTGAGACAAAGTAAGGGGTTTGCACAATGGGATAGCATCGGCATATCCACGGGGGGGGAGGATCTGTGGGACAAGGGGACGGTGATCCCTTTCACACAGCTCCAGCAACAATACGACCTGGGCCCACACGAAACCTACAGATATGTACAAATCAGACATGCACTATTACAGTCAATACCGGCAGGCACCGAGGTACCGGAATCCTCGCCATTGGAGGATAGGCTACTCACTGATTACATACAGCAGGGTGCGACTTCCCTTACATACCGGAAATTACTGAATAACCTGACGGACCCTACACTGCAGCTGAGGGAGAAGTGGGTGGAGGAAATTGGAGAAATTGATGGCTCGGAATGGAATGAGGCACTAGCATCCCCCAAGGAGGTGGGCATCTCGGCTAAATTTAGACTAGTACAATTGAAAATCCTACACCGCATATACTATACTAGGCATTTGCTACATAAATTACATAGAGCGCCGCATCCATTTTGTCTTCGTGGCTGTGGGGAGGAAGGTACACTATTCCATACACTTTGGGACTGCCCACTCATAGTTGAATATTGGCGGCAGGTGATGCGCACTATCTCACAAACACTTCAGGTTTCCCTGGTACCAGAGCTGTGTAAATGTTTGCTGAACATTTGGGAACCAACCGACTTATCTAGACACGGCCACATATGGGGCACACTAGCCATTATGGTAGCTAAAAGAGACATAGCGCAGAAATGGGGCGCGTCTGACTTGCCCACGGTATCGCAGTGGAGCAGGAACATGGACTTGTTGATGTTCACAGAGCGGGCGGTGTATGTGCTACGGGCCTGCCCTGTAAGTAGAACAAAGTATGGTCTGCATGGAATGTATACAGAGGAGAGCTGTGTGACCTGTTACCAGAAGAGGAAAATGTAAGCTCAGATGAGGAGGGAGAGGGGGAGTAGATGGGGAATGGGGGGTGGATGACCTAGGGGGGTGAGATTGCGATATCCCACAAATGTAACGTAACTCATGACTACATCCTTTAAATACATATGGTGCTTCACAATGTGTTGCCACGGATGTGGCAAAGGTCAATATGTGTGATTTTACATCTTGAACCCAGTTGTAGGTTCAGTTCACAATAAAAAATGGAAAAATGTTAGACCTGAAATGTTGACAAACTTGACACAGAAGGCAGAAAATCCAAACGTAATTGCTACGCCGCCGGACCCCCAGGGTTGTCGGCAATGAGGCTGTGTATAAACCGAAAATGTTGAAAGGAATTTGCAAACGTCGCGGCCGGCCCTAGAGGTTGTAGGCCATACGCTGTGTTTTTTCTCGTAAAGATCCAACAAAGGTCTATCAAAAAAAAAGTGCAATAAGTTCCCAAACCATGCAAAGACACCACAGACAACCCCCCTCCAAAGACCTCTGCACAACTTTGTCACTTTCTTCCACTAAAAAATCGTAGATTCTACGACAGCTTCGCAATCCTGGACCCACCCACCCCAATCGCAAGCACTACATCTGGAGGTTTGTGAGAGGGACGGGCGGAAAAAGAAGCTAGGAGGTCTTATGCGCGGATCTATTTTGGTGAATTTATTTAAATCTTGGTGCACAAATAACAAGATAAACACAGGTGAACTTTGTGGGTGTTGAGTTCAGGCTGTCGCTGATCTTCCTCTGCCGGTTTTCTCTTCTCCCAGTGGGTGGTGTTGACGTTCCACGGGTAGAGTGTAAAAAGAAGAGACAGAGGCGGTAAGTGTATTTGTCACCGTTTGCTGGTTGGCAAAAGGGTACCGTCACCAGGGTGGTAGGGACACCGAGTGCACTTAAGGGAAAGGTAGTGCAGGAAGTCAGGGGGGGACTATAACTATTAAATGTGAGAGCACAAAACGATAGAACTGTCTTTAGCTTGTTTCTTACTTCAGGACACGAGCTCCTACTAAGGCAATGAGAGATTCAAAGGTCTAGGATGCCACCATAAGAGTGACTACTAATTGGTACTATGGCACGCAAGAAACAGAATGTCAGGACTAACACTTCTTAGTTTACGCCCGCTTTCATTACAAAAGAAGAGTTACTGAGGGTCAGATAGTCAGGGCTGCAAAAAAGGTCACAGTGCGCCCACTCCCCTCCCAAAAGCAATATGTTTTAAAATGAAATTAAATCCCCGTACCCGTCCACCCGCTATGGTTAACTCCCAGCCCCCTGACCCGGTTCACGTACCGCGTATGCCGTAACTCTCCAGAGTTACGGCGGCATACAGGCATCCTCCGGGTGCATCCACCAGTCCTCCGACCAGACCTCCGCTTCACCAGTGGCGATGTTGTCCTCGTCTTCTTCGGAAACGGCGTTGCTCCTGGGTAGGTCCTCCTTCGGTCCGGTCTTCTCTCTGGGCAGGTTTCCCTTGTCCTTCTTCAGCGCGTCCTCCTCGTCCGTTTTCAGCGTGTTCTCCTCTTCGTTCATGGCGTCTTCCGGATTTTCCCCTTTTCGAGCTAGGTCCTCCCTTCTAAAGCTCCAGGTCTCTTCCCATTGGCTGGTTCCCTTCCCTGGGTGTTCCTGCAGGGAAGAGGAGTCCGGGTTAGTTAACCCTTTCTTGTTCAGGCCGACGGACAGCAACTTGTCGGGAAAACTCAGCTGGGGGCTTATCATGGGGGTAAAGGCGGGCTCCTCCTCACAAGGTTCTAGACCCCAGTCAAACCTCCTCAACTGGACCACCCTCACCAATGACAACACCCTAAGGATCATGAAACCATCCACTTTGGAGCCCCCTTGGACCGCTGCACCCACCATAACTTCAACCGAGCTGGCACCGCCATCGCCCCTGAACTCTGCCATACCTTCAAATGCTCCTTTGAATTCACCACCTTCCCTGAAGACTAGAAACACACAGAGATCAACCCCCTGCTGATGAAACCATCTGCCGACCTGACAGACCTCAAGAAGTACAGACCCATCTGTCTGCTCTCCTTTCCAGCCAAAGTCATCAATAACACCATCAACATCCAATTCACAGAATTAATCGAAACAAACCACACCCAGGACCCCTCCCAATCTGGCATTAGGAGAAAGCACAGCACAGCACTGAGACTGCACTCCTCACCGCAATGACGAAATACGAAACTCTCCTCAACTGAGGCGAAACCGCAGCTCTCATCCTCCTGGACCTCTCTGCCACCTTCGACGCCATCTCTGACCACACCCTCTGCACAAGACTTCAAACACCAGCATCCACGGCAGAGCATTGGAGTCGATCCGCTCCTTCCTCACCAACCAAACTCAGAGAGTCATGCTCCCTCCATTCTCCTCAGAACCCACAGAGATCAGCTGTGGTGTCCCCCAGAGCTCCTCTCTTAGCCCCACCCTCTTCAATATCTACATGGCCCCGTTTGAAGCTATCATCAGAAACCACAGACTCAACATCTTCTCCTACCCAGATGACACACAGCTGATTCCCCCCTCAAGGATGAACCTACAAGGGCTAAGAGAAACTTCCATGACAAGATGAAGGCAGTAGCCACCTGAATGTAGGAGAGCTGCCTCAAACTCAACTCCGACAAACCCGAAGTCCTCATCCTGGGCTCCACTCCCTTCACATGGGACTACTTCTGGTGGTCTACAGTGCTCGGAACCCCCCACACTCACCAATCACACACACAATCTCAGCATCATCCTCAACTCCTCGCTCTATGAAATGCCAAATCAATGCCATATCATTATCCTGCTTCCACCCGCTGCTCCGGAAGATCTTCAAATGGATCCCCACCAAGTCCAGGAAAACTGTCACCCAGATGCTTGTCAGTAGCAAGCTAGACAAGGGCAATGCACTTGACCCTGGCACCTCTCAAGAACTCCAAAAGACATTGCAGCGCTTTCAGAACGCCTCTGCCAGACTTATCCCGGACATCCCCCACCAAAAAGACCTCCACAGGCAAAAGAATCACATTCAAGCTCCTCACACATGCCTACAAAGCCCTCCACAACACCGGACCCGAATACCTCAACCATTGCCTCTCCTTCTGCACACCAACCGGACATTTGCACCTTCTCCTACCTCACTGCAAAGACCTTGAACTCCCTACCTCTGCATCTCAGGCAATCACTGTCACTGCCTCAATTCAGGAAGGACATCAAGACCTGGCTCTTCGCCTGAACTACACTCCCTCAAATGCCTTTAGACCGTTACAGATGATTAGCGATTAGCCGTGCTCTACAAGAACCTGATTAATTGATTGACTGATTGATTGATTGAACTCAGGGGCTCTGTCTCCTATCAAAGACAGGTCGTGGTTTTACTGGCAGAGAGCCACATCAAGGGGACATACAGCATAGTTCAGTGCTCAGGAAACACTGTTTATGTATGGGCTGCACACAAGGACTTCACCCATCCTTTTTACGTCCCGCTAAGCCTTCACATGATAGCCAGAGTCCTGCAATACAGAGTAACATGGAGACAAATAGCACCTACAGGTGCCTTTTTTGTTTTTAACATGGCATGGTGGGCGCGTTTACTAATTGTTTTCTTGAAAGAAGACTCTGCAATTAGTTGCTCCTATTTATTATGGATTATAAAGGCCCATGACAGCACTACCAATTGATAAGCGCCAAGTTAGCACCCGCACAAACATCAGTAAATTAACCCCTCATACTTTTGCTATGTGATTCATTTGATTAGGACACACTTTTCAATTGAATGCATGGTATAACTTAAACACTTGTGATATTGTTCAGTCCCTTATCGTAACACAATCAGTTCTTTAAAGACTAAGATCTACCAATTAATTTTAAACTTAGTAATGTTTCTTGAATTACAGTCAATTAAAAGGTAATGATGTGTAGTACAACATTCTGTATCGTGCAAAATTACTGACATTTCTGCCAAGAATCAAATACTTTTTCCAATACAAAAATGCTGAAATACTGTAGTTCAAAGATAAACCATTCTAGAAGAGAAGCACATCTCGCTTTTTCTTCTTCCTACATAGTTTTACATGTATAGCTTGGCTCAAGTTGTAGGCAACAGATTTTAAAGAGACCTACATCTGTGCTATCACTCAGGTTAAGAAAACTTGCGGGGTTCAATGACCAGAAAAGTTATTCCAATCATAGAGTTTAGGATTTATAACAACAGTTGTGCTCTACACACTTTAGAAATACATTTGCAAATATAATAATTCGTTTCCAAATATCAGTTTCTCAGGTTATGAAAATTCACGCGTAGGTAGAAAATCCAATCTTTTCGAAAATACAAAGGGGGATCATTTTTATGAAAGCATCACTATTTTGTCCTTCCAACTTGGGTTTCATTTTCAATAAATGCATGTTTGGTTTCTCATTTTTACAGATGTGGGTTCTATCATGTCATGGATGTCCACACAATAGACCTAGACTTCCATCATCATGGTAGAGTCAGCAAAATACAAGGTGTAGGCACCATGGGAAACTTCCTTTACAACGCAACTTTTACCACGCAATGCTTTTACATCGCAACTTTTACAACGCAAACCATTACAACGCATTGCGCTGGGGGGCGCTCTAGGATAGGGAATAGATTTACTTTACTATCCAACACCTTCCCTACTATCCACGGGGACTGGAGTTGGAATAGTAAATTAAACTATTCACTATCCAGCACCCCAAAGCGCTATGCGTTGTAAAGGCATGCGTTGTAAAACTTGCGATGTAAAAGCATGCGTGGTAAAAGCATGCGTTGTAATGTCATACATCCAGGCACCATCATACCAAACCCAGATTATGCCAGTGATAAACAACCTTATGCCAAGACAATAACAGGGATGGTCACTCTCATTCCATGGATGCCCATGATACACCAAAAATAACCACCATTGTATGTGGGACAGCAAAGTGCCATGGGTCGGGCCATCATGCCATGGGTGACTTCAATATCCCAGTAATTATCACTACTATGTCAGACCAGCACAACACCAAAGGTAAACCTCATCATTCCATGAAGAGCCACAATATTCCAAAAATGATTACCAGTATGCCACGCCCAGCAACATACCAGTTATTGGCGCCATCATCCTATTGATGCCAGCAGTATGAAAAGAATTACCAACATTATGCCAGAACTAGTATTATCTCATGAGAGTGCACCAACAAACCATCGATGCTCACAGTATGCAAAGAATTATGACAATTTTGCCAGTACCCACATGCTGTGAGGGGTGGGAATATCAGCTTCATAGAAACAAAGGAGTCACATATATGCACACTCAATTAGAGAGTGGAAGGCCACAATTTCAGGTCCTACCTTTGTAATAAAACACTGTTCATCTGCAATCTGAACAATGGAAATTGTGCATGCCTGATAATTTGAGCATGGACCTCTAACTCACCAGACATACTTAGACTTTCTGAACTGGGGTGGTATGGTGAGCAAATGAATGATGGATTTAACCCAGATCTCTTGACTGGGGCGAATGTTTTGATTTGTTCTGTATTCTGTCCATCAATTGTGTGTCTTTTGCTTTCTCGCCCTAAGTGCACCAGGTATGCCCAGAGTTGGGCCCCGGGCTCACTGTGCCACTGGAATCAAGCTATCCTGGCTGATGAGGGGTGAAACCCAGAAACCGGTCCTAGGATGCTTATTTCCAGTCCAGGGAGGACTTGGCTTGGCAGTTTGGGCTGGACTGTTCTCATGAGGCACTGGTGTAAATACTATTCCAAAGTGTAACAGGCAGAAGCAGAATCAGAATCTCTTAGCTGATTTAACGATGAAAAATTATTTTTTACAAAAGAAAGGTTTTCGAGCACATATGCCTTTCGGCACTGCAATGTTTTATGCCACTGATGTCCAGAGGGAGAAAATCTAAACAAACGTCCCAGTACTGATGATTGTGGCAAATAAAGAGAGAAATGTTCCTAGCATGACTCACACTAAATTTGTTTGTTTGACATGTGAACGTAACTGGCACAAAATGTCAGCCTAAGTTTATAAGAAGTGGCCATTGTGCTCTGGACAGGAAGATTTGCTCAAGAACACTTCAGCTAATGTGCTAAGTACCTTAATTATTGCCACATTCGACGTCATCTTCTAGGCTTGCCCATGTCAATACCCACACCAGCCAGAGCATCTTTGGCCCCCAGGGCTTCCTTTCAAAGTGTAAAATTGGTAATAGGTTTAAAAAAGGCTTTTTTGTTCTACTTGGAGACTGAGTCTGTTGTTATTTTTTCCCCTATCAGTTTGTCCTGCCCAGTTTTCTTCTACTCCCTTGTGAAACTTCCAGGTCCAATTCGGTTTCATGCCAGCCCCTCAAAGCATTATTTGTCATCATTTTAGACTGCACTCTTGCATGTCCTGCCAGACAATCTGACCACACAGAAAACTGTGAAGTTTCATTACTCACACACTGTTCCTGCAGCTTAGTGATTCAAGTGCAAAGAGCAGGTTTAGCCTTTAGGACCTGTTCTAAACTTCACCGCTGGACGACTTGTGAAACGTATCCATGTCCCTGTGCAAATGCTTGGAAAATATCATAGCCTGTCATTCTGTCATTTTCAGTATTGCTTACAAATGTCAGTTTCTTACAGAGGCCGTATTATTGAACACAGCTTCATCAGATGTTTGCACTAGGCGAGTGGAGCCTTTTGCCCCTCTATCAAGCTGCAACAGGAACCTGTACCAGCCCAACTGCAGTGCTTAATTTGTAAAGTAATAAGTGCCAGGACCCTGACCAGGAGACTACTGTACCAAACCAACCATTGCCCCTGTGATTGCTGCCAAAACAACTACTAACCACCTCTCTCACCTGCAAGTGTGACAGTTCAGATTATTCCAGGTCCCCAAATCTAAAGGAATGGCTGGGAAGACAGGTGCTGGTGCCCAGCACTGGAAACCAATTAAGTGCATGTGCCGATCACAGGACACCACCGGCTAAAAATTAAGCAGGGCCAACTAGGCATTTGCATATTTAACACGAGGTACATCCACTTTCAAGTGAGGGAATACCCAGGAACATGCTGCCATATGATCAGCCCTGGCACATTTGGTATTCGAGAAATGGCATCCTTTAACCTTTTTGTGCAAGTCGGCAATATGCATTTTTGTGAAATGTGCATAACATATTGGATAATGTACTTCCTGCTGTTAGACCTAACAGCATAGGGTAGTCGTTCCCCCAACTTTTTGCCTGCCTCGCTCCACTTTTCTGATCTCGTTGTTGCTGGTATTTGGACTCTGTGCACTTTATCACTGTTATCCAGTGCTAAAGTGCTTGTGCTCGCTCCACTAAACATGGTAAAATTGGTTCATCTCCAATGTGCATATTTATTGTACCTATAAGTCCCTAGTAAACTAGTATCCGTTGTACCCAGGGCCTGAACATTAAATACTACTAGTAGGCCTGCAGCACTGATTGTGCCACCTATTTAAATGACCCTTTAACCCCATCTCAGGCCTCCCCATTGCAGAGCCTGTTTGTGCAGTTTACACTCTGATGTTGACCTGGCAAAACAAACCTTTTCAGTACACAAAAGGAAGTAGGAGTGAGAAAATAATAGATGCTTAAAGAGTTATTGTAGACAAAGTCAACATGTTTGAAAAACTGCCCTCACTCACACAAATGTGGCATGCTTCATCATAGGGCTGCTAACACACCCCTGTGTAGACCAACGCCTGGGGTGGAGCAATAGGGTGGGGGAGACAAAAAAACATAAAGAATAATAGGGAACAAGGGTATGAAAAGTGCGGAAATATATGTTAAAACTAGCTCAGGGATGTCCCAAAGCCTATTTTATTCCTGGACTCCCCGGCCAGGGTTAAGAAGATCTAACGACCTAGAGGATGGTGGTGAGCACGGTTATTACACACTGTTCACCCCTCCTCACTGCAGAATGGTCAAAACCTTTTGCCAGGCCAAACCTTCCCTTTTTATACATGTAAGTCACCCTTAAAATATGCCCTGTATAATCTAGAGGGCAGGGTGCAATGTATTTAAAAGGCAGGACATGTACTTTTAAGTTTAACATGTCTTGGTAGTGAAAAACTCCTAAAGTCATTTTCCACTATTGCCAGGTCAATCTCTCCCATAGGATAACATTAGGATTACCGTATTACATTTATAAGCATAATTTCCAATTGGGAAGAGACAAGACCTCCAAGTCTGGTGTCTCTGGAATCACAATTTAAAATCACAACTCATGGTGAGGTAGGATTTTAAATTGCAATTCTGAAAATGCCACTTTTAAAGAGTTGGCATTTTCTTGCTTTAGCCATTTGGTGCCTGCCGCCTGTCTTTGATCGGTCTGGGGTGGGTATGAGCTGGGCTTTGTGTATTACCCCTAGACAGCCACAGACAATGGGAGCTTAGGTGAGACTTAATGGGTCATCCTGGGCGGATGGAGGGAGGAGCTGGACCCAGCCTCACTTACACCTTAATAGGCTGTGTCCTGTCCCCACACAAAGACCTGGATACCCCCGCGTAGTGAATCTGAAGTACACCCCAATTCAATGGCCCACCTGGGTATAGGTACTGGACCTCTGACACCATGACTTCAGTACATTTCTGGACCTGTGGCCAATATGCCAGGAAGAAGAACTGCTGTGCTGCTGAAAGGACTGCCACACTGCAGTTTTGCTGTTTGCTGGTCTCCTGCCTTGCTGTGTTGTCCTGTTGGCTACTGCCCTCTCTTGCCTGGGTGAAAAGGACTGGACCTGCATCACTTGAACCCAGAGTGACTCCAAGGTCTAGCTGGCTGGCCTCTTGATCTTAAGTGTAAGGGACATAAAATACTTTTAACCCTCACACTCCTGCACCTGGACTCTACAGTCTGTGAGTCTGTCCTGCCAAGTGGTGCCACCTCAGTCCTGGTTGCTGGCAGTGGACCTAAGGTATTTGCCCTATGGGAACTGACTCATCCTCCGCTGCGAGAACAGGTTCAACGTATCGACGCTGCTGCGGGAAAGGGACCGTCACTCTGGAACCAAAGCATCACCGACACTGCGTGGAGAAGATAGACGCATCACTCCTACTGTGTGAAGAAACCCGGCACATTGCCTTCGGAGCTGTTGCATCTCTTTCGGAACCGACGCATCACAACTGTTGCATGGAGAAAATCAACGCATTCCTTCTGCTGAGTGAGTGACACCTACGCATCACCCGGCTGCACCCTGTATCTTCGCCGACTCAACCAGGATTAAGGTACTTTTGTTCAGCCCGGCCTGTTAGAAATTGGGCTTCTGGTTGGCAGAGGTATGCATCCTGTCCAAGCAGGATCCACAATCCTAGTCAGGGTAAGTCACAACATACTCTAAATGATCCTGTACTCACACTATGGCAGCTTGGCATAGAACAGTCAGGCTTAACTAAAGAGGCAATGTGTAAAATATTTGTGCAGCACTTCAAACAGTAAAACAGTGACAACTCCACACAAAAAGTATCTACACCAGTTTAGAAAAATAAAACTTAATTTAATAAATAAAACGAGACCAAAATGACAAAAAAAACAGTAAGTAGAACTTGCAATATTCATAAAAATTATAACTAAGTAAAATAGCACTTAGAAACAATTGTTTTTTCTTTTCTTTTTTGCAGGTTTGTACCGCGCTGGCTTCGACTCCCGGAGGAGTATCTCCGCGCCTTTGGCTTCTACAACAAAAGTTTAGGGGAAGGACTATTTTAGCAGCTGTTCTAGTCTAGTGTTGGAATAAGAAGCGCTTATTTGAGATGCCTGGTTGCGCCGGACAGGGTTCTGGCTGACCGCGCTGGAGTTCAGGCCGGATACAGGGACCCAGTGTGGCCCTGTTGGAAACTGCCCTTTCTGCAGGGTCACCCCAATCCTTTTGCCTAAATTCCTCCCCTTTTTGCTGAAATTGTTTTCGTGTGCTTTAAGACTCTGGGCACTTTACCACTGCTAACCAGTGTCATTTTAACGCTGCTACCCAGTGCTAAAGTGCATACTTAGTTGTGCATGCAAGTTCTATTTATTGGATTATTGTTATTGTGGTCTTGTTTTATTTATTAAATTAGGGTCTATTTTGTAACCTGGTGTTGTATCTTTTTGTGTGGTGTTTTCACTGTTTTACTGTTTGAAGTTTTGCACATATACTTTACACACTGCCTCTACGTTAACCGCAACCGCTCTGTGCTAAGATACCAGAGGGTGAGCAAAGGTTAATTTAGGGTTTGCCTGACACTTAACTTGACTAGGTTTGTAGTTGCTGCTTGACTAAGGTTCACACCCCAGTTAACCAACAACCCAAATTCCAACACCTGCTATATATCATACAAATAATCGAGGAGTTTTGTGATTACATGGAGGATGAGGTTGAAGGCTCAGTTCCTAAGGTCATGGAACTCTGAAGTGACTTGCAGTATCATTAAAATGTATCGGAGAGGATGTTTTATTCCTTGTAATTCATGATCACACCATCACCCTTACCGTAAACTGCTTAAACTTTTGGTGTCTTTCTCTTTCATGTAAGTGTGATAGTATGATAGCAGACATGAAGAATAAAAGCACAAACTAGTTTGAAATTAAACTCACCAAAAAACTGTTAGAAATTTGTAGCAAAAAGATTACATAATCAGTGTAATACAAGTCAGACATTTAAAAAATGGTGTAGCCCAGAACACACAGAAATATGTAGAGAGATCGTGTCTTTCATATAATGACAAAGCATGTAAAAAAGAAACACGTTGCCATAAATATCTTCTGTCTGCTTATCACTGTTCAACTAGAAAAATAGAATAGGAAAAGGAACAATCAGGTTTCATAATTGGTTTTTAAAATGTAGCTTTAATTATGCTCTATGGCCTGCCTTTCCTCTCAGCTGCTGGCTCTGCAGAATTCAACTGTAATACATTATTACAGTTGAGCAGATACATCATTTCTTTATTACAGAGGGCTATGTGCGTCACAAGTTGCCTGTAATAAGGAGATTAAAGACATGTTTTTAATCAGGAATTGCAGGTTTCCTTGATTTATTTGGGTACCTATGGCTAAGGGTAGTGGGATTGCCCAGCAAGAAATCAATGTTAAACAATATGATGTCATTGTGGTAAGACAACAAAATACTTTAACCATTATCCCATTAATTTATGTTCAGGAGAACAAGGTGTTAACCAACTTGGTGAAATGGGTTCTAACTCCTAGAATCTAGAAGCTAGGGACTAAAATAAACAATCCTTAAGAAGCCCTTGGAACAGGATTCAAAGAAAATAGTTTGTAGTAACTTTAAGTTCCCGAAAATGAGAGCATTGTCAATGGCCAACGTCCTTAAATGAACTGAGTAGCCGAAATTGTGGTTATTTCTGATGTTGCAGCCCCTGAACTGCAGAGTTCTTCAAATCTCCCTAAAAATTCCACTCGTCATCTATCACCAATCAACTCATACATGTAATGTTATCTCTTGTAAATAATAGCGCTTTGCTTGGTTGGTGTGAAAAGTTATTTATTGAGCAAACAACAGATTAACAGAGGAGCGCCGGCCGGCGCTTCCGATAGTCTCGGGGCTTTCGCGCGCACTGCAGGCTGCGCGCGCAGCTTGCTAACACGGCCGTCGCACGTCACGGCTACGTGACGTGCAACAACTAGACTGCATACGCTACAATACACTCAACTGTTTGCTCATCCATTTCTTATTCACCTATTTACCAACGAATCCAGCCACAAGCTCACTTACCCATTAAGCCACACATGCACCACCCACTTACCTACCCACAGAAATACTCAGTAAACTCGTACAGATGAATATATTTTCTTTTTAAACCCAGGCCTATTGGCTTTGTCAATGCCTTTTCTATCTAATATTGAAATAATTAAATAGATTAAGCTAAGCATAATCACTAATTCAGCTGGACTTTACAATTAAATAATACATTCTAAGAACCCTCTGTTGTGGTCAGCGGGTGAAATTGAAGGAATAACACAGGACTTGCACAGAAAACATTAAAATCTGACAAACATATGCTTTGTAATTGACGAGCGTTGATGAGTGTATTGATATAGGGGCCTTATCCTTGAGAAAGGAGACACAGGAATGTCGTTTTCGAACATAAAATGTAATGCATTTATAAGAGTTAAATAATATGCGTGTAAACATTGCAAACATATGTTCTTGCATATAACATAAACCATGCACGAAGGGCTTAAAATGTTCACAGGGGTACTTCAAGGAGAATATTGTTAAACGATAACAGCTATGTTGGCACAAAGATTTTGAGCAAACAATCAATGAAAACTTTGCATCATGTGTGCGTTGGTAATAAAAATCACGAAGTGCAACTGAAAACTATGTTCCTGTATTAATCACACACAACCACAATTTGCTCATTGTTCTGTAAATTATCTTCAAAAGGCAATGGGTTTGCACGCTAACTTAAAGAGCAAACCAAACTCCTCAAGGACATTTAACACTAGATTTTTCCACTGGTCCCCAAAGGGGTTGTAATTCCCAATATGTTGAAGAATACGTTGAGCTTGCCATCTGTGCACATGTATCTCAGTTTTCTGAGACTCCCTCTAACAGGAAACCATTATCATTCACTTCAAAGCATGTATACATTTTGGCAGTAAATACATGCTTTCAGGCAGGGTACATTTCCACAAACACCCATCCAATACCCTAACATAAAGCAGTCTTTATATTGCCACCATACTGGCTGTGGTCTTCTGTGCCTTCTGTTGAGATCTAGCCTAAGTTTATTGAGCTTATAAACTGGTATCAAGGCGCCGATGCTCCAGCCTAGATGCATGTCAAGGAAAACAGTGGGGCATATTACCAACAACTAGCAATATTTATCGCTAAATGCGCTTAGCGACTTTTTTTATCGCTGCTTTTCGCTGGATATTTTAGTGGAGAAAACATGCTATTAGCAACGTTTTTCTCCATTGCGCTAAAATATCCAGCGATAGCGGCGTAATGCGAGAATATCGCTGAAAATACAGCGATATTCTCGCATTAGCGACGAAATGCTGTTAGCCATGTTATCCACCTCCCATTGGATAACATGGCTAAGAACTGGTCAGAGCAGGCGTTAGTTTTTGGCGATAGCGGGAATATTTCCATCGCTACGCCAGCCTTGTTAATAGGTGATAGCGACATTATCGAATGCTTTCAGTCGCTAACGGGTTGGGTACGCCCACTTTGCATGTCATTAGCGATAAATATCGCTGACATGCAAAGCGGGCCCCAAACCGCTCGCTATCGCCTTCAAGCTGTCGCTAACTGCTGTTAGCGACAGCTTGATAATAGGGCGATAGAATTTTCACCGCTTAGCGGCCGAAAACGGCCGCTAAACCGGCAAAAATTGCATATCGCCCCCCCTTGATAATATGCCCCAGTGTTTTTCAGACTTTTTTCACGACTTTGAGACCTGCCGTTAATCCAAAGTAAGATTCCACCGCTGAAAGGTAAAAGGCTTACCCCCCAAATGTTTCCTTTTTTAGAAACCACCTTTATCCATTGCTACATTTGCTGATCTTAGATTCCGCGTTCATGTACATCACAAGGCAAGACTTGGCTGGTAATTAAATAGGGATAGATGTAGGGCCTTGTACCAATGAGTTTGTCTCTTCATCATTATGCTTTACCTCATGGGGCAAAGAGAAAGGCCTGCTTGGTGAGATAATTCTATGTGGGCTGACAGGTATTACATTCAAAGTCTGGCTTTGCTACCTAAAAGTAGTGATGCTCAGATTGTTTTCTACAAGATAACATCCCAAGAACCTGAGCATTGAAGTTTACCCTACAAATTATAAGCACATGCTACTACACAGGCAGTAGTCAGGTTCTGATTAGCCTGATAGGACGGTCTCTTTCGTCCTGATGAAAGCCTTTGACCAGCAGGCAATGGAGAATAGGACAGAAACATGTTGACCATAAAGAGTGATGTTGGAGGTGTCCTTAATCACCCACTACCACACCATTTTCCCCTTTTACTCTTTTATAAGTGAGGATGATAATACAAAAAAGAAGTCAAGAATTCCACTTCAGTAAAAAATAAAAATTCACAGTGTCCTTTCTCACATATACCAAAAGCGCCCTCAATAAGAACTCTGGATTTGCCTGCCTAGCAACAATTGTTGTTAGCGATGAGCGAATCCTATTGATGGGTGCAAATTTCCTCACTTTAAAGTCTTAGGTGCATTCGCCACCCTCGATTGCGCTACAGGTCAAATGGGTCATTGGTTTTCAGAAGATATGTGCAAACTGGGAGCTAACATCAGATCAAATAATATCAAGTAGCAGTGAATCCCATTTGGTTCCACACACCATAAAGTTGTATTAGCAAATTAGTTAAATGACAATTTTGTTCGATCAGTTTTACATAAGCAAAAAACTCTCAAAAATTCAGTAAAGTTAATCTAAACAGAAAATGAATAGGCAAATGCAAGTATGACTCATTTGAGCAATTCTAAATGCAAAATAGGGATGGTTTCGGTTCCATTTAGGAATTTCCTTAATGTTATCCTACCATATCTATAGTGATATGTAGAAATCCTAAGCAGAACGTGGCAGTCAGTGTAAGGAAACAGGCCTTTTTGCATGTTTCCCCACACCATTGCTCACATTTGGAGAATTAGCCCGTGTTTTTTTTAACTCTGAAAGTGCACTGAGGCCTGCTAACCAGAGCCCTGTGCCAGTGCTCTGACCAGTTAGAAATGTTATGTCGAACTGGAGGTCCCCAATTTGCAATCACTGACTTACATATAAGTCCCTAGTATATGGTACCCAGGGTACCAAAGGTGTCCACTCAAGACTGCAGCACTGTTTGTGCCACCCTGAGTGTGAGAAAGGACAATATGTCTACCAGCCTGCCACTGCAGATTGGAAGAGCAGTGTGTCCACTGCTAGTTTGACTTTGCTATTAAAACCAATGGGAAAGCCACCCCTTACCTTAACAGTACATGTAAGATTAACCTAAGGAAGGCCTATAGAGCCCTATGACAGAGAGCTGTATATTGTAAAACAATATATATAAGGTTATATATATCTTAGCTGCAAAACCCTCAAAGTTATTGTTTTGTTGAGGAAAGTTAGCAGCCCTATTGGCTAACACACAGTTACCGGCTGGCATCCCAGCCTTCCTATCGTCGGACTGGGGCTACCTAACTGGGTACTGTAAGGTATCAAATTAACTGTGCCATTAGATCCAACTTAATGCCCAAGTCGAGATTTATGTCACTATTAAGTTTAAGCAACTTTTAGAAAGTTGCTACTCTGTGACCCAGTTAGTCCAATAGCTTTACACAAGTCAAGGCCAATAGGAAGCTTTCTACCCACCTGGGGAGACATGCGAATGACTCCCAGGCTCAGTAACAAAGACAGTTGCCACAGAGTGAGGCATGATCTCTCTCAAGAAGGCTGCTAGGGGTGTTGACCCAAAAGGCGAGCTTCAAAGGGGACGCTGCTTTTGAAGGCCTGCCTGTAACAGCACTCTGGAGCAGGATGCCTTTTGTTCCTGTAGACAAGTTGGAGACAGAGCCAGAGAGAGAAATCCCCTCCCCCCAAACAGTTTTATTCCCATGGGTGTGTAGCCCTTAGGTAGCCACACCTTTGAGGTGGGCTATCAAGCTCCTCACAGTTGAGGAACTGTTCAGAAATCTTAAGAGTGGCAAGATTATTGCTCTTTGGGATAGCCAAATGCCACACATTGTTGGAACATTGTCACCAAAGAGGAGGGAACCTATTAGCCCATTGGCTAGTGACGGTGTTGCCACCTCAGGGCATTTTCCTGGGATATAAACTCTGAACCTTAGTACACCATGGATTTGGAGAGATGGACTGAGAGAGGAGTGTCCTGCTGCCTTTGAAGGTACACAAAGAGAAGCTGTACCGTCAGAAGGACTGCACTTGCTGAACTTAAGGCTGGTGAGTTTGGACTGCGCCTGTGTCTCCTTGCTCAAGGAGAAGCTGATCCTCAGCCCCATATGAAAGCAGTGACTCCAAGGGTCATTCGCATGGCCACCTGAAACAGCCCAGGGACATTAAAGCTGAAGAAACCCAAACCAGCAAAGCAGTAGCACTCCTGAGCGATCGCTGCTGGCTGCTGCCGGGCATGCTTAGAGACAAATCCAAGTTAGCCAAAAGTTTGCACCCGTGTCTTCCAGACCCAATAGGGACTGGATATCAGAGACTGGATTCGTCACCCAAGAGGGACAATGACCCCTGCCAGGGATATTCACTGTAACCGCTTTGTCACAAGATCAGTAGCCCAGACGTAGCTGGCCTTCTACTCTCGTAGAGAGGACGTCATTGGACCACAAGTACCATGGTCAAAATCACATCAACCCACCGGTGGACTGAGGGATCAACCACACTTCACCCCCTTTGACCATACAGCACCAAGAGCACCATTGAGCATCTTTTCTGCCTGCATCCCCAGCATCAGGGCAACTCTGTTGTCGTCTTTGGCGGTCATTTTCTAAATGTGTCACGTTAACCTGTGGGAGCACAATTACTGGACCTTGCTCTTTCTAATATAGCTCCCAGTCCCCCATCTTTTTTTGTGTGAGAGGTCATTTTCTAAAGGCTGAAACTGGACTGGAAAAGGCTCTGGTTACCAGGTAACTATCCTAAGTAACGCTACTGGACTCCTACACCTCCACCCTGTCAGATTTTGTCACCCAAGTCGGGCCTGGGTTTCTGAACTAACTGTTTCAAACTATTTGCGGTTAGATTTAAAAGTATTTATTTCTTCTAAAATCTGTATGTACTGAGCCCTTAGGTGGATTTTGATGATCAAGGACTCTAAAAATATTTATAAATATGTTCTATTTTTATAAATTGTTGTTGTGCCTTTTTCTTGTTGTGTGACTTTCTTATTCTGTTGTTTGGTGCTGTTAAATGCTTACATTGTGGGGCATATTTACAAGGGATACATTTATTTTATGTGATTTATTTTAAGAGTTTTATATAGCGCTGGCTAGACCCGGAGGTATCAGAACGCTTTACATGAGATTCCACAAAATTACAAGATTACATCAGTTCTGATTTACATCAGTTGCTAGACAAACAATTACAAGAGCATAGAAAACGAGATAAGTGAAGTGTAGAGGGGAAGGGGGTAAGGGTAAAGGGGTGGGAGAGAGATATGGCAGAAAGACGAAGGAAAGTCTGCCCAAAATCCGGCTGGGTAGGTGACGGTCGAGGAGGAAATCCCAAAACCCATCTCCTCTATAGCTATCAGGTAGCTTCATCAGGCTTTGGCCAAATAGCTAGGTCTCAATAGGAAACATTTAAAGAACATAGAGGGCAAAATAAATGTAGCGTAGAGGGGAGGGGACAGGGAAGGTGAGAAAGGGAGGATAGGGGAAGAGACAACAAGGAGAGACGAAATGAAGTCTGTCTAAAGGCCGACTGGGTAGGTGACGACCAAGGAGGGAGTCCACGGCCCATCTCCCCTATAGCTAAGCCAGGTAGCTCCATCGGGCATCAGACAAAATAGTTCAGTCTCAATACATTGAGAGAGGAGAGAAGGAGAGACATAAATAGAGTGAGGATGCGGGGAGAGACGAAAGGAAGTCTGGCTAAAGACCGACTGGGTAGGTGACGTCCAAGTAGGGAATCCCCGACCTGTCTCCCCTATAGCTAAACCAGGTAGCTCCATCGGGCATCAGACAAAATAGCTAGATCTCAAATGACGAGGGAAAATTCACAGGTAAACAGGGTGGGGACTAGGGCCAGGACAGGTGAGAGTAGAGGTCAGAGGTCAGAAGTCAGTGGTCAACACCATTCATACAATATAGAATGACCAGTGTAATGCCTTTGTAACCATCTTCTCTGTTAAGTATGTTTTTTGTTCTTATCCGGCACGGTCATGGTCTATGTCACATGTAGTGCAGGTCCATGATCATTCACTAGAGGACCTTTTGCTGGGAGGAAGTGCAGGCAGCAAAAGCTAGGTTAGCTTCTGAGGGAGACTTTGGAGTGGGAAAAATGCCAAGCAGCCAGTTGTTAAATTAATGTTGTGTGTGGCCGCACAAATGACAGAATTCAGTTAGAAAGACTTTTTGTGCAGGAAACAGTGGCAAGTTGTGATGGCTGTGTCATCTGTGGTGGGCGGGGATACATGCATCAGGGAATGAAGGTTTCTTACTCCCCAGAAGGCCATTCACTTTAGGGTCAGGGTGTAAAAGAGATAGTGACCACCTAGAAGAGTAATCGACTTAGTTTACCATCTTCTTCCACTGGGCTGCAGGAAGTGTAGTGCAAGATGGAATGTCAGGCACTTAATGCCAAAGTAGAGACAGGGAACTCATTTTTTGTCTGGCTTGTTCTCCATGCACACCATGATTATCCCATGTTTCAATTTTTTTTATTGAATTTATTGTGTTTTATAGAGCACGAACATGACCATCACTGTATCAAAGCACTGTACAACAAGAGAGCTCAAGAGGGTTGCAATACAGTAAGAACATTTGTCGCTTAATCTATGTTGTACTTAGAAATTGAGGCGCATGGTATAACTCAATAGGGTACTGTATCAAATAGGGTGAAAAGCCAGTTCCAATCGTTCTCTTATGCCACATGTTTTCCTAGTAGTATGGCTTTAACTTCCTTTTTAAAGAGCCAGAGAGAGGTAATTGCTCTCGTTGAGGGTGGTATTGAACTCTAAATGTTTGGGGCAGTTCCAACAAAAGTGCGGCCATGAGTTTTCATTTTTTTAATCTGGGTGGTTCTAGTAGGAGGTATTTGGTGCTCCTCAAATTCCTTCCGTCGTCTGGTAGCTTAATCCTATTCGCCAAGTATTTAGGAGCAGAATTGTGCAGGCCTCTGTGTGTTATGTATGCAACCTTCTGTTGGATCCTGGCATCAATTGGGATCCAGTTGTGTGCTTTGGGTAATGGGGAAAAGCAAACATAACAATATGTGCTTGTTAGGTCGTACTGCTGAATTTATGGTCACTTTCATTGGGGCTAGGCTGGCTTTAGGTAGACCTATGAGTGTGGCATTGCCATAGTTCATCCTTGAGAGCACTAGGGATTGCACCGCTGTTTTGAGGTCTCCTAGCGGTATGAAGTTTTAGTTTTCTTAGAAGGGTAAGATGTAGGTTAGCATTGCTGGTTCCAGCTTGTAAGTGATCTTGTATGTTTAGATTCGAGTCTTGAGTAATGCCTCGTGATTTTATGGAGTCACAGATGGTTGGAGGCAGTTTAGCGATTTGATGCTAAGAGAACAAGGATGCAGTTGCTAGGATCTAAGGGATGGGGCGAAAATAATTCATTGTGTTTTCTGCTGATTTAGTTTAAGATGATTGTGTGCCAGCCAGTCCTGTGTTTTCCTCAGGGTCTCATCCAGCCTCCAGATATCATCTTCAAAGGAAAGTTTGATGCAGTGCCGAGTATCATCAGCAAGCGGTAAGAGATTTTTGATTGTATAATGATTTCAGTGAGCGTTTCCATGTATAGATTGAAGAGTGTTGGAGAGACTGTAGATCTTTGTGGAACGCCCCTGTCGATGTCTGCTACATCTGATAGGAAGGTGCCTATTTTGACTCTATGTAGTCTGTTCCACGGGAAGGAGGTCAACCAATTAAGGACAGCTCTAGATTGTCCCATCCAGAGTTCAAGAGTTTATCTGAGGCATATGCGGCTGACCGTGTCAAACGCTAGTATTAGACAGGATTTGTTTTGGTCTAGTGATTTTTGTATATCATCTTGGATGTTTATAATGGTAACCTCTGTATTGTGTTCAGGCCTGAAACCTGATTGGTGTTTGTCTAAAAGTTCAAAATTCCTAATGTGCTCACATAGCTGATCATGGGCATATTTTTCCATCAGTTTAGCCAGGAAAGGCAAACTGGAGACTAGGTGGAAGTTGATTAAGTCATTCTGGTCAGTGCCAGATTATTTTTAGTAGGGGAGATACTTGGCCCATCTGCAAGCATTCTTGGAGGGATCCTTATTGGAGAGATGCGTTTACGATTTTCAACCATAAGGGAGTGTTAGCTTTGTGGGTCTCTTTCAGTAGATGGGAGGAAATGGGATTGTCGAAATGCCTGAATGTTTTTCTGTATTTCCCTCCTCAGACACAGATCTAAAACCTTTCCAGAAGGCTCTGTTTTTTCTTGGAACAATTTGGGTGTGTTGGTCAGTATCTGTGCTATGTGCTGTGAGAGTGGGATTGATGGATTCCCTGGGATGGGTACTGGCTTGGCTTAGAATGGAGTTGCTAATGGTGGCGATTTCATCTTTGAAGAAAGTGGAGAAGGCGTTACAGGTGTGTGTCACGTTGCTTTCACTTATAGCTTCTGCAGGTTTTCTTGGCTGTTTTTGGCTTTCCTTTGGCGTTAAGTCCTGTGCCTTATTGACAAGGCGGCATTAAGACACTTAACGTGGCTTAATGACGCATTGTAAATAAGGCTTCCTTTCACGCTACACTTAGCGTGAAAAGGACAGGCAATGGGTGTTGTGGTGGGCGTTGCGCCACAACACCCATTGATTTTTACACTGCGCCCTATTTACAAGGGTGGCATAAATCGGAGGCAGCATCAGAATTAAAAGCGGGGAAAACCTAGTCTTAACCTGGTGAAACTAGGAGAAATTATTAATTTTATGTGTGCTGCATTCTGCAACAAACATAGAAAAAGCAAATCGCCATGAATGATTGTTTATTTGCAGGAAGGTGTCCCTTCCTGTACATAAACAATCATTAAAAAAATGACGATTTGCAACTCCTATGTGTGCTGCACAATGCAGCACATATAGTTAAAAATCACCATTAGTAATTGTTTATGTGTAGGAAGGGATACTCATGAATTCGACCAGTGGCTGAAGTGGGCTGTCACATTGCCCCATGATGCATGCTGGAGTGGATCGAAGAAAAATGTGAATGACACAACCACAGACTAATGGCTGAAGCCTGGCTGAAAACCCCTATAAGTAATTGGTATACACATAATTTTAGTAAAATTTGAAGGTCTAATACAGATATAAAAAGCCATTTGTCTGGCATTAGCTGCCAGCCTCTTGCTTTTCAGAAAGAAAGAAGCAAACAAACAGGCAAAGAAAAGAATGAAAAAAGAAAAGAAGAAAGAGAAAGGCAAGAAACGAAAAAGGAAGGCGAGAAGGAAAATAAGAGGATAGTGCAAAAGAAAAGAAAGGGAAAAGCAAGAAAGAGTTAGGAAGCTAATAAAGAAAGAATGATAGATGAAGACAAGAAAGGTAAGGAAAAGCAATTGAAAAACAAAGAAAAATGATGGAGGAAAGAAAGAAAAAAGAAACAAAGAAACAAAGAAAGAAAAAAGAAGGCAAGAAAAAAAATAGAATGAAGCAGAGAAAGATGAAGGTAAGAAAGAGAGATGAAGGTAAGAATGAAAAAGGAAAGAAGTAAAGAAAGAATGGAAGAATAACATAAGAAAGAGGAAAGAAGCAAAGAAGGAAGGAAAGAAAGAAGTGAAGAAAGAAAGAGGAAGGCAGAACTAAAGAAAGTAATAGGATGTGTAAAAGGAAGAAAGAGGAAGGGAAAAAAATATAAAGGAAGCAAGAAAGAATGAAAGACAAAACTGATCGAAACGAGAAAGAAATAGACAAGAAAGAAAGAAAGACGGGGAAGGCAAGAAAGAAAAAGAAAGAAAGAAAACAGAAAGATGAAGGAAATAAAGAAGGAAAGATGAAGGCTGGAAAAAGGAGAGGATAAAAGAAGGAAAGGAAGAAAGGAAGGAAGAAAGAAAGAAAGAAATGAAGAAAGAGTTAGGCAAGAAAGAAAGAGGAAGGTAAGACAGAAAAAGGATAGAAAGAAAGAAAGAAAGAGGAAATCAAGAAAGATGATGGCAAGAAAGAAAGACAGTAAGAAAGAAAAAAATGTGAAGGCAAGAAAGAATGAGGAAAGAAGTAAAGAAAGAACTGGATCCAGTGGGCCCCTCAACTATCTGGACTCAGTGCTGCTACATATGCTGAACAATTTGCAACTCCAGCCATGGTGGTGGAGACAGTGGCTTGGCATTAAATCTTGAGGCAGGGTGCGCTTTTAAAGGAGCAATAACTTCCCATCTACAACTCTTCTCCAATATAGGTATTACATTTTGGGTAAAATACTGCTGATTTACTAGTGTGTCTCAGGTGGGGGAAATGGATTGGGTGGATGCACTGCTCACTTCTCTTAAAATATTAACATTTTCTTTGGTGCAGTTGCCTGCCACAATATGGCACTCTTGGTGATGTAAGGAACTATGGCATGATTCATAGATAGTTTATCTTGGCTTGTGACAGATTTCTACCATTGGCACACCAACAAACTCAATTTAGCTTGATAGAATGGGGTTTCTTAAATGTCAGTCTCTTGGTGAAGCCAAATAGTTTCCCCACTCATCCTATGGACCTTAGATTGTCGACTTGAAGTCTGATGAAGGAGCTGACAGAGACAGACAAATATGAAGAACAGTTTACCTGTTGTTCATTACTGTCAGGGAACTTTAGGTGTCTGCCAGGGCTCATTTAATGTAGAAAAATAACACATCATATTCTTAGGGAAAGGGATTTGGGGCAGCCTCCCACCCACCATTGTTTATAAGTATCAACTCACAAGACAACATATAAAGAGAGGGCCAATAGGCCATCCCACTGTTGCCAATGCATATTAAAGTGTTGTGTTCTGTGGAAGTATCCCCCAGTCTCTTGGTGTGGTTTCTGCTGTGACTTGTGCTAAGGTTTTGTGAAAACAAGCATCTCTGTGTCACTTGGCAATCCACTGTGAGTCTGTGGCACTGGTTTTGTCACTGCTAGCATCAGGAAGAGAGCCATGTCGCAGCCAAATGAGAAACCATGATCAACCCGAGGGCTACAACTGCTGACACACCTTCACGGGTAACTCACCCCAGGGGTTGTAACTGTTGTATGTCAGTACCTGTCTTCACCCAGCTGGAAAGATGTAAGTACCAAATATGAGTGCCGCTACGCGGGCCTGCCACACTAACTCTATGTAGTGGTCCATGTTGCAGTGTGAGATAACCACCACAGCCCCAACAGAAGTGAAACCGCTGCTGCATGGGCAAGTACATGATCCTCACCAGCCACACCTCCAGGACTGCCAAGCCATCAAGCCACTTGAAAGCATGGCCATGAGAGACTATAATGGACAGAACAATTTGCTGAATGGACTTAAGACTTTCAAATTAATACCAATGACAACACTATGCCATAGACTATAGCCATAAGAAATCATCCACAGGGGAAAGAGAGTACTGAAAGGTTGTGTGGGACTTAAAGATCAGAAGAAACAGTCCTGAATTGCAATTCCTATTGAACTTTGTAGTATTTTGTTAGGGAGTGAAATTTAGGTATTTTCTTTTAAGTAAAAGATGTGTATTTTCCAGCACTGAGCGAGACAATACGTTATTGTGTCTGTTGTTTGATTGCTGAGTTCTGGAGCCATATTATAAATAAGGCGCACTGCTCCTGTTTGGGCTATGGTGCACCTTTAAACTGTTTGAAGCAGCTTCTCTGTCTTTCACTTTGCTACCATCACCCACATGCACTGTTAAGTGGGATGGGGAGAGTCTGCCACTTTTTGTAGTGGACAGTCTGTCCACCTACCTGATGGCCCCTTCGAATCCCTGCTCCCTGTCCATAATATGGACCATAATAAAGCACAGATGCAGAGGCAAATTATTTTGCATGTGCCACACTTCCATGCAAAGGAGGATATGCTCCATTAGAATAGCACCAGTTCTACATGTGCCCAATGCTATCTGTATTACAAAAGGGGAAGCACAGTATTTGTGGTCACATCTGTAATACCAAGTCCACATAGGCAGCAGAAAGACAGTGCACATGCCCACTGCACCCCAGGGCACTTTATGTTATACAGGCACTGGGCTACAATCCCCCACACTGCATCCTTGGGGAAATGTATGACTCCTCGCTGTCGCTAACCTGAGAGTAAAGTGCAGAATGCATTGTACTCAGTAGCAAGGGACTTCAAGCACCATAGATGAGGCCCAGCAGCCCCTGCATGCCCTTAGCCCCCCTAAACGGGGACTGACAGTGATGCAGCAGCCTGCCCATTCTGAAGCATGAGTGAAAATCTAAAGTCGTTAACAGTCGCGATGCAGCGATGGGTGCCTACATGCCCAGTCGTAAAATGGACCCACCTTCCCACTGCACTGGCTGCTGCATGTCCTCCTTAAATTGTAGAGCCACATGCACAAGCAGTGGTAACAATAAAGTAAATTCGTTTTTAAAACTATTGTAGAGCCCACTTGAAGTACTGGGTTTTTCAGAACCGGTACTGAACCGGTAACCCAGCGGTGCCAGGGACAACACCCTAAGACTTCGGGTCCTTCCTGTTTCAGACTACAGAAACACAGAGTCTTCTAGGTGAAGGCAAGGATCGAATTTTTTGGCTGCAACCAAGTAACAGATATCCTAGAAGTACAATACGGTGTATACTCTCAGGAGACTGCTCAAACTTACAAAGCCAGCCTTCTCTTTTTATACAAAATATTACGCTTTAGGAAAACATTCTTTGTTTTACAGTTGATCATTCACATATTTTCACTACAAAGAAAAAGCAGAGTCATGATGACAAGCCCATATTTCAGTTTGTTCAGCCCACAATCAATTATCCGGCAAGGCCCAGTATTTTCATCAGATATCGACGGACCCCCAATAAAAACGGGCACCTCCTCCTCGTAAAGCAAGTCATAAAGTAGGAAACAGGGACAGGTGTGTGCAAGATTAGGCGTGGTTTGTGTGCGATGAAAGGTTTATGGCATGTTGTGCCTTGATACTATCTCGTTCGGCCACTGGGAGAGGAACTGACCGAACAGGTTTGGCCTTGGGCAGTGGAGTCAGCTTGCCCAGGTCGTAGAGAAGTCAGGAAAGGTGTTCGTGTCCTTCAGGATCATGTTTGGCTTTAATCATTGGCCTATGTGAGGGCAACTCACAAAATGGCTGCCGTACACAAAATTGAACCCGAGGGTTCAGGACGAAAACTGCGATTTCAAGGTGAAATCGTCACTCGAATATGACGAAAATGCTTGTGCATAGTGTACTAGCCATTCTCGGTCTTCTGATATCAAAATCGTCACGATACGATGATGTTTATATCATGGGTCCAGAATTTCAAGTACTACAGACCCTCCTTTTGCCCTTACATAGGCAATAACCTATACTCATGTTAATCTGAGTCCAGGTCTATATTCGTAAAGTCATTGAGATGTTGGTGTAGCATCATCCTATTACTTAGCTCGTCCTTCGATACAGGCTTCCTTACACACGATGTAGCACAGAGGCCACATATAGCAGGAGCACACTGTACGCACAGACAGAACAGGAAAAGGATGGCTAAGACCATCCCAATGACCATCAGAATCTTCCATCCCCAGGCGGATATCAGTTCCCAGAACCATCCCATCAACGACCAATCTCCTTTGTCTACATGAATAGATTCGGAAATCTTATGCAGTTTGGAGATGGCCTGGTACACTGTTGGAGCGTTATCTGGAATGAAAACACAGCAACTCGATTGGATCACTTTACATACCCCACCTCGGTCTGCAAGTATGACGTCTAACGCGACCCTGTTCTGAAGGGTCATAAGACGATCCGACTGGAGCTCAGCAGTCAAGTTACTAAGGGCACCGGCAGTTTCAACTACGGTGGACTCAACCACCCTTGTCAATTGCCTTATGTTCCTGCTGTTAACCATGGGTCCCCAGAACGGCAGAAAACCCTTCACGAAGTCTCCAAATTCTTGTCCTGCAGTGTCTTCTTCACTGAAGACACCTCTAACTATCCTTGTCTTATGGTAATCTGCCGCAGCTGTGTAGGTGGGAGGCAATAGGAACGAAACAAAGCATGTGCCCGAAAAGTCAGGGGGCAACCATGTATAGGCTCTATCATGGCAGATGAAATAGGTACCTCTAGCTGCTAGGAATGAAGGGGAAGTCTGGGACGCAAAAACATACGTCTCAGTACAGATACTCTTCCCTAACTGAGCTCTGGGATTCTTGCCAATACCTTGCAGACATAAGTGACCCTGATGGGGTACAATCCAAATCGGGGAAGATCTCTTAGCTTGCTGTTTCTCACTCAGAGTAACTCCATATCCGGTCACGTTCCATCCTATATATACTAGTGTCTCATCTCTCGGGATAGTCTCATAGGAGATATCTTCCTTAATCATATCTACTATACCCTTGAGTAGAGCACTATTCTTCGGATTGTCTGTCACGGAACGTAGGGGGTAGGTCTCATGTGCGTAGATGAACATTGTTCTGTATGCCCACACAGAACCATTATGGCTGAAAGGCAGAACCAGATAAGGGATACCTTTATCCGTTGTGTGAGGCATAAGACCACACACCCAACAGTTAGTCGTGTTCATTATTAGTTGGTGCTGGTGCAAAAGCTGAACGAAGGAGTTATTAATAAACTCTAATCTCCTAGCGGATTCATGTTCAGGAAGAGGTTGAAAACAATGGAGGAAATAGTAGTAGGAGGAGGTATGGGCGATGAAGTGGGTGCAAATGTCACTCGAAAAGAGAATAAAACATATCCTATAAAAAACATCATTACAATTAACAACATGAAAATACATAATATCAAAAAACGTTTCTTGGTCATCATTCTGCAAATTGTAGTCTTAAAGTTCATTTGTTTGGCAGGTCTCTCCATCTCGAAAAACTCCATCCTCTCTAAAATGCTGCTCGCGATGGTAGGGTGTTCTATGCTAAGGAATGCTTCTGTCAGTCTAGGGCAACTCCCTTAGACCAACCAGAACTGTCGACCTAACGTCTTCAGCTGCACTCCAAAGACTTTGGGCAACCGCGACCCTACAGCTGAACCCGGATGGTGGTTCGAAAAACAAAAATAAAAAGTTTCTCAGATGAGAGAGCTGCACTTTTCAAAAATTAGCAAAGAAAAGGAAAATTTTATTTGTCCATAGTTCTCGGCCTCAGATTATAGCGTTGCTTCCCAGATACTGTCTGGTCTTGAAACAGGAGTTCAGGCTCTGTAGTGTCCAATCGATTTGATGGTGGCACAGCTTCTTGCAAGAGATTGTCACTTTCTTTTTCAGAAATTGTTCCTTTTACACGTGCATCACTGAAAGGCAGAAAACGAGGCACAGTCTCAGTCTCAGAGTCAGCAACACCCTCCTGGACCCACCGGTCGTACGGCAGAGGCAAAGGGACCCTCTTGCAGTGTACGCCGTGGATCCAGTTCTTCTTTCCTTCCACTCGAACGGCTGATCTTGTTGAGAGAAGAACTAGGTGGGGGCCGGTCCAGCGGGGCTGATTATTCTTTGTCTGCTGGAAATTTTTCACCAAAATCCACGAACCAGGATTGATGGTGTGACCTGGATCTTCAGAAACCTGAGGCAGAGAATCATGAACCTGTTGGTGTAAAACACGCAATTTAGCCATCAATTCGTACAAATAGTCAAGCAGTACAGGGTGTTCGATCTCACTGAATTTTTTCGGCCTTGGCACTCCCCATATGTTGGCCGGGCGGCCGAACACGATTTCATAGGGACTAAGTCCCACTCGCGAATGCACAGTCATTCTGATTGATAGGAGTGCTAAAGGCAGAGCGTCAGGCCATTTAAGACCAGAGCTTGCTTGAATCTTGGCCAATTTTAGCTTTAATGTGCCATTGTAGCACTCTACTAGTCCAGCTGATTGGGGGTGATTTGCAGCGTGGAATTTCTGTTGGATGCCTAGCCCTTCACATACTTTCTTCATCACTCGACCCACAAATTCACTCCCATTGTCACTCCAGACCATTCTCGGCATTCCAAACCTAGGGAAAAATTCCTTGACAAGGGCTTTAGCTGTGGATAAGGGATATGCTCCTACTCATCTCGAAAAGGCACAAACAACAACGAGTACGTATTTCAGATTGTTGCACCTTTCCATGTGGATGAAATCTAGCTGCAAAACCTAGAACGGATATGTTGGAGGCGCAAAATGACCAGCTGGAGTTGGGGTTGATTGTATTTCAGACACACCATGCAATTCCTGACCACATTCTCTGCACACCTAGGAATTCCAGCATTTTGCCATACTGGAGCCAACAACTTACAAATCCCTTTCACACTGATGTGAGCCATTCCATGGGCCATTGTAACCACTGCAAGCACATACACATCGGGTAACAACCATCGCTGATGCTCTGACAATTCAACCCAACAACCATTTGCATCCAATTTACCCGTATTTCCTCTCCACACACTCAACTCTTTCTCTGTAGCTTCAGCTTGAATAGACTTCACACTCTCTATCGTGTCTTCACACATTCCAATGTCACCAACCCATCTCGCAGGGCCTGCAACATACATTCGGCTCATCACATCCCTCGCTGTTTCTTTTGCGACTTCATCAGCAAATGCATTTCCACGACCAACATCAGTCACTTTCTTGTGTGCACTGCATTTCACAATCGCAACTTGTAAGGGCAAAGTCAGTGACTCAAGAAGCTCATTCACCAACTGACCATGCTGTATCTTACGGCCACATGCATCATCCCGGCCGTTTGCGAATTCCAAATTGCGAAAAATAGCGAATCGCAATTTGGAATTCGCAAAACGGAATGCATGAATTTTTTCTAATAATATTAGCGATTCGGTAAAATTCGCATTTTTTACCGATTCGCTAATATTATGCGAATTCTAATTTGCTAATTCGCATTTCCCATTGATTCCTATGGGCCAAAAGGCCCCTAGGAATCAATGGGAATTGCGAAATTGCAAATTAGGATTCGCATAATTTTGATGCATTCCATGGGTGCAGAGGGTGTCCAAAGGACCCCCCCCTGCACCCCTGAAATGTATTTTTAAGTGGATGTTTCACACACACATGTCCTAAGGACATGTGTGTCTGTAACATGCAAATTTTAAAAATGCTTTTTTTTGCTTTTTTAACAATTTTCGCAAATTAACACGAGGGTCAACCTCGTGTTAATTTGCACTTCCAATTTTCAAATTCGCTCTTTTTAAAAAAATGATGCATTGCATTTAAGGAATCGCACAAATGCGCAAAAGTTTGATGCATCCCAAAAACGGATTTTGCATTCGCAAACGGCCGATTTTTCCGAATCGCACCGTTTGCGAATGCAAAAAACGTTGATGCATGTGGGGGTTAGCTCCATGCGAAGTCAGGAATCCACGTTCTTTCCACAATCGTCCAAAACTATGGGCCACACCGAATGCATCCTGGCCGTCAGTATATATGGTCACTTTCATTCCTTTCGACAACACACACGCTCTCGTAAGTGCAATCAACTCTGCTGCTTGAGCTGAATTATGTGGGATACGTGCAGCTTCAACAATCATATGCAAAGTCGTGACAGCATATGCTGCAGTCGTATCACCATTCGGAAGCTTGAAGCATGAACCATCTACCCATAAGGTACCATCGCACTTCACAAAAGGAGTGTCCTGAAGGTCTATTCTCCCTTTCGTTTCTTCTTCTGTTCTGAGAAAACAATCATGCTGTTCAGAAGCATCTGTCTCTGCCACAATCGGCAACAACGTAGCTGGATTCAGTGTGTTGCATCATTTTATGTGTACATGACTCGCTAAAAGTGTCAACTCATAACCTGACAATCGAGCACTAGTTAAGTGCTGTGTCTTGGTCCTGTTCAACAACCTGTCCACTGCATGTGGAACCATCACAATCAATGTATTATTCATGACTAAACCAGCAGACTGTCGAATACAAACAGCTGCTGCTGCTGTGGCTCTTAAGCAACTCGGCAACGCTCTAGCTACCGGATCTAAGGTCGATGAAAAATACGCGCATGGACGCTGCCTGTTCCCAAACAACTGTGTCAACACTGACAATGCACAACCTTCTTTCTCATGGACATGCAATGTAAAGGGCTTACTGTAGTCGGGGGTACCCAACACAGGAGCCGAACATAATGGATTGCGCAATTCAGAAAAACGTTTCTGACACTCTTCAGACCATGGAAGGGGATTCGGTGTATCTTTACAGGTTAATGCCACCAGGGGTTTGGCCATCAAAGAAAAATTCAGTATCCATTGTCTGCAATATGATGTAATACCCAAGAAAGCACGCACTTCTCTCTGTGTCCTTGGCACATTCAATTTCGCTATTGCCTGAATTCTTTCTGGGGTCAGTTTCCTTCCCTCCTTCGATAAGAGATGACCTAAGTAGGTCTCTTCTTGTCGACAATATTGCAATTTCGAAAGGGACACTTTGTGATGTAACTCAGACAAATGACGCAACAATGACAACGTGGTGTCTTTACAGATTTCCTCAGTATCTGCAGCAACAAGCAGATCATCAACGTACTGAATAAGGGTAGCGCCATCAGGTAAAACAATCATATCAAGCTGTGTTTTTAAAGCTTGACTATATATTGATGGACTTTCACAGTAGCCCTGGGGAGCATGTTTGAAGCGGAAGCTTCGGCCTCCTAAACTGAAGCCAAAAATATCCCTACTTTCTTCGGCAATCGGTATGCTGAAGAAAGCATTCTTCAAGTCAATCACCGAGAACCAAGTCGCGGAAGCTGGAATCATAGTCAATAGGGCAGTGATATCAGGGACAACTGGGAATTGTGGCACAACTATTTTATTCACCTCTCTAAGATCAATCACAAATCTGTAAACAGGTGGCTGAGAAGGATCAGTACGCTTTAAAACAGACAGAACAGGACTATTGCAAACGTTGCCTCTTGTCTCTTCAATTACATCCTTTTCAATCAAATCGTAAATGATCGCTAGCAACGCTTTTTCACCTTCACTAGAGATTTTGTATTGGGGAATGCGTGGCATTTTAACATTGGCTTTCAATGTCACAACATATGGCAGTATTTCCAAAAGACCCACATCATTAGGACCAATGGCCCAAAGAACATTAGGAAGAAACGACAATTCTGTTGGAAGTTTATCCTTCGACAAATACATTGGGGAAACCACTTTCTTACCCAGTGTAAGTTGTACTCCCGAAGGAGAACAATACAAAGTCGCATACAATCGTTTCAATAGATCCAATCCCAACAAGTTTTCACCACAACCTGTCGTTAGAATAAGGGGTGCTTTGAATTCGCAAGGTCCAACAGAAAGGGACATAGGACTAGAAATCGGGGTTCTAACCGGGGCGCCAGAAAAACCTACTGAAACATTCATTTCGCCAGACAAAGGTGCGCCAGGGAGTTTAGAGTGCATAATAGAACTCTTTGTAGCACCAGTATCCAACAGAAAAGGCTCTGACACACCTGATGTAATCACCTCAACGTAAGGTCCACTCTGATCTACTGAAACTGAAACAACTCCCTCTCTTTGTCTAGGGCTGTCCTAGCAGTCATTACCTTCCATATGCTCATCTTCTGCATAGTAGTCATCAGCATAGTACTGAGCTGTCCTACCAGACGCGTTATTCTGCTGATCAAACCTATTCATTGAATTTTGAGGCGGAAAGGAACGCGCGTTCTGGGGGAAATTTCCACGTCCTCTACCTCTAGGCGCTTGTTGAACACCTCGACCTCGTGCACCAGAAGCACCATTCATACGCTGTAACAAGATAGGACAACTATACTTGAAATGACCCTCTTCTTTACAATATGAACACTGATTGGGACCTACAGGAACACGTGGTTGAGAAAACTCGACCCTTTGCGAGTTTCTCTGATACTGTTGAGGTTGCTGATAGTTACTCTGACCACCACGTGGCGGATACGCTTGCTGTAACAGAACCTTTGTTTTTAACTCTTTAGTTTTCTTGTCTGCTCTATCCTTCTCATCTTAATCTCGATTTTCATAATACTGTGCAGTAGCCAATATCTCTGCTGAAGAGGAAACGGCCCAAGAACTTTCTGAATCCTTTAACTTTTTACATAACTCAGGAAGCAAATTATGCACAAACTTGTCAACGAACAACCGTTGACCACCTTCTGTACTCATATCTTGACCACTGTGGTCGATAAATGTTTCTTCGAACCTGGTGAAGAAGTCAGACACGGTCTCATCTTTCTTCTGCTTACACGCAGACAACTTGTCCCAATTCACTCGCATCGCAGGCATCAAAGTCTTCATGTAAGTAATTATTCTACCAGGGAGGTCTGCCACTAAAGGTTCGGGTTTAGCACCACCAACTTGTCGATCATTTGCAGCACTAATATTAGCCCATGAGACACCTAACTCTTGATCATGATTCGCATGACGAATCTTTTCCCATAAAGGCTGTGGAACAACATTTCCAAACAACATGTCTATATCAGCTAGATTCATAATACAAGAGCCTGCAGTCTGTGACAATTCCTTGTAATACCCTGCAGGATTTTTACGGGGATCAGGCAATGTCTGTTTAAGGGCCAAGACTTCAGCTCTTTTCCATGGAACATGTACCCAAACACGCTGAAAGTGTGCTGGAACAGCGTCAATATTACAACCCACATCAGCCTGCACTGCTTCCTTCCATACCGGAGGAACTTCTCTCATTGGATACTGTCTTACCTTCTTTTTAACAGAGGAATCAGACTCAAACAACGACCAAGAAACACCCTCACTCCTGAATGATAACAATGTCGCAACTGCTTTCTCAACATCAGAACCCACAATCGTGCCTTTTGCAAAATCGAACCGGACACGACACAACTCAGGCGGATTAGGCTCTAAATCATTTTCCTCTAAATCCTCACAAAGAAAAGTACATATTTTCTCAAAAACGTATCTCTGTTTCGGTGCTTCCCACTGATAGAAGACATCCATAACAGACTCTAGCTCATATCTCATCGGGTCAGTAACCCATTTATGTGCCAAATAATTCAATGTTTCCTTCTCCCTAGAATCAGGCAGTTGGCTACGTAACTGTTTACGCTCTGAGACAGGGGTTACACTTGTTGCTCCAAAGAGAGGATATAGAAGGCCAGCAACAGTGCTAGTCATTCTTTGGCGAACAGAGGGAGAAGCCGATGAAAGGACAGGCGGAAAAGCAGAGTGAGGCAAGGCAGACGCAGAGGCAGTGTTAAGAGGATTGCCAAGAGTGGTAGTCGATATAGTGGTCAAAGTTGTAGGAAGTAAAGGCAGAGCAGATGTCAAAGCCGGTGGCCCTTGAGGAGGCTGCACAGGAAGAGTAGGAGCCAACTGAAGAGCAGCTGGTGGCTGTGGAAGAACTTGAGGCACAACAATCGGGGGTAGCACGACTAAAGGTTGCGGAGGTGCTGTAGCACTCTGCGCATAGGGGGATGGCGAACTCAATAAATGCGACATTAGGGGATCTTTTTCAAGTTCTTTTGCTGCATCTTGCTGAAGAGGCGGCAAAACTGGATAACATTTATCGATTACCATTTTACGTTGCCTGTGCAACTGCTCGCTCATCCGTTCCTCTTCGTTATCTTTAAACTGCATAGCAGCTTGGATTATCGAGATACCCCTTTCTTTCTTATTTCTCTTTGCTAACTTAATTTCCTTCTGTTTGGCTTCCTTACGCCATAGGCGGAAAGAGTCAAACATCGCCGGCGGGGCTTTCTTCTTAAAAAGTCTAACCTCTAGATTATCTAAAATCTCCGTGTCAAAGCTACCATATTGGGGCCATTTTAAAACACCATCCTTTCTGGTGTATCGGATCCATACTTCATTATATGTGATGGGGCCTACTCCATGCTTCACGTAGAGCTCATAGGTTGGAGTTCCAATCGGAGGAATCGGACACGAGTCCTCCAATCGGGAGTGCCTATTACAACCAAGACAAAACAAATTTCCAAGTCTGCTAAGACCAGGCATCTTCGCTCTCTAGTCTAGCTTCAAACTTCAAAGGATTATCGAATACGATAGCCTCGTGAATACACGAGTCCCTCGGCTTTGGTACTTGCACGTTCCAAATCAAAGATCCCAAGGGGATACCTTAACTAAGGACTGGGAGACACTCCACTTATACTTAACTGAGGTATCGATGACGTCACCAGAAGACTCGTCTATCGTTTCGCTCTACCAATCATCAAGGGTCCAAAACAGGGCGATAGTCAAGGCAGCAGTCCTTCGTAGCCGTCGGGAAGCGGGGAACCTCGCAGCAAAGACTTTCAGACCACGTCGACATGCAGGGGTCGATGAAGTGGCGGCCTTCCTCCAGAATTTTCACACGAAGCTCCTCACGAACCTCTGGCTTGGACCGGTACCGCTGAAATCGCCCCATGTTGGGCGCCAACTGAAGTACTGGGTTTTTCAGAACCGGTACTGAACCGGTAACCCAGCGGTGCCAGGGACAACACCCTAAGACTTCGGGTCCTTCCTGTTTCAGACTACAGAAACACAAGAGTCTTCTAGGTGAAGTCAAGGATCGAATTTATTGGCTGCAACCAAGTAACAGATATCCTGGAAGTACAACACAGTGTATATTCTCAGGAGACTGCTCAAACTTACAAAGCCAGCCTTCTCTTTTTATACAAAATATTACGCTTTAGGCAAACATTCTTTGTTTTACAGTTGATCATTCACATATTTTCACTACAAAGAAAAAGCAGAGTCATGATGACAAGCCCATATTTCAGTTTGTTCAGCCCACAATCAATTATCCGGCAAGGCCCAGTATTTTCATCAGATATCGACGGACCCCCAATAAAAACGTGCACCTCCTCCTCGTAAAGCAAGTCATAAAGTAGGAAACAGGGACAGGTGTGTGCAAGATTAGGCGTGGTTTGTGTGCGATGAAAGGTTTATGGCATGTTGTGCCTTGATACTATCTCGTTCGGCCACTGGGAGAGGAACTGACCGAACAGGTTTGGCCTTGGGCAGTGGAGTCAGCTTGCCCAGGTCGTAGAGAAGTCAGGAAAGGTGTTTGTGTCCTTCAGAATCGTGTTTGGCCTTAATCATTGGCCCATGTGAGGGCAACTCACAAAATGGCTGCCATACACAAAATGGAACCTGAGGGTTCAGGACGAAAACTGCGATTTCAAGGTGAAATCGTCACTCGAATATGACGAAAATGCTTGTGCATAGTGTACTAGCCATTCTCGGTCTTCTGATATCAAAATCGTCACGATACGATGATGTTTATATCATGGGTCCAGAATTTCAAGTACTACACACTGGAAGAACAACAAAAACAAGAACTAAATTTGAAATGATATGTGCAGTTTATAACCATCACCTGAATCTTCAGTTGCCTTTGAGTGATATATAGAAGTATTTACAAAACAAGCAGAAAACGTTTATGAAAAGCAGAACTAAGACGGTAAGCTGAGTTCATACCACACCAATGTTTGTTGAGCCGATGGAGTTATCAGACTAGTGGCTTGCCCTTACTATTTGCTTTGTCAGTGCTTGTGTAGATTACTGTTCTGTGTAGCTCACAAGGCAGGGACATAGCTTAGTGGAATTATTCTACTTTAGGCTATCTCTGGTTGGTATCACATGAGCAACATCTACCCTTACGGGTGAAGGGTGGGTCGAAGATAGTGTGCGTAGCACATTAGAAAGATAGAGGAAGTCATGGTTGTGGCTACACATGCATACACCTCCACGGAGGCACAGGTGAGGCAAAAGTGGCTGTGTATTACCCAGGGTGCTCGGAGGAAGCAGACCCTTCTCTTGCTCATTCTTGGTCAGACTGGCCTAAAGGGCAATCAGGCAGTGCCTGAAGGGGTGGTCTGACAGGTCAGTGCGTGAGCAGTTTTTTTGGCTGTTTGTAGGCCTGTTTTTGTAGTCTGCAGGACCAGTTACTACTGTTAATTTCTCTGATATAAAACAAACATTGTCTACAGCAAGTTCAAATCCATGCAGTCTTCCACACCTTTCAAAAACATTTATAATGAATGTCCTTACAAGTTCAAAATTGCCAGAGTGATCAAACATGGGCCACTTTTAGCTAACTAATTCACAAACGGAGCTATTGGAATTTTGATACCTAGTTCTATTTTCTTTCCCAGTCATACCTTTGTTCATTTATTGAGAAGGTACACCCACAGCCTATCGGGGGTCTGACAACTGGATGAATATTTCTGTGTACTTTTGGTTCTCAACTTACAGGTCATCACACTGCTTGTCTACCAGAGATGTGGGTGACCCCCTTCCAATAGCCACGTTGCCGCCGACACAAAGTAGCGCCTAAGCGGAAAGTGCCTTCCATAAAGGGCCCAAAATAGGAGGAAAAATCCCAAAATAGGAGGAAAAATACCTAGGGCAAAAAACCTTCTTGATGACAATGACTCCACTCTGAATGAAGAGACGGTCAGGGTGGCTGGAGTAGAAGCTCCAGGAAACCCACAAGGCCTTTAATTTATTTTCAACTGAATTTTAAAATGGCTGCCTTTAAAACAGTGAAAACAAACTTTGTTCCCGAGCAGTCAGATACAATATTTAGAGAGAAATTTCAGTCCAAAAAGAATCCTCCAGGTTGTGACATTCAGAAGTAAAAGTCTTTATTTTCTTTATGTGTAGATTTAGAGTGACAAATTCCAACCGATGGTCCTGTGTAGTTGAGATCATCCAATGTAGCCAAACAGACAAACAGCCAACAGCCAACACGTGTTTCGTCTTGGGGACAAATCACCCATTGACTTCCTCAGGGCCAGTAACTTCTATCGTAATCTCATCATAATGGCTTCAATGTATCTGTATACGGTCCCATATAATAATGGTCTAAAAGAAACAATTATATTCCGTCGTGTATGTAACGTTCCAAGTTACGCCTAATCAGAGCCAACGGAAATTTCTTAAAATGGACTAATTGTTCAGGTCCAATCAGTTTGTCAGATCAAAGTTCATTTTAGTCTTAAATGGACTGGAAATACAGGTCCAAAGTTTTAAGGTGATATAATAAATCCTAGATCAGGCCCCGGAGAGTGCTCCTGCCGTCATTCGAACGCCGTCAGTAAGTGCTTACTGACGGCGTTCGAATGACGACGGGACCTGTATTTCCAGTCCATTTAAGACTAAAATGAACTTTGATCTGACAAACTGATTGGACCTGAACAATTAGTCAATTTTAAGAAATTGCCGTTGGCTCTGATTAGGCGTAACTTGGAACGTTACATACACGACGGAATATAATTGTTTCTTTTAGACCATTATTATATGGCACCGTATACAGATACATTGAAGCCATTGTGATGAGATTACGATAGAAGTTACTGGCCCTGAGGAAGTCATTGGGTGATTTGTCCCCAACACGAAACACGTGTTGGCTGTTTGTCTGTTTGGCTACATTGGATGATCTCAACTACACAGGATCATCGGTTGGAATTTGTCACTCTAAATCTACACATAAAGAAAATAAAGACTTTTACTTCTGAATGGCACAATCTGGAGGATTCTTTTTGGACTGAAATTTCTCTCTAAATATTGTATCTGACTGCTTGGGAACAAAGTTTGTTTTCAGTTATTTCTTCTGTCCTTACAGGATATTGGTTTTGGCACGTTAGTGGTCGTTGCCTTTGTGTTCCCTAGAGCATCCACCATTATAAATGTGTTCTTTCTATTTTTATTGGTTTTGCGCAAGACACTACCCAGCCACGTTCTGCAAGCTCTTGCCTTTAAAACAGTGGGTTGAACACCTATTTAAGGATTCTCTGTGGAAATGTTTGGGATTCAGTCCCATTCATCCATTCATCCTTCTAATGCTTATAAACAGAGCACCAGGTTTTAGACGAACACTGCTTGTACAGAGAATCTATGTACACTCTCATGTAGCCACAGAGTTGTCTTAGAGGATGTGTGTCTTTGTGTGTTTGTGTATGTGTGTCAAAGCCTCTGTTCATGTTTCATCTCTTTGCGCATCCACATGTGTAAAGAAAAACATGTGTTCAATAGTACAAATTAAACATGCAAGTCAATTAAGCCAGACAGATTGGCTTTGAGCAGGCATGTTGTGTGGAGGGAGAGGGGCAGCACAGTCTGTGGGAAAAGAGGAATGCCTTCATTGTGAGACAAAACATACTTCTGACTGGAAGTGTTTGCTGTACTTAACGAGAAGGAAAGCATACACCACTCATTTCAATCAAACTTGCTGTGAAATCGATATAAAGTATTACAGCAAACTCTGATGCTCATGTTCTCTTGACCTTATGGCAATGATTTCAGAAGTCTCACTACAGCAAACAACAAATAACTAAAGAAAAATGGTAACCCAATTTGGCATGAGAAACTACTGACCCCTTCTTCTGGCTGCCAGCCACTTGTTCGGAGAAATGTGTGAGCAAAGGAACACTAGGTGCAGTTCAATGTTCATTCGAAGCAAGCATTAACATTATAGGACATATTAAAATATTTTATTCGGGCAAAATAATAGGACTATACACCCTAAAGGAAGGCACTAACATTCAAACTATATTGCATAAACCATCATATAATGTCATGCTCATGATCCACTAAATTCGCCATACATGATCATTACATCACCAGTCCTGACAAATAAATAAACGTGAAATGTATATGGATGTTCTTAGAAAGGATAGAAAATCTACAAGCCAGTTAAGAGAGGCATTTATGAGTAAGTGCGGTAGCACAACCACCTCACATACACACAAATGCATTTGTGGATTGGCTCCAAAATGTCAAATTCTCCATTTGTAAAAGTGCAAACAGTCCACAGTCTATTCTGTTTTGACGAACTATATATGAATTTCTCTGAACATTTTCAATTTAGATGTTTAGATTCATAATTGGGTTTCGCAAGCATGTGAGGTAGAACTGCAGGACTTCGAGTACTCATAAATGTGTATTGTCCCCTGAAATTAAAAGTCAAAAACTACTCACAAAGGTCCAACTCTCAAAAACATTAATAAATATTCGGATCACTGACATAATATTGAGGGACATAATATCGAGTTGAAAAAATATCGTTGACAAAATATCGACAGACAGAATATCGAGTTTGTATCTACAAACAGGTAAGTACAAAAATATCGACTACAAAATATCGTTTACAAAAATATAGTTAATTAAAATATCGACTTTATTAAAAACAGTGTTAAATAATTAATATTAAAAATTAATTACTAAAATATACTTATAATTACTTAAATTACCTTATAATATTTAAATATATAATGAAAGTTATAAAAAAAATTACAATCATATTTGTTAAAACATATATATATAGTAACATAATATAATTAAATAATAATCAATATTATTACCGTAGGATAGCGTAAGTGTAAAAATTACTATTCCCACTCCAGAGAGTGCAACAGTAGGAAAAGCGTTGGATAGCGTAGGGGTAAAAATTACTATTCCCACTCCAGTGAGTGCAACAGTAGGGAAAGCGTTGGATAGCGTAGGGGTAAAAATTACTATTCCCACTCCAAAGAGTGCAACAGTAGGGAAAGTGTTGGATAACGTAGGGGTAAAAATTACTATTCCCACTCCAGTGAGTGCAACAGTAGGGAAAGCGTTGGATAGCGTAGGGGTCAAAATTACTATTCCCACTCCAGTGGGTGCAACAGTAGGGAAAGCGTTGGATAGCGTAGAGGTAAAAATTACTATTCCCACTCCAGTGGGTGCAACAGTAGGGAAAGCGTTGGATAGCGTAGAGGTACAAATTACTATTCCCACTCCAGTGGGTGCAACAGTAGGGAAAGCATTGGATAGCGTAGAGGTAAAAATTACTATTCCCACTCCAGTGGGTGCAACAGTAGGGAAAGCATTGGATAGCGTAGGGGTAAAAATTACTATTCCCACTCCAGTGGGTGCAACAGTAGGGAAAGCGTTGGATAGCGTAGGGGTAAAAATTACTATTCCCACTCCAAAGAGTGCAACAGTAGGGAAAGCGTTGGATAACGTAGGGGTAAAAATTACTATTCCCACTCCAGTGAGTGCAACAGTAGGGAAAGCGTTGGATAGCGTAGGGGTCAAAATTACTATTCCCACTCCAGTGGGTGCAACAGTAGGGAAAGCGTTGGATAGCGTAGAGGTAAAAATTACTATTCCCACTCCAGTGGGTGCAACAGTAGGGAAAGCGTTGGATAGCGTAGAGGTAAAAATTACTATTCCCACTCCAGTGGGTGCAACAGTAGGGAAAGCATTGGATAGCGTAGAGGTAAAAATTACTATTCCCACTCCAGTGGGTGCAACAGTAGGGAAAGCATTGGATAGCGTAGGGGTAAAAATGACTATTCCCACTCCAGTGGGTGCAACAGTAGGGAAAGCGTTGGATAGTGTAGAGGTAAAAATTACTATTCCCACTCCAGTGGGTGCAACAGTAGGGAAAGCGTTGGATAGCGTAGGGGTTAAAATTACTATTCCTACTCCAGTGAGTGCAACGGTAGGGAAAGCGTTGGATAGCGTAGAGGTAAAAATGACTATTCCCACTCCAGTGGGTGCAACAGTAGGGAAAGCGTTGGATAGCGTAGGGGTAAAAATTACTATTCCCACTCCAGTGAGTGCAACAGTAGGGAAAGCGTTGGATAGCGTAGGGGTAAAAATTACTATTCCCACTCCAAAGAGTGCAACAGTAGGGAAAGCGTTGGATAGCGTAGGGGTTAAAATTACTATTCCCACTCCAGTGAGTGGAACAGTAGGGAAACCGTTGGATAGCGTAGGGGTAAAAATTACTATTCCCACTCCAAAGAGTGGAACAGTAGGGAAATCATTGGATAGCGTAGGGGTAAAAATTACTATTCCCACTCCAAAGAGTGCAACAGTAGGGAAAGCGTTGGATAGCGTAGGGGTAAAAATTACTATTCCCACTCCAAAGAGTGCAACAGTAGGGAAAGCGTTGGATAGCCCACTCCAAAGAGTGCAACAGTAGGGAAAGCATTGGATAGCGTAGGGGTAAACATTACTATTCCCCCTCCAAAGAGTGCAACAGTAGGGAAAGCGTTGGATAGCGTAGGGGTAAAAATTACTATTCCCACTCCAGAGTGTGCAACAGTAGGGAAATTAAATACTTCATATATTATTTAAAAAAATATAAATTAATATCTATAACAAATTATTTTAAAGTAATTACCAATTTATTTTAATATAACAATGAATCAATTAAAATTACAAATTAAAATTAATTATTATTATTTGTTACCCATTAATCCAAATTAATTACAAATTAAAATGTATTTAATTAACAATTAAAACTTATTTATCTATTATTTCAAATTAAATACAATTAAATAAATTGAATTATTTAATTAATTATAAATAAATTACTTCCCACCCTATTCCCCTATAAACCTAGTACCCGCTACTGAAAATAAATAAGTAAAATTAACATAATTAGCAATTAATCAATTAAATAAAATTAATTGCCAATTAAAATTGAATTAATTACCCATAACATTTTAATTAACAATTAATTCTAAAAAAATACCAATACATTTTTTCACATATTTAATTAATTTTAATTAAATTACTTCCCACCCAATTCCCCTATAAACCCACAACCCGCTACGGAAAATAAATTAGTATAATTAACATAATTAGCAATTATTCAATTAATTAAAATTAATTGCCAATTAAAATTTAATTATTTACCAAATATAAATTAATTAACAATTAATTAAAAAATAATACCAATAAATAAATTTACATATTTAATTAATTATAACTAAATTACTTCCCACCCTATTCCCCTATAAACCCACAACCCGCTACAGAATTTAATTACGCAAAAAATAAAAAAACAAATTTCATTATTTGTAATTAATTATAACATAAATACACAATTTTCACACATATAATAATATAAAAAACATTATAAAAAATTAAATACTATTAAAAATTAGATATTTTTAATTACTTATATTATATACTTCGATATTTTAACTGTCTATATTTTTAACATTCGATATTACATTACTTACCTTAAAAACGATATTTTTGATGTCTATATTCTGTCCAGTCGATATTTTGTCCAAGCTGTATTTTGAACTCGATATTATGTCCAGTCGATATTTTGGAGTCGATATTATGTCTGTTTACCAAATATTCACCAACAGATTTATTGTCTCATATTGTAGGTTGACTCATTTTTGGCATTCGCAGAAGTTTGCAAGGGTGTGCCTCGAAACTTGTTACACTCCTCAAATTTGTTTGTGAATTCCACTTTCACGAGAGCAAATATACACATGTGCCCTTGCACATTTTAACATCTGTCTAACAAGGGAAAGGGCACTAGCTAGCCATGTTTTCTGAATTTCCACAATGTGAAAACATTTTTCCCTAAGGAACTGCATGCCCTACTTCCCTACCAATTTGTGAGTGTCCCATTCTCCCTTCCCACACTACAATGAGGATTATTTTTGCCCTTGTTCAGAGTAAATGCCCAACCTTTTCCACAGTTGCAATTGGTCCGAGAAGAGTTTGTAAATAACCAATGATGTAAAAGGTTTTCGATGTGCATAAACAGACTTCACATTCCGGTCCTCGAAGGACCCCTCTCCTTCTGTGGGAACACTTTTGTGAGTAAATGTTTTTATGAGTGAAAAATCAACTTTTGCTAATATCAAAACTGATTTTGCAATCATCAAAACGGCTATTTGTACATGCAAGCCAAATGAACCTGAACAAATGGTCATGTGAATTGAGTTCACAGTATATATCTCAATCAGATGGCAGAGATAGGGAGCTGGACAAACAAATGTGTGTGTGCATGTGTGTGTACATGTGTGTGTAAGCAATAAATGTATTTATCACAGAGCAAACAACAATGAACATGCCCTAAGTACATAACTGTCTTTTTTGCATACAAGTGAGATACATATATAATTCAAATAGGAAACAAACACAATTATATTATTGGCCTGTTCTTGTTCGTAGTAACAACATGCAGTTAACACAACCAATGGGTTAAGCCACACAAAAACTAGACGATTAGGAAGGTAGGTAAGGTGGCAGGAAGAGGGCGCTGCTTCTTTCTGCTGTTTGAGTAGATTTTATTCTTGAGTGGCAGCTTTCTCAACGTGAACAGTAGCGATTACTGCTTTGAGAAACTACGCTATGACTCGTCCTAGCGCTTGATTTTTTTCGCTCGCACTCTCCAGCTTCGTATAGGCGTGCCTTGTGCGAGAAAACGTCTGCTACGCGCCAGTTTGAGGAGTTTTTCTGGAACTCCGCGCTCCAGGAGGAGCACGTAGTGATGAAAACTCCACAGACTCCGCTGCAAGAGCAGAGTTTACCGCCTACCTCTATAGCAAATCTTATTTACTCTATTCCTTAATGTGCAAACGCGGGCTAGATTTACTAACTTGTGGCACATCACAGCACCGCAAACAAAGTTGCTGCACTGTGTTGCTTCTGCAAAAACAACAATGATGGACAGAATGTGGATCAATGTCACACATTCACCCCAGTCAAAAGATCTGGGCCCAAATCCATCGTTTTTCCACTCCACACCACCCTGGGTTAGACAATGGCGATATGCAAATCAGCGCTGACCCTGTGCCCCATGGGAACAGTCCAGTCCGAACTACAAAAGCCATGTCCTTCCCAGAACGGAAACAAGCATCCGAGGACCGGCCCGGTTTCGAGGTAACACCTCTCATCAGCCCGGCTAGCTTGCTTCCAGTGGTGTGGAGTGCCTGGGACTCACGTCTGAGCATCCCCAGTACACTTAGAGCGGTTACTGCAAAAACAACAATGATGGACAGAATGTGGATCAATGTCACACATTCACCCCAGTCAAAAGATCTGGGCCCAAATCCATCGTTTTTCCACTCCACACCACCCTGGGTTAGACAATGGCGATATGCAAATCAGCGCTGACCCTGTGCCCCATGGGAACAGTCCAGTCCGAACTACAAAAGCCATGTCCTTCCCAGAACGGAAACAAGCATCCGAGGACCGGCCCGGTTTCGAGGTAACACCTCTCATCAGCCCGGCTAGCTTGCTTCCAGTGGTGTGGAGTGCCTGGGACTCACGTCTGAGCATCCCCAGTACACTTAGAGCGGTTACTGCAAAAACAACAATGATGGACAGAATGTGGATCAATGTCACACATTCACCCCAGTCAAAAGATCTGGGCCCAAATCCATCGTTTTTCCACTCCACACCACCCTGGGTTAGACAATGGCGATATGCAAATCAGCGCTGACCCTGTGCCCCATGGGAACAGTCCAGTCCGAACTACAAAAGCCATGTCCTTCCCAGAACGGAAACAAGCATCCGAGGACCGGCCCGGTTTCGAGGTAACACCTCTCATCAGCCCGGCTAGCTTGCTTCCAGTGGTGTGGAGTGCCTGGGACTCACGTCTGAGCATCCCCAGTACACTTAGAGCGGTTACTGCAAAAACAACAATGATGGACAGAATGTGGATCAATGTCACACATTCACCCCAGTCAAAAGATCTGGGCCCAAATCCATCGTTTTTCCACTCCACACCACCCTGGGTTAGACAATGGCGATATGCAAATCAGCGCTGACCCTGTGCCCCATGGGAACAGTCCAGTCCGAACTACAAAAGCCATGTCCTTCCCAGAACGGAAACAAGCATCCGAGGACCGGCCCGGTTTCGAGGTAACACCTCTCATCAGCCCGGCTAGCTTGCTTCCAGTGGTGTGGAGTGCCTGGGACTCACGTCTGAGCATCCCCAGTACACTTAGAGCGGTTACTGCAAAAACAACAATGATGGACAGAATGTGGATCAATGTCACACATTCACCCCAGTCAAAAGATCTGGGCCCAAATCCATCGTTTTTCCACTCCACACCACCCTGGGTTAGACAATGGCGATATGCAAATCAGCGCTGACCCTGTGCCCCATGGGAACAGTCCAGTCCGAACTACAAAAGCCATGTCCTTCCCAGAACGGAAACAAGCTTCCGAGGACCGGCCCGGTTTCGAGGTAACACCTCTCATCAGCCCGGCTAGCTTGCTTCCAGTGGTGTGGAGTGCCTGGGACTCACGTCTGAGCATCCCCAGTACACTTAGAGCGGTTACTGCAAAAACAACAATGATGGACAGAATGTGGATCAATGTCACACATTCACCCCAGTCAAAAGATCTGGGCCCAAATCCATCGTTTTTCCACTCCACACCACCCTGGGTTAGACAATGGCGATATGCAAATCAGCGCTGACCCTGTGCCCCATGGGAACAGTCCAGTCCGAACTACAAAAGCCATGTCCTTCCCAGAACGGAAACAAGCATCCGAGGACCGGCCCGGTTTCGAGGTAACACCTCTCATCAGCCCGGCTAGCTTGCTTCCAGTGGTGTGGAGTGCCTGGGACTCACGTCTGAGCATCCCCAGTACACTTAGAGCGGTTACTGCAAAAACAACAATGATGGACAGAATGTGGATCAATGTCACACATTCACCCCAGTCAAAAGATCTGGGCCCAAATCCATCGTTTTTCCACTCCACACCACCCTGGGTTAGACAATGGCGATATGCAAATCAGCGCTGACCCTGTGCCCCATGGGAACAGTCCAGTCCGAACTACAAAAGCCATGTCCTTCCCAGAACGGAAACAAGCATCCGAGGACCGGCCCGGTTTCGAGGTAACACCTCTCATCAGCCCGGCTAGCTTGCTTCCAGTGGTGTGGAGTGCCTGGGACTCACGTCTGAGCATCCCCAGTACACTTAGAGCGGTTACTGCAAAAACAACAATGATGGACAGAATGTGGATCAATGTCACACATTCACCCCAGTCAAAAGATCTGGGCCCAAATCCATCGTTTTTCCACTCCACACCACCCTGGGTTAGACAATGGCGATATGCAAATCAGCGCTGACCCACATTCTGTCCATCACTGTTGTGTTTGCAGTTACCGCTCTAAGTGTACTGGGGATGCTCAGACGTGAGTCCCAGGCACTCCACACCACTGGAATCAAGCTAGCCGGGCTGATGAGAGGTGTTACCTCGAAACCGGGCCGGTCCTCGATGCTTGTTTCCGTTCTGGGAAGGACATGGCTTTTGTAGTTCGGACTGGACTGTTCCCATGGGGCACAGGGTCAGCGCTGATTTGCATATCGCCATTGTCTAACCCAGGGTGGTGTGGAGTGGAAAAACGATGGATTTGGGCCCAGATCTTTGGACTGGGGTGAATGTGTGACATTGATCCACATTCTGTCCATCACTGTTGTGTTTGCAGTTACCGCTCTAAGTGTACTGGGGATGCTCAGACGTGAGTCCCAGGCACTCCACAGAACTGGAATCAAGCTAGCCGGGCTGATGAGAGGTGTTACCTCGAAACCGGGCCGGTCCTCGGATGCTTGTTTCCGTTCTGGGAAGGACATGGCTTTTGTAGTTCGGACTGGACTGTTCCCATGGGGCACAGGGTCAGCGCTGATTTGCATATCGCCATTGTCTAACCCAGGGTGGTGTGGAGTGGAAAAACGATGGATTTGGGCCCAGATCTTTGGACTGGGGTGAATGTGTGACATTGATCCACATTCTGTCCATCACTGTTGTGTTTGCAGTTACCGCTCTAAGTGTACTGGGGATGCTCAGACGTGAGTCCCAGGCACTCCACACCACTGGAATCAAGCTAGCCGGGCTGATGAGAGGTGTTACCTCGAAACCGGGCCGGTCCTCGGATGCTTGTTTCCGTTCTGGGAAGGACATGGCTTTTGTAGTTCGGACTGGACTGTTCCCATGGGGCACAGGGTCAGCGCTGATTTGCATATCGCCATTGTCTAACCCAGGGTGGTGTGGAGTGGAAAAACGATGGATTTGGGCCCAGATCTTTGGACTGGGGTGAATGTGTGACATTGATCCACATTCTGTCCATCACTGTTGTGTTTGCAGTTACCGCTCTAAGTGTACTGGGGATGCTCAGACGTGAGTCCCAGGCACTCCACACCACTGGAATCAAGCTAGCCGGGCTGATGAGAGGTGTTACCTCGAAACCGGGCCAGTCCTCGGATGCTTGTTTCCGTTCTGGGAAGGACATGGCTTTTGTAGTTCGGACTGGACTGTTCCCATGGGGCACAGGGTCAGCGCTGATTTGCATATCGCCATTGTCTAACCCAGGGTGGTGTGGAGTGGAAAAACGATGGATTTGGGCCCAGATCTTTGGACTGGGGTGAATGTGTGACATTGATCCACATTCTGTCCATCACTGTTGTGTTTGCAGTTACCGCTCTAAGTGTACTGGGGATGCTCAGACGTGAGTCCCAGGCACTCCACACCACTGGAATCAAGCTAGCCGGGCTGATGAGAGGTGTTACCTCGAAACCGGGCCGGTCCTCGGATGCTTGTTTCCGTTCTGGGAAGGACATGGCTTTTGTAGTTCGGACTGGACTGTTCCCATGGGGCACAGGGTCAGCGCTGATTTGCATATCGCCATTGTCTAACCCAGGGTGGTGTGGAGTGGAAAAACGATGGATTTGGGCCCAGATCTTTGGACTGGGGTGAATGTGTGACATTGATCCACATTCTGTCCATCACTGTTGTGTTTGCAGTTACCGCTCTAAGTGTACTGGGGATGCTCAGACGTGAGTCCCAGGCACTCCACACCACTGGAATCAAGCTAGCCGGGCTGATGAGAGGTGTTACCTCGAAACCGGGCCGGTCCTCGGATGCTTGTTTCCGTTCTGGGAAGGACATGGCTTTTGTAGTTCGGACTGGACTGTTCCCATGGGGCACAGGGTCAGCGCTGATTTGCATATCGCCATTGTCTAACCCAGGGTGGTGTGGAGTGGAAAAACGATGGATTTGGGCCCAGATCTTTGGACTGGGGTGAATGTGTGACATTGATCCACATTCTGTCCATCACTGTTGTGTTTGCAGTTACCGCTCTAAGTGTACTGGGGATGCTCAGACGTGAGTCCCAGGCACTCCACACCACTGGAATCAAGCTAGCCGGGCTGATGAGAGGTGTTACCTCGAAACCGGGCCGGTCCTCGGATGCTTGTTTCCGTTCTGGGAAGGACATGGCTTTTGTAGTTCGGACTGGACTGTTCCCATGGGGCACAGGGTCAGCGCTGATTTGCATATCGCCATTGTCTAACCCAGGGTGGTGTGGAGTGGAAAAACGATGGATTTGGGCCCAGATCTTTGGACTGGGGTGAATGTGTGACATTGATCCACATTCTGTCCATCACTGTTGTGTTTGCAGTTACCGCTCTAAGTGTACTGGGGATGCTCAGACGTGAGTCCCAGGCACTCCACACCACTGGAATCAAGCTAGCCGGGCTGATGAGAGGTGTTACCTCGAAACCGGGCCAGTCCTCGGATGCTTGTTTCCGTTCTGGGAAGGACATGGCTTTTGTAGTTCGGACTGGACTGTTCCCATGGGGCACAGGGTCAGCGCTGATTTGCATATCGCCATTGTCTAACCCAGGGTGGTGTGGAGTGGAAAAACGATGGATTTGGGCCCAGATCTTTGGACTGGGGTGAATGTGTGACATTGATCCACATTCTGTCCATCACTGTTGTGTTTGCAGTTACCGCTCTAAGTGTACTGGGGATGCTCAGACGTGAGTCCCAGGCACTCCACACCACTGGAATCAAGCTAGCCGGGCTGATGAGAGGTGTTACCTCGAAACCGGGCCGGTCCTCGGATGCTTGTTTCCGTTCTGGGAAGGACATGGCTTTTGTAGTTCGGACTGGACTGTTCCCATGGGGCACAGGGTCAGCGCTGATTTGCATATCGCCATTGTCTAACCCAGGGTGGTGTGGAGTGGAAAAACGATGGATTTGGGCCCAGATCTTTGGACTGGGGTGAATGTGTGACATTGATCCACATTCTGTCCATCACTGTTGTGTTTGCAGTTACCGCTCTAAGTGTACTGGGGATGCTCAGACGTGAGTCCCAGGCACTCCACACCACTGGAATCAAGCTAGCCGGGCTGATGAGAGGTGTTACCTCGAAACCGGGCCGGTCCTCGGATGCTTGTTTCCGTTCTGGGAAGGACATGGCTTTTGTAGTTCGGACTGGACTGTTCCCATGGGGCACAGGGTCAGCGCTGATTTGCATATCGCCATTGTCTAACCCAGGGTGGTGTGGAGTGGAAAAACGATGGATTTGGGCCCAGATCTTTGGACTGGGGTGAATGTGTGACATTGATCCACATTCTGTCCATCACTGTTGTGTTTGCAGTTACCGCTCTAAGTGTACTGGGGATGCTCAGACGTGAGTCCCAGGCACTCCACACCACTGGAATCAAGCTAGCTGGGCTGATGAGAGGTGTTACCTCAAAACCGGGCCGGTCCTCGGATGCTTGTTTCCGTTCTGGGAAGGACATGGCTTTTGTAGTTCGGACTGGACTGTTCCCATGGGGCACAGGGTCAGCGCTGATTTGCATATCGCCATTGTCTAACCCAGGGTGGTGTGGAGTGGAAAAACGATGGATTTGGGCCCAGATCTTTGGACTGGGGTGAATGTGTGACATTGATCCACATTCTGTCCATCACTGTTGTGTTTGCAGTTACCGCTCTAAGTGTACTGGGGATGCTCAGACGTGAGTCCCAGGCACTCCACACCACTGGAATCAAGCTAGCCGGGCTGATGAGAGGTGTTACCTCGAAACCGGGCCGGTCCTCGGATGCTTGTTTCCGTTCTGGGAAGGACATGGCTTTTGTAGTTCGGACTGGACTGTTCCCATGGGGCACAGGGTCAGTGCTGATTTGCATATCGCCATTGTCTAACCCAGGGTGGTGTGGAGTGGAAAAACGATGGATTTGGGCCCAGATCTTTGGACTGGGGTGAATGTGTGACATTGATCCACATTCTGTCCATCACTGTTGTGTTTGCAGTTACCGCTCTAAGTGTACTGGGGATGCTCAGACGTGAGTCCCAGGCACTCCACACCACTGGAATCAAGCTAGCCGGGCTGATGAGAGGTGTTACCTCAAAACCGGGCCGGTCCTCGGATGCTTGTTTCCGTTCTGGGAAGGACATGGCTTTTGTAGTTCGGACTGGACTGTTCCCATGGGGCACAGGGTCAGCGCTGATTTGCATATCGCCATTGTCTAACCCAGGGTGGTGTGGAGTGGAAAAACGATGGATTTGGGCCCAGATCTTTGGACTGGGGTGAATGTGTGACATTGATCCACATTCTGTCCATCACTGTTGTGTTTGCAGTTACCGCTCTAAGTGTACTGGGGATGCTCAGACGTTAGTCCCAGGCACTCCACACCACTGGAATCAAGCTAGCCGGGCTGATGAGAGGTGTTACCTCGAAACCGGGCCGGTCCTCGGATGCTTGTTTCCGTTCTGGGAAGGACATGGCTTTTGTAGTTCGGACTGGACTGTTCCCATGGGGCACAGGGTCAGCGCTGATTTGCATATCGCCATTGTCTAACCCAGGGTGGTGTGGAGTGGAAAAACGATGGATTTGGGCCCAGATCTTTGGACTGGGGTGAATGTGTGACATTGATCCACATTCTGTCCATCACTGTTGTGTTTGCAGTTACCGCTCTAAGTGTACTGGGGATGCTCAGACGTGAGTCCCAGGCACTCCACACCACTGGAATCAAGCTAGCCGGGCTGATGAGAGGTGTTACCTCGAAACCGGGCCGGTCCTCGGATGCTTGTTTCCGTTCTGGGAAGGACATGGCTTTTGTAGTTCGGACTGGACTGTTCCCATGGGGCACAGGGTCAGCGCTGATTTGCATATCGCCATTGTCTAACCCAGGGTGGTGTGGAGTGGAAAAACGATGGATTTGGGCCCAGATCTTTGGACTGGGGTGAATGTGTGACATTGATCCACATTCTGTCCATCACTGTTGTGTTTGCAGTTACCGCTCTAAGTGTACTGGGGATGCTCAGACGTGAGTCCCAGGCACTCCACACCACTGGAATCAAGCTAGCCGGGCTGATGAGAGGTGTTACCTCGAAACCGGGCCGGTCCTCGGATGCTTGTTTCCGTTCTGGGAAGGACATGGCTTTTGTAGTTCGGACTGGACTGTTCCCATGGGGCACAGGGTCAGCGCTGATTTGCATATCGCCATTGTCTAACCCAGGGTGGTGTGGAGTGGAAAAACGATGGATTTGGGCCCAGATCTTTGGACTGGGGTGAATGTGTGACATTGATCCACATTCTGTCCATCACTGTTGTGTTTGCAGTTACCGCTCTAAGTGTACTGGGGATGCTCAGACGTGAGTCCCAGGCACTCCACACCACTGGAATCAAGCTAGCCGGGCTGATGAGAGGTGTTACCTCGAAACCGGGCCGGTCCTCGGATGCTTGTTTCCGTTCTGGGAAGGACATGGCTTTTGTAGTTCGGACTGGACTGTTCCCATGTGGCACAGGGTCAGCGCTGATTTGCATATCGCCATTGTCTAACCCAGGGTGGTGTGGAGTGGAAAAACGATGGATTTGGGCCCAGATCTTTGGACTGGGGTGAATGTGTGACATTGATCCACATTCTGTCCATCACTGTTGTGTTTGCAGTTACCGCTCTAAGTGTACTGGGGATGCTCAGACGTGAGTCCCAGGCACTCCACACCACTGGAATCAAGCTAGCCGGGCTGATGAGAGGTGTTACCTCGAAACCGGGCCAGTCCTCGGATGCTTGTTTCCGTTCTGGGAAGGACATGGCTTTTGTAGTTCGGACTGGACTGTTCCCATGGGGCACAGGGTCAGCGCTGATTTGCATATCGCCATTGTCTAACCCAGGGTGGTGTGGAGTGGAAAAACGATGGATTTGGGCCCAGATCTTTGGACTGGGGTGAATGTGTGACATTGATCCACATTCTGTCCATCACTGTTGTGTTTGCAGTTACCGCTCTAAGTGTACTGGGGATGCTCAGACGTGAGTCCCAGGCACTCCACACCACTGGAATCAAGCTAGCCGGGCTGATGAGAGGTGTTACCTCGAAACCGGGCCGGTCCTCGGATGCTTGTTTCCGTTCTGGGAAGGACATGGCTTTTGTAGTTCGGACTGGACTGTTCCCATGGGGCACAGGGTCAGCGCTGATTTGCATATCGCCATTGTCTAACCCAGGGTGGTGTGGAGTGGAAAAACGATGGATTTGGGCCCAGATCTTTGGACTGGGGTGAATGTGTGACATTGATCCACATTCTGTCCATCACTGTTGTGTTTGCAGTTACCGCTCTAAGTGTACTGGGGATGCTCAGACGTGAGTCCCAGGCACTCCACACCACTGGAATCAAGCTAGCCGGGCTGATGAGAGGTGTTACCTCGAAACCGGGCCGGTCCTCGGATGCTTGTTTCCGTTCTGGGAAGGACATGGCTTTTGTAGTTCGGACTGGACTGTTCCCATGGGGCACAGGGTCAGCGCTGATTTGCATATCGCCATTGTCTAACCCAGGGTGGTGTGGAGTGGAAAAACGATGGATTTGGGCCCAGATCTTTGGACTGGGGTGAATGTGTGACATTGATCCACATTCTGTCCATCACTGTTGTGTTTGCAGTTACCGCTCTAAGTGTACTGGGGATGCTCAGACGTGAGTCCCAGGCACTCCACACCACTGGAATCAAGCTAGCCGGGCTGATGAGAGGTGTTACCTCGAAACCGGGCCGGTCCTCGGATGCTTGTTTCCGTTCTGGGAAGGACATGGCTTTTGTAGTTCGGACTGGACTGTTCCCATGGGGCACAGGGTCAGCGCTGATTTGCATATCGCCATTGTCTAACCCAGGGTGGTGTGGAGTGGAAAAACGATGGATTTGGGCCCAGATCTTTGGACTGGGGTGAATGTGTGACATTGATCCACATTCTGTCCATCACTGTTGTGTTTGCAGTTACCGCTCTAAGTGTACTGGGGATGCTCAGACGTGAGTCCCAGGCACTCCACACCACTGGAATCAAGCTAGCCGGGCTGATGAGAGGTGTTACCTCGAAACCGGGCCAGTCCTCGGATGCTTGTTTCCGTTCTGGGAAGGACATGGCTTTTGTAGTTCGGACTGGACTGTTCCCATGGGGCACAGGGTCAGCGCTGATTTGCATATCGCCATTGTCTAACCCAGGGTGGTGTGGAGTGGAAAAACGATGGATTTGGGCCCAGATCTTTGGACTGGGGTGAATGTGTGACATTGATCCACATTCTGTCCATCACTGTTGTGTTTGCAGTTACCGCTCTAAGTGTACTGGGGATGCTCAGACGTGAGTCCCAGGCACTCCACACCACTGGAATCAAGCTAGCCGGGCTGATGAGAGGTGTTACCTCGAAACCGGGCCGGTCCTCGGATGCTTGTTTCCGTTCTGGGAAGGACATGGCTTTTGTAGTTCGGACTGGACTGTTCCCATGGGGCACAGGGTCAGCGCTGATTTGCATATCGCCATTGTCTAACCCAGGGTGGTGTGGAGTGGAAAAACGATGGATTTGGGCCCAGATCTTTGGACTGGGGTGAATGTGTGACATTGATCCACATTCTGTCCATCACTGTTGTGTTTGCAGTTACCGCTCTAAGTGTACTGGGGATGCTCAGACGTGAGTCCCAGGCACTCCACACCACTGGAATCAAGCTAGCCGGGCTGATGAGAGGTGTTACCTCGAAACCGGGCCGGTCCTCGGATGCTTGTTTCCGTTCTGGGAAGGACATGGCTTTTGTAGTTCGGACTGGACTGTTCCCATGGGGCACAGGGTCAGCGCTGATTTGCATATCGCCATTGTCTAACCCAGGGTGGTGTGGAGTGGAAAAACGATGGATTTGGGCCCAGATCTTTGGACTGGGGTGAATGTGTGACATTGATCCACATTCTGTCCATCACTGTTGTGTTTGCAGTTACCGCTCTAAGTGTACTGGGGATGCTCAGACGTGAGTCCCAGGCACTCCACACCACTGGAATCAAGCTAGCTGGGCTGATGAGAGGTGTTACCTCGAAACCGGGCCGGTCCTCGGATGCTTGTTTCCGTTCTGGGAAAGACATGGCTTTTGTAGTTCGGACTGGACTGTTCCCATGGGGCACAGGGTCAGCGCTGATTTGCATATCGCCATTGTCTAACCCAGGGTGGTGTGGAGTGGAAAAACGATGGATTTGGGCCCAGATCTTTGGACTGGGGTGAATGTGTGACATTGATCCACATTCTGTCCATCACTGTTGTGTTTGCAGTTACCGCTCTAAGTGTACTGGGGATGCTCAGACGTGAGTCCCAGGCACTCCACACCACTGGAATCAAGCTAGCCGGGCTGATGAGAGGTGTTACCTCGAAACCGGGCCGGTCCTCGGATGCTTGTTTCCGTTCTGGGAAGGACATGGCTTTTGTAGTTCGGACTGGACTATTCCCATGGGGCACAGGGTCAGTGCTGATTTGCATATCGCCATTGTCTAACCCAGGGTGGTGTGGAGTGGAAAAACGATGGATTTGGGCCCAGATCTTTGGACTGGGGTGAATGTGTGACATTGATCCACATTCTGTCCATCACTGTTGTGTTTGCAGTTACCGCTCTAAGTGTACTGGGGATGCTCAGACGTGAGTCCCAGGCACTCCACACCACTGGAATCAAGCTAGCCGGGCTGATGAGAGGTGTTACCTCAAAACCGGGCCGGTCCTCGGATGCTTGTTTCCGTTCTGGGAAGGACATGGCTTTTGTAGTTCGGACTGGACTGTTCCCATGGGGCACAGGGTCAGCGCTGATTTGCATATCGCCATTGTCTAACCCAGGGTGGTGTGGAGTGGAAAAACGATGGATTTGGGCCCAGATCTTTGGACTGGGGTGAATGTGTGACATTGATCCACATTCTGTCCATCACTGTTGTGTTTGCAGTTACCGCTCTAAGTGTACTGGGGATGCTCAGACGTTAGTCCCAGGCACTCCACACCACTGGAATCAAGCTAGCCGGGCTGATGAGAGGTGTTACCTCGAAACCGGGCCGGTCCTCGGATGCTTGTTTCCGTTCTGGGAAGGACATGGCTTTTGTAGTTCGGACTGGACTGTTCCCATGGGGCACAGGGTCAGCGCTGATTTGCATATCGCCATTGTCTAACCCAGGGTGGTGTGGAGTGGAAAAACGATGGATTTGGGCCCAGATCTTTGGACTGGGGTGAATGTGTGACATTGATCCACATTCTGTCCATCACTGTTGTGTTTGCAGTTACCGCTCTAAGTGTACTGGGGATGCTCAGACGTGAGTCCCAGGCACTCCACACCACTGGAATCAAGCTAGCCGGGCTGATGAGAGGTGTTACCTCGAAACCGGGCCGGTCCTCGGATGCTTGTTTCCGTTCTGGGAAGGACATGGCTTTTGTAGTTCGGACTGGACTGTTCCCATGGGGCACAGGGTCAGCGCTGATTTGCATATCGCCATTGTCTAACCCAGGGTGGTGTGGAGTGGAAAAACGATGGATTTGGGCCCAGATCTTTGGACTGGGGTGAATGTGTGACATTGATCCACATTCTGTCCATCACTGTTGTGTTTGCAGTTACCGCTCTAAGTGTACTGGGGATGCTCAGACGTGAGTCCCAGGCACTCCACACCACTGGAATCAAGCTAGCCGGGCTGATGAGAGGTGTTACCTCGAAACCGGGCCGGTCCTCGGATGCTTGTTTCCGTTCTGGGAAGGACATGGCTTTTGTAGTTCGGACTGGACTGTTCCCATGGGGCACAGGGTCAGCGCTGATTTGCATATCGCCATTGTCTAACCCAGGGTGGTGTGGAGTGGAAAAACGATGGATTTGGGCCCAGATCTTTGGACTGGGGTGAATGTGTGACATTGATCCACATTCTGTCCATCACTGTTGTGTTTGCAGTTACCGCTCTAAGTGTACTGGGGATGCTCAGACGTGAGTCCCAGGCACTCCACACCACTGGAATCAAGCTAGCCGGGCTGATGAGAGGTGTTACCTCGAAACCGGGCCGGTCCTCGGATGCTTGTTTCCGTTCTGGGAAGGACATGGCTTTTGTAGTTCGGACTGGACTGTTCCCATGGGGCACAGGGTCAGCGCTGATTTGCATATCGCCATTGTCTAACCCAGGGTGGTGTGGAGTGGAAAAACGATGGATTTGGGCCCAGATCTTTGGACTGGGGTGAATGTGTGACATTGATCCACATTCTGTCCATCACTGTTGTGTTTGCAGTTACCGCTCTAAGTGTACTGGGGATGCTCAGACGTGAGTCCCAGGCACTCCACACCACTGGAATCAAGCTAGCCGGGCTGATGAGAGGTGTTACCTCGAAACCGGGCCGGTCCTCGGATGCTTGTTTCCGTTCTGGGAAGGACATGGCTTTTGTAGTTCGGACTGGACTGTTCCCATGGGGCACAGGGTCAGCGCTGATTTGCATATCGCCATTGTCTAACCCAGGGTGGTGTGGAGTGGAAAAACGATGGATTTGGGCCCAGATCTTTGGACTGGGGTGAATGTGTGACATTGATCCACATTCTGTCCATCACTGTTGTGTTTGCAGTTACCGCTCTAAGTGTACTGGGGATGCTCAGACGTGAGTCCCAGGCACTCCACACCACTGGAATCAAGCTAGCCGGGCTGATGAGAGGTGTTACCTCGAAACCGGGCCGGTCCTCGGATGCTTGTTTCCGTTCTGGGAAGGACATGGCTTTTGTAGTTCGGACTGGACTGTTCCCATGGGGCACAGGGTCAGCGCTGATTTGCATATCGCCATTGTCTAACCCAGGGTGGTGTGGAGTGGAAAAACGATGGATTTGGGCCCAGATCTTTGGACTGGGGTGAATGTGTGACATTGATCCACATTCTGTCCATCACTGTTGTGTTTGCAGTTACCGCTCTAAGTGTACTGGGGATGCTCAGACGTGAGTCCCAGGCACTCCACACCACTGGAATCAAGCTAGCCGGGCTGATGAGAGGTGTTACCTCAAAACAGGGCCGGTCCTCGGATGCTTGTTTCCGTTCTGGGAAGGACATGGCTTTTGTAGTTCGGACTGGACTGTTCCCATGGGGCACAGGGTCAGCGCTGATTTGCATATCGCCATTGTCTAACCCAGGGTGGTGTGGAGTGGAAAAACGATGGATTTGGGCCCAGATCTTTGGACTGGGGTGAATGTGTGACATTGATCCACATTCTGTCCATCACTGTTGTGTTTGCAGTTACCGCTCTAAGTGTACTGGGGATGCTCAGACGTGAGTCCCAGGCACTCCACACCACTGGAATCAAGCTAGCCGGGCTGATGAGAGGTGTTACCTCAAAACCGGGCTGGTCCTCGGATGCTTGTTTCCGTTCTGGGAAGGACATGGCTTTTGTAGTTCGGACTGGACTGTTCCCATGGGGCACAGGGTCAGCGCTGATTTGCATATCGCCATTGTCTAACCCAGGGTGGTGTGGAGTGGAAAAACGATGGATTTGGGCCCAGATCTTTGGACTGGGGTGAATGTGTGACATTGATCCACATTCTGTCCATCACTGTTGTGTTTGCAGTTACCGCTCTAAGTGTACTGGGGATGCTCAGACGTGAGTCCCAGGCACTCCACACCACTGGAATCAAGCTAGCCGGGCTGATGAGAGGTGTTACCTCGAAACCGGGCCGGTCCTCGGATGCTTGTTTCCGTTCTGGGAAGGACATGGCTTTTGTAGTTCGGACTGGACTGTTCCCATGGGGCACAGGGTCAGCGCTGATTTGCATATCGCCATTGTCTAACCCAGGGTGGTGTGGAGTGGAAAAACGATGGATTTGGGCCCAGATCTTTGGACTGGGGTGAATGTGTGACATTGATCCACATTCTGTCCATCACTGTTGTGTTTGCAGTTACCGCTCTAAGTGTACTGGGGATGCTCAGACGTGAGTCCCAGGCACTCCACACCACTGGAATCAAGCTAGCCGGGCTGATGAGAGGTGTTACCTCGAAACCGGGCCGGTCCTCGGATGCTTGTTTCCGTTCTGGGAAGGACATGGCTTTTGTAGTTCGGACTGGACTGTTCCCATGGGGCACAGGGTCAGCGCTGATTTGCATATCGCCATTGTCTAACCCAGGGTGGTGTGGAGTGGAAAAACGATGGATTTGGGCCCAGATCTTTGGACTGGGGTGAATGTGTGACATTGATCCACATTCTGTCTATCACTGTTGTGTTTGCAGTTACCGCACTGTGTTGCTTCAACAGAAGAAAGAAAATTGAGACACATTTAGTAAGTTGTTCTGTTTTTCCCTCCCCCTGCGCTGGAGTACTTTGAATTCCTTGCACCAAAAGCACAAAACAGTGCACAATAGTGCAAGGCTATACGCTTTCTGTCAAGCATAGATTTTGTATTGGAAGGGGACCCTTCAAGCACAAGTTTCAAGTTCAAGATTTTTTTTGTTTTTTTTCAAGCACAAAGTCTACCCTTCAAAAAATATCCCACTTTGTATATGAGCTGGGCAGAGCAACACACGTGGAAAGTTGGTAAAATGTGAAGCGTTTTAAAACTTGCTTCGCTGGTATGGCTGTCTCGAAGAAGTGTATGGGTTTGTGCAAATCCTTTGTTTCACTTTCCATTTTGTTACAACACTTTTTTCCAACTGCAACGTTTTGTTACAAAAGTAATATAACCAGCACAAAGTGTTGATAAATAGGGGCCACGGTAGAAAAGTAAATGCTACATTTTTCACTAGGGTGAACTTTAGTTAACACGGCCCCTGGAAGAATCTCTGGAACTTTAAAGCACTATATATGTGATGTTCTCTCCCTTTCCCCTTTAAGACTCATGAGTCTTTACTGGTGTTCTTAGATCTTGGAATGTATTCTGAATAAGAATTCTGTACCGTGTCAGTTGCTGTTGGCTGTTTTAGGATGAGGTTTTAATAAACTCACCTTGCTCACTTAAACGTTTTATTCTTCTTTTCATTATACCTTTAACAATTTTATATTGGCGACGATCGGAAGTCACCTCAACTAAACAACTCAGCAAAGTAATCTGACCTTGTCTCTCCTCCAGCGGCTGCTCTTCAATTCATGAAGCGAAGCGTTGACTTCACAGCGGCTGAAATTGACTCTGATTCACTGGTGAGGAGAGCGGGAGGCATATTTTAAAGAAAACGATACTGAGACTGTAAAAAAAAAAATGTATTCAGAAGTTTGTGAAGGGATTTTAATCTCCGCGTAAAGTGAATGTTTTTTTATGTGCTCGCGCTGTTTTTCTAGCTGGGCTGCTCGCGCTAGCAACAATGTCACTTACTTTGTGTTCAAGCGGACGTATTACGTACAGGCTTCCTCAACGCTGCGTTTCAAAGAACTCTGAGCTGCGTTCCAGCATCTCGTTCATCTATTTCCTTAATGCTGCGCTTCAAGGAACTCTGCGTTGTGTTCCAGCATCACGTCCTTCTATTTAACTCTGCGTTTTGAAGAGTGTTCCAACATCGTGTTCTCACTGATAGAACGACTTCATTATTAAAGTGTTCTACATTCTAAAAGAACATACTTATTATTCAATTGTGCCTCACGGTGGAGTACATTTAACAAAGGACAATGCAAAATAAGTAAATCAAGAGCGTCTTTAAAAAAAAAAGAGACAACAATAAGAAGCACTCTATATTATAAAACAAGAGGAATTCCATTTATGCAAAGGAGATTTATACTTAAGACAAAACATCTTTAATTAATTATAAAAGTGAGAAATAATATAAACACCATTAATAAGTGATTGATAATATATATATATTTTTTTCCTTTCTTTTCCTCTTCTTCTTCATTTGCAATTAAAAAAAAATGCAAAATGTAACTCAGCCAGCATTTTTCCTTACGAGTCCAGGTGAACCAAATGTGAAATGGAAAAAGTGGAAAACATTTTTGCAAATTACGCAAGAGTTTGTGGAACAAACTTGAGTGCGGAAAGAAAGCATTCACTTCTCCTACATTGTCTGGGAGGTGAAAGGCAAGATGTTCTTGAACATTTACCAGATCTATCGGCTGCCGAACAAAGAAATCTAAATGAATATGAGATAGCGATTCTACAACTTGATAGACACTACTTACCTAGACTCAGTACTATTATGGAAAGATACCATTTTGGCCTGAGGGAACAAAAGAAAGATGAGTCGGTAGAAGATTATGTATCTTCTTTAAGGAAACTCGCATCGTCCTGTAACTTTGGACAAACCCTCGATGAAAGGATTCGAGATCAATTTGTGTTAAGATGTGCACATGATGAAATTAGAAAAGAACTTTGGTTGAAGGATGAGCCTCCTCTTGAAGAAGTTTTAGTAATAGCTAAACAAGTTGAACATATGACAAAATGTGTTGGAGAGCTTAAAAAAGAGAAAGAAAAACCTTCTACTTCTGAGTCGAAAGATGAAATAAAAGTTGATGAGACTGTTTGTCAATTAAAAAAAACAGATAGTGTGAATTTAGAAGAAAAACAAATTAGGCCATCAAATCCATCAAATAACAGATTTTCATGTTTTAGATGTGGTCAAATTAATCATTTGGCTAATTCTCCTATTTGTCCTGCTTTAAAGGTAACCTGTAATTTATGTAACAAGAAAGGTCACTATGCTAAATTTTGCAGGACAAAAACACAAAACGGTGATAACTCAAGGAGAAGATGGTCTCAACCTCAAGTAAGATCTATTTGTTTTGAGGTGAAAGATGATAAATCAGATCATCCATCGTTCATGGTTAAGGTAGAAAATTCAATGGTAAACTTTAAATTTGATTCTTGCTCTAAGATAACAATAATTGATGAAAAACTGTTTAATGAGTTGTTTAAAAAAAATGTAAAAATGTTCAAATGTGATATTTTGCCTTTAGGTTATAGTGAGAAGCCTATTTCCATGTTAGGATATTTCATGGCTGAGATAGAACTTGGATCTCGCATTATTGTGGGAAAAGTTTATGTGTCAAAAAAAGGGGATGCGTTGTTAGGTTGGTTACATCAACGCCAATTGGGTGTTACACTCGATCCCAATGCCTCTCCTCAGGTTCAGATTCATGAGATATCTAATACTGTATGTAACGTGAGTGACGAAAACTTGTCTTTGAGGTTGGCTAAACAATTTCCAAATGTTTTTAAAGAGGGTTTGGGATGTTTGCGTGGTTACAAACATCACATTAAATTGAAAGATAATGCTCTCCCTATTGTAGCAAAAGTTAGGAGGATTCCTCTCATGGAGCAAGTAAAAGTTCAGGAAGAGCTAGATAAACTTGTTAAGAATAACATAATTGTACCGGTTGAAGCAACTGAATGGCTTGCTCCAGTAGTTATAGCAAAGAAACCTACTGGCGAGATTCGTCTTTACATTGATTTAAGATCGCTAAATAAAGAAGTTGTGGTTGATAGGTTTCCTCTTCCCAACATAGATGAGATGATTTGTTCTTTGAAAGGGCTAAATATTTTACTACTCTTGACTTAGCTTCCGCCTACCATCAGGTGGAGCTAGATGATTCTTCTCAAGAGTTGACTGCCTTCATTACACCTATGGGTACGTTTAAATTTAAGAGAATGCCTTTTGGCCTTGTTTCTGCGGCCTCTGTTTTCCAACGGATCATGTCAAAAATTTTAAGGGGATTGATTGGTGTTAAGTGCTATCAGGATGATTTATTAATTTATGGTAGCAACATTTGTGAGCACGATACGCGTGTGTCTTTGGTATTGAAACGCTTGGATGGTGCAGGAATGACTTTAAAAAGGTCTAAGTGCAAATTCAGAGTACAGGAGGTTAATTATTTAGGACACCGCATCACCGGTAATGGTGTCTTTCCTAAGAAAGAGTTAGTTGAGGCCATTGACAAAGTGAAAGAACCCACTTGCAAAGATGAACTTCTCTCATTTTTGGGTATGGTGGAGTTTTATGGTAAATTCATCTTTAATTTTGCTGACAAGACACATCATTTAAGAAGGTTAACAGTAAAAAATGCTGTTTTTGACTGGTCAAGTGAATGTAAGGCAGAATTCTTAAGTATTAAGAATGAGTTGAATAAAGCACCTTCCCTTCATGCATTTGTTCCTGGTCTTCCCACCGTTATGTTTACTGACGCAAGTGATAAGGGACTGGGTGCAGTTTTAGTTCAGAAGAAGAATGGTAAAGATTTCTTGATTTGCTGTTCTTCTCGTTGTCTCAGAGGATCAGAGTGTAATTACTCTGTAATAGAGAAGGAGTCTTTAGCAATTTTCTGGGCTTTAAGAAAGTTTAAAAACTTGATCTGGGGCACGAAAGTTTGCGTTTTGTCTGATCATAAGCCTTTGAGAGAGGTGTTTTCAAAAAAAGGACTAGATACCATATCTTCTAGGATTAGAAAATGGATTGTTTCTCTGCAAGAATTTGAGTTTGAGGTTGAGTATATTCCTGGGATAGCTAACAAATCAGCAGATTGCTTATCAAGATTGGTTAACTGTGATAATTCTGAGTTGGATGATTCATGTGAGTTGGAAGAATTTACAAATGTGTGTGAGGTGACTGATGGTGCTATTGATGAATCTGAATGGAGATTAGAGTTGGAGAAGGATGAAGAAATTTCTAAGGTCATTCTTTCCTTGAAGAGTAATACTCGTTTGAATAAGCCTTGGTTATTGGTTTCTGATGAACTTTCTGTTAACAATGGTCTTTTGACTCGAGGTACTAAACTTGTTCCTCCCAGTACTTTAAGGGAAAAATTGTTGTCACATGCCCATTGCGGACATTTGGGCATTGTAAAAACTAAAGAGTTTCTACGCATGCAATTTTGGTGGCCTGGGATGGACCTAGAAATTGAGAGGATGGTCAGAGAATGCCCTGATTGTTGTTCTAGTGACAATATTTTGAAAACAAGGCAAATGCCAATGGTCAAGAGGGTTCTACCAGGTCATCCTTGGGATGAGGTTGCCATTGACATTTTAGGTCCTCTATCTGGTGTTTCTGACACTCCTTACCTCATAGTGTTGATTGATCTCTACTCTAGATGGATCGAAGTTTGTGCTGTCAGGGAAATCACTTCTGATTCTATCATTAAGTTTTTGGAGCCCTTGTTTAATAAGGAAAGTTTTCCTAATAGTTTATTATCTGACAATGGTCCTCAATTCTGTTCCTCTTTGTTTGTTGATTTTCTGAAGAAATGTGGGATAGTTCATAAAAGGTGTTCACTATACCATCCAGAAACCAATGGTGCCGTTGAGAGAGTTAATAAGACACTGAAAGAGTCAATACAACTTGCTCGCTCTTCCGGTTTAAATTGGAAGACCACTCTTCAGGACAGGATTAACACTTATCGTTTTGCCCCTCATTCCTCTACTGGCAGGTCCCCATTTGAGTTGCTCAAAGGGAGGGTTCCTAACACGTTGTTGTGTCCTGGGTGGATGTGCTTGAATAAAGGTCTTGTTAACAATGATATTGGTGCTTGGAGAACTAAGGAATTACTTAAACAAGATGCTCGTAAGTCATACTTTGACAAAAAGAAAAAGTCTGTTTTCAGGAAGTCAAAGTGGGGGATTTTATAAAAGTAAAGACTCCGGTGGGACGCAAACCGTGGTCCAAATACACTGACATTAGAGCAGTTGTTAAGATTTTCAAAAATGCTGTTAAGACTGAAGATGGGAGAATTTGGAATAAGAGTTGTGTAATTGTTGTTGATCCTTATTTGTCTCTTCAAAGTGACTCTGCCCATAATGGTGATTCGTGCAATAATTTTCATTTTGTTCCTAACTCTTCCTTTGACAGGTCACTGTCTTCTTTCAAAAGGAGTCAAATAACTCGTAGAGCTCCTGGTTATTTAAAAGACTATGTTTGAACATGTTCTTTCTTTTTCTTGTTTTTCATGGTCTTTCTTGTGTTTTTCCTTTGTTTGCTTGGTTTCAATTTGCATATGCTTAGTAATGTATTTTCACTTTTTTCCTTTTTATTTAAATGAATGGGAGGGAGATGTGTGATGTTCTCTCCCTTTCCCCTTTAAGACTCATGAGTCTTTACTGGTGTTCTTAGATCTTGGAATGTATTCTGAATAAGAATTCTGTACGTGTCAGTTGCTGTTGGCTGTTTTAGGATGAGGTTTTAATAAACCCACCTTGCTCACTTAAACGTTTTATTCTTCTTTTCATTATACCTTTAACAATTTTATAATATGCTATTATAATGAAACCAAAAGTGAAAAGTTATGAAAAGGGATCTTTCCGATTTGTCAGAGACTCTTCCACAGAGATTAAACAGATGCTGTTCTGCAGAGATCCTATGATTTGATACTTCACTTTGCATTACAGACAATAAAGTCAGTAATTTGCAAATAACATATGCAGGATAAATCATTATTCGGCTAGAGAAACCATAAAAATATTCCCATGCAATAACATTCATTACATCTATAAATATATGATACACAACAAATGGTTTTCGAGGCTCATCAGACACAAATGAACCCTTCAGTTTCACTTGTACTGCTCCACTACATCATTGGACAATCAAAGCACCAATTGGAAGAAAACTCATATTTTCAGACAACTTCATCTCATGATGAAAAATGCATCATACAAGATTGAGACTATTTTAGGGAAAAAAAATGACTTCATGCCCTGCGGCGTCGACTGTTTAACCTCAGAGTGAGACGCTTGTAGGTAAAGGTTGATTGCTTATCCTCTGGGGTCAGTGTGATTGAGCTCTATAGGTCTGAGCAATCAATCCATGCTACATGGGTGATAGCTACACAAACAGAACTGAGATTGATAGTTTTAACTTGAAAAAGAAACGTGTTTGCTGCCCAAGCATCTTCCATCACCGCAAAGTCCTGAGTTGGGGAGAGAGACAAAAAGAGAGGATGGGAAGTTGCCCAACACTTCCATAGCCTTGTTTACAAGCAGGTGGTATTCACTCTGCTCAGAGGGGATTGTTGAGGAAGTGGTGGTCCAATGGAACTGAAGTGCAGTCAAGCTCCAATACACATGACCATAATTCATATCATAGATCAAGTGTTATTTTTTTGTCTCCGGATAACAGCTAAAGATACACTGTAATAGATATTGAAGGAATTAACAATGGCAGGCTCTTTGAAGATGTACACAGGTGTCAGAGAAATCAGTTGTGGTGCAAAAAGGCCGAATTTTTGTGCACATGTATCTAACTGTATGTGGGATGATGTTTTCAAGTCGATGTTGTCGTCCCTATAACTCTGGTACCTCTTAACGTTAATACCCAGGCGGTTGTAGCACCCCCAGCTGCCCCTATCTGGCTGCATGCGCCCACGATAATACCTGACGGCATCAGCTCAAATAAATCTCTGCCAATAGAACCGTTACTGGCCCAGGGAAGATCAACTGTTGCAGCTACAGAGAGTAACGTTGCCACTACAGTTAATGCCCTGACTAGAGAATCTAGCACCCTTACGGACAGACACCCGAGATCTGTTGGGAATGTGATCATCCGGGGGAGAGGCGAACAAAATAGGATACCACCTATGGAACTTCCACCAGAAGCGTTGCCGTACGTGGTTGTACTTACTGGGGTTCCAGAGCTGACGAAAGGAAAAAGAGAGGGATTTTTCCAACTAAAAAACAAAATAACGCACTGGCTTTCGTTGTACAGACCCAAACCCAACCTGGTAAATGGGGAAATAGTTCATGTCCGGCGCATGCCCTGGCTGGGGGGCAGAGTAAAGGATATAGGGGGAGACATCGTGGTCATAAACTTTAGGGATATAAAAGCAGTACAACATATACTGAACTGGCCTTTTGCCAATGAGAATAGTTGTATTGTACCACGTCCCTTGACGTACTTTTACCCCAGATCTGTTGTACTTCCCCCTCAAAACCCAATTAACAGCACCCATTTTCCCTCCCAGTCACTAATTTTGGAGTCCGCTTTGAACCCCGCATATATGCCCTATTTAGTACCACCACCTGCAATACAGGGGTGGAATACGATACCACTAACCCATAAAATAGATGCAAAGGGTAGCATGTCACACCTGATGCCATTTACTCCCCTAGAGCTTTATAACAGATTCGAGGCCTTTAGTGGTCTTGAGGAATGCGATTGATGTTTAAAGCGCATAGAGGGAGTTTGGGAGGGTGAAATTGTTCACTGTGATACAACGTCACAGGAAGAGAAGGGTACCAGTTGTGATGAAACTGAAACACATACTGCTGTAACATATGTTGACATGAATGGTGGTTTACCCGCTGTTTTATCTGCAATGCCTTATAGGTTTAATGCGGTGTCTCCACCATCTTTACCTGCTATTGTGTTTAATAATGGTGCTTTTGTAAGTGATGTTACCAAGGATACATGCAAGAAAAATTGCCATGACGACCTTCCTATTACATCATTTGTACCTTTGGCCCTTTCACCCGCAGATACCAACTCTTCTGTCTTGTATGAGGTTCATGCTCCGATTCAAGAGCCCTTAGTATCGGCCGTAGCAAGCACTGCGGACACGGGGATCACACTCTCTGAAACACCAACCCCAACTCCTGTACCATTTATCAGTGAAAGTCTCACATGTCCAGCATTAGCCGACTGCGTGAATCTAATTTCATGGAATATAGCTGGCTTGGCCGACAAGTTATGTGACCTAGCCTGGTTATCATTTATTAAAAAAATTTCCATTGTATGTCTTCAAGAGACGTGGTCGGAGGATAGAAACACCCATATAGAAGGGTACTTAAGCTTCATCACTCCAGCGGTTGCCTCGACCAGGGGCAGAGCAAAGGGGGGATTGGCCACCTTTATAAATCTGGGATTACTCTGCAATATCAGTGTATATCATACTGATAATTCAAACATTCAGATGCTTGATCTAAAAAATGGCAAGAAAGCCCTGACTCTGGTAAATTTCTATAATGCTAGTGGTTCTGGTGGCTGTGACATTACATCGCTAACAGACCTATTGAGAAAAAACACACATACTACATCCCGGAATCTGCTGATAGCAGGTGACTTTAACGTTCACCCTTGTGGTAACCCAGGTTTTACCCCAATGGGCTCCTTGGGATGTAATAGTGTCGAAGGCTTTCATTTTTCTCATACTAGGGGTGGTAAGAGCCTGAATGACTTAGTAAACAGGAATAATCTAACAGTAGCTATGTCTATGGTTCTTGACACAAAAATCTTTGATATTCCGACTTTTAAAGGACATGGTCAGGGATCCTTTATAGATCACATACTTTTATCCTCAGATCTTGCACAACGGGTCCTGCAATTTACCATTCTCCTCAGTGTATACAGTGATCATAACCCCCTATCTATTGGCATGGGTGGGTCTTTGTTCACCAAACGACCGCCTGGTATTGATCGTGGTACGCTGAGTTGTATAAACGGTAGACGCCGTATCAAATGGACAATGATAAACCAAGACAGTTTATATCTTAATATAAACAGTGCATGTGAGGAGGAGCTGATAGCATGCTCATCTCTTGATTCATCCCCTACGAACATTTTGTCCGGGTTTGTGGGTATGGTCTCTAAAATAGGTGAAATGTTATCAGCACCAATAAAGGGGCAAAATAGTAAGCAGGTCAAATGGTTTGACCATAACTGCTCTAAGGCAAGTAGAGATCTGAAGAATGCTTTAAAAACTAAACCTAGACATCCTGACTTGATAAAAAGCCTTCGTGTGTCCTATAGGAAAGCATTAGCCGTAAGAAAAAAGGAAATTAAGGCTAATACCATAGAATCTCTCCTTGACCCTACAGTATTGGGGAATAGTAGTAAGTTCTGGCAAATTATCAACAAACCATTGTTTGATAACCCAAACGACACAGTTTTAGGTACAAGCATCTCAGAAGGAGAGTGGGTATCTCACTTCAGTACAATTTTTAAAAGTAATGAGCATAGGGCAGAAAACGCCTTTTTAATATCACCTGCAAACCAATTATGCTTTACAGTAAACGAGGTTGTAAGGGGGATCCAGGGTCTAACCAGTAACAAGGCTCCGGGCCCGGATGGTTTACCTCCGGACCTGTTTAAGTCTAGTATCTCTTTTTGGGCTCCTGTCCTCACGGCAGTAATAAACGCAGCTGCCACAACGGGGTGCCCAAAAACGTGGGGCCTATCGACCATAGTCCCCGTTTTTAAAAAGGGCGATCGCAGCAGTCCATTATGTTACAGGCCGATATCCTTAATAAATTCAGTAGTTAAAGTGGTAGGGGGGTAATACTTAACAGGCTATCCACATGGGCTAAAGACAATAGTATCTTATCTCCCATACAATATGGGTTCAGGCCGGGCCATTCGACCATAACGCAATGTCTGAACCTATATTTGGTTCTAAGTAAATATACCCTGGCTAGACAAGGTACCGTCTATATGGCATTTATGGACCTGTCGTCCGCCTTTGATTGTGTGGACAGAAGCTTATTATGGGCCACTTTGTTGAGAATGGGAGTAGAGAGGAATCTTGTCAACTTCCTAGCCGACTTGCACTCGGATACTAAAGCTAACGTCCGTTACACTCAAGACCTTAAAGTAACGGACGATTTTAGAATAAATCGGGGAGTCCGACAGGGCTGTATTCTGGCCCCATTCCTCTTTAACATGTACATAAACGAACTGGAGGAATTTCTTTTAAACACAGATGCAGACTACCCCCGTGTCGAACACAAGGGGGTGCCTGTGCTTCTTTATGCAGACGATGCAGTACTTATATCTAGGACAGCAATCGGTCTCCAAAAATTATTAAATTCCTTCTTTAAGTTCATGGAGTCATGTGGCCTTGGCATAAATAATTCCAAGTCCTACGTCATGAAAACAGGAAAGGGCACCCGGAAAACTGACTCCTTTAGTATAAATGGGGAGAAAATCCCTTTAACCAATTCCTTCTCATATCTTGGGGTCCTCTTAGACCATAAATTAACGTGGGGCCCCGCAATATCCAAAAAGAAGGGCGAAGTAACAAGGGTAAACGCGGCTATCCTTGGCTTTGGGAGAAAAATTGGCAATTGCCCCATGGCCGCATGGCTCAAACTTTATCAGGCAAAAAGCGTTGCTGTTGCCTGTTATGGTAGCGAGCTCTGGGGCTATTGTAGGATAAAAGACCTAGAGGTCGCAGAAAACAACGTCCTGAAAAAGATATCGAGGTTGCCAAGGGGTACTGGGACTTACTCCGTACACGAGGAGTTGGGGGTTCCATATTTGAGTGATAGAATAGCAGTCAACCCGGTTTTGTGTTGGCTGAACTGTTGGCTTAACACCGACATTCCGCTTACACATGCCTTGTTGAAAGATGTCCTTTCCCTAGACGGTAGGCTTAAAATTCCGTGGGTGAAATATATAAGGGATTGTCTGTTGGCAATAGGCCGTTCTGATCTGTTTTATGCCCCTAACCTAATTACAAAACCTGATGTTACCTTAGTAAAAAACGCCACACTATTGGCAAGATGTACCGACAGAGAAGAGGTGGAGATACAGAAGGGCAGTGTCAGGAAACACTTATTACTCAAAACCTGCCCACAAATGGAGCCTTATCTGACATGGCCTATGACCAGCTATGAACGGTTTCTGTTAATAAGGTTCCGTTTTGATTTATATCATCTTCTACTGGCGGTACCAAGTGGGGCACAACGGGGAGAAGTGTTGCCAGCTTGTGGCTGCGACAGTAAGTCTCCTCAAGATCTGGCACACTTTCTTTTTATCTGCCCTTACTACTCAATCCCACGGAACTTATACCTTAAACCATGTCTAAAAAAACTGAATTTTTTACAAATTAAGCCTGCACTTTATTACCTACAACTACTGAATTGTGAATGTACCTTATTTGTCTGTAACTTTTTTAAAAAAGCTATCTGTTTTAGGAAAAGTATGGACGGATAATTACGCTGCGAATATTTTAGGTGTCTTTTAACTAATATAGTAATTTATTTTTTTAACCTTACACTGCTCATGCTCATAGCACCCGCTGTACCTTCTCTTTTTTGTACTGTATACTGTGGCCTTTATTTGCCATATGAAATGTACTGTTTGGAATTGTTTTTAAAATGTGTATTTACGAAATGTACTTTTATGATTGTATGTTTACAATCGAATAAAGACTTTTGAATTGAATTGAAAGTCGTATATTCAATAAAAAAGAGTCTAAATAAAAAAGGGTTACTTTTCTGGAATGACAAGAGTTGGGCCCACCTTTGCACCACCACACTACAGCCATGTTGGGGTAGGTACCCCCAGCTTCACCTCATGAAGGACAGGCTAATTAGGAGTCTAAATATAGGATAGTTCACAGTAAATTGATTTTGATTTTTAAATATGAAACTGCTGTGGTCTAATTAGGATCTGTATTTCTGGAACTGAGAACTGAGATTCATGTGAAAAAGAAATAGCGGAAATATTCTTTTGTGGAGGAAAAGAAGGCAGCTGACAGATCAGAGGAGTAGGATAACGCTCTCCTGCCCCCGGCTAACTCTCAAGGATTTCTGACCGAAGCATTATTATTTTTAGGTTTATGCAATAACTCAACAAAACAAGACTACATCACTTTTTTGGCATATACCCAATACAAAATCCATCTTGGTATTTACAAAACAACATAAATGTTGATTTGCGTGGCTTTGTAAGAAAAAAAGCGCATTGTGCTACTTTGTGTTGCTTTGCATTAGGGAAGCGTTCCGTGGATGGTGTATGGGTGTTACCATATATCTACCCCAGGAGTGTAACGCAAGCCCGTATTTATTAAGAGTTGTAGACATGGGTTTGCTCCAAAATGGTGTGCTGCCTGAGGTTGCCTTACTGAGGAGAAATATTTGTATTTCTGCTCATTATTTCCTCATTGCATCTGTGCTGCATTCTGCAACATACATGCAAAGCGACAAAAGCATAGAAGTATATTTTCTGTGCAGGAACGTACCCCTTCTTTCAAAAACTATGATGACCATAATGCAGGGACTCTTGCATTATGGCACATGGTAGCCTGTGTCAGTGCTAGGCAGCCCAGAGTTCACTAGCACAGGGAGAGAGCAGAACTGCGCTATTTCTTTGAAAATATTGTGCATTTGTGCTCTCTCACACAACTCACAACTTCCCTTGCTGCTCTGGATTGTGTGAAATGTTGGTAAATCTTGGCCTAGATGCATATTTGCAAATATTTCAGATGATGTAGCACACCAATCAATGATGTTGCTGTGCGTTTCATGAGAGGACGAGAGCAGGACAGTGCCATACAAAGATATGGGTCTGTTTCTATCTCTATATGCGCTGGCTTGCCTTCAGGAATGCATGCACCCTTAAATCAATGGTGTGTGTGTTATATCTAGCATAGGTTTCGTACTAGAAGGGTGTCCATGGAGTTTAAAGTCCTACGCTACACATTTAGGAGAAATACATTGTTTTTTACGTTTTAATGCCTGAGTAACTTTTTAAATTGTTAATAGATTGGAATTTGCATCACATCCCATGAGTATTTGACTGGGAACCACTGCGTACCATCCATGGAATGCCCCTTGACACAAAGTTGGGCAAAGTAGTGCAACCTTTCAAGGCAAATACAGTTTTGCGGTGGAGAGTAAGCAGTTAGCAAGGATTTGCATCAGTTTGTGTCATTTTTTGTCAATTTGCAGAGGTGAAAAGTCTTAATAAATTTGACCATAGGTGTACAGAACTTGACTGTTATTTGCCTGCTCTTTTTTAGCCACAAACAATTTCAGCTTATGATGATTGCTTCAGCTGGGATTGGTCATTTCCATGAATGCTTGCCTGGGGTTGGGCATGAAACTACCCACACATAAATGTGGATGGGCTGTATTTGATTACAAAAATCATTATTGGGGCTCAATGGATCAGTGAACTGTGGGTCATAAGTACAAAGCAGAAATTGATTCTGTGCCCTAGCACGTGCTTGATCTTTTAGTGACCTTGCGTCACTTATTACAATATTTCTGTGGGTCCCACCCGGGACAACCAAAGACTTCCAACACTCCATGGGGGTCACAGGGGATATCCCCAAGTCCACTCGCCACCCTACCAGCTCCCCACATGCAGCTCCTGTGCTTCTTGGGAACCGGCGTTCCCCGTTTGTCTCCTGCTGTGGTGGGAGCAGCTCAGTTTCTGCTCCTGCAGACGGAGCAGATTATTTCTTCTGCTTTCACTACAGCAGGAAAGAAGCTCATTCTGCTAGGCGCACTCATTTCTGGTTTTGTTTTGGGTCCTGGGAATGGGTTCCCTGGTCATGCACTTGAATGCCAGCTTCTTCTTGTGTGGCTTCTCCCTGTGAAGTGGGGTCCCTGGTCCCAAAATAAGTCTGGGGAGAGGGCCGCATGCACGCCCGCCCCATATGCATTATAAAATGGGTTTGCTCCACCCCGCAGAGGCTTGGCCCTCCCTGGGGAAATTGAGAGCAATAGCAGCAGAATCCTGTGCGCTTATGCTTTGCAAAAGGCCAAATCATTTGAACAGCCATATCTCAGGCCATGATGCACCAGTTTCATTGATCTTTGGCTCATTTTGCTCCTGGTGAGCTCTACCCACCTGTAGTAGTTTCAACAGGCCTCTACTGGCTCCCTGCATCAGCCTTCTCCTATCCCTACCCTCCCTAGGCCCCATGGGTATGAGACTGTCTTGCAGGGCATCTAGGGGGCAGTGGATTCCAAATCTACCCCCAACTAGTCTTCAGAGGGGTAATGGGGCCAGGGTTACAGGCCCTGGAGAGATCCATCAAGTCCTGGGAGGTCAGCAGCAGAGGTCTTTTGTCGTGTAGTTTCCAATCTACTGTAGGAACTGCATGTTTGTGGACAGCATGGTGCCAGACTAATTCCATGCACCCCCTCAGGATATGTTGTCCTATAGGCCAGCTAGCTCACAGTGCCACTATAAGACTCCCTAACCCTAGATGGGTAGCAAATTGTTCTGTTAACCACTAACCATGACAACCCCAGAAATCATGGTCACAGATCTAGAACCCTTTTGCTCAGTCACTCATGCTCTCTTTCCCTCAGAGAATTATACAAGGAATACACAGTGAGACACTTTCAATATTTATTAAACCAAAGTGATTCTTGTATAAAATGTATGTGCTGCAATGAACAATAGACAGAAACAAATGAAAGTTATTAGAAGCATTAGGATAGTGAACAGATTTAAAAGTTCCACCATTGTGCTAAAACAATGTATATATGCAAGCAGCATTGGCATTGAAGAGCTTGTGTCGATTTCAACGGCGCAAAGGCAACACTGCACAGATTCTTGTAGAAACAGCCTGAAAACCAACGTCCAAGGGTCCAGGACTGGATTGGCACTACTTGGCAGGGCAGGACTCACAGGTGGCAGAGTCCACAGGCTGCAACAGTGTTGAAGGAAGTCTTTGATGTCCCCGAGACTTCTGATTAGGAGGCAAGCCAGTAAGTCCTTGGAGTTACCTGATTCTGGGGATGTAGAGAGTCAGGTACAGTTCTCCTCACTACTGGGCAAGGAGGGCAGCATGAATCAGGGCAGGAACAGCAGTGCAGCAGTCCAGCAGAGTGCCAGTCCTTTCAGCAGCACAGCAGTCCTTCTTCTTGGCAGTGTCCTCAGGTCCTGAAGTGTACCGAGTTGGTGATGTCAGGGGGTCTATACTTATACCCCGTTGTGCCTTTGGAGTGGGAGAGAGTTAAAATAGAGGCCTTTTAAGTGCACAAAGACCGTGCGTTTCGTGCCCTGGCTCCAGACTCACTACAGGGGGTGTGCAGCTCTTTGGGTGGGGACAGGCGCAGCCCTATTCAGGTGCCAGTGTCAGCTCCTCCTTCCCATACAGCCCAGGAAGACCTATCAGCCTGGTGATGGGCCATCAGGAAGTGAATGAGCCAGCAGGCCCACTGCAGCTCCTTTGTATGTGACTGTCTAGAGGGACTACACAACGGCAAGATGTCACCCACCCCATAGATGTGTATTCAGAGACAGGCAGAGGCACAGATTGGCTAACATAAGAAAATGCTAACTTTGTAAAGAAGGTTTTACAGACTTATAATTTAAAATCCGACTTTACCATAAGTTGTGACTTTAAATCTTGATTCCAGAGATACCAAACTTTAAATAACCATATTGTCCCAATTGGAAATTACACTTGTAAGATGTAATAAGGTAATCCCAATGTTAATCTATGGGAGAGAGAGATAGGCCTTGCAGTAGTAAAAAAGTGAATTTGGGAGTTTTTCAATACCTGGACATGTAAAACTTAAAAGTACACGTCCCACGTTTTAAATACACTGCATCCTGCCCTTAGGGCTGTCCAGGGCCTACCTTAGGAGTGACTTATATGTATTAAAAAAGAAGGTTTGGGCCTGGCAAGGGGGTTAACTTGCCAGGTCAACATGGCAGTTTAAACTGCACACACAGGCTCTGCAATGGAAGGGATGAGACATGTTTTAAATGGCTACTGAAGTGGTTGGCACAATTGGTGCAGCAGGTCCACTAGTAGCATTTAATTTACAGGCCCTGAGCACATGTAGCACACTTTACTAGGGACTTAGAAGTAAATTAAATATGCCATTTGTGGATAAGCCAATCTTACCTTGGTTAATGGTAAGGGCACTGCACTTCAGCACTGGTCAGCAGTGGTAAAGTGCCAAGAATCCTAAAGCCAACAAAAATGAAGCCAGCGAAACAGTAGGCCAGAAAACAAAAAAACCAGGGGGAAATACTCTAAGGATTCCAGGTTTAACAGCTACCAATGTAAATGTGGCATGTCACAATGTAACCCAACGATACCCTATGGCAGCAATCAACCTTGATACAGTGAATGTAATTTTTGGGATTATTTCACTGTAAGGATCATTTCAACATTAATTTCTACATGTCCTACCTTTAAATATCATGCACCCTGTATTTGTTGGCAATAAGGCCTACATATGGATGACTTACTAATATTTATAAGAAAGCTTTAGATCTGTCAAAAGAGGTTACCTTGTAGACTGAGCCTGGCAGCATGACTGGTGTGGAATAGTAAGTAATAATAACTGTCTTTAGGCACTCCTGCAGCCCATCCACCTGCTCAAAACTTGAATGAACCTAGAAAGGGATAAGCATGTCGAGCTACAATTTAGCGCTGGTAGCGCGTTGAAAAATCAGTGCAAACGGTATCACGTGATGCACAAGAGTGCACAGCCATTTTGAGTTGATTTTACTGATGCTCAAGTAGAAAGTCTACTCAAGATGTATCCCTCTGACAGCGACCGCTCCTGACTGCCTGCGTTAGAAAATCTCACCGAAAGTCCAGTCGGCGTCTGGAAATCGTCATAGGGAGCATCAAATCTTGATCGCACTTACTTGCAAGCTTCCATTTCTGGAGCCTGGAAAAAAATTCTGCCTTGCAGCGATTGGCGCAATTTGGCCCAAACTCCACATTCCAAGAATAACGGGGATACGTCCAAATGACGCCAATTCCAATAGCGGAATACAATTTTCCACACGGTTCTCGTTTATACATCATCAAGGCAACAAAAATGGTAAATATCGTTCTTTAACACTATTGTGTCCAGAAAACCATTTACTATATGATGAAGGTAATCATGCATAGGTGCAGATTTACTCTTTTTAACCCCTCATCCATTTACCTTGACACTATATTCCTTAAAGCATGCAGATATTGAGTTAGAAATAGCAAATATGTACCTTTTTCCAAAAATTCAACAATTTTAAGGAGCACAGTAAGGTTCTTTCTCTACAGAAAACAGCTTTTCTTATTATTTACAGAGTTTGCACATTACTCATATTTAGATGAAATGACAGCAGAAGATTTTTAGTAGTCACACAGTACAAAAGTTAGATTCACAATCCGATTGTTTTTCATCCTCTTTATTCTTTAATTTCACAGATTATGTGATAAAACAGATGGACAATTCCAAAAAATGATACAGCCTACGCGTTTCATCCCCTTTCACATGGGACTTTTTCAGGGCTGTTTGAACATAAAAACACACAGACAAACAATGTATTAGAAAAACAATCAGACACAAATATTGATAGCAAAAGACAGATATCAAACATAAATACATCTGTTTGTTCAGATTCCATCCTTCATATTCCATTAGTTAAAAACGGTTTTGTTTTGCTATAGGCTATAGGAATGAATGAAAGCAGATCCTGGCAGGCCCCTTTACAATCTCCCAAGTCAAAAGAACTAGTGTGAAGGCTGCCTTTTGTTCTACCAGCTTTTCCGTATCCCTTCCAAATGGATCTTCCCTAGTAAGTGGCCCGTTGTTGACATCACTCATGCTTACCTGGATCCAGAGGCCAGGCTATTATGCTCTAAAGAGCTACTTTGCGAACTCCAGCCAGGAATGTGAAGTAGTCTATGGAGGTGAGATGCATGGCACGGCTGGTTCAAAGCCAAATTTGGCTCGGACAGTAAACAATACGTTTTTAAAAGTTTGTTTTCAAATAAAGTTATTAAAAAACGTATTCCATCATTAAAATACATTTTGAAAACTATATGAAAATTAATTTGGATCAGTTTGCCAGCATTTTCCCCAATGAAGAAAGAAACTAAGGCCTCAATTTTGAGTTTGGCAGACAGGATACTCCATCATAAATGTAACAGAGTACCTTGCCTGTTAAACTTGGTTTGCCCACCTTATTTAGAGACAGGCGGATCTCACGTTTGTTGTCAATGGAGGCCCTATTGGATCCTCTGATAGAATACTTATTCCAATGGCCAGACTGAGTGGGAGCAATAAAATAAGTACAATATACCATCTACCCTATTTAGTGTGGATGGTGTGGTGCCTTTTTTCCCTGTCCATCACCGCTATGAAATACCTAGGATAGGAACAGGAAAGAAAGAATGTCCGTCACACCCTGGAGGAAAAACACAAAAATGTTTACAAATATAGAGAATGGCCGTAAAATCCAATGGCAGCCATAAAAAAACCTTTTAGTCCATTGAAATGAATCATCAGTGGTTTCTTTCAATGTACAGACATGACTGCAGGGTCAGCGGTCATCTCTAAATTTGGCTGGCTGAGCCCCCCCAGTATGTTGTAAATAATGTCCCTTGACATTCCGCCTGGCACTACCATGTTTGCCATACTATAGATCAGGCCCTAAAATATATAATATTTCCTAGACTTGTTTATGGAGATTCTTGGTAATCCACACGATAAAAGCAGCTTTTAGATATTCAGTCACTTTGCTGGCACGCTATTCCAAATACGTAGTGTGCTACTTTTTTTATTATATTAGACACCAAGTCCTGTGGGCCTTAAATTTGTATGGGTCACATTAATATCTACACATCCAAACCATTTTCCTTTTCATGTGTTACTACAGTGCTTTTAAATTGCAGCTCAGTCAGTGTACAGTTGTACTCCTGCAGACATACATTTTTGTCATATATGTGGGTAGTGTAACTGTGCACCACTGCCCACATATTGCCATTATCTTCAATATAATAAGTGCAATTTCAGCTCTGTTTACCATGGTCTTATAGGAAACTTTAATGGACCAATTGGATGAAACCAGTTTTGACAGTACCATTTCAAGGTCAGAACTCCACTGCTCTGTTCCACTGATTAGTATTGATGCAGGTCATAGGGTAAATACATCAGTAAAAATAAAGTTGGGAAAAAGTTGAAAAATCAGGGGTGCCCACTCAGAAGAGGCAACTGTGGTGCAGGGCTTATGTGCTAAATTATACCCATCATATTAATGTATGTCAAAAACTGAGACCAGATTCACGCCAAAATTAACCTGTATTGTTCTTTCTAGCAGCCTTATATTTCACTGAATTATCACACATTCTAAAGGAAATTTTGGAGGGAATCTGAAACAGTGTATTTGTTCATTTTGATTTCATGATGTGTTGGTTGCAATTTGATTAAAAAGTGGCCACATGCCTTCGAAAACATTGACAAGGACATTACTGGATGATTGTAGGATTTTACACTTTAAGACCATTTATTACAAATACCATTTGAATTGTTTAGAATGCAGTCATGGAGTGTTGTCTTAATTCTTTCACCTCAAATCTATGGCAAACAACTCATTTCTGCATAGTCCTAACTCTTCCAAGCAGTGACATAGCAAGGGTAACCTGGGCCATGTAGGAGGCAATGACAATTTCCCCATCGCCCACTATTCTTTAGTAGGTCCCAGTGCCATGACATTGAATTTACCTATGATTGCCATCCATCTATCTCAGAGATATTGTGGAGAATATAAGTTCTGCAAACCATCAACACATCACACTGTTCCAGGGATAGTTGAACTTAAGCACAGAAATGGGCAAGAAGCATTGAAGTCTGCCTTGAAACCACCAGTGTACTTTTCATCTCTTACTAGTACTCATCTAGCTCACTTAACCGCTCAATCATTCACAACCCACTTCCCCAAAATCTTACTCATCCGCCATCCATTTATTTATTCATTAAGACTCAGTTTCTTATTGATTCTAGTTACTTAATATCTCCCAGATTAAAGATTTAATTCACTCATTCACCAACCACACATTCACCACTTATTTCCTCAATAAATCAGGGGCTTCTAAAGCATGGCTACTTGTCCGTGAGGGTCACAATGCTGGGGGGCTATTGATCCGTCTGGGAGCTGGGGTTCAGTCGAAGAGTCAGGTCTTGAGATCCTTCCTGAATTTGGTCAGCGATGGGGATTGCCTGAAGTGGAGAGGCAGGGTGTTCCAGGTCTTGGCAGCAAGGTAGGAGAAGGATCTTCCTCCGGTTCCGGTCTTGTGGATCTATGGGACGGTGGCCAGGGCCAGTTGGGCGATATTTCCTCAATATCTAAGTCACTCTCACTGCCCACAAATTCAATCAACAGAACACAACTATTCTGGAAGTAAAGCAAAGGTAGAAACATGCCTGTGTATCCTCCAGGATCTTTCGACTTGAAAGCATAGTTTGTTGATGCTCCTGGGGGGGAAAAATCACACACTTTAGAAGCTGCCAAAGTACTCAGTGGGCAGATCCTCTTCACGTTTCCCCCTGGGCAGCTGCAGGAAAGGTATCTATAATATCGTTATTGACTATCTGGAAGAACTAGTGTGACGGTACAAAGCTAACATTCTGACAAGACTGACTACATCAACATATCTCAACATGAAGCACTCAGGGATGAGCGGTGCTGCACTGCTATTGTCTTTCTCTTTGGATGCTGCTTTAAGCACCTGACACACTGCTTTATAAGGATGTTGACAGAATGGGGAATTTGATCAAATGAAGTAATAAATGAATGAAACTGATACACTTTTTAAAACACCACTTGATAGGGTAACTGATTATAATGTAGTCAATTGTTGCATAGATGATGTCAACAACAAACATTGCCTGAAAAGGCAAAATGTATTGGAATTTCTAATGCTTGTTTCACTTTGTAAATGAGAGGATAGAGATTCTACCTTATGTATGAGTGTGCTTCATCTTCAATGATCCAATGCTCAATGCTTACATCTCTTCCATTTGTGGAGAACTCGTGTTTGGTAAGATTTGACCATCCTCAGTAGCGGCTCCTAGAGGGAGTGCTGCAGGGGCGGGCGGGGGAGGGGCAGGGTGGGGGTAGTAAACTCCGCTTAAGGCAGAACAGAGTTCAGTTAATAAAGAAAACAAATTTCATAGCGTGCACTGCATCGCTGCATTGCAGCGCGTGCAATGACATTTGTTTTATTTGTTTATTTATTAACTGAACTCCGTTTGGCCTTAAGATGGAGTTTACTACCCCCCACTGTGACCATCCCCCGCCCGCCCATCCCCCCTGCAGCACTCCCTCCAGGAGCTGCTACTGTCCATCCTATCAGTTTGTTCTGGGAGCAGGCAGCTTCGGTCTGGTCAGCTATGAACCTCCTGTGAGCCCCTGGAGGGCAGTGGCATGTTGGGTAGCATGCACAATAGGGTCTGAACCTGATATTTCCCCTAAGAAATGGAGCATGCAAATGTTTTCACTGTCACCACTGCTGGCTATGAGCAATAACAGGAACAGTGGGTGCGACCCCAGTTAAGTGTCAACATTGCTGTGTGTCAAAGTTCTGTTTACGGCTTCTCTAAAGGGTCAAGTTTGCAGGATGATATGTAAAGGTGCTCAGGTATTACCTGACCTACCTCTTTGTGGGAGATGGGTTTCATTATTGTGTTTTCCCTCTTGCCTTTCTTCGCCCCAGGGTCTCAAACCAAACTTGTTGTCTGTTTAGTTCTATTTCCAGGCAGTGCTGTCCATTTCCCCCTTCACATGGCATTACCTGCTTTTCAGCCACTTACTTTGGGGCTGCTCTCTGACTTTTATTGCCACATCACCTTCTGCTTTGGAGCTCCTCCCTGACTCTCCGTCCGCATCATCACCATAGTGTCCTCTTGCTGTTCCCATTCGTTTCCAGTCACCATGTTTATTGTTGCTGTTCCCTCATGGTTGCGGCTACACAATTCACGTTTCTCTTTGTGCATGGCCTCTTGTGGGTAGGCCAATATGGACTTCTATTGGGACATTCGGCTAGCTGATATAGGTTTTACAGCTCTCTCTGCCTGCCTTCTATCCTACTATAGTGCAAGACCTTCTTTTTCTGGACTTTGTTGGCTGTTCTTTGCAGGGTATCCATTACCATTTTGTGCATCTGTCAGTTCTCTCATGACAGTGAGGTTGCAGTCTGTGTGTTTAGAAGGATGTACAAAGTTGCAATGTGCAGTGGGGCCTTGGCTGCAAAGCATGCCACATGCAGTCAGGCTCCTAGCTGCCGCCTTGCTTTCTGTACACCATTATTGATTATAGTGTGCCCATGATATATGCACAACTTAAGTCTACATGTAAACCACGAATGAGTTTCTGCATTTTCCCTTGGAGGTTTGTCACCTTTGTGTCCCAGATTAATGGCCTCTGCCTCCCGAACTCATATAGTCTTGGTGTAAGCTTTCTTATAATATGGTGTGACATGCCGTCTTTTCAGATAGCCCTTTTCTCGTCTCTTTGCCCTCTTTGGAGTCGTTCGCCATTCCGAGATCGTATATTTGGCTGAGGAGTCTAATTCTGATGGAGACGGTGGACTGTCATTGGGATATTCTTGGCTTTGCCTTCTAAGTTCTGGCTGCAAGTCACCTTTCTTGTTTCATTAATGCAGGTACTGTGCTTGGCTTTGGTCTAAACTAGACAGTTCTCAGATTGTATAGTGCTGCAAGTCACTCGCTGAGGAGTCTAGGTGCTGTGAATAGTAACAGTTGATCTTGGGCTTGCTGTTGAGAATCCATTTTCAAATCTAGGTCAGTGGGTCGTACCCGTTATTTTCCTCACTTGTTCATGTCTCTACCTTCATAACAGGGCACATATTGTCGGTTGACCTCACCTGCCCATCACTGAATGAGATTCTGTTTTCCTGTTGGTGACGAAACTCCTCAAGGCTTATGCTGAACCAGGACCCTGCATTCTTTTTCTCCCTGGCCTTTCCTGTGGTTCTGGTAGAGCTTAGTTTCTATAGGGTTGTTTCAAGGTGCATACCCTGCCTGTTTTATGGCTTCTGCTGTCTCTTTGGCCCGTGTTTCTTCTTCTACTTTTGTGGCCTGACTCCAAGTACAAGCTGCTTCCTCTCTCCTTCAAGGCTGACATTTTGCCTGTTTCATGTTACATGGTTTTCTGCATTCCTGCGGCTGTGGAACTGATGATTGTGGAGAGTGTGTTTGCCTGAGGAAGTCATAGGGATCCTATGAGACGACTGAACATGGCTCTGTACCAGTGATTTGTGGGCGGGTCTGCTCCTCTTGTGGCGGCTGGGCTATATTGGGGATTGTGCAGCTGTTGTGAGATGAAGGGACTGTGACACCATGAAGGTGTGGGGAAAATGCCTTGTTTTTATTATTTTCTCTACATGCCGCAATTCAAGATGGACACTCCATCTTGAATCATTCCCTTGATCTGATCAAAAGAGTGATTGGCTGCCTTAGATTTGTAGGCTGCCTCTCTTCACCTTTGTGTCGATCCAGATCACCGCAAGTCTCATGCTGGAATGCCTTTTGGAAGTTCAAAGTGATGCCCTTTGGTCTCAAATCCTCCCTGAGTGGGTTCAATTAAGTTCTGGCTACCCTTGCGTTATCATAGACAACTTTGGGGTCCTCCTCCATTAATCCCGTACCTGTGGAACTGTGCCTTGGATGCATGTCAGAGCGGGGTGGGGGAGTGTTGTACTTCGAGATAGTTCATGGGATACTTGGGGAAGAGGTGGACACACCTCATGTAATGAAGTACTAGGAGGAGCCTAGCTGAGCAGAGTAATTAGGGTTGATGGGCTATAAATTGCCATGTTCTGGCTGCAATATTTTACCCTTTCTTTTTCAGTAAAGCAAAATCTGCATGGACACTGTTTTGATTAAAATGCACCATTTTCATTCTTCTATTTTTGGGACTTTTTGCAGTTACTTCTTTAAAAAAAGAATTGTTCCTAAAGTAGACTAGCTTTTCCTTAAAGCAACACTGAGGAGAAAGTGAAACACAATTTAATTAATAGTTGTATTTTTTAGTTTGGGTTCCTTAGTATAGCATTCTTTCAATTTTTCGAAACATTCTTCAGCAAGCAGAATTTACAAATGTCTTTACATCGCCGTGACTGTTCAAAACAAAAGGCCGGCGTGTCGGTGAATGCTTTCCTTTCATGTCACATCTGTTTGCTTGTCAAGGTCAAGACTTTAACGGAGTTTGTGGGGGTGCCCCAGCTGTCCAAATGATAGTCCTCGTAACATCTGTGTAATCAGAAGGATGCATGTTCCATCTGCATTGTCAGCGAGGGCTTTCATCTCTCCGATGAGCGTCACTGTTCAGCAGGAAATAATGTATGGCGGGTTTGACCGTCATGGCCGACTCAGGAATTTATATTTCCCCAAACGGTGCAGTCTAACGAGCAAATAAAGTTTCTTGTTTCCATTAACATTTTTTTTCCAAAATAAAATCCGATTTGATTGTTTAGCTTGCAATTGCGAGTGCCTCAGAAGAAGAGATGTCTCCTTTAAAAGGGACATTAAATGAGGATTGTGATGCTAATTGGGTCAAAATGAACCTGGGAAAATGTATGGGCACAGTTTTTACTGTGCAGAAAAAGCTCATTACTCGAAATTACGATGTATTACTCGAAATTATATTATAGGTGGTAACAGGAGTTACTGCTGGTATCACAAGGGCACACAGAATCAACCCCAAAGTCTTTTTAAAATACACATTTGTTCACTCACAGCTCAAACGTATATTTAAACAAACTTTGGCAAGGTCAATAGGTCTCACCTATGTGAGATCTATTGGTTTTGGTGGAGTGGCATGGAGTGGCATGGCGTTGAGTGGAGTGGCCTTGTGTATTGTGGGGTGGCATTATGTTGAGTGGAGTGGTACTGTGCGGCCTGGGTGGAGTGGCACTGAAAGGCATGGAGCAGAATGGCATTCTGTGGCATGGAGTCAAGGGGCCTTGTGTGGAGTGGAGTCAAGTGATATTGCGTGGCATGGAGTGGAGTGGTATTGTGTGGACAGGAGAGGAGAGGTTATATGTCTAGTGAAGTGGCATTGTGTGACATGGAGTGGAGTGGCATGGAGTGGAGTGACATTGTGTGGCGTGGAGTGGTAGAATGTTGTGGCATTGTGTGGCAAGAAGTGAAGTAGATCGAAGCGGAGGGGAGTTGAGTGAATAGGACTGAAGTGGCATTGTGTGCCGTGGAGTGGAGTGGAGTGGAGAGGAGTGCAAGATAATTGTGTGGCTTGGAGTGGAGAGGATTTGAGTGGAGTAGAATTGAGTGGGGTGGAATTGTGTGAAATTGTGTGGCATGGAGTGGAGTGAAAATGTGTGGCATTCTGTGGAGTGGGGTACAATTGTGTGATGTGGAGTGGAAATGAGTGAAGTGGAGTGGAGTTGTGTGGTATTTTGTGGTGTGGATTTGAGTTGAGTGGAATGGACTAGTGTGGTGTAGAGCTGAGTCGAATGGAGTGGAATTGTGAGCCGTTCTGTGGTGTTGAGGTGAGGTGAGTGGAGTGGAATTATGTGGCACGGAGTGCAGCAAGTGGAATTGTATTGCGTGGCATGGAGTGGAGTGGTATTGTGTGGACAGGAGAGGAGAGGTTATATGTCTAGTGAAGTGGCATTGTGTGGCATGGAGTGGAGTGGCATTGTGTGGCATGGAGTGGAGTGACATTGTGTGGCGTGGAGTGGTAGAATGTTGTGGCATTGTGTGGCATGAAGTGAAGTAGATCGAAGCGGAGGGGAGTTGAGTGAATTGGACTGAAGTGGCATTGTGTGCCATGGAGTGGAGTGGAGTGGAGAGGAGTGCAAGGTAATTGTGTGGCTTGGAGTGGAGAGGATTTGAGTGGAGTAGAATTGAGTGGGGTGGAATTGGGTGGAATTGTGTGAAATTGTGTGGCATGGAGTGGAGTGAAAATGTGTGGCATTCTGTGGAGTGGGGTACAATTGTGTGATGTGGAGTGGAAATGAGTGAAGTGGAGTGGAGTTGTGTGGTATTTTGTGGTGTGGATTTGAGTTGAGTGGAATGGACTAGTGTGGTGTAGAGCTGAGTCGAATGGAGTGGAATTGTGAGCCGTTCTGTGGTGTTGAGGTGAGGTGAGTGGAGTGGAGTGGAATTATGTGGCACGGAGTGCAGCAAGTGGAATTGTATTACGTAGTGTGTCACGGAGTGAAGTGACATTGAATGGAATTATGTGGCATGGAATGGAGTGGATTTGTGTGGCATTATGTGGGGTGGGGTGGGTATGTCTGCCATTGTGTGGAGAGGTGCAGTGTGGAGAAGGGAGGAGTGGAGTGGGATTGTGTGGCTTTGTGTGGTGTGAAGTGGAGTGGGGTGAAATTGTGTGGCATTGTGTGACATTGATTGGTGTAGAGTGGAATGGAGTGATGGGGAATTGTGTGGTTTCTGTGGCATTGAGTGGAGTGGAATTGTGTGGTATTGTGTAGCATGGAGTGGAGTGGATGAAGGGAAGTGTCATGTTCTGGCGTTAAGTGGAGTGGGAAGGATTTGTGTGACATTGTGTAGAATGGAGGGGACTGGGGTGGAGTGAAGTGGAATTGTGTAGCATGGAGTGGGAGTGCAATGGAGTGTAATTGTCTGATGTGGAATGAAGTGGAGTGGAGTGGAATTGTGTGGCATAAAACTAAGTGCAGTGGAATTATGTGGCATGGAGTGGGGTGGTGTGGAATGGAGTTGAGTGTAATTGAGTGGCATTCTGTGGAGTGGAGTAGAGTGGAGTGGAATTGTGAAGCATTTGTGTGGCATTGAGTTGTGTTGTGCTGCTCAGATGGTTGTATTAAGCTTGTTTTGATGCTTCCGGCAAGCAGATTCGTGGAATTCTTTCAATGCATTTAATTTTTTACTTTGCACTAAGAAGTTCAGTTCTGATGAGAAAAGGCTCAACATATGCATGTAGCATTAGAAATTAAACAGCATTTTTACTGATGTTCAACAGGGCACGTGATCAAATGTGCAGGATATTTGCACACAGATTAAATTATAGCAGTGAAATACAAAGTGCCCGATGTATGAACTGCAAACTGTAGATTTTAAGGAAACAGCAGTGTCTGCTGATTAGTAAAGCACCATACTTGTTTCAGGTTAAGGTAAAGCATGAGCATAGCAGGAAGTATGTGAATAGGCAAGATCAGCGAGTTTACAAGTGCATTTTAAGAATGATAAGTGAATTCTGCATACGGAGGGCCACATTTATGAAAAGTGTTGCATCACTGGGGCTCTAACCAAGTAGGAGGCAACAAAATAGAGTGACAATGAAGCCAAGAAATGATAAGCAATGGGCAGGCACCAAGCCCTTTATTGTAAACAATACCCCTTCCAGCAGACAGCACATGAGCTGTCGGCAGGCAAGACCTAAATACATTAATGAAGACTAATATCTCAAAGAATAAAATAAGTAAGTGGCAATAAAATCAAGTCCTACTTTGGCAAGTTAGATAAATGCTATTTATATTAATTTTTATTGGAAGTATATGACAAAAAAATGCTTCTACCTAAATGTGCGGCCAGATGCTTCCACTAAACAGTAAAGGTGCTTTCTAGCAGTGCACTTAGAAAATGTACAGAAACCCTTTTTAGTTTTAAATCACATCACAAAAAATTAGGGTTCTTATTTGTGCAAAGTAACAGCCCTATGCTATTTGAATTATGGTAATCTGGAGGTATATTTTAAAGACACAAAGATGACTAAAAGTAAAAAGTTATAAAAAATGGAAAGAAAATGCAATGGCAAAGTAATGTATTAGCCTACCAGCCCTGCTTCTTTTTAGGTGGATATAGATATGTGGTTAGGAAATATAAAGCCACTCATAGAGCACAAGTCAGAGCCAATAGCGGAAGTGGGCTAACCCATTTCTGTGGTGAATGGAATACTGCGGTGGATGGAAGCAAAATGTGAACGACAATTTAACGGGTCAATCTTCATACCAGTAGAAGCCTCTTCATATATGTAAATATCTATCTATAATTTTTTTGATTTCTTTTGATAACTTAAGGCTGGTGAGAAAGCTAAAGATGTTTCTGGCCAGACTCAAAATCAGCAAAGGCACAGAAAGTAATCACATTTACCTTGGGCCGAGCGGCAAAAGTTGTAGGTGGTTCAAGTGACTTTTCAGCTGGCATTTGCAAAATGCCATTGTGAAGAAGGCCATTGTGGGATACTCATCAGTAGCAGCAATGCACCAACGCAAGAGGGACTTTGGTTGTGGGAGTTTGTCTTCCAGATGAAGGTAAACATGTGTGTGCTGTACGCAAACAGCCAGAGGTGACACTGAATAATTCTTTTTTTTTATTTCAGTAATTTAATTCTAATGTCAAAAAGATGTAGGCCAGATTACATACATAGCTAGTGCTAGTTTGATTGTAGATTAAATACAAACACTGCTTTTTGTTGCTATAAAACAGCAATGGTCATCACTAGAAAATAGCTTACACTTACAGTATGTAACTCTAAATTTTACTTTGGTTCAGTGTTGCACGATCACAGAAAAAAACCTGTAAAAACTTTACTAGTTGTGGTGAGAATATTCTCCCCAAAAAATCTACTGAAATCAAAAGGACTGTGATAAACTTTGCTGTCAGAATTCTGCATTCCACTAATCTCAAACTCTGGCTTGAGTCTCAAGGCATGTGTGTGTATACCTGTGGAAATTGTGAGATAGACCCACATTAGAGGTAGCACTGTTATTACTGTCTGTGTGCAGCATAAATACTTTACACAATGTCTCTAAATTAAGCCTGACTGCTTTTGTGCCAAGCTACCAGAGGGTTAGCCCCTTCCCCGCGGGGCTAAATTCCCCGCTGTGCTGGGGGCAGGGGGGGCACACGCAGTGCTGCAGTGCCGCGGTGCTCGTGACGAGCTCAGCTCGACACGCAGCATGGTGGCGCTGTGCTCATGTTGAGCTGAGCTCGTCATGACCACGCCCGTTTCAATAGAACGCTCAGCACAGCAGGGGAATTATCCCCGCGTGTGAGCGCCGCACGTGTCATGACGAGCTCAGCTCGTCATGAGCACAGCGGCACCGTGACTCATGACGAGCTGAGCTCGTCATGAGCACGGAAGAGGTTAAGCAGAGGTTAATTTTGTGACTTTTGTAGTTCACTCTGACAAGGACTTTGATTATTATTTGAGGTGTGTTCTCACCACCTAACTAATGGTACAAGTTCTTACATTCACCCAACAGGGAAGCGGAGACACTCTGCTGAAAGTGAACGTTACGACTTGCATTAACTCCTACCAGGAAACAGCGTTTACAACGCTGCCATTACATCGCGGTGCCTTTACAACACGGTCATTGTTAGTATGCAATACCTTTACCTCGCAAGCCATTAGACCAACACCTTCCCTACTGTTGCACACGCTGGAGTTGGAAAAGTAAATTATACTATTCCTAAGTCCAGCGCGCCCCATACGGCAAGTCTATCTAATGACTTGCGATGTAAAGGTATCGCGATCTAACAACGCGGTCGTTGTAACAACAGCGTTGTAAGAACGCGATGTAATAGCATGCGTAGTAACATGCTATATTCCTTCTACCACACAATTATACGGTGAAGCCTTGCAGGCCAGCAACACAATTATTGTACAATAACACCTCTGTAAATTATTTCTCGGATTGGAAACTGAAGGATTTAAACACGGATTTCTACCAAAGAGTTTGCCATTTCATCCCATTGTGAAAAAGGATTTTTCTGTAAAAGGTTTCAATGGTACTCATGTAATTGACTGTTGAAGAATGAAAAAGTGAGTCAGCTCTGCTGGAATTCGAAATTGTGAACTACAGGCGGGTGGCAGAATTCTCTCCATTCAGCCAGTTAGCCACACTTTTTCCTGATGTAGTTTATGGGTCACTTGATGGATTCCAGGTTTGTATTAGCACATCTGGTTCTCTTCACTTTATGAAATTTAGAGAAGACAGCTTCTCATACATTCTATTATATTCCTGCAGTCCCTCTGCTGACGCTCTTTCAATGGAGAGTGCAGGGGTTATTTAAAGTGTTCTTGACAGCAAAGAAAAAAGCCCACCCCTTGGTAATCCCACCAGCAGATGCTGCACATTCCACCCACGCATAAAATAAATGTATATTTTTAGTTTTTTTTTAAGTAATACTTTTGACACTAATGTGCGGGCTGTGGACGTGTGAGGGTTGTACATTGTCTTTGAGGATTTGCATGTGTGGACACGGACTTCTACAAAGTTCAGCCTAACCGAGTGGGCAGGAACCTATCTTATTATTGTCAGCATGTGAACCCATTCACAATGGCTTAAACCTAACATTGGCACTGACCTAAGGGAAGTGTTTGATGCAGCTGAAGTTAAAACAATCACATTTACCATGTTTTGCCTTTCATTGAATGAGAAAATAATTAAGGATGCCCATGGCCAATAAAAACATGGCTTTGCCACTGGGGCACTTTCTTTCTAATTATGGATTTACCACATTTACCACATATTCAACCTACTGCTGCGTAATTTGGAAATTCCAAAACAAACATTTGTTTCTAACTGAAAATATCAAATACCACAAAAATAAATATACCACTCCTGCTGTAGTGCAGAGGAAAACACTTTATGAAGGATAACGTGTGAATTTTCAGTTATGTATTACTATATTCAAGCATCTCGCCAATATTAATGAGGTGAAACCTTTGTCCAGATAGTATTATTATCCTCGTTTAATAGACTAGGGAGGGCTTTTGTCTGCAGCATACAATAACCATACCATACATAAATGGAGTTCAGACAGGGAGATAAAATCGGTTCTTTCTTTTTCACAAGATTGTTTTGCTTCATTGTGTAAATTCTTAATGCACCACTGACACTTATCTCTAAACAGCATTTATCTAAAGAGAGAACTCAGAGTACATAGAAATTCGAAATAATTAACTTCCCTTTTTAAGGTCAGATGTTCTTGAATGAAACTGTGCCTCCTAATGAGACACTTACATTAGATAAAAATTAAAATACTGTTCTGCAGGACTATTTCATTATAAAATGAGATGCTTCTAGAGGTCAAAGCTATAGAGCCCAACTAACAAGCAACTATTTAATATAACTAGCATATGCAGAATGAGTATCACACAGAGTTTAATTTGAGCCATGGTTTCTGGTGCTCGCCCAAAAACTTGGGGGCATATTAGCAAGGGCGATATCGCCGCTTTAGCTGGACTTTTACACGCGAAAGCGGCAATATTTTTATCGCCCTATTAGCAAGCTGTAGCTAAGACCAGTTAGCGACAGCTTGTAGGCCATGGCTACAGGTTTGGGGCCCACTCAATATCACTAATGACATGCAAAGTGGGAGTCCCAACCTGTTAGCGACAGAAAACAGTTGCTAACTCAGCTATCACCTATTAGCAAGCCAGGCGAAGCAATAAAAAAACTCGCTCTAAGCGCGATTATCGCCAAAAACTAACACCTTCTCAGACCACTTCTTAACCTGTATATCCAATGGGAGGTGGATATTCAGGTTAAGTCCCAATTAGCGATGATGCCTGAATATCTCTGGATTTCCAGCGATTTTCACGCATTGAGCCTCTATTGCTGGATATTTTATCGCTTTGGAGCTAAACTTTGCTAATAGCACGTTATCTCTACGATAATATCCGGCGATACCTGGCGATAAAAAAAATGCTATTTGTTGCTAATATGCCCCTTAATTCTCCACACTTGCACCTAAGACATTCAACCACATGGTGGTGGTGTTTGTCTAATTTTGAGGTGAGCACAGCACAGTGTTTATATTTTAATAAACCTGCCGCCCAAGCCATTCTGCTAGATTTGGGTGGCATGGAATAGTCTAAATTATCATACATGTAGGAGTGTGATGGTTAGTAGTAGTGCTGATGATGTCTTTGGCAGCACTGACAGGGGCAATGGGTGGTGCAAGCTGTAGTGGCCTCCTGAGAAGAGCTCTTGAACTTACTGTTTTTACAACTTCTGCATTGCACCTCTCATTACATGAAGCATGTCATCTAGGCGTATTTTCTGCTCAGTGCAACATTATATTGTATATAAAGTATTTTACTCTGGGAGTTAAAAGGCACAAAGTTAATAATATGGTGTCCCTGTGCTTCAATGAGTAACACAATCATTATTTATTGATGAACAATATTTTCCAAACTATGAATATCTACTTTTTTCTGTCTCAAGAATCCTTTGTTTTCCGCATAGTATTGGGAACTTGTTTGCATAAAAGGTGTTAAAATGGCAAAATGGCGAGATCATGCCTCCACAGAATGTGCTGTGACGCATAATAGATTTGCATTGTTGCACAGCTTTGCCATTCACTTTTGCCTCTTTTGCATGGCCCTGTTAATATCTAGGTTGCTGATGAAATGTTCCCTCTAGGGTTAAGCGGGTTGGGGAATGCCTTTTCTAATTAAAAGCAAAACCATGGGCCGGATCATGAAAATCTTTTAGTGTTTATGATTGCAAAATTTGCAGGATGAGTGCAAACACCTTTAACCTTTGTCTAATGTAAACAGTTTTTCGGCAGAGGCAAATTTGTTACACATTTTCCATATTTTAACATTTAAACTGCAGGTGACACACAGGAGATGCACAACAAAGCCACAACACAAAATTACAGCAGCAAACAATGATAAAAGCGTAATATAGCATAACAACAACTCACTAAAACAACAATCAAGCAGCAAAATTACAACACACAATAACTTTAACAACACAAAATAGTAGTGACTATTTACCAGGCCACCAGTTAAATAGTGGTTTTGCTCTGCTATTTACTTGGCCACTGGCTAAATAGTAGATATTATTTACTATTTAGCTTGTGGCCTTGAAAATAGCAGAGATTCTTCACTTTTTACCCACCCGCTGGCTAAATAATAGAGATTCTGTACTGTTTGGCTGGCGGCCGTGAAAATAGCAGAAAACCTTTACTATTTACTGTGACACTGACTGAATGTTAGAGATTCTGCACTGTTTTGCTGACAGTGTGCAAATAGCTGAAATGCTCCACTATTTACCTGCCCGCTGGTTAAAAAGCAGATGTTCTGTACTGTAAGGCTGGTGGGTATGCAAATAGCTAAGAAAATTTACACTAATGACCCGGCCTCTGGCTAAATGGTAGGGGTTCTGCTCTGTTCGGCTGGCGGCTGTGCAGATAGCAGAAAAACTTTACTATTTACCCGGCCGATGGCTAAATAGTAGCAAATCTGCACTGTGACTGGTGACTGTGCAAAAAGACAGAAAAAACACTATTTACCTGGCCATTGGCTAAATAGAAGAGATTCTTCACTGTTTGGCCAGATGCTGTTCAAATAACAAGGAGCTTCACTATTTACCTGGAAACTGGCTGAATAGCAGAGGTTTTGTACTTATTGGCCAGCAGTCAAACAAGCAAAAACGTCACTCGTTGCCCAGGTGCTGGCAAAACTAAAATTAACCACTGCGTGAAAGTCAGCTGTATGAAGCTGAACATTGACAAGACTGACATCGTGATCTTTGGGAAGGGAGTTTTACATGGGACTCCACCCAGTGACCAACAGTGCTAGGACTGACACCCACCCCCACCACCCATGCCCAGAACCTCTGGATTGACCTTGACAGTAAACTTGGCTTGACTATCCAAGTCGGCGTCATCACCGCCACATGCTTACATACCCTGGAAAGGCTGAGGAAGATTTTAAAATGGTTCCTAATCAGCACATGAAAAACTGTCAGACACTCCGTTGTCACAAGCAAGCTGCACTATGGGAACACTGTCCATGCCGACAGCAACAACAAACTCAAAGAATACTGAAAAACATTCAGAATTCGGCACCCAGAATCTTTCTCGCCTCTCAAGCCACACTCATATCACACCACATCTGAAGGAGCTCCACTGGCTCCCCTACACAAACAAATACAACTCAAACTCCTCACCCACTCTTTCAAGGTGCTACATAACAGTGGCCGAGCATACATTAACAATCACATCTGCTTTCACTAACCTTCCAGATACCTCAGCGCATACGGGCTCCTACTTGCACACATCTCACGTATACTGAAAAACAGATCTGGTGGTCGAGCATTGCCAAACATTGCTCCTGAAGTCTTGCCACTACACATCATACAAGCCTCCTCCTCATTCCTTAAATTCCACAAGAAGCTGAAGACCTGGCTTTTTGAGGAGTCCCACTAGGGCCTAGATTTGGGAAGACTCACAGCTTCTCAGCACCAGGATACTGTCCCAGGTGATAGTGTGTTCTATATATCTGTAGAGCATAACATAACGTTTATTCAAGTACCAATAATTCAGCTTTCACTCTGACATTTCTAAGCAGCATCGCAGTTTTTTAAATAATGAAGTACTCGTGAATTATTGGATGTGCATGCACTAGGATACTTTGTAGACATATTGCAGATATATTGATATATTTCCTTTCTGAGACTGAGTATATGCAGAATGTAATGTTCCATCATATCCAAAGTTCAACCACACCAACTGTATGTGTGAGAAGCATATTCAAGTTTACTATGATTGAGCATATCAGTTTTGTCCTATTCTGGCATACAAATGGAGAACAAAAAACGTTGAAGCTACATTTTTAAAGAATGCCTAGTCTTCTTCATGGTTGTTAAACTTTTACAATTGGGTGTTTCGTTGAGTTTAGTGCAAAACCACTGCAAACACTTAGGCCCTGATTAGGATGTTGATGGGCCTGTCAGTGGCAGTCCTACTGACATCCAACTGAGGGGTCTGAGCTTCACATTATGATGTGGTCAATCAGACTGCATCAGTTGGAGGGACCAAAAGACGCTTCCGATGGGCTCGAGGATCCTGTCGAACCGGATCACGGATCATAGTCTCTACAATAGGGGCGCTGCCTGCTCAGGCACCGCCATATGGACTACAATGTCCCTTTACAACAGCCTTTCTATTGCGGTCCGACTGCCATAGAAAGGCTGTCGGAAAGGGAATTTGGGGGCACCGCACAGGGCCCCAGTATCACCTGGGCCTCCGCTATGAGGCCCGGGGGGCACATCCATGGCCTGTGTACCAAGCGCCGTGCTGTGCCTGGCCCATGGTGCAGGGATATTTGTAAACATGCCTTTTGCAATAAAGGCTTGTGTTGCTGACCGTTTCCAGGCTGCAGCACAAGCCTCAATGGCAAAAGGCATGTTTCCAACTGCCTACACATCAGTCGGATTATAATCTGGTGGGCGGGACTGCAGACTACCTGTCGGCCGGTCCATTCTGGCAAGGATGGCAGTCGGACACTCATACAACTGCTATCGTAATCAGCCCCTAAGTTCCTTTGGGAGAGAGTGAGGTTAATTTGGACACTAGAAGCTAGAGGCGATTTCTTCAAAATAAAAAACAAAAAAAGCCTTCATTCAAGTTCATATTAATCCTAACAACCATTTGAAAGTTGACACAGAAGATTTGAATATTGTTGTGGGGCTATTGTCTCCCAACAAAACCCAGAATTTAGGCATCTTCACTCAGTGTAGGAAATTGGGTTATTAGGTGTATGGTGTGTACAAGTAATAGGTCCACAATTATTCTTGTTTGGAACCAAGCACCCTCTTGTAGCTCTCGGCTCTTTCAGGGTAGCGAGGCAGAGCACTCCAAGGCCTACTCAGGGGAAATGGCGTGGGCTAGTAATCACTCTTCACTGGCACACAATAATAGCACTCTATAAATATGGTCCAGTCAGTACTTTTTCTTTAGAAAAAAAAGTACATTTATTACCAACACACTGTTAAATACTACACAGTAATGTACAAATATATACATTGGCATGGAAAATACCATAGATGACATTACATCATCACCTTTGACTCTCCAAAGTGGTCATACACTCATATAAGGTAAGTCTGTTGGCTTGATCAAAGGTTCAAGAGGAACAAAGTACATATTAAAGACATCATTTTGTACCTAAATTCAATCATCATTAATGATAATAATCATGAATAAATGAACTTATTATTGTTGATAAAAACATATAGGGCCAAATGTACGACCCTTACATTTTGCGAGTCGCAAATTGTGTCATTTTCCGACTTGCAAATTATCATTTACAATAGTGTCGCAGACACTGTTTGCAATTCATAATGGGTTGCAATTTGCAAGCCTCATTAATATTCATGACGCCGGTGCAATTTTCAACCCCATTGGGAATGGCTAGCTCTCCCAGGGATGGAGGCCTGCTGTGGTCAGCAGACCATCATGTCTGTGACTGCTTTTTAAATAAAGCAGGAAAACGGGATGCATTTAAACAAGAAAAATGAAACGGTTCTGTTTGATTTTTTAAGAGTAGCCAGTGGTCCGTGTGACCACTGCATGCGATTAAAAAACATTTTTGCATCCATTCACAAAGAGGAAGTGGGGACCCCTTCCCATTTGTGAGTGGCTTACCACCTACTTGAAGTTGGTGGTAAACTGCGAGTGTTTTGTGACCGCAATAACGGTTGCAAAACAGTTGTACATTGAACTGCGAGTTGCTATTAGGGAGGGACATCCTTGGCATGCCCCTTCCTAATAGCGAGTTGGAAACCCTATTTTGCGAGTTGGTAATAACTTACTGAGTCACAAAATAGGGTTTGTAAATGGGGCAGACCTATTGTGCGCGCGCAAACGGGTCCATTCCGGTTTTCCACCGCGAAAAACTCTTGTACATCTGGCCCATAACTGTGACCAATAATCAGTGTCAACATTATTATCTCAAAAAAGCATTTAAAATTCGCAAAACAGCACTCCCAGGTAGTAGAGCAAAAGCTCCAGCATTCAAAGTGCTTGAAAATTGAGAACATTTCAGAGGGGTCCTAGCTTTCTGACCCCCATAGACAAAGGGTACTTTAAAAACACTGTTTAGGGGAAGTCCCTACATGCTTCCTGCAATTCGTTGGTGTTGATCCTGCCATCCTGGGGCCACCATGAGTGGAAAAACCTATCTAAATTGAAGAGCCCCAGAGGGCATTATGGGGGGCCCCTCCAGGAGGAGTGAATATTGTATGAGCAGCTCTCTTGCTGTGCCAGGGAGAGCTGCTCCATTTTCTGTGTCATGTGGCTTTGTGCCACAAAGCATTTTGCTTTTTATTTGAGGTTGCCTAGGCCACCCGGGTACCCCATGTCCCCAAATGTTAGGGGCAGCTGAGAGAGACCAGCCCTCATCGCCCGCCAGCTCCGCATGGTCAGCACCGCATGGTCAGCACCTTTTTGTGCAGCCCCGAAAGCTGGGAGCTTCTTCCTCAGGCAGGGTGCTGTCTTCTGGGGTGACTGACTGCTCCCACCAGGCACTGGCATTTGGGCAAGGCCACTGCCATGGGGGAGGGCTCTACGATGCTCCCCTGGTACAAGTGTTTTGGCCCATGGGAACTGGGGCCCCCAGGGGGGAAAAGTGAAGACTAGAAGAGGGCTCCATCAACACACTCCCTCCCTGGTAAAATAAAATAAATAAATCCTGCATTGACCCCTGGGTCCTAGCCCACGGCGGGAGTAGATTAAGAAACAGCAGCAGAGCCCCACACGCTTTATCACTTATAATAACTTGAGCCCCGTTGGGCTGATTTGAATGATCTTGGGCTCATTTTACTACTCGTGGTCAGCTCTAGCCAACAGGGACAGTTGCAGCAGACCTCCTCACATCCAAAGTGGTGCAGTTCTCAATGAACTGGTTCTCCTTGCTTCCTGTGCCACCCTTCCTCCTGGTCTTGACTTCTGGCGCTGAAGTCCAGGGCTTTCCTCCAGAGTGTAAAGGGGCCAGTCTCACTGGCTCTGGGGAGACCCACTAGTCCTAGGGTCAACTGGGCAAAGTGCTTAGTGCTTTGTGGTCGTCAGGGGGATTTTACTTCCAGTTTTCAATGACAGTCCCAGGGTCCAGCAGTGAAGTGGAGAAAAATCGCCAGGCAAGAGAGTCTCCTCCTTGTGTATGAGTTTTTAAAGGGGAGAGAAAGGTTCTAGACTCCAATACCACCTCTCCACCCTGCCCCAATCGTCCTGCATAGCATGCTGGGACAGTTCAAAATGGGGTCATATAGGAGTCAATAGTGAAATCTCTTCTGGGGGCCTTAGGTTGCCCCCTCTCTAACAACACTGCCAGGGCCTTCCTCAATAGATTTTCAAAGAGGAACTCCCTCCTGTGTTGGCTCCAGAGGTCTGAGCTTCCTCCTTTGTTCACTGGGTTTGGGTAAGCTTATTCCTGGTGCAGTGCTATGCACAACAGTAATCTCCTACATGCAGTGCGCACTCGTCCACATGTGTTTGCATATAACCAACCAAGTGCCCCTTACCCTTACTGCATCGCGGCAGCCTTATCTTAAAGGATGGACACTGGTGGTAAACATGTGCAGTCCGTTTGCCATGGGATCACCGTGGGTGAGACACATGTAGTGAGACTCACCTACAGTAAAAAGTCCAAAACCGGGTGACCCAAAAAGCAAAAAATCCAGTTGTGTTGCATGGATGTAACCCAGTTGCAATACTCAGGAATTTAAGGTTCATTTACATTATGACCAATTAATAATTACTTCAGAAAAGTCAGTCTTATAGACTGACAGTGATGGATTTAAGTGATCATAGGAACCTACAATTCTTTGAGCAGGCAAGAGCCTACCAATTATGATGGGTGCTTTTCTACAATAGTTATGAATTTGTAATCTCTTTTTAACTCAAAGTGAAAAATGCCGAAGTAAGTAAGTCTCCCCACCTCATAGATTTAGATCCCATAGAAGGTAAGGTCCAAGAGCAACCACTGTTTTCCCTCAGAGCAGTTAATCGGGGTACTTGATTGAAACACACATCTTTAGCAACCAAAGAAAAACACTGGCAAACTGAATCGAAGTGTGTAATTACCATAAACTCCTCACAAGTTGTGTAAGATGACGTGGCTATAAAGGGATCTGTCCTTCCCATTCCATACACGTACATGTAAAGCACTGCTTCATAGGTGTTCTTCAAAGGGAGCCCCTCATCCTAGAACATCGAAAATGACAGAATTGGCTGCAAGAACGTTTTGGTGTCAATCATTATGACTGATATGCAGAAATACATTCAAATATACAAAATCTGTGCAAGACAAAAAACACTGAAATAAACCTGCTATTTATCTTAAGCTATTGCTTTACCACCGTAAAGCCCACCCGGGGTTAAACGACCCCCTTACTCTTATCTGTGCTTTATTTGTGCAGGTAGATTCAGGCGCATTTTAGGACTCCTGGACTTATTTTTCATCTCAGATTAACAGGAAACAGAAAGAAATAGAGGGGTATATTTAAAAGGGGATACCGCCACCAGAACGTAGGGGATGAAAGACGTAGCCGAATGGATGAAGAACAGCCGCCTGAAACTGAACTCAGACAAGACGGAAGTCCTCATCCTAGGATCTTCGCCCTCTGCCTGGGACGACTCCTGGTGGCCCCCTGCCCTGGGCAGCGCACCCAAACCAACAGACCACGCACGCAACCTGGGCTTCATCCTGGACTCCTCCCTCTCCATGACCAGACAAGTCAACGCCGTCTCCTATTCATGCTTCAACATCCTGCGCATGCTACGTAAGATCTTCCGGTGGATCCCCACCGAGACCAGGAAGACGGTCACCCAGGCCCTTGTCACCAGCGGACTGGACTACGGCAACGCCCTCTACGCCGGAACCACTGTCAGACTCCAGAAGAGACTCCAGCGAATCCAGAACGCCTCAGCAAGGCTCATCCTGGACATCTCCCGACACGGCCACATCTCCGGACACCTGGGAGACCTGCACTGGCTCCCGGTCAACAAGAGAATCACGTTCCGACTCCTCACCCACGCTCACAAAGCCCTACACAACCAAGGAGCAAGATACCTCAACAACCGCCTCAACTTCTACACTCCCACACGCCAGCTTCGATCAACCAACCACGCCCTCGCCACCGTCCCCCGCATCCGAAGAGCCACCACAGGAGGAAGGTCCTTCTCCTACCTCGCCGCAAAGACGTGGAACTCCCTCCCGACCCACCTCCGCCTGACCCAAGACCACCTCGCCTTCAGGAAGCAGCTCAAGACCTGGCTGTTCGAGCAGTAGCGGACCCCCCCCCCCCCCCAAGCGCCTTGAGACCCTCCGGGTGAGTAGCGCGCTATATAAATGCTGTGATTGATTGATTGATTGAACGTCATTTTTAGCGACGTTCTGGTGGAGATCTCCCCTTCTTATTTATAAAGCAGCATTAAGCCACGTAACGTGGCTTAACGCTGCCTTGTAAAAAAGGTCCCTTTTCACACTTCACTTACCATGAAAGTGGCATGCAATGGGTTTTGCAGTGGCCGTGCCGCCGCTACACCCATGGCTTTTTTACGCTGTCCCATATTTACAAAGCTGGGGCAGCGCCAAAAACTAAGACCAGCGAATATCTCAGACTGGCGATACGAGAAGAAATTATTAATTTCCCCTCGTTTTTTGCCTTTCGTGATTGTTTATGTGCAGGAAATCGCCCCTGGAGGCGAGGCACCCTTGCAACATGGTACAAGGGTGCCTGCGCTGGTGCTAGGCAGCTTTATAAGCGCCAGCGCTAGGGGAAACACAGGGGTGCGCCATAATTTGGTAAATACAGTGCATCCCTGCTTTTTAAAAATGTTGGAGTGCGACATTACCAATTTTGGTGCAAACAGTGCTCTGACCTTTTGTTGTAAATATCCCCCAGAGTGTATATAAGGTGGTGGGAAAATGACGCAAGATGAGAATTAAAACTAGGCAGCTTTGTATTTGGGAACATATAGAAAACAACAGTGGTCCTTAATATAGACAGTTAAGGTAAAAATTACAATTATAGACAACAATCTGTACTATAAGTAAGCAAGTATCCAGCCGGACACTAATTTAATCAATGTTCCGGATAAAAAGGAATTTAAAGCGAACAGTTACAAAGTGGGATACAGTCCTGTATCCAGTATATAAAACATAAATGACAACACAAGGGAAAAAGGGGTTTGCAGGCAATTTCAAGAAGGAGGCGTTAGTAAACAAATCAAAAAATTCAACTAGCTAGCCTCATGTAGTTTTACACATTTAAATGACAATTTATTTGTCACTACACAAACAGTTGACGGCGTTTCGATCCTATGTACAATGGAGGATCATCATCAGGACTGGGAATTGGGAACAGCAGCAGCATTGGGCAACACCAGCAATGGCCTCCTCAGAAAAATGTTAAGCCTCTTAACGTATATTTTTTGTAACTAAGGATTGAGGGGCATATTACCAACCAATAGAGATAATTTTTGTCTCTAACTTGCTTAGAGACAAAAATTATCGCCGCAAATCGGCGATTTTTATCGCAGATAAACCTTGCTATTAGCAAGGTTTATCGCAAATGCGATAAAAAACGGCCGCAATGCATGAATATCGCTGAAAAGTCAGCGATATTCATGCATTATCGAGCAAATGCTCTTAGCCATGTTATCCACCTCCCATTGGATAACATGGCTAAGAACTGCTCCTGGGCAAGTGTTAGCTTTTGGAGATATTCGCGCTTAGCGCGAATATCTCCAAAAGTTGGTAATAGGAGATAGCGATGTTAGCAACTGTTTTCAGTCGCTAACATCTTGGCACGCCCACTTTGCATGTCATTAGTGATAAATATCACTGACATGCAAAGCGGAGCCCAAGATGGTCACTATCTCCTATTAGCTGTCGCTAACTGGTGTTAGCGACAGCTTGGTAATAGGGAGATAATTTTATCTCCGCTTTCTTGGCTTTTAAAGCCAAAAAAGCGGAGATAAAGCCCCTTGATAATATGCCCCTGAGTCCTGCCCTTGTAAGGAGTATTACTTAATCATATCCAGTGTGGGAAAGGTTCAGAGAACAGTATAGGAATACCAACAAGCCTGCATGTTTGCTGATGTTTTTAAACTTTCCAAGCTAAACCACACAATGCAGCACCCACTCCTCACACATTGCAGGGGATTACACATGTTCAATAGTTGTGGGTTAATACTATGTGACAGTAAAAGGATTCATGACTTTAAGGCCCTCTTTTGTGAATGCCTTTCAGGAGTAGTTCTAGCCATTTGCGTTTGTAAGTTTGCTTTATGAGCACCAATGGGATTCTGAATCGGCCAACTGGTGTCTATAAATATATATATATATATATATATATACACAAATTCACCCACTATGATGCATTCAACATTTGTAAATTTGTTGACGTGCAAATCTAAAATAGAAAACCCATTCTGTGAGCACAAGTAGCCGACGAAATTAATTAATTGTGTGCACAACACACAGCTGTAGAACTAGAATTAAGATCTCAACCCTGCACGTTCAACGAGTCAGCTGTTTTTCGCTGAAATTAACCTGTTTGGCCCAATTAAATGCATCATAAAATTTAGTAGTGTAAAATACAAGTGGGTTTAATATAACTTATAGAAATGTCTTATGCTGATAGGGATCCCAGTCTCTGTGGTACGGTCACGTGGGCGTTGAGCAAGTTTCGTCAGTTCATATGGGGCACGAGATTCAGACTTCAAACGGATCACAAGCCACTCATCAAAGTGTTGACATCATCGGGCCATGACACCGCCACCCCGAGAATAGCGAAAATGACCTTGAAGTTGCTAGACTATACATAGGATGTAGAATATCTGCCAGGAACGCAGAACAAGGTAGCTAATTACCTCAGCCGGGCAGCAGCAATGGAGGAGGCGCCGGGTGAGACCCCGGACACAGAGGAGATGGTTGCCAGCATGGAGGATCACGAAATGTCGATCAGTGCACAGGAATGGCAGAGCTCGATGAGGAAAAGATGGAAGTAAGGAAACACCTTACCGTGGGGTGGCCGGACAAGAAGAAGCTCACGGAGGGGGTGCGACGATTCTATGAAATAAGAGAAGAATTGTCCCTGAGTGACTCGGGGATATTCTTGTACAGAGGAGAGAAAGTGGTGCCCCCAGTGACACTGATACCCAGGCTGCTGAAATTGCTCCATGAGGGGCATTTGGGCATTGTGAAAACCAAGGCGTTGGTCAAGCAGATGTATTGGTGGCCAGGAATGGATACCCACATTGAGAGGCAAGTGCGGGAGTGCGGACAGTGCCAAGGAGCGGATAAGGTGCTCCGCCCACTCAGACCAGCTCTGGGGAAGTTCGACACCCCGCAAGGCCCCTGGGAAGAGGTGGCCATAGACATTCTGGGGCCTGTGCTGGACAGCAGAGGTGTGAATAAGTACATCTGTGTGATAATTGACAAGTATTCCAAATGGCCGGAAGTGGACATACAAGAGTCGATGGACACGGAGACGATCCTTAAGTTCCTAACCTCGGTGTTCCTCAGAGAGGGAATACCCAAATCCATTCTCAGTGACAATGGACCGCAATTTGTATCGGACAAGTGGAGGAGATACATGAAGAGGAATGGGATCGAGGTGAAACACACGGCTGTGTACCATCCAGCTTGCAACGGCCAGGTCGAAAGGTTTAACAGGGTGCTCATGGGCTCCATTCATGCAGCCATATCGCAAGGAAAAGACTGGGAGGTGGAAGTAATGAACATGCTATGGGCCTACCGGATAACGCCCTCAGTGGTGGGGTATAGTCCGTTCCAAGTGCTAAGGGGACGATATCCCTTCACCCGGGACAATGTAGCATGGAGGGAGAAGACCATCACCAGCAAGTGGTCCCCAGCGGTGGTGCAACACAATCTGGAGAAGGCCCAGAAGATCTATGCAGCCCACTATGACAAGCGACGCAGCACGAAGGACACGGCGTTGGAAGAAGGGGAGTGGGTTAGGATCAAACTCCCCACTCTGCAAAAGAAAGGCGAAAGTAAATTCAGCCAGCCGCTACAAGTCAAGGAGGTGCGCGGTAGGGCGGCTCTCCTCAGTGACGGAAAGGTCTGGTCGCAAGACCGCATGGCCAGAGTCAACAAAATATTAGTCTGGCCCAAGGCTGAGGAGGGAGAGAGTTGCATGAATCACCAGGAGGCCAGAGCCCTCTCGGAGCACGGCACAGACAACCACGAAGAAGGTGCAGGTGATGACAGTGAAGCGGAAGTCCGGGGAGCCAGGACCTCCGACGGCAGTGATGTACAGGCGAATGCAGAGCAGAGAGCAGAGGCGAGAGAAGCTGGGGTGTCCCGAGGAGAGACAGAAGAGGTAGAGAACATGCCGGTAAGACACACCCGCAGCGGAAGGGCAGTTATCGTGCCCTCTCGTTATAGAGACTTTGAGATGGAAGGACACTAGTTTGTTGCTGCCCCCTATGGTGCCCCACTAAGACACTTTCACAGTTGAAGGACACTCAACCCTTCGGGGGGGGACGTCTTAACCTCGTTTTCATTAAAGGGGGGAGATATGTGGTATGCGCTCTAGTCTATGCGCGTATACGCGATGACGCGGCACGCACTAGACTAGAGCGGATAGGCGCGCATGCGCAGTAGACGGAAAAGGAAAGGCGCGAACGCTAGGAACGGCAGTTGGCGACCGGAGCTGGACACAGTTAGACGCTCGGCGCCCTTAGCTCGCAACCTATTGAAATAATTTAATAAACCTGAGTTACAGACACTAACCTGTCTCTGTGTGTCCTGTGGGAGAAATACAAACATTACAGTCTCTCACTAGAAACGTACAGTATTTAATTTATTTAAAAATACATTCATGATTTTTATATTGGTCCGTTTCTTCGAATTTTGTTGCTTTCATTTATGACAAAAATCCATATGCAATTTATGTAAACTCGTTTTGAATATTTTTGTTTGTCAGATGTTTTTGTATATGTTTTAAACACGTGTAAATGTGAAAAAACGAATGAGCTTCCGAAAAAGCAGTAAATGCATCTGGACACGTTTGGTGTCTTTTCAGTGGTTCATCAAGGAGGGCAGCCTTTGATTGAAGGCAAGCTTAAAGAGAAGCAGATTCGATGGAAATTCATCAAACGCTGGAAAACACGCTACTTCACGCTGGCAGGCAACCAGCTCCTCTTTCGCAAAGGAAAATCTGTAAGTTAGTCATAGAATACTAATTACATGTATTACCTACCTACTTCTTGATTATAGTTAAGGTTTTAATTATTTCCTTCTTTCTGCAAATTCCTTGATGTTTTCTTTGCCAAGGATTTGCTGGCCGAGTTTCATAAGGTACGTAAGTAAGTAGTGAACATAATTTTGATAAATGAAAGTAGGCCACTGGGCCAAGGACGTGAAATGCCATGCAGCATATAAGCAATCCATCACATATATCACAATTTTTTACTTTTTGCCTTGGTATTTGTGGTTTTGCGCTTGGGTGGTATTATTATCATCATCGGCGTCCTTAGAATAGAATAAAAATATGTATTGTTTGATTCGTTAAAAATCTTACAATAAGTACTGAGATCATAAAAGTCATACATACAAATTACTAATATTAGGTATCAGTAGTGACAAGTCAAATGAATAAATTAAGATAGAGGAAGTGCATTGGAAGGACGTGGGTATTATAAAACCAAGTAAATGTATATATATTTTTTATTAAAGTGCTTTGTAAAGTGCTGGCTTTTGGCATGAAGCCACTTCACGGTGCTTGCAAGTCGATTGTCAGTAGTTCCATTTTTCATGGCCGTTCCATGTGTGTTAGTAGAGGCATATTGATGGAACAGGTAGATCTTCTGTGCCTGCTTCTGTGGAGGATTAATTGCATGCACATGGTCCACATCTCTTTTAAGAGAGCTGAGAGGTCAAAGTCTCACGAAGAGACCTTTCGTCCCATTTCTTTGATAGCTGCAATATTTGTTTGATTCTCCGAGTCTTGGCTTAAAGATCTACAAATATCTGTCACAAGAACACAATTTCATACTAACCCAATATTTTAGGTGTCACATCTGGTAGATTTCAGCCCCAAAAGGAAACAGACTTTTTTGGGAGAAAAGAAAAACTGGCATTTGTCTCCCACTTCTCCCTCTGAGTGATGTTCAGGTGGAGTAGGGGTGTTAGAAGGCAAGCAAACATGTCAGAAAAGCTCTAACATCTGCAGGGGGTATAGAAGAATATCACCCAGAACCCCGGAATATTTACAGAAACAAATAATTATATTTTATAAAGTATTCAAATTTATTATGTGCTATTTCCAAGTTAGATTGACACCAAACATTCATCACACGTCCTTAAACTATTAGTAATATTCCCCAACCTTTTTACACTTAGCTGGCTTACAGCTTGATGAATTTACTTATCACAATGTATGCCAATTCTTGAAAAGATCCCTGCAAAGCCCCCTGCATACCTGTTTGCCAGTAGGACTCAAAGCGGAGCCTAGTTTTTAGAATGTCCTCCAAGCAACCAGTGTGGTAGTCCCAGCCTAATTACAAAGGTCTTCTCAGCTGCCTGAGAGATGAGGGCTTAATGGAGGAATCTGTAATTGTGATACAAATCCCGCTGGTTATTCAAAATTTCCTTCCAGTACTTCACCTGTAACCTCCATTTCTTTTTAATAGGTAGATCCCAGTCCAGATGGCATACTATGTCGATCATTGTCCCAAAATATTGCAGCGTTGACAAACTTGACATTGTAAAACCTTGGAATTGTCATTTGAGCTGTCATCAATTGGACCCTCTTGTGGGTTCGAGGATGCCAGTGTCTATATTCGCTATTATGGTAAAGATGGGATACTTCACTCTGCCACTGTATAGTGCATACTACTCATTCTCTATCTTGGTCAATGTTGAGTGTCTGTGGAATCCAAAGCTATAAGAGGGATGTAGTACAATTCCATTTCCAATAAATATACATTAAACTATGATATGCAAACTTATTCAGTATAAATTATAAATTAATAATGCTTTGTAGATAGTAGGAGCTTCAAACTATCCCACACCTAGGTGCTAAAAATTGAAGTAACATTACCATTAATCTGAGGTTGCTTTTGAGAGCTTATATTAGCATCATATTGCCTTTTCTATTGTACAACACTCAAGCGTCCCTCATTTTTCCAAATACCATCGCTAAGTGTGTTCCTTTATCATTGTTATACTCCACATTATTATTTTTTTTTCCTGTTCAGTTCTCACATGCCCAAAACATAGCACTGTCTACATGCTAAGTGCCAAGGAAAGCAACATAAAAGCAATGTTACTTAATATTCAACAGACCCATCTTGGGTCTGAAAACTAGAAGACCAGGGAATTCCCTCTCAGGCTATAACAGATTGGAGGGATTTTTATGTATTTTTCGTGTTCCTCATGCTCCTTTCCCTTATCGAAACATTTGAATTTATTACTGTGAAAAAGTGTGTTTTTAACTTGGGAGGGGTTAACTGTAAAAGCTCAATAAAACACTAATGTGTCAGATTGGAATACGGTTTACTTAGAAGCCTGTACATGCTTATTTCAAAAGTAGCAGGTATTTTCCTAATTAATTGCATGATATGTTGAAGCGGCAAAAAAAAATATTAACGTTGAAAACAAAGCACAACAAAATTCCCTTACAAATTTTTAAAAATTCAAGAAAAAATAAATAAACAAAATTAAGAATTATTTTAAAAATTGCTTTGAGGAATCGGGATGCAGATAAAAAGAAGCACCTGCCCATAGGACCTAGCGAAGCGTAATAGTCAGTTAGGCATTACCCAAAAATGGCCATGAAAGGCAGTTCATGAATCAAAAAATGAAAATAAGAAAAAACTACTAGCAAACTGTTTAATTTCACTGAAGATGGGCTGTCAGAGGCAGAACCAATTACCTGCCCCACTGGTAGAGGTTAGTGCTTCCAGCCTTGCTGGTGCTCTACTGGGGGTTCCAGGCACAGCTTGAAGGGTGAGACAGACCTTACTGACTTCCTGCTACACTAATGAACCCCAAATTCGTGAAGATGGTAAAAAGTATCTCCTAGTCCCCCCACCCCCCCATCCCTCCCTAAAAGCTTCCAGAGAAGACTTCAGTGGGTCAATCCTCTCTTTGGACAGGGCTCCCATGGGGCAACAGTGCAGTCCAATCCAAGTAACACACAGGATGAAGAACTTCCTCAGCCTGTTGTATTACCAACAGTATGTACACAGAAAGGTTTTGGTCCAAACACCTAACCAGCCTGGACCTCAACAATTGCGAAACAGAACAAAGTGGCTAGCCAGGGTATTTTCAAATTCAAATTGTAACCCACACAGCCCATAAGTACTGCGTGACCAAGCCATTTATTTAGCAAACCATTTATTTTGAATTTGTAATCAAGTTTCAGAATTCATAAAAACATGTAATCGAAAAGGGAAACAATGTCATGCACAGTAAAGTCAAAGGCAAAAACTAATAATTGTGTGCACAATAAGTCCAAAATATACAAACGTACAAACTGAATGTTGAAACAATTACATGACACCAAAGTGCAACTTGGAATACATTACATACATATCAAATAAATTGAGATCAAAAGACATTCAACACATAAGGAAAAGACCAGTCCTTTTACTAGAGTACCAGTAGACAGGCGGAGTGGGGGGTGGAAAACAACAGCCTGCCTATCTCACAGGACCTGTGACTAAATGTTCCGTCTGGTTGCATGCAAGGGCCCACACAAGTGGAGTGATTTAATCCCTCGCTGCACACTTCTATCTTGTCACAGGCTGGGGGTCAACGCGTTTCGAACCAAAATCAGTCAAGGTTCTCCTCAGGACAGGGACTGGGCACAGTCTTAGCTGCACCACGGGCAAAAGGGATTGCAGGAGTGGAGGTAGACTGTGAACCGGGACAATAATTCTGGATCAAGGTGTGGAGGTGTCACTTTGTCGAGCGCCCGCAAAGCGGTGCGCTTTTTGAAGATAACAAGGTTCACATTCCTTGTATCAACTGCACGCCGTGTACCAATGCAGCCGGCTCTGTAGAGACTGAGTCAAGCAGTTCTAGTCGGAATAAATGGTTTGCTAAATAAATGGCTTGGTCACGCAGTACTTATGGGCTGTGTGTATTACCAACAGTGGTACAGCAAGCAGCCTGGCATTAGGAGAGCACTTGCAGTCACAAGGTGTAAGAGGGGAGTAAGTCACACGTCAGTCGTCTTCACATGTTGGCTGCAGGTAGCAAGCGGTCTTCCTCTTCTGGGCCCTGCAAATGCCCCGCTGTGAGGAGTACTTTTATTATCCACCGCACTTGTCAGTGATTGATCTAAACCTAGTTATTGCTGAATTCCAGCCAAAAATGAACTCTTTATTTCAGCCTTTTCTATCCTTCTGAGACACATCTATCGAAAATGGCAGAAGTCTCATCATAGACAGCCCATGTGCCCTCCTGGAAACAGCCCCAGGAGGAAATGAGGGACTGCCCCAGTGGCGTAACATAGGTCCCCGCAGCCCCCGCCGTGCAGGGGGGATCCCTCCCACAACCCCGTGGTGCGTGGGCCCCCAAGCTCCAGGGGGCCCCCTAAGCACAGTAGTCTGGCAGGAGAGCTATTGATCGAGTCCGGTGGGGACCCTTCCCCGTGCCTTGCAGGGGGGGGGGGCACCTCAAGTTTCGTTCCCAGTGGACTGCCCCCTTGATGACCTGGAAACCACTTTTCCTCCTTACTGCTGTGAGCAAATAGAAATGTCTGAGTAAGCTCTTTAGGTGAATAAAAACGTCTGTCACTAGTGGTTTATAATACCATCTCAATGTAAAAAGGCAGACCTGTGCGTTGGCCTTTTTCGATGCCATCTGTTCCTGTCTCCTCCCACATCACAGCTAAGTATTCCGTCATTACTCCACAGCCATTTTCCTGCCATTGGATATCTGTGGAATGTTTCCTGGCAACACAATCCTGCATTAGGTTGCTAATTAATGCCACTGAGGTAAAGGGAAGCCAACATCACTGGGTTAATCACTGCAGGGATTCCAGGAATCACACGGTATGGTTTTCAAAAGTTACACGTCCATTACATATATCAAAAATCTATTTTCACCACATAATTAGATTTTTGATCAATTTGTAAAAGTAATAATTTAGTACGATTCTGGCATTTTCCTGGCCGCAAGTGTAAACAGATGTATCTTTACGATCAAGCTTCTGTATGGAAAAATGCCACTATTCCTATATAGTGACAATCAGCTTTTGGTAGCTGGTCACTGGAGGGACATAGGCGTCTTTGATAGTTAGCATTTATTCTACTTTTCATACATTAATCATTCATTACTGTGTGCACACAGGTCATACTTGAGGGTACATAAGCTAATGTATTAAAGTAGGCATTTCTATATGTCAGAGCATGTTTTTTTCATGTTACTTTAATTGTTTAAAAAGCAGCCAGGGCCCAAAAGTGTCTCAGAGGAATCCATTTTTAGTCTTGTAATGTGGTCGGGGTAAATATGTACTGCAAATGACATGTGATATTTAACTTTCACGCCATATGTGCATTTCCTGTGCCAACTTACCATCGCTGTGCTAGAAAGTTGAATACTTGAAAGCCAATTGGCTATGAATAACGTTATCTTATGTTTATAGAAATAGAGTGTATGCACTGCGAGTACCACAGTGCACAAAGTCAAAACAGTAGCAAAAATCAGTAAAAAAAAAGCAAATTTTCAAGATCATGCCGAAAGGTCACGTGGCAGGGGTTCCTCACCAACTAAATTCCTATTAGGAACCTAATAATTATACACATTAATAGACATTTTGTATCAGGAGATTCTGAAATCGGTAGATTATTACTAGGCAGACCTCAGGAACTAGATCCGAGGAAGGGGTTAGGTACACCAATTATTCTAAGAGAGGATTATGTAAGACACAAAAGATCGACCTAGGTACTTGACAGCCAACATTAACCTTTATAATTACAATTGTTCATCAGCAAAACACTTAGGCAAGAAAAGTAGCCATTAAATATGCTTAGCAGCCTGTATAATATTCATTCAAGAGTACAGCATGACAACCACTCAGTAATTGTGGCGGATTGCTTCACCCTCCACCTTAGCTCTAAGTCCTCTTACAAAAACTAAGGAGCACATTTATCAACATTTCACGCTGCACAATGCAGCAAGCCACCAATCGTGGCCGGCATGACTCACGGGTTGGGGGGCAGGGGGCGTGCGGGGAGGGGGTCTCGTGCAGGGAGAGGGTCAGGTTGGGGGTAATTAAAAAACATTTTTTAAACTTACCTTTGCCTACCCGGTTCCAAGTCGCGATGTCTCTGCTCCGAGTCCCAGGAAGCAGGCAGCCTCCCTCCCCTCCTTCTAAGCCAATCACAATGCTGCAATGGCAGCGTTGTTATTGGCTGGGACGCTGACCACACAGGCGTCTATGGGGAGGCCATTTTCTATCTTTATTTCATTTTATTTGAGGTTTCATATCGCACGAACATGACCCGTTAGGGTATCAGGGTGCTTTACAGTTGCGTACAGTATAGGCAAAGGCAAAATACAAGGATGGGGTTAGGGAATTGACTACAGTAGGACAAAAGTCAAAGCTATATACAATAAACAGTACAGTACCAGGATCAGCGAGTGACATGTCAGCAATAAAACAAGGGGAACAATTGATACATGGAGAGGGCCAAGCAATACAGGAGATTATGCACAGAAACATAGGCAATGAAAAGGCAGAATGCGCAATAAAGGAGAGTTATTGAATGAATTTGCTCATTAGGAAGGTTTTTGCTTCTTTTTTGAAGCGTGACAAAGTAGGAATTCTTCTGATGGGGGAGGTAGCGGTTTCCGGATTCTTGGCACAGCCCCAGAGAACGCTCGGTTATAAGTTTTTACATTGCGGAAGCGGGGTGGCTGGAGCACACGGTCTCTGGTGGACCGGGCGTTTGTGGTTCTCCCAGATATCACAATTTTCTGGGCGAGATACTTCGAGGTGTTTGTGTACAAAGTTTTGTGAGCGTTGCAGGCCAGCTCGAGCAGGTTTCTGCCTTCAAGAGGAAGCCAGTTCAAGGCCTTCAGATGTGGTGAAATGTGGTCAAATATTTTTGAGCCAGATATGAGTCTAGCTGCTGCATTGAGGCAAGCTTTTAGCGGGGCTGTCGCAGTCTTTGGTAGGTCAGTTAGGGTAGAGCAGCCGTATTCGATTCTGGAGATAACTAATGCCTGAACTGCGGTTTTTTGGTCGGCAGTATCAAGGAATGGTTTTAGTTTTCTCAAGTAGCTCAGATGGAACCTGGCAGTTTTGGCTATCGAACTGATGTGTTTATGCATATTCAGGTTGCTGTCCAAGGTTATCCTGAGCGATTTGGCAGAATCAACTATGGTAGGCATGCAATTGAGTGCTGTGATCGAGTTAATCTATTCAGGGATGTCATTGGATTTATTTTGGGGGGGGTGAGAAGGAACTCCGTTTGTTGGGCATTCAATTTGAGCTGGTTGTTTGGAAGCCATTGAACAGTCAGACAGTCAGATTCAGGGCATCATTCAGATAGGTAATCTCCTCAAGAGAAGAGATTTTGAGGTATATGTGAGTGTCATAAGCATACATGTGGAAGGAGATGTTGGCTGTGCGAAGAATTTCAGCTAGTGGTTCAAGGTAGAGATTAAAGAGGGTAGGGGACAGAGTAGAGCCTTGAGGGACAGTTGTTATTGGCTGGCCCATCAGTGGGTCAGGGAAAAACAGTATGTGGTACGTAATGGTCTGTGATATGGTGGTAGTGAACACCAATCACTGTAAGTCAAGTACAAACGCAATTCTTATCCTCACCGCTGACAACCAATGTTAGAAATGGGGGTCTGTAGTTGGCAAGGGTTTGCACCTTTGTCCAAGTAGGGACCCTTCCATCTAGTCAGGATAAGGGAGTTACACTCCTAAAATAACCCCTGCTCACCCCCTTGTTAGCTTAGAACAAACAGTCAGGCTTGTCTTAGAGACAGTGTGTAAAGCATTTGCACATAACCAACAGTAATACTGTGAAAGCACTACAAAAGGACAGCACACCAGTTTAGAAAAATATCCAATATTTTTAAATGTCCAAAACAAGACAAAAAACTATAAACATCCACCATACAGTTCTCAGGAATCTTCAATAATCAAAATAGACTTGAAATACAGTTTCTTGAAGTTGATAGCTTCATCTGGGGCTATCACGGCATCGTGAACAACAAATCCAAACAGTTCTGGCTGACCGTGGCATCGCGGGCCAGCTACTGTGTCGGGAAAGCCTGCAAAATAGTAACCTCAGTAAATGCATGTTGTCTGCAACCTCTCGATGAGCCCCAAATAGCCGGCATCCGCTGGCGTCGGTTCCGGAAGTCAGTGCAGGAGTCACCGGGCCTTTGAAGTCACACGCACTGCAGATCGAACTCCTCGCGGTTGAAGTCGGGAGCGGCGGCGGCGGGGCTGTGGTTCGAAGTGCAGCGGTGCGGCATGCGGTGCCCTCAGGTTGTAGTGCAGGCAGTGGCTCAGTGAGACCAAGGCTGCGGTGCGAAGTGATGCGGTGCTTGTCGCGGTGCTGGTAGGTCACATGCAAGCAGCGGAGTTATTGTTGCTGAAGTGCTGTCGTCGGCTGACAAATTGGAGTCAATGGCATCAGTAGGCCAAGGCTGCAGTGTGGGATGAGGATGGTGCATCGTATAACTTACGAGCGGTTTCCTCGAACCACGGTGCAAGCAGTGGCGTCGATGTCGGCGTAAAGCGAGGCGTGTGGAGTGTGGTGCCCACAGGTCGTGGTGCAAGCAGCAGCTGGGTGGCAGCATCAGGTGGCATCGTTGACGAGACCAGGGTTGCGGGACAGCATGCCTCTGTGGTGCCTTCAGGAAACGGAGTCGGCAGCGGCGGCGTAGATGGCATTGGGTTGCTTTTTCTTCTGTTGCAGCACAAACACACACAGTCCCCAGTGCTGATGGCAGAAGACCTTGAAGTCTTTACTGTTCCTGCGACTTATTGAACATGGGGCAAGCTCTACCTCAAGCCCTTGGAGAAACTCAAAAGAAATAAATTACAGAAAGTTCAGTCCAGTCCTTTCTCTGCCCAAGACAGAAGCAGCCACTGAAGGCCAACACAGCAAAGCACACAGCAAATTCGTAGTCCCTCCTCACAGCTTCTCCAGCTCTTCTTTTTGGCAGTCTTCTTGGTTCCAAAAGAGTTCTAAAGTTCTGGGTTCATGGCCCCAATATGTATACTCCAAATTCCTTTGTCCTCTCAGGCAGAGAGTGTCTGTGCTTAGTCCAAACCAGTTCTGTTCTCTCTTGCCCAACTCCCTGGCAGGGGGTGGAGACTGCATTGTAGAAGACAGACCAGGCCCATTCAGGTGCAAGGAAATCTCCTCCCACTACTCTAAATGCAGCCCAGGTCTATTCACCCCAGCCCTGACCCATTAGTCTTCATCTAAGCCTCTAGAGGGCAGAGTGCCCCAGGCTTCGTAGCTCAGCCCCACCCTTTTTAATATCTACCTGGAGCATCTGCTAAACTTGTTGCGTCCTGGGGGTGCAGTTGTCCTCCTACGCAGATGACACCCAGCTCCTCTTGGCTTATCATGAAAATGCGCCAGCAAACTTAAACTCTTTCAAGTCCTGCTTAACCGCAATTGTGGAATGGATGAATGGAAGCTATTCGAAACGTAATTTTAAAAAACTGGAATCCTCTTCTTTGGCACCAAGTCTTCTATGGATTCTAGCTTTTGGTGGCCTTAGGAATTAGGTGCCCTTCCCTCCCTGGCTCCAGCTGTGATGAATCATGGGACAACATTTAATTCCAATCTCATTTTTGAGTCTCAAATCTAGTCTCTATCCACCACTAGCTTTGCCACCTTAAGAGCTCTCCGGCCTGTGCTACACCTGATTCCCGAGGATTGTCGGAAAACGACTGTCCATGCCTTGGTCACATCCAGACTGAACTGAGCCAATAGCCTATGTTTAGGCCCACCTGCTATCCTAATTCAGTGACTGAACTGCACACCGAATCCTGATGATTCCCCCGTGTGCATTAGTTTCTCATCACCTCCGGCATCTTCATTGGCTTCCTCTTTTTAAGATGATTCAATTAAAGGCTCTGACCTTTGCCTATAGGGCCTATACTCACAAAGGTCTTCTTTACCTCGGGAGAAAACGTAAGTGCTATTCTCAAACCATATCCTTAAGCTCCAATAATCTGAAATTGTTCCAAGCCCCTTGCATTTCCAAAGGAAGAAGAGGTGAGAATTCTTTCACACACCTAGCTTCTAAACTATGGAGTGTGCTGTCACTTAGTATGCGGTGCAGCCCTTCTGACTCCTGCTTCAGACAGAGTCTCAAGACCCCGTTTTTGGATAATAGCCTAGTAGTATAATTGGTCCTGACCCTTTTTTAGGCATTTGTCTTTTTCCTGGGCTCGCTGCTAGCACCCGGATGCCTCTTCGAAGGCTGCTACATGCTCTATAAGTGCCTTGAGTGCCACCCCGCAGTAAGCTCACATCTGTATAATGTGTATGCTTAGAGTCTCCTGCAGGACTATGGCTTGCCACTTTAAGTGTATTACCCAGACTGCCTGACAGGAGTACTGTCTCTCTCGAAAGGCTAGAATTGCTTGATGAATCATGCAACTCTGGGTTGGTTAAGCAACCTATTCCACCTTGCTCTTGACACTCACGTACAACTGTGGGCGGGTGAGCTGCAATTATTATTATTATTATTATTATTAATATTATTATTAAATTTGTTTTGTAATGCGCGCAGCTACCCAAGAAAGGTTTCCCAGGGCCTAGCACACAAATTGCTAGAAAAGAGCAGTCAAGAACCATTTGCTACTAAAAAAGCCAGGTTTTAAGATTTCTTCGAAAACTGAGATAGGACGGGTCATTCTTCAGGGACACCGGAAGAGAATTCCAGATTTTAGAGCCGAGACAAGAAAAGGAACGGCCTCCCATTCTTGCAAGTTTAAATCTGGGAATCACAAAGTCTTCATGGGCTGTAGAGCGCAGGGGACGAGAAGGAATGTAAGGATGGATGAGCTCTTGCAGATACGCTGGTGCCACACCTTGTTTGATTTTAAAGATGTAACACAGGGTTTTAAATTTAATTCTTTGATCAATTCGAAGCCAGTGAAGGTCATGTAAATACGGCGAGATGGAAACATGTCTATGAACTTGACAAAGAAGGCGTACTGCAGAGTTCTGGACTACCTGTAGCTTTCTCAATACCGTTTGGCAGCTACCGAGATAGAGAACATTGCCGTAATCGAGGCGAGAGGTGATGAGTGGCTGGACTACCGTGTGTTGGGTTGAGGCAGGAAGCATCCAAATGTTCTTAGGAAGCCACCTCAAGATCGTGAAACAGATGGCAGCAACACTCGCCACCTGTTGTCTCAGAGATACTATCGTCAATAATGATGCCCAGATTACGGACATGGGTGACAGGTAGGGAAAAGGAACCCATTTCCTGAGGTCAGTGATGAGGGCCCCATAGGTCCTTGTGCTTGCCCAGGATAAGGACCTCAGTCTTATCCCCATTTAACTTCAAAAAGTTAAGGCGCATCCACTCTGTCACTTGCCGTAGGCCGCACTGAAGGGCAGATGTCGTAGTATCTTTAGTGGTGGACAGCGAAAAGACAATCTGCTTATCATCTGAATACGAATATAGGGAAAGACCCGCCTCTTTCACAATCTCCGCCAGAGGTCTGACATAGACGTTGAAGAGTAGGGGGCTTAAAATGGAACCCTGTGGGACTCCATATGCTGATACGCAGATCTTAGATACCTTAGCAGAAAAGACTTGAAAAGTGCGAACATCAAGGAATGAAGCAAACCAGGATAGGGCAGTGCCATCCAGCCCAAGAGACTGAATGGCGTTGAGCAAGATTTTATGCGACACAGTGTCGAATACGGCACTCAAATCTAATAGAATGAGTGCCGCAGTTTCCCCTTGATCTAAATGCTGGCGCAGTTTCTCAGTGACCCCAAGCAGAGCGGATTCAGTTGAAAAGTTGACTCTGAACCCGGATTGTGAATAATGAAGAAAGCCAACGTTGTCTATGTGTTGTGTCAGTTGAGTATTGATATGTTTCTCAAAAATTTTAGAGAAAGCCAGAAGCAGAGATATAGGTCCAAAGTTAGATAGTACAGAAGGATCTGCTCCGGCCTTTTTCAACAAAGGGATGATCATGGCTCGCTTCCATTCGGGAGGGGGTACCAAGGCCTCCCGCATAGAGGCGTTAAAAAGATCGATAAGGACGCCTTTAGATGTGGCAGAGAGCTGACAAAGGATGTTAATAGGCAAAGGATCAAGAGGGGACCCAGATTTAATACTGTTTAAACAATTTTGGAAAGACGTCTCTTCAAATGGGTGTCATGAAAAAACTTGGCTATCTGGTCACAATTACTGTGATATGTAGGGTCCAATGCAGCAGCCATACTACACGAGGAAGAGGAAGGAGAAGAGAGTGACTTGTAAATGAGTTCGACCTTCTGGATAAAGAAGTTGACAATGTTGTTACATTGAATTTCATCAAGGACAGGAGGGGGAGGGATGGTATCAGCTATCTTCTTCACTGCTGAAAATAGAGCCCGAGGACGATTGGATGCCTTAGTTATTGTGTTAGCAACATAAAGAATGCGTGCCTCTTTACAAGCCGAATGATAGCTTTTAAGAGCAGCTTTGTAAGCATCTTTACAAGTTAAAGAATACAATCTCCTCCATCTTCTTTCTAATGCTTTACATTTAGACTTATAACTTTTAGATCGTTTGTTAATCATGGGGCAAAGGGGTGATGAGTAAGCGCCAAGAAACCGTCTGGTGTACGTTGCGCTATATAAATATTTTTTTTTTAAAAGCTGCGTTTGGGCAATGATGTAAAGTTGAGCTCTGAGCTGAGGTAATCTGGACTGATTAGAAGCTGTTTATTCACCTACCTCTCTTACAGTCTCACAGGGCAGTTGCTGTCCCACTGCACAATCAATTAGGATATTCTCTTGAATGAGGCAGCTCACTTGTTAAACTTTTATGTATTGCTCCTGATCCAGCGCTGCTAATGAAAAACTGTCTCACCAACGCTATCCAACATCACAATACTCACCATTAATCTTAAATCATTAACACAGGCCCATAAACCAACCAGACAATTTTTGAGCAACTGAATCATGTGACCTAATTAATCAGAGCTATTCACAAACTATTTACATGTTTATATACAACTGCAGTTTATCATTTCTTACCATGGTTTTTAAAACATTTATCAATAAATTAAGTCACTAAGGTAAATGAATCAACTAATGGTAACTAGACATGAATAAACAAGACCAGCTTGTCGTTTCAAAATCTAATTTTATTTACTTTATTATTCAAAGAAAGAGCATTCTCAAATAAGAATCTTTATTTTATTAGCAAAGTAAGCAGCATTTTATAAAGGAAAAGTCTTATTAGACTTACATTATTAAGGCAAATCAGTTAGCATGAATTAAAGCAAATAAAAGTCTCCATTCCCTAAATTCTATTTCCCTGTCTAGAACTCGCTTCACCTAAAAAGAATAGTCATTAAAGACTGCTGTCCTTACGTGCGCCAAAGAGTCCAACAGCACGACACGCCCTTCAGGAATCGGAAAGCGAGAAGCAGCGCCCTCCTGCCCATGGGGCCAGGTTTTATACCTTTCTAACTAACTAATCTCCACTAAATTGTAAACTTTTCTTTGCCATCCAGAACTCTCATTGGCTGACTGATGTCAGTCCACAACTTGTCATCACTGTCTACGTACCAAAATGGAGCCTTTTCTTTGACTCTATTGTCCATTATTTTTCGTGACTTTTAGCTTCCTTGAAAAAGAAACATTTCACGAGTACAGTTCATGACTTCCTTAGTTTGGCAATCTTGCCGCTTCCTGTCCTTGAATCTTTCTCTCCAAGAGCACGTTTAGCACAAGTTATTTAACTGTATTTCTTTGACAACTGTCGATGTGGTAAAAGTTTCCACTTCTGAATACGTGCAGGGCTCCACTCTGGACAGGATTCTAAACACCATCTTTAAAACGCTAGGCCTTAAGCCTCTCCCTTGGAAACTAGTATTCAAACAAACACAAGACATTAATTAATTAAAGTATTGAAACCCATTCTGTTACCCACCCCCTTTGCTAATTATTAACCCATTAATTTATATTACCTGGCTTTAGCACAAAAAGCAGCGTTAATATCTACCATCTTCATTTAGGCCGCAGTATTTTCCACGAGCTTTTGCCACAGAAAAGACATAACATAAGCACATAAATAAGCGCATGCCATTAGTTATACAGCAGCATTTAATACTGACAAAGACAATAGACAAGGTTAGGTTATTATTTTTCAACATACTTGCAAGTGCAACAAAGAGCACATAAATTAGTCCCTCGTGTTGTGTAAATGCATTTTAAACTAAATTGATTAGTACTTTTCTTCTCATGCCTGTTAATACGATTACAGTGTTATGGAAGTTTAACTTTGCGAGTTTGAACACAATTTTGTTCTGCACCTCGCTCCATCACTCCCCCTCCATAAGTTTATACTTTGCTGTTTCTTTCGTACTATATTTTAAAAACTACCAATAGAGTCTGCTGCACTTTTATTGTTGGAGGCTGTAAGCTGCTCTTTCTGAAACCTTGTTTTTGCCCTGTATTGCCACATCACAATGGAAGAAAACACAAATCTGCCTTTACGGTCTATGCAGTACACAGGATGCTAAACCAAAACAATTGTTCTCCTAGCAGGTTTTAAGCGGATTTTCAACAGTTTAAACGGGTTTGCCAGCCTTGTTGGTGAGCATCCGTGTTAATGCACCTAAAGCGAGGGAATCCACTGGAGCACAAGCCGTAACTGTTCCTGCAAGGCTGCTTCCGTGCCCCCAGCTGCTCAACCTTGTTGGGCTGGACCTAATGCCCACCACACACTTCAGTAAAGTGCAGTACTCGTGTACGCCCCACCCCTATGGAGCTAACTACTGCCTGAGCCTCCTTACTGGGTCTAGTTCTGCGGAAACAGTGGCAACAAGTCAACAGTCAACAATTTCTGAGTTCAGCATACAACCTCCTGTTGGAGAAAGCAGGGGGTCGGTGTGGGCAGGTCTGCTGGAGTGCTGGAGTGCTGGCCTCGGGAGACATACCGGCAGCAATCTGAAGGGGAATGGTGAGAGCATGGGTGGCAAAACCAAACCCACCAAAACCGTCAGGTACCAGTACTGGTACTATTGCTCACTCCAGTTCACTTTGTCAAGGGACTCAGAGGGGTTAGGGCGAGCTGCTCCCTCTCCAAGTAACCTCCAGAGCCCTGCACCACGCTTTGCTCCGATCTCCCCAGAGGCTTGGCTCCTCTTTGTGACTAACGGCATACAGGCCAGCATGCTACTGCTGGAGCTGACGCAGTACACCAACAAACCACTAGCTCTCTTGCTCGGCTCATTAATGCACAAGGTAAAAAAAAACATTGTACAGCATCTGAACAGAGCCAAGAGATTTTACAAATATTATGTTGCTCAACATCGCTGACCTGCTCCATACTACGAAGTAAGAGATTCTGTATGAGTCTCTACTTGTTATCTTCCTCTTCCAGGATATCATATGAAATTCAAACCTAGATTTGTTGGACCTTTTAAAATTTCTGAAGTTATCAATCGAGTAACAGTATGCCTCTTTTTCATGCATTGGCACCTACACTCATTCTTCCATGTCTCCTTGTTAAAACCCTCTCCTTCCTTACCACTCCATCTGTCTATTCAACCCCATCGCTTCCACCAGTAATTGATAACAAGGAACATCGTATGACGTTTATTCCATCCTCAAATGTCTAAAGGTATGAGGTCAGCTACAATATATTATAGACTGGATAAGGTATGGACCAGCTGAAAGATAATCTTGACCTATGCTATTTGTTAATCTCTATTGCCTGCTTAAGGCCTTTCACTATAGGCTTTCCAAAAAACAATGGACAAATCTAATGGTGGGGGTGTTATCAGGACCTAGTTGAGAGCAGGTCTCACAGGACTGCAGATTTATAGAAGATGAAGAAATGAAATGGTGAATCATTAACAAAAGTGCTGATGTCCAACCTGTTTCAATATGGTGAATGCACCCAGTGTACAAAATAGTGGTCAGACTAAAGTAAGATGTAGTCCAGGTTCCCTTTTAGGTCGCAATAAGAAGAGCAGAATTTAAGGGCTGCTGTTTCAAGCAGTCTTTGTTCGGCAACTGTCCATTACTCACTCCTATTTCCATTTCACAGCTGGCTACCCTCCCACTTGCACCTTTGCTATTTTCTTGAGTTCCTGTGGATAGCTTTGGTAGGCAGAAATAATCATGCTGTTGCTATATACGTTTTGCTCTTCCTCCTTCAGCTCCTTTCTTCCTTTAACGTCCAGATTCAGCATTTTGCTAAAACTGTCCCATGGCCTCCAGGGTGGAATAACTAAGGTCTGTATGTATCTGACTTCTCTAGTTGTGAAGTGTGTTCAGACCTTGAATAAGAATACCTTTTGTTTACAGCTGGTGAAAGAGGCCTTATGCAGTTGCTATTCCACAGTTTTTCTTGTTTTGCTACACTTTCCCAGTTTTTTCCCCAGGGCCTGATTCTAAGTGATTGTAGTTATTTAATAAGTATGAAAAATCTTAGGCTTTAGTATTGCTTTGGCCTATCTGTTTGGACTTCAATTCGAGCCGCAGTTGTGACAGTGCCCTCTTCTTGACTTCTCATTTGTTAGCACTTAGCGGACAGATCTCTGTACTCCAATGTTAGATAATTCACAAACATGATAAAGTCAAGCACAGTAATTAAAATATATGACACTAAGAAATATCACAAAATGGCTGGTAAGCTAAAAGGCTAAAATATCTGTGTCATGCCTTGTCCTGACTCCACAATACAATATCAAGTTCTTACTCTTGGTGTGGAGCTGATGGGAATCATTAATGCTTCTGAACTTCATAGATCAGTGTCAACGGCTTTAAAACATACAAACATCACAACTTTTCTAAAGAAACTTGCACCCAACTACCTAGAGCCAGCAGAATATAGTCCATTACATTTCTAATTTATTTACTAAATCACCGGGGGCGAGACACTCCACAAAGTTCAGGAATGTGTGGAATTCAGTGACTTTCATAATAGAGAGAAAGGTTTCAGAACAGAGGGGCACAATGAGAGGAATTGCCAATGTTAAAGAATGTCTGTGAGCCTCCTTTCATGGGTGGATAATGCCTTATCTTATTCTCTGTGAGATATCAGCTGCATACAATACAGTGGACCACAACATTTTAAAATGACTGAAAAGTCTGGGCAATTTCCTCCTTCTCATGAATCATTTTGATCATGTTATACGATGGACTCCTGGGTTTTCAATTTCTTTTCTTAATATGGAGCCACGGGTTCCGGTTGTGGTTCTGAAAATCTGGATTCATATAATAGTACTGGACTCGAGAATAAAAACGTCGTCGAAATAGGTCGAATTTGGTATCAAAAGACCGAGAATGACGAGTACATCACGTACATGTATTTTCGGCGTATTCGAGCGACGATTTCACCTCGAAATCATCATTTACATTCTGCACCCTTAGCTACATGTTGCCCTTTACATAGGCCTTAACCCAGTTGAATTTGATTCCACAAGGACACATACTCCTTAAATCGACTTCTCCCTGACCCCAGTACAAGTTAGAACCATTGCCCCAGGCCGAACTCGTTAGGTCAGTTCCCTCCCAGTGGCCGAGCAAGATAGCATCTAGGCTCAACCAGACATAAAACCATTTGAGCACGCACACCTGCCATATCCCGCTCACATCTTTTCTCCACTCCTTTTCTTTACTTGCTTTATGATGGGGAGGTGACCATTTTTATTGGGGTCCAGCGATATCTGATGAAATGTTGGGCCGTGCCGGATGATTTGTTATGGGCAGCACGACATGAAATATGTACATGTCATCATGACTCTGCTTTTCTTTTGTAACCAGTAACTATAAATGAAATACCACGAATTCAAGGAATGTTTTGCCCAAGGCTGAAAACCATGTATAAAGAGAGAAGCCTGACTTCGTGAAAGTGTGCAGTCTCCTGAGAACATACCCGTATTGTATTTCTAGGACCCTGTTACCTTGGTTGCAGCCAATAAACTAATCTTTGACTTCACCTCGAAGACTCTGAGTTTCTGTAGGTCTGACTCAGGAGAACCCGAGGTCTCTGGGTGTTGATTCCCTGACACCGCTGGGTTACCGGTTCTGTGCCGGTTCTTAAAAACCCAGTACCTCAATTGGCGCCCAACGTGGGGCGATTCCAGTGGTACCAGTCAGCCTGAAGATCGTGAGGAGCTTCGTGTGGAAATTCCGGAGGAGGGCCCACCACCTCATCGACCCCTGCATGTCGACGTGGTCCGAAGGTCTTTGCTGCGAGGTTCCCCGCTTCCCGACGGCTACGAGGACTGCTGCCCTGGCTATCGCCCTGATGTTGGACCCTTGAAATTTTCGGTAGAGCGAAACGCTGAGACGAGTCTTCTGGTGACGCCATCGATATTTTCAGTTAAGTATAAGTGGAGCGTCTCCCAGTCCTTAGTTGGACTTACTTTGTGGTATCTTTGGGATACAAAAGGTTTTGTATTGGTTCTTGCAAGCACCATAACCGAAGGACTCGTGTATTCACGAGAAATATCGTAATCGATAAATCCTTTGAAGTTTTGGAACTAGACCAGAGAGCGAGGATGCCTAGTCTTAGACTTGGGAATTTGTTTTGTCTTGGTAGTAATAATAGGGACTCCCGATTGGAGGACTCATGTCCGGTACCTCCAGTTGGAACTCCGACTTACGAGCTATATGTTAAACATGGGGTAGGCCCCATCGTTTACAACGAAGTATGGATTAAATACACTAGGAAAGATGGTGTTTTAAAATGGCCCCAATATGGTAGCTTTGATTCGGAAATCTTAGACAACCTTGAAGTTAAACTCTTCAAAAAGAAAGCCCGGCCGGCGATGTTTGACTCTTTCCGCTTATGGCGCAAAGAAGCCAAACAAAAGGAAATTAAATTAGCTAAGAAAAATAAGAGAGAAGGAGGACTTTCGGTAATGCAAGCTGCTGTGCAGTTTAAAGATAATGAAGAAGAGCAGATAAATGAGCAGTTGCACAGGCAACGTAAAATGGCAATAGATAAATGTTATCCAGTTCTGCCGTCTCTTCAGCAAGAGGCAGCAAAAGAGCGTGGAAAAGACCCATTAATGTCGCAATTAGTAACTTCACCACCCCCCTATGCGCAGAATGCCACAGCACCCCCGCAACCTTTAGTTGCGCAAGCTGCGCCTCCTGCTCTTCCACAGCACCCACCAGCTGTTCTTCAGCTGGCTTCTACTTCTTCGGTGCAGCCTCCTCCAGGCCCGCCGACCACTTCTGTTTCACCTGTGTTTTCTACGATTTTGCCTACTATACTTTTTACGTCTCCTAATGCTCCCTCTACGATTCTGCCTAGTACCACATCTATTTTCCCTGATACCTCTTCTGCCATCTCTACCCCCGCCTTATCTCACCCCGTTTGTCCTTCAGTTTCACCTTCCATTCGGCAGAAAATGGCCAACACTGTTACTAATCTTCTTTTACCTCTTTTCGGGTCGCCTGTTATGACCCCTAACATAGGAAGAAGACAGTTGCGAAGTCAACTGCCTGATTATCAAGAGAGAGATTCCCTGAATAGTTTAGCTCGGAAATGGGTCATGGACACGGCAAAATATGATGTACAGTCTCTCATGGAAGTCTTCCATCAATGGGAAGCAGCGACACAGAGATATGTTTTCGAACAGATGTGTGTCTTTCTTGGCGAGGATTTAGAAGACAATGATCAAGAATGCATCCCACAAGAGATGTGTCGTGTACGATTTAAGTTTGGAGAGGGTATGATTGTAGGTCCCGATGTGGAAAAAGCAGTTGAAATGTTATTATCATATCGAAGTAAGGGAAACAGTTCTGGGTCACCATCGGAATCTAGTGCATCTAGTAGGAAAAAGGCACGACAATACCCTATGAGAGAAGTTCCCCCACAGTGGAGAGAGGGTGACGCGACCGCTGTCCCACCTGTCCTGCCACACTTTCACCGTGTATGGGTACATGTCCCATGGAAGCGAGCCGAAGTTTTAGCACTCAAACAAACACTACCAGATCCGCGTAAAAATCCTGCAGGGTACTATAAAGAATTGTCGCAAACTGCTGGGTCCTGTATAATGAATTTGGCCGATATCGATATGTTATTCGGGAACGTTGTTCCACAGCCTTTATGGGGTAAAATTCGTCATGTAGATCATGACCAGGAATTAGGTGACACGTGGGCTAATATTACTGCTGCAGATGCACGACAAGTTGGTGGTGCCAAGCCTGAGCCTCTGATAGCAGAACTACCTGGTAGAATAGTAGATTACATGAAAACGATAATGCCTGCAATACGCGTGAATTGGGATAAGTTATCTGCATGCAAGCAAAAGAAAGAAGAAACTGTTTCAGATTTCTTCACCAGATTTGAAGAAACATTCATTGACCACAGCGGTCAAGATATGACCACAGAAGGTGGCCAGAGATTGTTTGTCGATAAATTTGTGCACAATCTGCTTCCAGAATTATGTAGGAAATTAAAAGATTCGGAAAGTTCTTGGGCGGTCTCGTCTTCAGCCCAGATATTAGCTACCGCACAGTACTACGAGAATAGAGACAAAGATGAGAAAGATAAAGTAGAAAAGAAAACTAGGGAAATCAAAACGAAGGTTTTGCTACAGCAAGCCTATCCGCCACGTGGTGGTGGTAATCAAAATAATAATGGTCAGAGTTACTACCAGAATACTTTTCAGCAGCCTCAACAATATCAGAGAAACTTGCAAAGATTCGATTACACTCAACCCCGCGTAGGTCCTAACCAGTGTTTATATTGCAAACAGGAGGGTCATTACAAGTATAACTGTCCTGCCCTACCACAACGTGCAAATGGAATTTCTGGTGTGAGAGGTCGTGGCAGTCAGCAAGCGCCTAGAGGTAGAGGGCGTGGAAACGCCCCTCAGGACGCGCGTCCCCTTCCACCACAAAACTCTATGAACAGGTTTGATCAGCAAAATAACGTATCTGACAGGACAGCTCAATACTAGGTTGATGAGTATTACACAGAAAATGAGCAGTGGGAAAATGAGAATTGCTAGGACAGCCATAGACGAAGAGAGGGTGTCGTTTCAGTTCCAGTAGATCAGAGTGGACCTTACGTTGAGGTGATTACATCAGGTGTGTCAGAACCTTTTCTGTTGGATACTGGTGCTACAAAGAGTTCTATTATGCACTCCAAACTCCCTGGCGCACCTTTGTCTGGCGAAATGAACGTCTCTGTAGGTTTTTCTGGCGCCCCAGTTAGAAATCCGATTTCTGACCCTTTATCTCTTTCTGTTGGTCCTTGTGAATTCGAAGCACCCCTTATTTTGACAACAGGTTGTGGTGAAAATTTGCTAGGATTAGATTTGCTAAAAAGATTGTATGCGACTTTGTACTGTTCTCCTTCAGGAGTACAACTTACTTTAGGTAAGAAAGTGGTTTCTCCCATGTATTTGTCGAGAAATGCACTTCCAGCAGAATTGTCGATTCTCCCAGATATTCTTTGGGCTACTGGTCCAAATGATGTAGGTCTTTTAGAAATTCCACCATATGTTGTAACATTGAAGTCGAATGTCAAAATGCCACGAATTCCCCAATACAGAATATCTAATGAGGGTGAAAGAGCTTTACTAGCGATTGTTTACGAGTTGATTGAAAAAGACGTGATTGAAGAAACACGAGGCAATGTTTGCAATAGTCCTGTTCTGCCTGTTTTAAAACGAACTGACCCTTCTCAGCCACCTGTGTACAGATTCGTGATTGACCTTAGAGAGGTGAATAAAATTGTTGTGCCACAATTCCCAGTTGTCCCTCGAATTACGCACAGCATTATGTTCGGCCCCTGTGTTAGGCAACCCCAACTACAGTAAGCCTTTCACATTATATGTCCACGAGAAGGAGGGCTGTGCATTGTCTGTGCTGACTCAGTTATTCGGAGATAGACAGCGGCCATGCGCCTATTTTTCGTCAACTTTGGATCCGGTAGCACGAGCATTGCCAAGTTGTTTAAGGGCCACAGCAGCAGCAGCTGTTTCCATTCGACAGTCTGCTGGTCTAGTAATGAATAATACACTAATCGTGATGGTCCCGCATGCAGTAGACACATTGTTAAATAGGACCAAGACACAGCACTTAACTAGTGCTCGACTGTCCAGTTACGAATTGACGCTACTAGCGAGCCATGTGCACATAAAAAGGTGCAGTACCTTGAACCTAGCCACATTGTTACCAATTGCAGAGGAATCGGATGCTTCAGAACAGCACGATTGTTTTCTTAGAACAGAGGAAGAGACGAAAGGGAGAGTTGATTTGTTCGACACTCCTCTTGCTGAATGCGATGGTACATTATGGGTGGATGGTTCATGCTTTAAGCTCCCAAATGGTAACGTGACTACAGCATATGCTGTCACAACTTTGCACACAGTCATTGAAACTGCGCGAATACCACATGGTTCAGCTCAAGCCGCTGAACTCGTGGCACTGACGAGAGCATGTGTGTTGTCTAAAGGAATGAAAGTGACTGTCTATACCGACAGCCAGTATGCTTTTGGGGTGGCTCACAGTTTTGGACGATTGTGGAGAGAACGTGGGTTCCTGACTTCGCATGGAGCTAAGATTCAGCATGGTCAGTTGGTGAATGAGCTCCTTGAATCACTGACGTTGCCCCTGCAAATAGCGATCGTGAAGTGTAGTGCTCACAAGAGAGTGACTGATGATGTTGGTCGTGGAAATGCATTTGCTGATGAAACCGCTAAGGAAACTGCAACGAATGTGATGAGCCGAATGTATGTTGCGAGCCCAGAAAGATGGACTGGTGATGTTGGAATATGTGAAGACACGATAGAAAGTGTGAAGTCCATCCAAGCTGATGCCACGGAGAAAGAGTTAAGCATGTGGAGAGAAAGTACAGGGAGAATGGATGTAAATGGTTGTTGGATTGAATTGACAGAACAACAGAGATGGTTGTTACCCGATGCATATGTGCCTGCAGTGGTTACAATGGCTCATGGGATGGCCCATATCAGCGCGAAAGGGATTTGCGAGTTGTTGGCCCCAGTGTGGAAGAATTCAGGGATTCCCAAGTATGCAGAGAATGTTGTCAAGAATTGCATGGTATGTCTGAAGCACAATCCTGGTAGGGGAACCCCAACTCCAGCTGGTCATTTTGCACCTCCTATGTATCCGTTCGAGGTTTTGCAGCTAGATTTCATACACATGGAGAGGTGCAACAACTTAAAATACGTGCTCGTGGTTGTTTGTGCCTTCTCAAGATGGGTAGAAGCCTATCCCCTAAAAGACAATACTGCCTTGTCCACAGCGAAAGCCCTTGTAAAAGAGTTCTTCCCCAGGTTCGGAATGCCTAGAATGGTCTGGTCTGACAACGGAAGTGAATTTGTGGGTCGTGTGATGAAAAGAGTGTGTGAAGGGCTAGGCATTAGGCAGAAGTTCCACGCTGCAAATCACCCCCAATCAGCTGGATTAGTGGAATGTTACAATGGCACGCTTAAACTTAAATTGGCCAAAATCCAAGCGAGCACAGGCCTTAAATGGCCTGACGCTCTACCCTTAGCACTCCTATCCACCAGAATGACTGTGCATTCGCGAGTGAAACTCAGCCCCTATGAAATAATCTTTGATCGGCCAGCCAACGTATGGGGAGTGCCTAGGCCCACGAAGTTTAGCGAGCTGCAACACCCTATTCTGCTTGACTATTTGTATGAATTGACGGCTAAATTGCGTGTTTTATATCAACAGGTCCACAACACCTTGCCTCCGGTCTCCGAGACACCGGGTCACTCCATTGACCCCGGTTCCTGGGTGCTTGTCCGCAACTTTCAAAGAACAAGAAACGACCAGCCCAGATGGACCGGGCCTCACCTTGTCCTCCTGTCTACAAGGTCGGCTGTTAGGGTGGAGGGGAAGGCCAATTGGGTCCACGGGATCCATTGTAAGAAGATACCCTTCCCTCTGCCACATGACCAATGGGTCCAGAAAGGAGGCACTGACTCAGAGCGCACAACTGATGAACGTGTAAAAGAAGCTAACCCTGACTGTGAAAGCGAGAACATTTTTCGAGAAACTGTGCCACCACCAGAACAATTGAACTCTGTGGAACCTGAACTACTATTTCTGGACCAGACAGTACCCGGGAAAAGACGCTACAATTTACGACCAAGAAAAACAGACTAAAGTAAAAGTGATTTCTTTTATGATCCGAGAGAAAAACCTGTGGACTAATAAAAAAATGTGTTTTTTCCCAAATCCTATTTTTGAAAGTGCAGATCTCCCATCTAGGTAACTTGCTTATTTTTGGGGGGTTTTTCGAACCGCCATCCGGGTTCCGCTGCTAGGGTCGCGGTTGATTAAAGACTTTTGGGTGCAGCTGACGACGTTAGGTCGCTGGTTCTGGTTGGTCCAAGGGAGTTACCCTAGACTGACGGAAGCATCCTTTAGCAGAGACAACCTACCACCGCGGGCAGCACCTTAGAGAGGATGGAGTTTCCTGATGTGGAGAGGCCTGCCAAGCAAATGAACTTTAAGCAGAGACTTTTTAAAACGATGACGAAGAAAGGTTTTATAATAGTGTGTATTTTTATGCTATTCAGCGTGATGGTCTTTTTGATAAGCTATGTTTTATTCTCTTTTCATGTGACATTTGCGCCCACTACATCACCCATACCTCCTCCTACTGTTTCCTCTCATTCTTTCCACCCTCTGCCTGACCACGAATCAAATAGGAGATTAGAGTTCCTTAATAACTCCTTCGTTCAGTTATTACACCAACACCAACTTGTAATGAACACAACTAACTGTTGGGTGTGTGGTCTCATGCCTCACACAACGGACAAAGGTATCCCCTATTTGGTCCTGCCATTTAGTCACAATGGATCAGTATGGGCATATAGGACAATGTTCATATATGCACGAGAAATCCAACCCCTACGTTCTGTAAAAGACAACCTCAAGACTAGCGCCCTAGTCAAAGGTATAGTTGACATGATCAAGGAAGTAACTTCTTACGAAGATACACCGGATGATGAGATACATGCATATGTAGGTTGGAACGTGACTGGATATGGCACTACATTAAGTGAGAAACAGCAAGCCAAGAGATCGTCCCCTATCTGGATCGTACCCCATCAAGGTCACCTGTGTCTGCAAGGTATTGGCAAGAATCCCAGAGCTCAGCTAGGGAAGAGTGTCTGTACAGAAACGTATGTTTTTGGATCTCAGACTTCCCCTGCGTTTTTAGCCGCTAAGGGTACTTATTTCATCTGCCATGATAGAGCCTATACATGGTTGCCCCCTGACTTCTCGGGCTCATGTTTTGTTTCATTCCTGTTACCTCCCACCTACACAGCAGCGGCGCATTACCATCGGTCAAGGGTAGTTAGAGGTGTTTTGAGTAAAGAAGAAACTGCAGGTCAAGAATTTGGTGACTTTGCAATGGGTTTTCTGCCGTTCTGGGGAGCCATGGCTAACAGCAGGAACATAAGGCAAATGACAAGGGTAGTTGAATCCACCGTGACTGAAACTGCTGGTGCCCTTAGTAACCTGACTGCTGAGCTCCAGTCGGATCGACTTATGACCCTTCAGAACCGGGTCGCTTTGGATGTAATACTTGCGGACCGAGGTGGAGTATGCAAATTGATCCAGTCCAGTTGTTGCATTTTCATCCCAGATAATGCTCCAACAGTATACAGGGCCATCTCCAAACTACATAAGATTTCCGAATCTATTCATGTGGATAAAGGAGATTGGTCGTTAATGGGATGGTTCTGGGAACTGATATCTGCCTGGGGATGGAAAATTCTGATGGTCATTGGGATGGTCTTAGCCATTCTTTTCCTGTTCTGTCTATGCATACAGTGTGCTCCTGCAATATGTGGCCTCTGTGCTACATCATGTGTAAGGAAGCCTGTGTCAAGAAATGAACTCAGCACTAGAATGATGTTACAGCAACATCTCAATGACTTTAGGAATATAGATCTGGACTCAGACTAACATGAGGATAGATTAATTGCCTATGTAAGGGCAAAAGGAGGGTCTGTGGTTCTGAAAATCTGGATTCATATAATAGTACTGGACTCGAGAATGAAAACGTCGTCGAAATAGGACGAATTTGGTATCAAAAGACCGAGAATGATGAGTACATCACGTACATGTATTTTCGGCGTATTCGAGCGACGATTTCACCTCGAAATCATCATTTACATTCTGCACCCTTAGCTACATGTTGCCCTTTACATAGGCCTTAACCCAGTTGAATTTGATTCCACAAGGACACATACTCCTTAAATCGACTTCTCCCTGACCCCAGTACAAGTTAGAACCATTGCCCCAGGCCGAACTCGTTAGGTCAGTTCCCTCCCAGTGGCCGAGCAAGATAGCATCTAGGCTCAACCAGCCATAAAACCATTTGAGCACGCACACCTGCCATATCTCGCTCACATCTTTTCTCCACTCCTTTTCTTTACTTGCTTTATGATGGGGAGGTGACCGTTTTTATTGGGGTCCAGCGATATCTGATGAAATGTTGGGCCTTGCCGGATGATTTGTTATGGGCAGCACGACATGAAATATGTACATGTCATCATGACTCTGCTTTTCTTTTGTAACCAGTAATCATAAATGAAATACCACGAATTCAAGGAATGTTTTGCCCAAGGCTGAAAACCATGTATAAAGAGAGAAGCCTGACTTCGTGAAAGTGTGCAGTCTCCTGAGAACATACCCGTATTGTACTTCTAGGACCCTGTTACCTTGGTTGCAGCCAATAAACTAATCTTTGACTTCACCTCGAAGACTCTGAGTTTCTGTAGGTCTGACTCAGGAGAACCCGAGGTCTCTGGGTGTTGATTCCCTGACACCGCTGGGTTACCGGTTCTGTGCCGGTTCTTAAAAACCCAGTACCTCACGGTTATACTACATACAGGTTTAAATGTATGCTGGTTATAGCCGACTGAGTATGGCTGGATATCCAAGATCACCAGATTAAAAACATTGCCACTTGCCTGAAACATGCATCCCTACAGATGACGTTGAAATACCTGTGCCTGAACCGAACTAAGATCGAGGTCCTCAGAATTCAAACTCCTTCATATGATGAACCTACCATTGTTTTGGCGAACAGACCAAGGTTTTGTTTTGACTCATTGCTCATACGACAAAAGCACAAGCTTTGTGGTCTTTTGAAAACATCCACCTCTGATTATTAGGAAGTCCCTTCTGGTGCTTCAGGTAGCTCACCATATGAACTGACCAGGGCTTTGGTATTATCAAGATTCACCATTGTTCATGCTAGAGTGCCCCAAGAAAGAGATCTTAAACTACAGACTCAAAAACAAAACTTTTCAACACTGCTTTTACCTAAAGGAATTGGCTATAATCACACCTTAAAGACCTCGATTGTTGCCCGCTGAGGTGGAGGCTGCTGGAGTAAGAATAAATTCCCAGTGTCTTCTGTCGCATCCTGATTCCCCATTGATATCTCTTTGAGATGAGTTGAACCTTTTGTACCTAAGTCTCTTTTTGGGGCTGAGTTTATTGTGCTCTAAACCCCAAAAACATGGGTTACTCATCCATCTGTCTCTCATCAGTCATGAACCCAGATACCCCCAAAACAATCTCATGCTGCAGAGTTTGGGAGTTGACCTTTGTTCCCTGGACAAAGGTTTGTGCGCTCTAAAGCGGATAGCGCTATTTGCTCTGTGTTATTTGGCGTAAGGAGCAACTTACTTAGCGAGCATTGTGCGTGGACTTAATCGCGCGTTTTTTTAAATTGAGCATCCCGTTTTTGTCATAACTTATTTTCACTTTATTTGTTGTTCTGCCCTGTTTTTAAATTGGATTACCCCAGAGTAGCACTCACTTGCATAATAATCGTGACCCTCACCACGCTTTTCGCGGGTCTTCAGGCAGATTGATACGATCGCCGCCATCTTGGGGGTAGTTTAGGCACGTTCTGCAGGTGCAATTTTCGTGAGCGCTTTAGTGTTAGTCACAGGAGGCGTGGCCCCTATTTAAAGCTACTATGGAGACGCACAGCGGTGACGCGCAGCGGAAGCGCCGTCCCAGCGCCGGAGTCTGGTCCCAGACGGGCCAGGGGCCTGGCACTCTGTCTAAAAAACCTACAGCTAGACAGACATACGATCG